>NC_140085.1:141298026-141928026 GCF_964237585.1 Gallinula chloropus | reverse complement strand
TTTTAGCTGAGTTTCATAGAAAATAATTAATTTATGCCTATCTGTAAAATCTTTAGCTAGCTTTCAGGTGGATTTTTCAAATAGTGTAGGCACAGTTAACACAGTTAGTTGTATATCTACAAATGGAATAAATTCTATTCCCCAAACCTCTAGATAATTATTTATATTTGTACAGGGGTAATAAAGTTAAAACTGAACACAAAATCGTGTCTCCAAGTCATACGAAATCTGAAACTGGAATACATACTATAATATATATAAACATAAAGCATGCAGAGGGACAGTTAATCAGCTGGTTGGATGGCATTCTTCAGAGCTGGCTGATCCAAATAAGAACAGGGATAGAACTAAACCATTGCCTTTGCATTTTCTGTTTTAGGTATGCTGAAGTTTCTCATTTACAATGGCTAGCTCCATGTTTCCACCTTATCTTTTACAAAAAAAATATTATGCACTTCTTTTTCTTTTTAGCTGAGCTTTCTCATGTATTTAAAGAGGTCATATAGCTCTGAAAGTCTGCTTATTGACAATGAATGGTTTACTGCAAGCATTGCATTTTTAGATTTGCTACTGCTGTCATTCCTTGGATAGACTTTTCTAAAAGATGAAGTTAATAAGGCACATTGACTGGGTAGCAGCTCTTCCTTTTTTTCCTAGTTAAAAAGGAAAAGGAAAAAGAGACACAATTAAAATGACAATAGGGTTTAACACTGATCTGCTTGGAAAGTAACATTTTCAAATTTTTTTACTTCCTCTTTTTGTTTTATTGCTATAAGGCAGATATTGAGCAGGGTCTTGTTGTATATGTAAGCAACTTCCATGTTCAAATTGAAGCATACCCAGCATAAAAGAAGCAGTTTCCCTGAGTCTTGAGATATCATCTTGTATGTTCCAGCCTTGCAGTGATGCCACCTGAAAGGTGAAATGTATTAATCTTAGCAAATCCATAATCAGATAATCCTTCCTTGTGTTTTTCCCTCTGGAGAACACACTGAAACCACGTCTAAAATAATTTTCTTAGGAATGTTTATCACCTCATCTTAACTGCCTTATCCAAGGCACTTGAGAAGCGCCTTGCCTTGCCAAATCTCTCAAGCAGCAGTGGGCTGATGTCCACTGTGTCTAAACCACTCTCAGCAGGACTCACAGGACACAGTGAGTGTGTCCTTCACCTTCACCTGGTATCTAGTCACTTCAGGACCCTTCCTAGCTGACAGAGATTAAAGCAACCAGATTATCTGTATTATCAGGGTATTTCTTTTGTCTCCTCTCCTGAGCAGACAGCTGGTATAACAAAACAACAGCAACAAAAAAAAAAAAACAACAACCCAGACTATTGATAGATGAGAAAGTTTCCTTTGCAGAACCAGGACACTTATTTCTCTTCACTTACCAAAATCATCTGGAGAAATCTAAATTATCGTTTCTTCTTTTTAAGATCAATATTGTAGCCAGCATAAAAAAATTCAGTCTCTGAGTAGGAATTTTTCATAAAGACCTGCAAGAAATGAACAATATGTGACACAGTGGTGTAGCAGAATTCCATGCATACTTTAGTCTTTTTGTTTTTCTCTCCAAAGTAAAAAACTGATTGATCGTACAATAATCTTAGACCTTCTCCATGTGGCAACAGTTTGTAAAGCTCAGATACCAGCTACCCGAAACATTACAAATGAGAGAAAAGACCATGAGGGTGTAATTTGTGTCATCTAATCTCAGAGATAAAGTCATTCACAGCAAATAGATTTGTAATTATCTGTTCCTAAACTGGAATCCATTTACAGTCCACAGCACAGTGCACCTGAGAGATTTTAGCTATCTACTTATGATGAGATGAGTAACTGGCTGGATGATACCATAGGACCATTGTTCAGGTGCAGTTATGTATGCTGGAGATGTGAGCATCCAAGAAGAGGGATGTCACATCAGCTTAGCCTTTTTAATGAGATGGGTAATATTATCATGTGCCACACCAAAGGATTTGGAGAAAGAAAACAAAGTCAATAGATAACTGAAATTTTCCCCTGAGGGACATCAGGCATATCACTGACCCGTTTCACATACTGAGCAAAAGTTTTCCGATACACCCCAACACATTCAAGAGGAAATGTTGCGTATTTTGTATAGAAGGTGTAGAAGCAGGGGCACAGAGCAGCCTCCAGAATGCAAGCAGTCATTATGCAGAGGCATGGCTATCTTGGTAGTACATGCCTGGCATGCTCCTGCAGGAAAAGGCAACGCTCAGTGCAATCACAGGGAGAGGAATGGCCCCCAAGGTGGAGAAAACCACACGGACAGGGCTGGAGTCTGCTTTGTTGGGGAGAGGGAGACAGGCAGCGAAGATGACGAGACCTTTCCTAGTGATGCCAGTGGAGGAGGTGACATTTGTGAGGATAGAATGGGTGGCTTAGTGAGAGAGGAGACTATTGTGAGAAAGAACCTCTCATGAAAAGGAAATGGTGTGACAGAAAAGCTGACATGGTGTAAACAGGGAGAACTCTGTAGGCGCGAGTGGTACTGAGAGAACGCATGATATCAAAGTGCCCTATTTCTGAGGCTGGTTAGTGTGATAAGCACTAAGGGGATGTGCCTGGGGTGACATTTTGAAATCCTGTACTAAAATCATCACTATCTGTTGTTGACCATATCTGTTTTTAAAAGTCACAGTAAAGTTACGAGCCAGTGAATACAGCTACAGAGTGGAGATTGTTCTGTAATTAAATGGGGAGGAGGGACATCTTTATTTTTCAGAATCCCTTCTTAAATGCAGTAGCTGCAAGTGTTTAAAGTGATTTGCAAATAATATACTGACAGGCAAGTGAACTCCTAAGTGTGAAAAAGTGTTTACTAAGAAATATATGCTTCAGTTTCCCAAGTAGAAAATGAACCTGGAATTATTTAACATGCCACTCCACGATATCTCAATGGAAATTCATCTGAAAAAAAGGCATCTTTTGAGGGAAAGAAAGATGCATCCTAAATCTAGAATTCCTATAGTATCAACATCTTATTCTCAACTGCTGTGGTTTTTTTCACCCACAATTATTAATTGTGATCTGCATCATCCATGGAAGCTTATCAAACTGTTGGTTTCTTTTTCTCTCCTCAGAATTATTCTGTACTTGATATGAGACCACCAACTACAGTCATCACGTTGAACAATGCCATGTATTGGCAAGAATTCGAAGATGCATGTGTCTATGAATGTCTGGATGGGAAAGACTGCCAGAGCTTTTTCTGTTGTTATGAAGAGTGTAAATCAGGCTCATGGAGGAGAGGACGAATTCACATAGACATCTTAGAACTGGACTCTTACTCTAGGGTCTTTTTTCCTACATCCTTCCTGCTGTTTAACCTAGTCTACTGGGTTGGATACCTCTATCTTTAAATGTTGCCTGTAGTGGTGAAGACTGCTGTGTTTTCACACTGTGGAGGGATGGTGAAAGTGCAGAAAAAGTGAAGGACGCGGTCAGTTTCATCTCAAATTACAAAGGCCACATTAACCTTCACCATTAACCTTCTGATGAAGAATTTTAATATGTAATTGCCTGAAAAAAGAAAAACATGGAAGAATTCTCTCCTTACTGCTATTCATTTTAACGAAAAGATTCTTAAAAATACAGCTGAATTTGTAGTGTAAGCGATGTTTATGAATAATTATTGTACATTAGAATCTCTACTATTCTCCCTTGGCATAGAAGCTATACACAATTCAGGCAAAGGTTAAATATGTAATTTTACTTTTGTTTTCATTCCCATACTTTCTTCAAAATGCTGCCATATCCCTGAGGCTCAGAGCAACAGACACTGGCACTGGCAAGTAAGCCGAAGCCGATGAAACCACTCATTTGTATTTAAACTTGCTTGAGCTATGTCCCATAGGTTTTGGGAAATATTTAATTGGTGATCTGCTTGCTGTAGAGAAACTACCAAAAGACAGTAGGAAATGTCTCTGGTGGGATCAAAACATGGACGGTACTTTCTGCAGAGGTCTGGGATTCATGGAATTATCCACTTACCTACATGTATTGGTTTTAACTAAGGTGAAAAGGCAAAGTTAGAAGAAAGCTATTATTTTGATATAAATAAAAGACTTGCCTATCTCTGAGGCAGCTGTAGGCAGAACTTCTACTGTTTTTCAAGCTTTTAACTGTCTTTTTTATGACTGGTTAAACACAGGTAAACACAGGATGGTCATTGATTTCTAAAGTACTCAAAGCAGGACAAGATTTCTGCTTGTTTGTGTCATTGTAGCAGATCATAGTTGATAGGTCATGAGTAAAAATCACTATGTAATAGCACTAGGAATATGTGACTTTCTTCAGATTGCAATTTACTACAAGTGCTCTCATGCATTCTTATTTTTTTCTCTCAAAGTTATTTTAGAAAATTGAAAAACCTGTGTGCCAAAGGACTTTGTTTGTTCCTTCTATAACATTAAATGTTGCAGTCCTTCTTCATGGCAGTTGTTCCCTGGGTCTGAGCTGAGAACGGAACACTTTTGACTTGAATAGTACATTACAAGAACTCAATTGTCACACTTGGATTAAACACGGAATAGTTGCCACATGTAGGAAAAAGGTTGTTTCCATTTTTTTCCTAAACTACCAACTATATTTTACCCTAGAATGCTTTTTTGTATTTTTCAAGCTTTTGACCATTAAATTCTTAAACTGCCAATTTTTTCAAAAACTAGTTTTGTGGAACTAAACTACATGATGTCTTTTACAGACTTTCTCAATAGTTGTTATTAAGCAAACAAAACAGATTCAAAACTAAATGGCAACAGCTTTTCACTACCCTTTGGATGACAAGCGGTTACAAATGATTGAAGTTAAAACATACCTAAAACAAAATTCTATTTTTTTCCTCTTATGGAGGACCTAATAATATTTTATCATCTCAAAAAAGTGTGTCTCTTCCACACATGATAAAAAATGAACAGTAGATGTGGTTGAAGAGCAATTCTTTTTCAAACCTCAGAAGTCAAATCCTGCAAACAAGCAAAAGCTATTGCAATGGTAATTCTAAAGGAAAAGAAATGCTGTCATGTTCTTTGAAACATCACTGTCTGTCATTGCTGTTTCTCTGTGCTTCCAGTGAGTTTTTAATTGGGGGAAAAAAATTACTAAGACAAAAGTTAGCTGTAGTTATTCAAAATACTTTCTTCTGTTTTTCACTTGTCTAAAATATGAGAGACAGAGCTGGGTTTAGATGGGGAAGAAAAATTAGCTCTCTAAAGACTGACAAATTTCAAATGAGAAGAAAAAATTTGGGATCAAAACCTTATTTTTAGCAAAAAATCTTCTAAATCATTTATAATCTTCTGATTTCAAAACACATGTTGAAGTTTTGGCTGACTCTCAGTAGCAAATTACTCTGTAAACTTTATTACTCTGCAAATGTGTGTCCTACACTTGAAATACAGATTTTATTTGAGAATAAGAGTTACATTTTTAGCAGTGCAAGAAGGTGATTGAATTGAATTTAAATATCCTGGTCTCTAACTATAAATTAGTCTAACAGCCACTTTCAGCCATATTTTGCAAGAATACTAGAAATATTTCAAGCTTAAATAAAAGAATGGAAACAGTACCCTTTAGGGGCCCGATCCTGCAAACCCTCTGCACAATGCATTTTGGTGGGAGTATTGAGACAGATGAGGCACAAGGACATGCCTTCCATCTTGAACTGGTAAAACGAGGTTTATTTAGCAGCTTCATACTTGAGTGAATATCCTGGAAGTAAGTGTGGAAGAGAAACATTCCGATTTTAGGTGATGAGCATATACTTTCCTACACTGCTTCTTACAATTATCCATTCCTGATAGAAGCACACAATCCCATCACATCCTTTCTCGGCAGATTGATTCTGACAAGTCCATTCATGCCTGTTTTCTGAGTGTTTTCAAAGCAGAAGTTGGAAGAATAAAATTCCACTTGTTTCCATGGTCCTGACCATGAAAGAATCTCCAGGCTCTAGTTGCTTCCACTCTTATACTGACAGCAGAGAACATGCTCTGTTATGTAATATTTTCTACTCTGGGGCTATGTTTGAAAAACTGATTTGTATTCCAGGTGAGCGTCTGCAGACTGGCAGGTCCAGAATGCATTCCTCTGCTTATTCCTAGCTGTGTGGTTTACTCTCTCTGCTTCACCGCTCTGTGCTTTGGCAGCCACTGTGAAAATGTACGGATCAGGAAAATCGAGCTTCCTAGGCCCCGCATCATTCAAAATGAAATTATTCTAGACACCTAGATAGTATGTGGTCTGCATATATCTATGTGCCATACTCTTCTGTAGTAGTAAGAATATCTTCATTAACCTCCAGATATTATTTTTCTTCTTTAACAAATTTGAAAAAAATGAAGATTTCTGTGCACTGTCCCACGAGAAATATAAGAACCACATTGTAGCCTTTAGAACATCATCTTATCAGATAATTTAATAATCAAGACTTGCATTTATTCAACTACTGTCTTTGGTTATTTATCGTTTATATTTACCCTTCCAAGGAAGGGAAAGGAATGGAGAAAGGCAAAAACAAATGGCTAGCGAAATGAACACATTTGGCTATTTATGTAAATCCACAAAGTTAATTCTGTTCATATTATATTCTTTGGTCTTTGAAGTTACAGAAAAAATGTGAGGGTTTGTTTAGGTAAGCAACCAGGATCTAACAGTGTTTTCCTGAAATGAGGACAGAATTTTCCAGACAATTAAGAAAGTGTAAGAATACTATTCTCCTTAATTCAGTCTTCTCAATTCTTCTGTCCCTGATGTCTAACATAGTGACGGTTCCTTCTTTTAAGTCATGCTTCCAAGATGAATTGTATAAAAACTTGCAGCCAGTTTATGCTGCTTCCATGTCCAGCAGTAATGTGGAACTGAAGGATGCCATATACCACACAATTCTAATGTAACCTTTTAATCAAGAAGTACGGCTGTAGAGTAAAACATCTCAGGCATTTTGATAACCTATCTTCTCTTTCAGATGCTCATTTTCTCCTTCATCAACTCTCAACTGTATATTGGTATAGTGTACATAACAATAAAAATGATAAAAATTACAGCAGGAAGAATCACAAAACTCCAGAACTATCTTCATGGAGACAGCAATAAGTAGTGAAGCTAAAAAAGGAGGAAGAAATTATTTTTTATTGCTCTGCAGTTCTTATCTGTCCCACTCCTGTTATTCAATTCTTCCCACCAACTACCCACAGTTAATTCCAAATCATCCACCTGGCAGTTTGCACATTCATCAGCTGGGATAACAGTGACACATGAGTTTTTAGCTGATAGGAAATTATATTTCTGGAACTGGAAGCATCCTGCCAAATAACTCACATAGATTACTATCTCAAACACTTTTGCAGCCCTAATGTGTCTCAGTCTAAAAGCTCATCTGGCTGCATGAATTTACTGCAAATCACCGCTGTCCTTTCATGAAGGGAAGGATGCTGACCTGCTTTTTACACCAAATATCACCATACATCTATAAAAATGACTCTGCCCTCTCCATGCTTCAGGAGACCAGGTGCAAGACAACTCTCAGAAGACCATAGTTCCTGTACTGCTGATTCTGTGGGAAGGGAATCCCAATATTTTAAGACAGATTTCATTAGCTTTACAATGTGGAAGGCTGGTGTTACATTCAAAGGTGTAAAATGAAGTACCCACTGCAACTTGTAAAGGCTGTCCATTACTGACTGTGCTTTTTGACTGTGCTTTTCCCATTGGCTGCTTTTTCTGTGTTTCCCTAAAGCACTAAGAAAAGGCAAGTCATATCCCGTAATCTTAGCTGCCCACACAATTAGATTTTTTTTTTCAAGGTATGTTATTATTCTTGCTTACAATGAAATCTTTGTGCCTCTTATATTAGTGCCTTTCGCATTTCTTGATATTGAAGGATATACTATTCATCTCCAGAGAGTTAGAAAGACAATGACCTTGCTGGAGCGTCTCCTGAGCACCAGTGTGTGACCAATATTCCAGATGTCTTCAATTTACATAATGAGCATTTGTCAGACTTTTGGTGGGTTTTTGGGGTTTTTTTGTTTGTTTGTTTGTTTTAAGCAGTCTGGAGGATTCTTAAGTAACAAGAAAACTGCAGTGAGATATCAGCAGTTTAGCAGAATCCTTCCTTCTCCACTCAGCAGCTTCATTCCACCAAAAGATGAGCATAAACTCAAAGCTGATCTATACCTCATCCAGGTCACTTCCCAGAAGACTGTTTAAAATAGGCAAAATACAAACTATGCATTGAGAATGCATTTATACAGCTGAAAGGTGAGGCTCTTTCTCCTGTAGAGCTTTTTGGGGTTTTTGGAGTTAATTTGAGATACTCCCTCCATCTCTCCCTTCACTTGTACAATTGGGAAGCACAAAATCTGCTCAACTTACACTTCCACACTGAAAACTTACACTGAAACACTTCCATACCAAAAAAAGTATAGCTTCATTAGTATTATAGTGTATTAATATGCCTACAACTTTCTTATGATTTACCATGTTGTCTTCTTGAAGTGTTCTAGTGTATATGTGAAAAATGAAGGCCTTCCTTTAAGACTCAGTGGCCTTAATAGTTTTACCCTTTCCCCTGGGATCCATGGTTTGTCTGGACAACAAAGAAAACAATAGATAATCTACTTTCCTCATCATTTAGCCATTGGTTTTGTTACTGAAGCCAAAATTATGTTTTATATCTAAAATGAAGATGTTTTAACAGAAAAAAAAAATATCTCTAACTGAATTGCTTTGACAAGTTAAACAGTAAATTTTTGTACACCATACCTGTGGTGGGTAACTCAAAGAGATATGCTACCCTATAACACTGTTATAGGGTTATAAATCCTGAATTAGGGATAAATATTGTTCTAAGCATCCCATTTACCTACCAGCTGTTCTTAAAGTTACTTTTGATTGCAACTGACTTCAAACACTTGTTCAGTGTCCGATGATATTCCTCAAGGGAGATAACAAAGATCTGTGATTATGTATTCCTTTCTCAAGATTTTACTTTCTTTTAATTTTTCTTTTTGTTGTGGGTCCTCAAGTCAGTGTCTGTATGCATCTGGAGTCCTCAAGGGTTTTCCTAAAATGTATGTGAAATTAGATAATAAAATTCATCATGAAGTTCAGTGCCTCAGAGTTGGACACCTGAGAATTTTGTATTTTCCATCAAAACATGCATTTTGATCTTCTAATCATTTGCTATGAAGCATATTTTATGAAGGATAAAGTAGAGACGGCATAAGACATGTGGTTATGTTTATTCATACGTCTGAGGGTAGATGTTCTCAAGGACTCAAGTCCCAGGCAAACCAGGCACTCTTACAGTTGCTTACTTGCCAGGTAATCTTTTATCTAGGTAACAAAGGACACTAGCCAGAGGAGCCACAACAGCCTGTCTGGTGTCAAGTAACTCAGCATTCATGTAACTCAGCTTTACTTGGAGGGCAAAGCCAGACTGCAGAGCTTCTTATACAGGAGGCCAGGCGCTCCCTTCAGTGCTTAATACCACGCTAAATACACTCCTAATGTCTCTCTACCTTCTTGCAGCCTATGGCAGTGTTTGGGAGAGATGAAGCTCTTCTGACACAGTTTATTTTAAAATACAAAGAGTGAAATATCACACTGAAGTTGGTGACTGCTTGTTATGGAAACTGTGTTATGATTGCAAGTTTTAAAAAGATCTATAGGTCTGAGTCAGAAACTTCCTTATTAATCAAGATCATTGACCAGAAGAGCGGTTTAAGTTAAAATATTCTTACACACAGACAGGAAGAGTTTCGGATTGTTCTGGTAGGGTTCACTATCTATTGACTGGCTTCAAAGCTTGTGAAGAACAGATTTGTAACTTAAATACTTAAAGTAAGATTTGAAATGTACATGCTTAAAATGAGGCCTAGAGCTAAGAAATGCCAAAATTTCTGAATTGTAAATTAATATAAAATGGTTAAAGATACTGATATTGTTGACATATTTGAAAAAAAAAAAAAACCCAAAAAAACCCCAAACAAAAACATACCTAAACCAACCTGCTGGCAAACAAATGTGCTACAGAGTATATTCCATACTTATAGACCACGTAGGATCTTTGTTGTATAAGCTGCTGTTGAAGTCATGGAAAGCTGATAAAAGCTGATAAAATAATTGCATCTGACAGGAAGACCAGGGAAGTATGCCGCTGCCAGACAGAGTGTTCCAAAGGAAACAGAATTTTGGAATAACCTTCCACAAAACAATGCTCCTCTGAACAGCAAGAGGAAACCTTGTGCAGAGAGATTTCAGTATCGGTCCTCTGTATTCTCTTTGGTAGTCATTAAGGAGTCCTGTTACTTTATTGTCATCTAGGCTCATACACAGTGCCAACAATAGATCATGTGTTAAAGTGTGGCTGTCACAAGTAGGAACGCCAGTCCGGAGGGAATCTGAGCCCAATCTGTCACTATCACAGGCACTCATCCACCACCTCATATAATCCTGTTTTAAACTCTCAATATACTCCTCTCAAAATATTTTCCCCCAACGTGACAACATATGGACTATTTTTTTTATTTTAAGTGAGTGCAATTTTAGGAATCACATAAAAACTGCCAACTATGTGCCAAATTCAACTTTCTTATAGAACACAAATAAAATTTTAGATTTCTAATTATCCTTCCTTCCTAACTTTTTCTTAGGGGTGTGTGATTTCTTTGCTAGCAGTGCAGCTTGTGATGTCATAGTGAAATGAAAGTACAATTATGTGCCCAATGTGCCTTGAATAATACAGGTAGCACTAGTACCAGTATGTCATTCTGAGTTAGATAGCCATCTTAGTGATCCCCCAGACTGACCTAACCAGAAAAGTCAAACACTCGTGTGCTTCATCTCAAGTTCTCAGACAATGACTTTCCCTTATCAACCATGTCCATTCCAGTTTACTTTGTGTTAAGGAGTAGGGCTGTGTGTCTAGAATACTATTTATATTCGTATTTTGATCCTAACATTTGTATTTCTGGATACAAATAAATACACATTATCAGAAAATACAAGTATCGCGTGCATATATTGGTGGTTGTATTTTGTTATGAAAGTTGAGAGCTTAACAAAATAGAAACAATCATCTGAAAATTAGCCTATGAGAAGTGTCACAGTGTGTTACCTTTCGAGTAGGATATTCTTGAAAGGAATTTCAGAGGAGTCCTTAAAAATAATTTCAGTAGTCAGCACAAAACACCAGTAAAAGAAAAGGTTTGAAATTGAGGTTTATCCATTGGGTTAACATAAAGTGGAAAGAATACCCTACAAAATTCCAAGAGAAATCCAGAAATAACCAGCATCTTTTGCATAAATTTACTGAATGCAAAGATTTAGTAATTTAAAAATGACAATCAAATTTGGTTTCAAAACTTGTCCAATCCCAACTTTTTTCAGTAGACAAAAAGGTAGGTCTTTGGATTGGCTTACACAAGGACATTTACTGGTAAAACTACACTTTGCATTTCTACAAGTATAATTCCTTTGACAGCCACTTATTGCTAAGAGTGTCATTTTGGTTTATTCTCCTTGAATGCAATTTTATTCCCACCTCTGTACATAACCACAGAATTGCCACTCTTAATCCACTCCGACTGTGAATTCCTGCTCCTTCTCAGGATTCCAGACCATAGCAACACTGGAGCCAACAGTTGTGCCACTTATAATGCAGAAACTTCACAGATTTCTCATGATACCATGGTGCAATAGGGATTCCTGTGTTTGAGCTTGTAATTATCCTTTCTCTATGTTCCTACCACTAAGGAATTTTTTTGCAAAAGAGATTTTATTCCACAAATGGCAATTATACCTAATTCTTCATGGTCTTACATTAAATAATGAACATCTTTTCACTCCAGGAACCGTACTGTTTTCACTTACTTGTTTGACATGCAATTCATGGTTTAGCCCTGTTTGAATTTCAATAAAACTAGTTACTATTACTGACCTGTCTATTCAAAAATAAAAATAGATTCTGGACTTCTCTTCCCCTTCTAGCAGCAAATATTTTTTATGCCAGTGTTTAACACGCAGTGACCAAATAGATGTGGTTGTGTCCCACTCACAGGAGTAACAGGTAAGTATCATTTTTGCCATGACTATTTGCCTTCTACACATTAGCCCTTAATGTGTACCATTGTCATGTGGTGTACACAACCCCAGCTGTTGTCCCTTGTGGAGCTTAACCTGGAATACCACCTACATTCTTGCAACCATTCATGAGGACTGACTGTGAATTGAGCACATCAGCCTTTCCAGAAATTTAAGGTGGCCATCCTGACAAATTCAGGAAGCTCTGATACATCTTTCAGTTTAATAACTTTTCCTACCCAGTAGGTTCAAGCGTGCAATAAAGAGTGATGATGATTCATGCCAATAAGTTCTGCCCTTTTATATTATCCTCTGCTTCACCACCACAAATCTAGTTAAGAACTGAATTACAGCTTGGCAGTTTCAGTTAAAGTAAACTCAGTCTGTGAAATGGAAAACAAGTGAAGTTGAGCACATGGGAGCTATCCAGAAATTAAGGATTAAACAGAATAGACATTTCCCTACTGACTGGGATTAGAAGACCACTGTCAGTTGATAGCCATAGTAAAACCCCCTCATATTTTTAAAGATGCTTTAGAGATGGAAGGCATCTACGTTAACAGTGCAAAACAATTTGTATAGCTAAAGTTTAACATAACATTATTAATGTTAATATATTATATAATTCCAGTGGGGGGTATTACTTTGCATGTTTGCTTTTTTTTATTATAATTTCTTATATGTTCCTCCGGACTGACACAGAAGTGGCCTTAAATGAAATAATTTTCATGTAAGTAAAATCTGGGCCAGTGGGACTTTCATTAGCCCATCCTCTAATTTTGTGCAACCAACGCATACTGTAGATACATATTTGTACATACTATAGTAGTTTCAGCTTCTAGGTTATCAGAAGTTGGGATTATTTTTATTGAGCAAGTCTTGGATCATAGTAGAGCTGAAAAAATACCTTTTTCTATGGTGCATCTAAGTTTTCTGGGGTTTTGTAGTTGTCAAACGAGCCATAATGGCCACAAAAATAAGGCATATCAGGAAAAAAGCAACCTCCTGCCATCCCAAGGTAAAGGAAGAATTATTTGTTATCCTGTATGTATTTTCATCTCTAACAATCATTTTATCAACTATAACTGTTGGTCAGGGCATATCTGCCCTCTGCTCTGGTGAGACCCCACCTGGAGTACTGCCTGCAGCTCTGGGGATCCCTGGGACAAGAAAGACATGGAACTGTTGCAGTGAGTCCAGAGGAGGCTGGGCATGCCAATGAAGACAGGATGAGAGTGTTGAGCTTGTTCAGCTTGGAGAAGGGAAGGCTCTGGGAACACCTTATAGCAGACTGTCAGTATCTGCCGGGAGCCTCCAAGTAAGCTGGGCATGTAGTGACAGGACAAGAGATAATGGACTTAAACTGAAAGATAGTAGATTTAGATTAGATATAAGGAAAAAAATCTTCACTATGAGGGTGATGAGGCCCTGGCACAGGTTTCCCAGAAAACTTTTGTATGCCCCCTCCCTAGCAGTGTTCAAGGCCAGGTTGGATGGGGCTTTGACCAAACTTATTTAGTGGTAGGTGTCCCTGCCCATGACAGCAAGGTTGGAATTAGATAGGGTTTAAGGTCCTTTCCAATGCAAACCAGTCTGCAATTCTACAATTCTATAATTTATCTTTTTATATTGCACATAAACCATGTCAGGAAACCCATTATGCTTTCCTAGTGAGACCTCTCAATGCCATCTGGAGGAATGGATTTTTTTATGACTATGCAAAGTCCTAGTCATTTATGTCAATGAATTTTTTATGTATACTGCTGCCCCAGTTTTGTCAAATAAAACAAATTTGTTTATGATACAACTTCTTAAAAGAAACATCTGATAACACACCAATCTTATTCTCCCCTTGGAAATTGATAAATTATACTATTTACATATCACACTGCACAAAAGAAAATCCCTAGCTGATTTTAGTGGGTAACCTACATGGTACATATTCACACAAATCCAGGCAGCAATAGGGAAAGAGTATTTACTTTGAACATTGAAATGTGTGTTTGAGTAATAGGCTCTATAAGCAGGATCTACAGTGGGGTTCAACTGTGCCTGTAAATGTAGAAAAATACTTAAGTGTATGAAAAAACAAACAACAAACACACACACTAACTTAAGGACATTTCTAGCCCTTATTGTAATATAATGTGTGCTAGATATTCCAAAGTGCAGTGATTTCAGCAACTGGCAGACAACAGATATACATTTTTAAACTTCTTTATGTGTTACATATACAGATAAAATAACTATGTGCTTGTGTTCTGCAACTAGTGCGCAATGTGCAGTTACAGCCAAAAGGGTGAAAAAATGTGTTCTCTACCAGGTTCTTCCTGTTAGTTGTCTCCCCTTCAGTCATGTACAATGCCAACAATCCACAAGTGGAGACTGTATGGATAGGAGAACATGGAAAGCTTGCAGGAAGGTTAAGGAGGTGAGTTAGTGAGCACGTTTTTATGGTAGTATCTTTCGCCTGAAGGTTGCTACAGTGTCTGTGTTACGTGCTTAATATAGGCATCCAAAGCATTAGTTCTGCATGTGTGGAGTAACGCTAGATGGAAACTGATGAATGTATGAAGATCTTACAGTACAGATAATAATTTCATAGAACTATGAAGAAACCTACCAGAACTGACAATCTCAGCTTTGTGCAAATCCAATTACAGTAGCATCTGCTATGCAGCTGATTCAGGAAGGGGATGGTTTACACAGTTCATTCCAGGGAAGAGGTATTGAAAATACCAGGGTGGAGGACTTTCAGCAACTGGACCATTCAATGTTTTCATGGCAGTGAGTTTCAGATGAGGTAGTGAAGGGCAACATCTGCACAAATAAACGCGTGTAGAACATATCCTTAGGATCTCTGATTTCACAGCAGCAGCTCATCTACATCGCATCTATGTAAGCTGCTGAGATCCAGATAAAGGCACCTAGCGAATTCCAGCACACAGACCATACACACAAAGAAACAAAAGCCAGGAAGAGTTTAAACTGTAGGAAGGAGGCACTGGGGTGATCTGTGAAGCACTATCAGCCTTTTTACACCAGCATGCAGGGCAGGAGAGGGCTGCCTGCTACAGCCTCACGTAGGCAATGGGGAGAGCAGTTCTTCCACCACCACAAGTGCCAGATGATAGACAGCAATGTATCCCAGAGTGAAAGGGGGAGGGGATCCCTTCAGTTTTGTAAGTGTTGACCACAAAATATATTGTTTATCCTAGGAGGTAATCTGCATATTTACAGGCTTAGATTGCTATTCTGTAGGCCCACAAGTATCAGTAGCACTTCAGCCTTCCCCCACCAAAATTAAAACTCCACAATTTTTCCCATGGCGTGAGAGTAGATGCATGAGAACAAGAAAAAGAAGGACCCTTCCAAGGGTTCACTAAGTTACTTCTACTGAAGGTGGTTATCAGGCAAAAATAAATCCCTATTTCTATATTGTAAAGTCAAATCAAATCTCAGTGGAAAAAAAACCCCAAAACAACAACCAACCACAACCCAGCAATATACAAAGAGCAAAATTCATCTGATAAATATAGATATAAATATTGTAGACCATGTCACTGGAGTTAGCAATCTGAATTCCCTTTACAGTTGATGGAGAGGCACGGACACTTCTGGAACACAACTCATCTTAAAGCAGACATCTGAAATTCGAGTCATATGAACCATACTCTAAAAGAGTTCATTTATTTTTCATCATCTATAAAGGGAGTCTAAAGGGAGCCTAGCCCAGCCATAAACATTTACAATTATGGAAGATGAATCCCATCCACATTGTCTCTTAAACAATAGAAACAGTGTTGCTGCACCAAGGAATGCAATGAATAGCATAAGAATCATGTGTGAGTAATAGTGTAGTTACGAGGAACAGAGCTTGATGAGAGAATTTCCCTGTTCTTTCTAGGACTACAGGAAAATACCAACAGCAATATATCTACAGTACCAGCACATTATATTGTGCATATGTGTGCTTGCAGTATCACAGCACAGGCTGTTTGCATTAGCACGAGCACAAGGAGGCTTTGTGCTCTGGTATCATGGAGCTGTGCAGGGAGCTCTGGGCTAAAGAATTTGGAGCATTTCTCCAGTTCAAGCCATCTGAAGAAATAATCTCAAATATTTCGAGATTTCACCACGTCAGCAGTGTCACAGTCAAAGGTACCTATATAAAGAAGTATACAGCACGGTGGTTTCAAAAGTCGTGGTCACAACAACCAAATGTCTCAATTCACTTTCCAGTTAGGTTATAAGTGATTTCAAGCCTTTCTAAACAAGGTGAGGATAAAAGACAGTAACAAGTAATAAAACAAGATGATGTGGAATGGGAAATAATTGTATTCTGGGGAAAATGTACGGCCTTGTGCTTTTAGTGTTACTGCTACCAGACTTGCAATGAGCTCTTCTGTATGAGGTGCATTCAAGATGAAGTGTTGCATGTTATACAGCACATAGAAGTGCATATCAGACCTCAGGGGAACAACTCCAGAGTTTTTGTCATTTTTCTACTGCATTCTGGAGGTTCATTATCAGTCATTTCACATCGTGCTCTGCTAAATCCTGTCATAATTTTTTCCTTCCACCAAGACTACCATGAGCCATCAAGTCACACTGAAATGTTCTTGCCAAATACCTGCCTGTGTTAAAATATCTGCTTAGAATATAGACACAATAGACTACAATATAACATCTTAAATATTTCACTAATATACTTTTTGTGTGTCACACAAACACTAGAAGAAATACACTGAGAATAGTGTGTGTAGCTATGCAGCAGCATCTCTCATCCTTCTTCACTCATACCATCAAGACCTCGTGTTTTCGAGTAGTGTTACTAGAATGAGGGGAAAGACCTTATTGCCACAGCATACTGGCATACTGTCTCTGTGTGTCACTGTACCCATGTAGTTAACTTGTGTGTATTTCCCAAAACCCTGCACAGTGTCCCCTCCTGTTGAATAACTATCCATCACACTTTCCAGGAACGCATTCTCAGTGGATAGCAGGGGATGCCTGTGTGTTATGAATATACTGTCACATATGAACAACACTTTCCAATGGAGTATGGAGAGCCACAGAGCATGCAGATCCTCATATCCATATGGTCTGTAGCGAGAGGTAAGCTATCCTCCCTTTTTGACTTGCATTTCATCCTGTACCAGGCACAATGTGAAGAATAACTCAGAGCTGACAGAGACACATGAATGTGAATCGTAGCTGGAGTGTTATTTCATGCTTTTCTCACACACTATCCAATACTCTTTTGACAGAGACTGGCTTCCATTCACAAACAGGGATGCGACATTGTTATCGGCGTAACAGGGAGTAGGGCTGCACTTCTGTCTGGCCACAATTGCTACAGAAATTGTAGGAGACAGACAATGGCCACTGGGGCTTAAATGCTGGTTCAGTGTGACTCACCAGAGGCAACTGGCTGATTTAATGTATTCCACTAGAGTTCGTCTGCCAAAAATGCCCTGCCTGGTCTCCAATTCCAGGGTCCCTGGCTCCCTGTCCAGCTGCAGTAGGGATATTTTCTACTTTTCTGGCCACCCTTTTCATAATGTGAGGAGTCCAGGGCACTTACTTTGAGAGTCTTCTGGAGTAAACAGGAGTTACTTACCTCCTTTTTGGGAAACAGTAGCGCTGCTTGCCTAAGTAGTGCTCCTTAAGGATTGATAAAAACAGTTTTTATGCATTTTCCTGAATCAACTGAATTCCCTTTCTCTCTTATATTCTATACCCATTCTCTACATGAAATTAACTTGAGTTAATTTCAGAGTGAGAGGGTGCAAGTACCTGTTTCTACCAACCAATATGTAGACAGCAGTATCAATCATATGCATCTTGTCTGAGTCAACAGAAATTACCCAGGGCTCCTTCCCCTCCTTCAGTTTAGGTTCTTCAAGTCAAATTTGAGGCACATGGTTAGGTATATGTAGCATTTTCACTGTTGTTATTCAGCTCATACCCTGCTAGTGGTTAAGTAAATATAAGTCCAACACTTTTAGTAATATCAAAATTAATTTGAGAAGATATACTCAAAGACACAGTGGGTACTTTCTGCATAAACCCTACAAAAGTTCTAAGTATTTCATCACTTAAGAACATTTTTCAAAACAACATGTGCATTTCAGTGAGAATGTTCCTGGAAGTCAAGTGTTGTGTGTTTAGAGTGGTTCTCTATTCTCTTTAATAATTCCAGATCTGTAAATCAATAATATGATTTGATTATTCTGTAAAGTATTTGACCAATTTTTCAGATGAAGTGTTATACTGAAAGGTGGTTTTTCTTCTTATTGTAACTTCCTTCTTGTGACACTGGAGGTTTTAAAGGACACATTAAGACTGGAAAAACTTGTTCTAGCCCTTTCATTAATCCCACAGAACATTTAAATTATTGACATATTTTGCATAAGTATTAACTTTTTTTAAGTCTACATACATCATTATAGATGTAGTCATATACTTTATAATCATGTTGGTTTAATACATAAACAAAGAACCATATAACAAAGATGCATATCACATCTAATAGCATAATACAGCTGATTCAGCCATATTACCTAGATTGCTTACTGGTAGGCTTCAACAGGTTTTTGTTCCTTTTAAACCTATGGTTCTTACTCATAGCACTAAATACTGAGCTTGATTTATATAACAACTATGTTCTTCAGTATTCCCAAAATGGGAAGCATTTACGGAAGAAGTTATCTGATTATTTTTTTTAATTGTTCCTGACAACCTAACTACAATAAAAACTCTTATAGCCAGGGTGGGGTAGATCTCAGTTTCAGGTCATTAAATCTAATCTAGATATCTAATTCTCTTTGTCATTAATGAAACGGAGTAAGAAAAAAAATCTCTTTTAGAGGTGTCACTCTTGCTCAGGCATAGTGTACAAATTCTTTGCTCACACAGAAGTACCATATGGCAATGTGGGCACAGTGGAATGTCCAACCTTGCCTCCAGCTACCTCCAGATGGGCACAGTTCTCCAGCAGGACCTGTGCTACATCTGGAAAACTAAAGAAAACACTAGATAGCCCGGGGAGTCTCAGATGGCATTAGATACATGTTTATGAGCAACGGAATCAAGCCTTAGACATTGACTTTGGAACAAGATGTCCTAGAAATTCCTTCTTCTCACCTCATATAAATGTAATCAAGAGTAGTAGAGCTACATTCACTACCCAGAGATCCCATGTTGATGACAGACTAGACACAGGACATAAGTAATGCCTGTGTCCACTGAAGTGAAAGCTGTGATGAGCTATGTTATTCTGTGGCATCTCCTATACCTCATGAACTATCTGATTATGGAACATGACTGATACCAGCAGGAGAAGCATCGGGCACAGAAAAGGGTTCCAGCTGCAGTGTTTCAGTTTCATAGGGTGGCCTTTGTCCTTGAAGAACAAAGTGTAAAGTACAGGCTTTTCCTGAGCTTTTGCAATAGACCAGCCCATGTTGTTTTGAAGACCAGCACAGGTACAAAAAACTTTCCTATTTATCAAATAAGCACCTTGTCAGCCAAGTCTTTTAGAGGCTTTTAAACATGTCTATTATTCAATGCTTTGTGGAATTTGGGCCATCAGATTGCAAATCTGCATATTTAGTAAATTTCTTTAGGTCTTCATGTGCAAAGTAAAAATGATGGGCAAAATCTTAGAAGTTAAACCTTTAGGCCTTAATAGTCTGTGAACATAATAGTGTTTAGTTGCAAATTGTCATTTTTATGGGGGAATTAATAAACAGCTATTTAGACATAAATGAATTTCAGGCTAGAGCTACGTGGATTTTGCTCTGTTTTTCTTTTAAACAAAAATGTCCTAGGCTCTATAGTATGAAAATGAATTAATGTACTGGAAGTGTCCTGAGACACACTTCAAACAATCTCATAGCACATGCACTTCTTCCTCTAAAGTGCTTTTGGATAGCAAGGAAATTGACACCCAAGAAATGCCTTTAGAAAATATCAGTCCAGTTTCTTAGACCAGCTGAATTCTGAACCCTTATTGTGATGTAAATTTGAGTAACATTGTAAGTAGTTGTGAAAAATGTCAGCCTTAGTGTATCAAAACTGTTTATTATTGACCAGTTTTCTATTTATACATGTTCTCTTTTATACTTCTTTAAATTTTTGTATTGTTGTTGAGAGATTTCTAGTTGATTCCTCACGAATAAAAATTACCTACTTACCAACTGAAATGTGGTCAAAAGGCTAATGAAATCTATGGATGTCTTAGCAGGGGAGCAATGGGTAGAGAAGCTATAGCAGTATTAAATAAAGTGCCAGAGGAGAGCACTGGAATAAGTCACTGGACAGAGGGCGACTTTCTTGATCATGATTGGATTTATCACAAACAACCATGTTATTCTCATCCATCTCAGAAGTTAGCCATGACCCATCTTAAAATTAGCTCTTTTCTCCTTTATACTGTTGGAAGGTGGTTCCAGGATATCACTAATTGGATGTTTTCTTCTGGTACCCACTTTAAATTCACTGAAGACCACAAACCATTGGTCTGAAAATTCTTTATGAAATTTGTCACAATGCATAAACATTAGAGAAAATAGTAAAGCAATACAATTGGCCGACCATTAGGGAAAGAGCGAGGACTTAAAGGGGAAACACACAAAAGTGCTGGGTAGTTGTGTCATTTCCTCTGGCCAGGAAGACACAGGCTCAGATATTCATTGGTTAAAATGGGAAGAAAATGCTAGCTTTTCTTGTAGGCTCCAGGCAACCATCCCTTGTGTCTAAGGAGCTCTGTGTAGAGTCTATCATAAGGTCTTCAGGCACCAGCACTGTGGAACCTGCTTGCTCTGCTCTCCAGTGACTCCTCCAAATACCCTCCCAGAGCCAGGTCCAAGACTCATTTATGCCCTGTGGGTACTGGACAGTAGCCAGAAGCAATCTGCTCACAGGAGTACCCTGGGAATTCCATGTCCTCTGCCCTCTGAGAGCTTGGGATACAGTCCTGGCTCATGGCTGGAGAAAGTTACACTACTACTACATGCACACAAGAAATGAACCTCTGACCAGTTGAACCTCAATCAGTTGAACTAGGGAGTTGGTTGCCAGTCAGGCTTTTCCAGACTTTAACATTTTTCCTTCAAACTCCTCTGTCCTTCTATACCTATTCTAGTATCTTTGCCTTCCAGAAGTCCAGGTAGGAACAGGAAGAGACCATGGCACCCTAATGTCTTCTCCCTCCTCACTTAGCAAGTTTCCGCATTAATCATGTATCTATGGTTAACTCCTATTCCAAAGGAAATGGGTAGCAAATCAGAGGGCTCTCTGAGCTCATGAGGATATGATGTGTTCAAAACTTAACCTCAAAACAGAATAAAAATAGGTGGGAAATCATATAATCAGAAATGGCCATTTCCATGTATGAGACAGGGGCTTCTTGTTCCATCCTTGGAAAGGATGGCTGATCCTTTCACAGGGCTGCCAGTGAACATTGGGAATATGGGGTTGTCAAAAATAGTGGATCCCTGCTGTGAAAATGGTGTCTGAAACAAAATGGTGGCTCTCATGTACGCAGGGGGAAAAGCCTTCCTACTCTGATGTTCTTCTGGGTAAAGTAGGAGGGGCAGCTGGAAACCAATCACAAGGTTGGCTGTGGACCTGTAAGGTGTCAAGTATTGCCAAGGAGCAAAACACTTTGCTTTGGCAGGGCAGAAGATGTTTGGGTCTTGCAGGGTGGGGTTACAACTGAAATCTTATTGATGGCCTCTGGGTACATGCTTCTGCACTTTCTTCTGTTAGATTTCATACCTGTGTCTGTCAGACCAGCTGATCCAATTCTTCTTGTGCTATGGTCAGGTGCTCTTCAGTTTCAACAGTGCCTAAATTTGTTTTTCATCATCAAATTTTCCCTATTTCTACCTAGAGGTCAAATATTATTATCTGCAGCAGGGACAATTTCAAGTCTGATCCCTAAGGAATATATATTTTTACAGTCTTCTTTTTTTATCCTGATAATTCTGCTTTAGTCAACTCTATTAACCTTGGATTCTCTTTTATTGCCACCAAAGATTTCCTATGAGCATCAGATAAAGTACTTTATATAAGTACAAATGGATTAACCCACTGCATTACCTTTCTCTGAAAAATCTGTTATCAAGAAAAAAGCATTTGAGCAGACTAACAGCTCTACCTTTGGTATTCCAGTTCTCATTAGACTCCTTCTCCATATCTGTGTTACTATACTTTGAAATCTGTTCCAAGATTTTGTAAAATACTCATGTCCAAATAAGACATCTCTACTTCCCTGAATCCCTTACTTTGCTCCCGCACTTTTACTTCCATTTGCTACTACTCTCCAGGTATTGAAACAATCTTGAAATAAAAAAATCAGGGGGAAACAAATAAAGAATCAAACAAAAAAAACTGGGAAAACAAACAAAACAAAACAAAAACACCAACCCCCACACCAAACATCCATTTTGCTGGCGTTGCAATGCCTTGTGTCACCTCTTCTTCACAGCCTAGGACAGAGGTCAACAAAACTATCTGCTATTACACGCTTTGTAATGTTAAGTGAAGTAAGCTTTGCCCCTAACCTCAAGCATGCTATTTTGAACTATTGTTCTATCTTAATTTTTACCACAATTCGGAAGAAATTCAAAAGAATGCACCCTATTTTTTCTTTTTAAGATTTCCTAAGGTTTATTCCTGTGAAGCTTGGAAAATAAAATTCTTCCTCATGAGCCTGAATTCTATAATTATATTCATCCTCTTTTCATACATGTAGCTTCTGCATCTGTGTCTTTAATTATCTGGCTCAGTCTTTCCTTTTTTTCTGCCTCCCTTGCAGACTCAGTCTATTTTCTCTTCAAACTTCTGGGCATATGTTGACAATACTTTTTAAATGGTCACAATCTGAGAGGAACTATTCTGAAATGCAATTCAGTTGATTGTTAATAGTAGTCATCAGAATACTTTGTAATTAGTCCTGTGAGAATACTTGTATAGATTACATGAAAGGATGATTGCAGAGGAAAATAATGGCTGTCTTGAGTGCCTGTTATTTATCAGGAAAGCATTTTTTAATAAAGGAAAAGTTTCTGGCATACATTACATAAATGTTGCATTGTTTCAAGTCCTTGTTCTTATCTTCTCTCCTATCCAATTTTCTAAAATACTTGCCTTTGTTTTTGAGTGCCACTACATCTAGAAATGAAGAACTCTAGCAGTTGGTGACAACTAGAGCTGCACAAGAAAGCATTACCATGTGATCTGGGAACTTGTCATACGTGTACTATTTGGCTTCTCTCTTGCCAGAAATTAATATTAAATGAATATATTTTATGTTTCAGTCTGACATATGAACATATATTTCCACATAATCCCCTAGCATTCACATCAGTATTGGATGGCAAAATGAGTTAATAAGCTAGTATTAAAAGTTTTCAATATTTTTATTACTCAATGTAAGGCTAGAAAATGAAAATACCTGTTGCCTATTTTCTTCTTCTTACAACATAATCAAATAATACCTTCTTTTTCTGAGAGGTTCTAGAACAAGGAGATAATCCTAGTGGTACTCCTACCTAGTTCCTCATATCTACATTGCGTACTGAGAGAATGTATGATCTGGCAAGGGCCCAGATGTGAGTGACGGTGATACCTCCAAGACAAGGAAGAGCAGCCTGGGGAGGAAGGTTCTCACCTTGCACTTCCACTGGACTAAATGGTCTGGGCTTTTTGAATTTATGAAAGACTTGCTAGCATCTGGTGAGCATTTCCAGAATGGAAGAAAAGCAGAGGTTTCCAGATGTACTGTCCTGCAGGTCCCAAATTGCCTTGGGACTTCACTCCTCTGTATGTTACCAGACAGCAAAAAGAAGCCAGTATATAACATCTATTCCTTTATGCCACCCATGATACAGATGAATGCTTTTGCCTGGCATGTCCTGACATCTGAAGAAAATCAATAGAGGTTTATAGTGGTGAAAAATGAGTGATTATTTCCATGATCATCCAGTTTCATATAATTCCTGTGAAGGGAAACCCTAATAATAATATCTCAGCTTGGGTGCACACTGCTTTCCTGCCCTATTTGAAAATACAAGCCTCCTTGTATTTGAATGTATCTAGTACTTGCCCCTCTTTCACTCAGGACACCATCACAATGCTGCCATGTAACTGAGCTATAGTTCTTGCTCACTGCTTCCATCTATAATAGATTCTACTTTCTTACCCTTTGTCTCCTGTCTTCTGGGACAGGAAGAAAATAAATTCTGACCTGAGATGTGAAGGACCCACCAGATGAAAAAAAACATCCATCAGTTGTGTGAGTGCAAGCTGAAGATGAATAATCATTTAATCTATTTTGGACTTCTCCACTGATTGCGAATAAATTATCAGTTAATAAGTTAAGCCAGTAGGAAGTCCTCTGCAATGTTCTATATTATTCTTCTGTCTCATTCTTTTTGGCTTAAAAGGAGTTCATCAATGGTGCTCTCATTCTGGTCAGAGTAATATTCATTTCAGTCAAACTTTGCCAGCTGTCCCTTCTATAACTGATTACCCTCAGATATGTACTGGGGTTCAACTAGACTTAAAAATTATAAAGGAAATGTGATATTTACCATGACGTGAAAGAATTGGCTTAAATTCACCATTACCACCCTGGAACCTGTAATTGCTGAGTAAATCAGATTTCCTTATGTCAGTAAAGAATTCAGCCTTCCTCAGGGCTAAACATGGTTCTCAGCAGAGTCTGACTTATCCTTAAGACATGACTATTTCCCAGCTGCAGGGAAAGGTCCTTCACTTTCTCCTCCTTAAGAACACACTGTATATTGAGCAAAGGGGTCCATGTGTGTGCTTATGCCTGGGGTTAGTGTGGAGTGGTCCTCAGAAAAACGGGATCCTGCTCAGGTCCAGTGTAAATCCTCTGACTCCAGCAAGACTCCGACTAAGCACTAGTAAGCCCTCTGGGCTCGGATAAATGGTAGCCCTGGCAAGGGTATGATAAGCTTCATAAGTAAATATGCAATTGAAATTAAAAATTAAACCACAATTATGCATAATTTCTACCTGCCAGGTTTATCAAGTCAGCTCCTTTAGAAAGGAGAAAGTCAGACACATTTTAAATGATCTCAAGCCTGCAAAATCATAAATAAAAAACCTGACATAGGATTCTTACACCTAACATTTGTTGTATGCCCAGGTCCTCGCCCTGGCAGTGGCTGTTCATGAAGATATGTGTCAAGTGAACTACCATGAAAGCAGTAGCTGGGCATGATGCTGAAACGTATCAAGAAGAAAAAGACCTTTTCCAAGCAGCCCTTTCTGATGATGCCATTGATACACACAGAGAAGGTCTCAGGGTGGAACTGTAGTGCTGATGCTTTTGAATTTTGCATTAAGATCCCCTTAGGTTGGGGTGTCTGACAGAACACTTCAGCTGGCCCCAGAAGGCCTGAAAGCCTGCAAAATCATAAAAAACCTTAGCATCTGTATTCTGATAGAAGATTGCTTATACCTTACCTTTTTGTAGGAATACCAGTCTTTCTTTAAAACCTAAGAAAATGGTTTGGCTTTTTTGTAGGGTTTGCCAGTCTGTATGATTAGGAAGATTGGTACTTTGACAATGTTCTTTGTATGTAACTCTTACAACATTCTTTCAATTTTTCCCCAAGGGATTATGTTTCTTGCTTTGGAAGGAGAACTCCTGGGGCAAAGAAAGGGATGGTTTACCTGGTGCTTGTCACAAATATGCTGTTTGGGCAGTTTTGGGCTGAGATATGCAACTCAGGTGTCAGATTATCAAATGACACTGGGTAGGGTGTGAAAGCTGAGTGCTTGCGTGCAGCATTTACAATGACTATGATGTGGAAAACATGAGAGGTGTGGAAGGGCAGTTTGGTCTTTCTGGTGAAGACTGTAGCAGCTGTGACTGCTGGGAAATAAGGTATATAGGCAGGGAATGGCTGCTAAGCATGCTTGACTGGAAAAAGAAGTGAAACAGGACAGAGAAAAATTTATACAAGGGTGAGGAAGTGAAAGGACTTTTGAGAGTTCATATATGACCATGTGAAAGAGAAGAATCTGACCAGCAGAGAAAAAAACCTTTCAGAACAGTCCTCGAACCAGAAATACCCTGGTGCAAACCACTCTCAAACATTATCTGTGAAATCTCCTAGGGAACTGCCATGGACCCTCTGTCCAGAGTGACATCTAATTGCTGCTGTAATTAACTCCAATGGTAAGGTGTGTCAGAGGGCTAAAAGCTTTAACCCTGCAGATGTGACCTGCCAGAGGCAAGCACCTTAGTAGCCATCAATGAGAGAGAGGCAACTAGAGTGGGCGATCAAACAGTATGTGCTAGTGCCCTGGCATCTCTCTTGAACATACTTCTGGGTCGTTTTCACTTCAGGCTAGGTTATGAAGTGACCTGTGTGTGGTTGTGTGTGTATGGACATGGAGCACGACATCCTGTTTAGTCTGATACAACAGGAATCTCGATCATGCTTTTTGACACAAATACACAATGCAAACCAAAGCACAAGACATGGGGCTCTTCTGATGCAAGAAAGAGGTGACTCCTAGCAGATTCAGAAAATAAATAAAAAAAAAGTACTACTTCATGCTTTTTGTATCTGGCTTGCAAAAATCCTTGGTGCAAAATGTTGACTCTGCTAGAAGTCACCTCTGCATTAGAAGAGACACTGAAACTTTCTATGTGTCCTGGCACCTCATGATTAAACTTGTACCATATCCTTCTTCATTCATCTCTGAGCAGGGCTGATACCTGCCACAGAAGAGAGATGGCCTTAAGACCTTCAACTCGGTTTTTATATATTCTAAGTTTAGAGGCTTGATTTGTCAGTATTAAGGTTTCTTTTTCTTTTTTTTTTTTAATGTATTTTAATTATTTATATTACAGGAGCCTTTACAACACTGAATTGTATCAGATTCATCTTTTGGGCTTGAGGGGTGTGTAGAACTGGACAATCCTAGCCCTGAAACACTCATTCTGCGCAGCAGAGGAGGGAAGAAAGAAGGCACTGGTTATTTGCAGACCAGATAAAAAGTTGATACAAGGACAAATTGCCCAAGGTAAGGTGGAGAGAGAGCCCAGAGCAGAGCTCCACCTGCCAACTCAGTGCATGGCCTAGGTTGAGCTTCCTTTCTCACAGAGATAGTGCTGGTAAATCATATGTAGTAAGCACTCTTAGAAACTCCATACACTTTCTACTACTGGATTAGTTAAAATAATTCACATGAACACAGGAGTTTTTTAGGTCGATGGTTCTCCTCCAGTTTTATTGACTTGTCCCAGCAGAGGTACATGGCACACTAGCTTCTAATGCCTGTCCTCGTAGTCATCACATTTAAAAAAATCATGTCAATTTATCTTCACAAGATGTGTCAAGGGAACATTTTCTTTGAAGAGTCAATAGATTTTATTGAGCAGAATAGTAAAAAAAAAAAAGCTTTAATATTAAATTAATACTTTAATGTTCAGTTTTTTTAAGTATAGAGGTTAAATTTCCTAAATAATTAGATCACTTTTAGGGGAAAAAGCTTTACTAGTGCAAGGCCTGTCCATCCCTACAGGCCTGACTTCCCACAAATAAGGAAAAATCTTCAGGTGTTTATGGACGTGGCTGCACACCTGTTTCCTTACGCTAACATGTCCAACTTACCCGTCTGCTCAGGACCTCTCATGGAGCAAACTATAGCTGGCAGGCAGAGTGAAAACTTATCCCACAACTGCAAGAGCCCCTTAACTGAAATGCTGTTCTTGACTACAACTCCAGATGGGCTTAGCAAATGCATTAGCGTATCACCAGTCAAGCCAGATGTGACTGCAAATTTAGTTTGTTAGCAGGCATGCTGTGAAGGACTCTATGGCAGTGAGTGCAATATCCCCTCCAAGTTGACATACTGAAGTGACTTAAATCAGAAGATTTTTAGGCTTTTGTCAGGGGGTTGTCTTTTGTTAACTGGGACTGGAATAGGACAGGTATCAGAAGCTGGTCACAAAGGTCTGTCACAGAGATCCCTCCCTGCCAATTCTGATGCAGAATAGACCTTCCTCTACCCTTAAACAAGGATTAAACTCTCAAAGAAAGGGAGGAGAACTCTTATTTAAGTAAATGAACTATACCCACACTGCTTTTTACACAGGGAGGGAAACAGTGTCTTTAATGTCCCCAAAGTGTGGGGTTAACTATTCTAACTTGGTTTATAAATCAAGTGATGCATAGCTGAGTGACAGCTTACTGGTGGTATTTGTGTATACAGGATAGTAAAGTCATGGTCTGATTTCAAGAAATTGCTGGAAGACCTTGAGAACAAGTACCTGAGAGGGAAGAAAGAAAAACCAAACAAAACAAAAAAAAAAGACAAACCCAGGGCAGATAAAAGTGAACCTAGAACTTTCACAGTAATATAGAATGAACAAATGAATCCTGACATCACATATAAAATGATGGAGTCAGAATAGACCCTTTCTCTGTAGAGGATTAACATCAAATCTTTAAAAGTATCACAAATTATTGAGTTCAACAGAACTATTGTCATCTGAATCTGTGGCTAATTATTCTCTGAAGTATTTTATATTTGCTTTCTGGATGTGTCCACTTTCAGCTCCAGGTCATTAGATTTTTTTTCCTTTGTTGCCAAATATTTCTTCTCCACACTGTTAGCTGTGTGAACAATGACCAAGGGCCCTTGTCAAGAGGAGGACAGGTGCTGTGCTCAGCAACTGGGGTGTTCAGTCCCGCCCCACACATGCACACACTTAGGGCCACTCATGGACACCCCCACAAATTGCCCCTTTGCCCAGCCATGGGGAGCTGGTTCACCCAAGGAGGAGCAGAGCAAAGAGCCACCTTAACAGGGGAAGAGAAGAGATAAAGGAGGAAGTGCAACTGTAAAGGGACCTTTGTCTGATGGAGAAATCCATGCTACATTTTTTTCCTCAAACTCTGTTGTTCCCCTACACCCATTCTGCTTTCTTTGCCTTCTGCAAGCATGGGCAGGATTGGGGATTGGTCATGGCACCCTTCTGTCTTCTCCCTCCTCACTCGGGCATATTTCTCACACTTCCCAGGAGGCCACAAGTGGCTCAAGCATAAGGAAACACATTCAGCGCCAGCTTGCACCCATTGTAATGGGCTTACAGACAGCTGTAAGCTTCTCCAGCAGCCTTGGCAGAGAACTTCACCCCCTTCCTCAGTCCCTGTGACATTTTTCTGCAAAATGCAGTTTCCAATTCATGAGCCTATCAGACAGTCCTTTTGGTTCACCAGGTCTTTTCCTGGAACACCTCAAAGGCTTTTCCTTATTGTCCCCAGGCACGCTTTTTGTTCTTGTTTTCAACTTGTTTGTTTACTGTGCTGCTTTTCAGTTGTTTGCTGAAGTAGTTCTTTGTGCCCAGGAAGACCACTTTAACGAAGAAAAGTCTTGAAAACATGCAGAAAGATTTGAGACATTCTGAGAAATAGGGTAAAAGCTGCTTTTAACACCCGTATAGTTATTTCCTTATTTCCTTTTGCAATTTCTCCAAGTTGATAATAGCTGAACTTATGAAACTGCTAGTAATGCATACATCTGGGAGTGAAGAGGAAACTACAAAGCAGAAGTTTGGGCATAAACCACATATTTAATATCTATAACATTTCCATAATGATAATTTAATTTGACAGGCCTGATATAGATGCATTAATAAATAGGTAGAACAACTGTAGGACTGAAACCATTTTGAAGGTGATATGCCTACGTATCTCACGATAGGGGCAATCTTCTTTCAGTCTGTATACAATCTGTAATATAAGGCATGTGTATTCCTTCTGTATCTGATCTACATCATGAAGATCAACCTTTAACAAAATGTAAGTAGATTGATGCTAAATGACCTTTTTTCTTTTGGGTCAGAACCAGTTTTCCCAATAGTTTTCTGCCTGAGATCTCAAAATAAGGAGACATAAGGAAATCAAAAATAGTAAGTTTCCCTTGCAACTCACAGAATATTCAAGCAAGGTTTTCTTTTATTATTTGAGTCGTATATTCAATCAGTCTCAAGAATTGATGACTGCAACCAAACACCATTTCTGTACAGTGTTACACTTTGAGGAGCTAAAGATTCAAATCCAGTTTGGCATCCCATGTCCATTTTGAGCTCTTATCAGTGACGTTCAGATGCATTAAAACGCTGGCCTTGATTGATCTTGGCTGAGAAGCAGCAGTGTCAAATATTTATTTGTTACCAAATGAACCTGGCGAGGATTTATAATCCCAGTAAATCATACAACAGGAATGAACAGGTGAAGAGAAAATAAAAAAGGTAAAAGGTATAATGAGTTTATCTAATGATAATGACTGTGAATTGTTGATGTCTGTCCAAAAGAGCATATAGCAGTGCTGTAGATTCATTGGCAAGCCAGCAGAGACAGATAAAAATAAATGAAACTTACAATAGATAAATATAAAGTAGTATATCTATGGAGAAAATGTAATTGGCAGAGTTAGAAAACTGGAAATTGCTGTTTAGAAAAGTAGTGGTGCAGAAAACCAAACCCAGAGCTACAATAAATATATTAAAAAAGAGCTCACAATGAATTGTTATTGCGGTGTAAATAAATGCCAACCTGTGCTGCAAATACAGGAAAAGGATCCTTTCTAAGACAAAAGAGGTAATCATAATTCTGTTCAGTCCATCTCTGACTAGAAGCTACTTATAATTTCATTTTATTGCTCTCTATTAGGGTCTGGAGTGTAGTTTATAAACTGACCGCTCTGTTGCTTTTTTCTAAAAGACAGACTAGTATCATATGTATGTGTCATATCAGAGAATCACAGAATCTCCTGAGTGGCAAGGGACCTGTAAGGATCATCGAGTCCAGCTCCTGGCTCCACACAGGGCCAAGTCAGATAGTGTGACTGAGGGCATTGTCCAGGCGCCTCTTGAACTCAGTCAAATTCAGTCCTGTGACCACTTCACTGAGGAGCCTGCTCCAGTGCCCAACCACCCTCTCAGTAAAGAACCCCTTCCTAATACCCAACCTAAACCTCCCCTGTCGCAGCTTCATACCATTCCCTCAGGTTCTATCACTGGTCACCAAAGTGAGAAAATCGGCTTCTGCCCCTCAGCCCCTCCTCATCAGGAAGCCATAGACCATGATGAAGTCTCCCCTCAGCCTCCTCTTCTCCAGGCTGAACAAACCACGGGACTTCAGCCTCCTCTCCAGGCCCTTCACCATCTTCATTGCCCTTCTGTGGACACTTTCCTATATTTTTATGTCCCTCTTGTACTGTGGTGTCCCAAGCTGCTCACAGTACTCAAGGAGATGTCACATCAGCGCAGTATAGAGCAGGACTGTGAGGCAATGACATGCTTGATGCACTTGATGGCTAACTCAGTTCGCCTGGGCTGGATGCTTTGGGAGGTTGATTACAGCCTGGCCAGAACCAGAACACTGTTCCAGGGCCTCACCACCTTCACAGGGAAGAATTTCTTCTTAATTTCTAATAAAAATTTACCCATAGACATAGTCAATAATATGTCAGGAAGAAAAGTCACTGGTAGACTTGTAAGCTCTTCTGTGACAACAGTCACAGGCAACTTTGTGACAAACTGATTTTGAAGGACAATGATGTTTCTTTGCTGCAAAAGTTTGGATACAGCTTGTGTAATAAATCCTTTATTAATGTGAAAACCTGTAGCAAACAGTCAAGGAACTAGTGAGGTTTGGGTTTTCCGTCCAATAGTTCTACTTCAGCACCCGGATAAATTGAGTGGAATTAGTCAGTCAAAGATACAATTAGCAGAATACATTGGTATTCACAGTTTCCCAGGTATGATTAGAAGGCAGCTAGATATTCACAGTAAGCTCCTGAGATTTCATATTTTTCCTGTGTTATCTAAGGTGGGACCGACAAGCTTCATGATCATGTTGTGCAATACTGAACAAAAAAATTGTGAGATAATGAAAAAAGTATCCTGATACTGGTCCATGTCACAATATTATTACACCTTGGATGGAGATAAGCATCCGTGCAGAGGTTTGTATATGAAGATCCAAGGTCTCTTCTTTCTACATTTTCTACTCCAGATAGTTAGATTCCAGTAAGTGTTTGGGATCTGTTCTGAGGAGATTTCTTCCCAAAAGATGACCCCTTTCTGGGGTCCTGTATGCACAGCTGTTCCCTGCTGGTGCTTCATGCAAACAGAAGAGAAAGACTGTACCAGGGGAAGGAGAAAGGAATAGTGCAAGCTCTACTTTCCCTCACTTTTGCAGCACCACTTCAAGGGATGGTCACAGGGAGAAGAGAGAGAAGGAGGGGTGCAGAGCACAGTGAAACTTCATCAGGTGATATGTATGTCACTAGCATGGGAATATCATTACTATCAGTAGTACCAGGTACCTGAATACCCACTATAATTTCATGCACTTATAAATACCAGTGGGGAGGGCCATTCAAAAATCAATACTCCCTCCCCCAAAAAGTCATAAATTTACTTATATATAAAAGCCTTGACAATATGCATTGGTACACATAACTATGATGATCACACTATGACGACACTCATAATTACAATGACCCCAGTGAACCTGGGTGATGTAAAACCATTACAGCCAAGGTATAGTTCACTAGATTTTAGATGCTTTTTTCTCTAGTGTCAAGTCATTTAACTCATGCCAGCCATGACTCTCCCATCTCAGATTAGGCCATATACTGTCTACAGCTGTCACAGCAGATCTATGATGCTTTCTCCCCTCTGAAAGCAATGCCAGTGGAATGCTGTCCAAAGACTTTTCCAAAAGCAATGTCTGAATATCTACACCAAACACTCTGAAACTTGAGTTTTTTTGAGAAAGGCACATTGAAAAAAGGAAGACTATAAAAAAGAGACTGTAAAAAATTCCCCTAAGGGATGCCTATCCCATTGAACTTCCTATTGATATCATCATTTCTAGGCTTTGGTTGATCCAGTCAATTTCTGTAGATAAAAAAAAAAAAAAAAACTTTGAAAGAAACGAAAACTGCAGCTTAACAGAGATGGGGCATGAAATATAAGAAACTGGCATTTTCTCAATTGCTTTTGATAAATAGATACAGACATATATCTGGATATGGATACAAATTTAGATTTCTGGATGATTTATCTGTATCTTATCATATTGCTCTCTTTGTTCTACAAAAAAAAAAAATAAAGTAACCCAGGCATGGAATAAATATGCATCTAACTGCAACGTGAGTATACAGTCTGTCTCCAAAAAAGAATGAAGTATTAGTGAAATGTTAATGCAACTATTAGATAGCCATCTCATGAGCATTACCTCTAAGGTCACTTAATTTTTCAGAAGGCATGTATCATTTTCTATTATTACTTTATAAAGTCACATATTTCCCCCTCTCAGTTATGACATTTAAAGTTTGAGCTTTTTCTTTTCTTCCAAATAGTTGAGCTCACTTGTCCCTGCATTATATTTTTGACATAGTAGGATTGCAGTGGCATGCAAAAGAAATGCAGGAGCACCAAGAAATCATTGTCAAGTGAGGGTTCTTGCAGTCTTTGTATCTTTTCCTCTCTACTGTGCAGGGCATCCATTTGAACACAAAGGATTGCCTCTCACCTTCCCTGCAAACATTTCCAGCAGTGTTCTACAACACATAGGTCTGCAAAAGCACAACACTTGCTATTAAGATATCATTGAGGCCAGTGAACTCAGCTCAGTGGTTTCAAAATAGAGGTGCAGGCAAGAATTTATCAGAGGTGTGGAGGTCTGACTCCAAAGTGGGTATAAAAACTTTTGTTCAAGGTCTCAATCAAGTGCATGATCTCTAGAAAGAGCAGGAGTTCAAATACATCTCAGCCACTCAATGTGAGGATAGTTCAGACTGTCTTTTTGATAAAGATGCCTACTCCACACTGTGCCCTTTGTCATCTTGTTTAGGCTCCAATTTTTATTTTGAGTGCCAACAGTTCTGAAGTGAGGTATTGCAGCATGTAACTCCCAAGCACTTGGATTGCCTGGGAAGATTCAAGTTCATAAAAATAACTATCATAATCACCATTGTCATTGGATCATTCCTACTTCATTTTCAGAGTTCCTGCTTCCAAAATACCCTTTTAGAAGCACAAGTTGTTTCTTTTCCTGCATATGTTGACACTTACTCTAATTTTGATATCAGGGATGGGGTAATTGCAGATCTTGGAATCATAGAATCATGTAGGTTGTAAAAGACATTTAAGGTCATCAAGTACAGCCATAAATGTAACACAGCCTAAGCACCACATCTGCACATCTTTTAAATACCTTCAGGGATGGTGACTCAACCACTTTCCTGGGCAGCCTGTTCTAGTGTTCAACAACCCTTTCAGTGAAGAAATTTTTCCTAATACCCAATCTAAACCTCCCCTGGCACAACTTGAGACCATTTTCTCTCATCCTATTGCTTGTTATTTGGGGGAAGAGACACACATTCACCTTACTGCAGCCTCCTTTCAGGTAGTTGTAGAGAGCAGTAAGGTCTCTGAGCCTCCTTTTGTCCAGGCTATACAACCCCAGTTCCCTCAGCCGCTTCTCATAAGACTTGTGCTCTAAAGCTTTCACCAGATTTGTTGCCATTCTTTGGACACACTCCAGCACCTCAATATCCCAAAACTGAACACAGTGCTCAAGCTGTAGCCTCATCAGTACAGAGGGATGATCACTTCTGTGATCCTGCTGGCCACACTGTTTCTGATAAAAGCCAAGATCCTGTTTGCCTTCTTGGCCACCTGGGCACACTGCTGGCTCATATTCAGCTGGCTGTTGATAGACACCCCCAGGTGCTTTTGCAACTACCCGGCTGTTCTTCCCCAAACCTATAGTGTTGCCTGGGGTTGATGTGACCCAAGTGCAGGACCCGGTGCTGAGCCTTGTTCAACCTCATACTGTTGCCCTCAGCCTGTCCAGATTTCTCTGTAGAGCAATCCCCAAGTAGATCAACACTCCTCCCCCAATTTGATGTCATCTCCAATATTACCGTGGGTGCACTTGAACCCCCTCATCCAGATCATTGATAAAAATATTGAAGAGAACTGGCCCCAGCACTGAACCCTGGGGAACACTGCTTTGTGACCAGCCACCAACTGCATTTAACTCCATCCACCACAACTAGTTGAGCCTGGCCATCTGGACAGGTTTTTTACCCAGTGTAGTGTACATCCATCCAAGCCATAAGCAGCCAGATTCTCCAGGAGAAAGCTCGTGGGAAATGGTGTCAAAGGCATTAGTAAAGTCAGGGTGGACAACAATTGCCACTTTTCTCTCATTCCCTAAGTGGGGATGGAGCGAAGTCAGGCTAGTCAAACAGGACCTGCCTTTCATAAACCCATGCTGATGCCCACAGTAACAACCTCTTCTAAAGTAGTCACCCTCGGGTCTCTTTATAGTCAGTGGCATAAAGAAGGGCCTGTTGTGGCATGATTTATCTGCCTTATTCTACATAGTTACTTTAAAAGAAAATGAATAGCAGTCCAGAAACACACATTTCTCTCTGTTGCCTGTAATGAGTCTGGAGGTCTAATTAGGGTGAAGACACGTGTTTGGTCAGATGAATGTCATTTCACAGTATGATCCTGGTTACTTTGTGTAGACATGATCACAACTCCACTACTGATACTTTCTAGACTGAGACTCAGGAAGGAAAATATTAACAATAATTGTTTGTTTTTCCTAAGAGCATCTGCATTCAAGTTTTGTTCACATGGTTCCAAATGACTGAGTTATGCTGCTCTGTGTAGGTGATGACACTTTCAGTGGCAGAACGTCCATATCTGATGAGAAATGTTATGTTCCTAGTCTGTAAGAACTCTAGACTTGTGATTGTGTGAAGTTACCCTATGTTAAGTAGAACTTGCAGAACTGCTATAACAATGCCATATGTCAACTACTAAAATTAGTACCTGCATTTTTTTCTGTTGCTTTCCTCCTTTATTTGGTGTCTTCCCTGGGACAGAATATACAATGTTTATTCCTTCTTAGAGTGTATTTGTTTTATTGTTTTATCAGAGACTGATTTTTAACTTGCTTTCTTTTTCTAAAGTGGTAGTCTTTATACTGACCATAGTAGAATTGACATGAGCAAACCATGCTCTGTATGTGTAGGTTTCAGAAAGCAAAAAGATTATGTTTGGCTTGAATAATTTTATGAATGGAAAATATACCTCTCACCTTCGAACAGAGAATTCATTCCAAAAGAATATGAACATGTAGAAACAAAAAAAAGTGTATATTTCAAGAGGAGGCTTTTAAAAGTACTTCTGTGGCAAACTTCTGGTTGAGGCATAGTAGTTAAGCATTCTAGATCTATACAAAAATGTGGATTTTTTTTTAAATGCAGTTCCCTTCTCCAAAATTTCAGTCACTATCTGTTCTTTCTTTTTTTGTTTTTCCTTTTTGCAACATACAAAAATGAAAATAATCTTTTAATGACTCCACTATAACTGGTTATACTGCAATCGGCTGGGATTCTCAGGAGTTTTTTGGATTACATCTGAACAACTTTTACACCCAGTAATGCATGTCCCCTTTTGCTATACAAAGAAGCACAATTCCTCTGAGCAAAGTGCCACAAATTAACAAAAAAGTTATAATATCTGTCTAGATACACCAAGGAAGGTTTCTTTCCAGACATTTCCAGTATACAAATCAGCTTTTCTAGTCAGTTTGTAAGCTGTATGTTTGCAAAGTGGGAGATGCTAGCAATGGAGCTGGGATGTATGAGTTGATGTGCTGGTGAGTAGTATTTTCTCTTGTGCAGTAACTGTGAAGCCAAGATGTGTCATAGAAAGTGAATACTTTAAACTTTTATACTCTCAGAACTGTAGATTTCTCTAAGTCTGCATTACCAAGCATCTGGTCATTGGAATACATTTGATGTGCACGTCAAATAGATTAAGTATATACGCCTGCTAAGGGAATGTATCTTCAAAACGTTGCGTGTAATTAAGATAATACTTAACCTTAGAAAGACACTAGCCCATGATGTTTGCAATCACAAGCTATTTTCTGATATCCACTCAGACCCATTTGTTTTAATCACTACTTCATTCATGTCCTTGACATTGTTAACTTTTTCTAGCAGATCCTGTCACTGTATGGGTATTTATATGGTATGAAGCACTGTCTCGCCTCTCATCTCCACTGAGAATATTTAATAATAATATTAAACTTCAGACATCTAAGAGGTAGTTTTCCACTTGTTCTAGTTGCTCGGAGACTTTTTGCAAGCAGTTGAGAGAGTTGGTGCCTGCCAAGTTCTGTCTCCTTAGATGTCTGTTTCAGTTTGTGAGGAATTGCCTCCTGAAGGTGTCTCCGCTGACTGTGGAAGGAGGCAAAGACTAACCAGAACTATGTGGTAGGATCCCCACCCACTGAATTCCATGGGGATTGTACAGGTAATACAGCCCATTCTTAGGAGTTCACTGCAGATACAGAGCAAGACTTAGTGGTGATTGTAAGCAATCAGACACAGAATTATTTTTTTTATATCCACTAAAATCACTTTCTTGATTGGTAATGGATATACTGTGGGCAGAGAATCTGGCTGTCAGGACCCCAGGAGTGCCCACTTCAGTCATTATCACCGGCACACATAGCATCCAATTTTACTTTGCAGAAAAGCATAGATCAGGAGTGAAATATTCTACAACCCCATGTTAAAGTGGATGTAAATAGTCTTTACTGAAGACTATCTTTACTTTAGATATCTTGCAGGAGGCTGGGTTTGCACAAACTTGCACAGTCTCTGTTGATTGGCGCAGACTGGACGAGGGTCTTTGAGGTTTCTTTGTTCAACGGGGTATGAAGCCTGGCTAAACTCTTCTTTTGGGTTTGCTGTTAATTACTAGCTAGTGGGCAGCCAGATGTAGAAATTTGGCTTGCTCACAGCTCTTCCAGTGTCCCTATTTCATGCATATTTATCTGAGCTTCCTCTTATTGTGGTCCTCTGTTTTAAAAGTAGTTATCAAGATTGTGAGACTATCATATGCATTACATCATCTGTAGATGTGCATAAGCATAAAGCTTCATGCAATTACAGTGCAGGACAATTTCCAACAAAATTTTGGAGCTGTTTTCCTCCTAGAAGACACTTCTCAAACAGCTAAGATACTTTTTGTTTCCACTACAGCAAGACCAATACTGTTCATGGAACAATTTATCTGATGTTCTGAAATCCTTGTTCTTTTTTTCTTTTTCTTTTTTCTTTATTGCTCTTGGAAAGCCTGTAAAAGCAGATATGGAGCTAGTTTCACGAGGGTGCTTGTTATTTCCAACCTGACCTCTGTTTGGCCTCCAGTCACAATGAGTCCAAGGGGTCTTCTTATTACCTGGAGTCCAGAGCAATTACCCTTGCTGCTGTCCCTCAGAAGACCACACCAGAGAGCCCAGGTTGCACTACCAATGAATTTTAACTCTGCACCTAAGATTTCTGTTGCTACTTGAGGAAAGTTTTGTGATTGTCGGTTGACATGAGGAACAGTTACCATACATAAGGATGGCTGAACTCAGAAAGTGGTATTTGCCAGTGTGTGACTGAAAACTCACAAAGCCGAGGAGATGAAGATGACTGGAGATGAAGCAGGATAAACAGCCACTGAGGTTAAAAAAGGCATTACAAGACTAGATAAAGAGCTAGAAAACTTTTAAGGACTGACAAGAAGGAAGAGCCTTTGGCCACTGTGGACTTCTTAATCTTTTGAACTTAAAGAAGCAGAGTTTTGAGAGCCTTGATATACAGCAGGTATCTGAGAGCCCAAGAATATCTGGTGAAATCTTGTTTATGAGGACTACAAATCACTGCTTTGTTCTGCACAGTAGTATAGGTATCCAATGGAGCTTATGTATTAGAGGACAGACTGTCTTTGTCTCAGCTGCTGACTGCTCAACTGCTTGCTACCCAGATTTATCACTTTGGCAACGTGTGCTCTGAAGAGTTATCCAAGCATTGGTGGTGTGCTCGTGGTTCCCAATTTCCCTTCCCTCATTTCATTTAAATGAACCGGTTGAAATAACATGGCTTAGCTGGATAACTGTAATTTTTTCTGTCTTTTGGTGTGATATATGGGCCTAGTCTATTCCTAAAAATTTCCTCAACAAGCACTGGTGGTGCCCCAAAAGGTATTTTGTATATAGCCTTTCATGTCTCAGGATCTATTTTGTCCTGCCTAAAACTTTCATACCAGTGAGTCAAAGTCCATGAGTCATGGTTCAGTTACCTGAAGACTGACTCCCTCACAAGGAAGGTGTACAGCATGGAGAGAGTGCTACATAAAAATATATGGGTCTTTATGATTTACATACATTTTAATAATGATGCAACTCTCTTCCCTTGTTTTGTTAGTTTGATTTGCAGTGTTTTAAATGGGAAATCACGAGAGGATGACAATTTTCATATATTGTGGAAGTGTTTTCTAATAAGGCGGAAACCATCTTAGATGCACTGAAAAAAACATCAAATCAATTAGAGTGTCCATACTTCAGAAGTTGTATTTTTTCCCCAGTATTTTTTCTTACCTTTGTTATATGTCAAAATTAATACGTGCACTCTTGTCCATTACATACCTGAAGTGCCACAGAATGTGCTACTCCATCTTTTAGCTTGCAATGCAGATTTCAAATTCAAAGAGAATTTGTTATCCTGATCCAAATCTGTCACATTTCAAGCAGGCTGTTACCTGGGCTTCCAAATGCAGAAGCCTCCAACTGAGGTTTCCCTCAGAGTTCAGAATTTGGAGTTAAATAAACTGTGCTGCATAGGCTAGAAGTTCTTTGGGTTTTCACTAAGAGTTACCTAATGTTATGTTATGTTGGTATGTAAAGCTATGTGATGTCATATTTATGTGATTTTGTGTTAGATCACCGGTTGCATGAAAATATGGATAACATATTTCTGCAAACGCAACATACAGAATTTTTTGATCCATGAGAATGAATTGAAAATGGACAGTAAACTTTTATCCTAGAAGCTGATGCATTAGCATCATATGATAAATCCAATGTTCTTACATAACTGACATACTTGGGAGTTGATACAGTTCCTTAAATGTATACAGATACACAATTAAAAATGAAGTTACAACTCGTCATGTCTCAAATACATGCAGGTTGCATAATAGGAGGAAAATTATATGTTCATCCTATCAGGTGAAATTCTAAAGTGAAATAAGGGTGGGGATACTTTGGGAATCAGCTGAGGTGTGTATCTGCATCCAAGCTGGTCACCCTAAGCTCCGTATGAGACAGGGAGGCAAGACTGCCATGGTCAGTGATGAACCTTTAAACCCAAACGTGCATCTCTCTACCTGCTCTGAGGATTTATGCCTCTCAGTGTGCTGATTTTTCTCCATTGCATATCAGAGGATTTCAGATAGAACCATAGAATGTGTGAGGTTGGAAGGGACCTTCTTTAGAGGTCATCTAGCCCAACCCCTCTGCAGTAAGCAGGGACATTCTTCACTAGATCAGGTCACTTAGAGCTCCATCAAGGCTGACCTTGAATGTCTTCAGGGATGGGGCCTCCGATACATCTCTGGGCAACCTGTTCCAGTGATCTACCACACTCATACTGAAGATTTTTTCCCTAAAATAACCTAAATGTCCCCTTTTCTAGTTTAAAACCATTACCCCTCATCCTATTGCTACATGCCCTCATGAACAGTTCGTGTAGCAATGTAGATGTAGGTGCTCATGACAGATATATGTAGGTAAGCGTGATGAACCCTACAGTCAGTTAGTGACAAATAGGTCAAATGTCAGTGAGCTGTTACTCTGATGAAGTTTTCTTGCGTTATTCTCCTATGGGAAGACATATCCTTGCCCACCAATTTTACATACTATTGGTTTTGAAAACTCTATGCATGTCAACCTAGTTGCTACAAAAGCAATTGCTTTGCCATGCTGTTACTGATATTTTAGTACATTTTTAGTTTTCCCTGGCAAATGATTCCAAGGAATAAGCTTAAAAGCAATATGAGCAATGCCCCTGAAACAAGCCACTGTGAACAAGCAGCAACTAATACTCCCCTATAATCTGTAATCTTGTCTGTGCTGACTTACTGTGTGATTAATTACCTGTTGAGCATTAGAAAAATCTGTGACTCTCTATTAAGACATAAATTTGCATTCCCCCAATCATATTGAGCAATATGGAGAAGGATATAAATTTGATTTATTTTAATTTGGACTGGTTTATATTGCTACTGTATATTTAGAATTTCTCCTGTCTTTTTGTAATGAAAGATAAATTTCACAGCTCAACCAAAGATGAAATGCAACCTCTTTTCTTCCTTCAGTGTTACTTCTTTACTCCTTACCCCTGGCCTAATGTAAACTCTCATTGAAAAAAATATTGCTACTTTTTGTACTTCTGTTTAGGAAAAAAGGAAATTGTGTCATAATGGTTTGAGAATACATTATTTCACAAAATCTCACCCAGACCTGGTCAGAAGCTACATTTAGAGATCCAAGCCTTCACATTTGGGTAGCATCTGAATAGCGGATTCATATTGATAGCCTCATTTCCAGAACCAGTGTTACTCCTGCCCATCTCATGCCAGTGTTCTCAGTCAACCCACAACCATTGGTAAGCTTTTCCCTCACAGAAGAATGTCAGATAGGGTGGCAAATAATCTCTAGCCAGACATCAGTTTTTCTAAGCATTTAATCCATGGTCTCACTTTCTCCTAAAATACTCACTTGAGTCATAAAGAAGACTTGCAGATCAGATTGTGCATCTGACTGGCTAAGCTGGGAGATTTTCACTTTACGCTCCAGAAAACCTTCGCCAGTCTCTATTACATGGAAATACTTCACAGAACCAGATGGTAGCTGAGGTTAAAACGGACATAGATCTGGAGATTAAGTCATCCCACTCTCCAGCCCAAGCAGTGTCATCTACAGCAGATGGCATAGTTGATCCCTACTCCCTATCCCAGAAGTGGCAACCTTTCATAAACTAATACATTACAGGGCAATAAGCACAGAAAGAAGTACAAAAATAAAGGCCTGATAGTAATTGTGTAAATATGTAGAGCTTCAAGTTTAAGATATGGCACAAACCTTTGAAAGCAAGCATGATTAACCACTGCAAAAGTTGCAATGTCTTCATCTTTTGAAGTCTTTGCATTTAACTAAGAACAAGTTACTCATCGCAGAACAGAGGGAAATGGATCCAGTGTAGTGCCTACATTATTTGGAAGTCACACTAGGTGATCTAATGATACCTAGTGGCTTTAACAATCTGTAACTGGCATTGTGAGCTCTTGCTGATTTGGAGCCATTAATCCTGTCAATGCTCCAGAATTCTCCTAAGCAACAAAAAGCATCATCTGTTGTTCTTCCTTGCCTTTATGGACAGAAAATAAAAAAGAAAGAAAGATATTCTTCACACCTCAGAACAAGCAAAGCATTTTATGGGGCGAAGGAAATGGAAAGTAAGAACACCCATATAGAGCTAAGTGGTCCCTTGATTCACAGGAAAAAAAAGCCCTGATTCTGTATCGACTGGACTCTCTGACATGAGAGTTTTAAAAAAGTCAGCATTTTCATCATGCATGTATAGCACATGATGTGTTACAACAAGAAATAGTAGTAATGACACTATTGGGTAGAAAATAATCAAAAAGCATATAATCTTTTTTTTTCCCAAAACTTTATTCCAAATTCTACTCTTAGTTTTGCTATGATAAAAAGTGATTATTCCAGCCAGCTGTCTTGCTTCTGATTTAAGACACTGACATGAAAGCTAATGCAAAAATTTATCTATTCAGTATGTAGCACGTACACCTATACAAATCTGGTCCACAGTGAGTTGCTAATGCTCTTATTATATTTCCTAATATGCCTCTAGAGCTTTAAAATTCTTGTCTCCTGTTGTTTGTGAGAGATACATCTATCTTATCCTGGCATTGCATCAAATAAGTACAAATTCACTAATGCAAATCATATTTTGTCAACAGCAATATGATTGACAGCCTGCTGTTTTCCCATCCATGAAAAAATATCAAATACCAAGTTTTTGTTTAGTGAGGAGAACAATTACAATGGTTATTTTGATTCTTTTTACTGTGTTAGAGATGGATCTGCAATATTTAGTAGTTTACTAACTGCAGCTCTTGAATGAATAGTGCTTATTGTCATTCTTTGAAGGAGCGAGCAGTATTTGCTTCAGATTTATCACTTAATGCTGCAATACGTAACTATATCCCCAGTCAAGTTCTTAACTTAGAAAAATTTAAATGTTAATAAAGGTGCTTGAAAAGCAGCAACAGAAAGATAGATCTTTTTCTGTTGCAAATAATCGTTAGTATTCACCAGAAATGCTCCGCTCCAAGTCCATTTCTGGCATAAATTCTGCTTCCCCAGAACATGTATATTATATATATGAGAAGCATATCATTTGCTGAAATTCGCCATCTAAGCATGTAACATTGAAGTGGTACAAAATATTAATAAGCAGCATGCGGTCAGATGCTGAAATTTCCACAATATAATCAACTTCAGTGATAACAGTCTAATCTTATAGCAGTCTAATCTTTTGCCAGAGGCTGGAGGAACACAACCAAGCTTCCAGAAAAGCCTCTCTTGACATTTAAGAAAAAATAATAGGCATACTGCAAAGCACAGTTTGAATTCTGTGGGTAATTCATTTATTCCAAAAAGGGTTTGAATAGACAACTCCTAAAAACATGATGATAATGGCAGGAAACTTCAGAGGTATTAATGAGTTAATTAACTAACTGTTAAAAATAGTGTCTGCATTCTATGACTGTGAGTATCACTCGACAGAAAAATTAAGGGCTCAATAAAGCCAATGGTAACAACTGAGTAACACTATTTTTTCCTATTTGTTATTGTTGTCAGTGCCGTTGTTATTTACAATATATTTTCCAATGAGGACCAGGTATGAAAAAGCAGAACGTGAAAAGCTGTTCCCAGAGCAGGATTTCCCTGTCCAAAGAAGGGCACAGAGCACTGAGGTTTCCAGAGGCAGCAGGTTCCTGCCCACTGCCTGGCAGCCAGCGGGCTGGGGATCAAGCAAATCCTGGCTGAACCCAATGGAAAGGAAGCTTGCTTCATTCCACAATTGCTCCTGAAGCCTGGGCAGCTGTTGAGATCCCCAGCTTGGTAGCAACTGGGTGATTGAGCAGAGTACAAACTCCTGAAAAGCATCAGCAAACTCAGAGCATTCAAAAAACAAACACAAAGAAAAGTAATGTTGTGGGGTTTGGTTTCTTTCCCCAGAATCTTTTACCTCACTTTGCTCTTGACCAAGCCACTGAGGTTGCCAGTCAAATAAATCTTGAGGGAGTTTCACTTTCTAGCTCAGTAGGGACAGAAATTAATGTCTTCTTGGGAAGAATCATCATCCTGAAACGCTGATTACAATGTTTACACTTTCACCTACAAAGCAGATGCTATAAGCTACATATGAATGCCCCTTCATTGTTCAATATGAATGAGACTTACAGGGATTTGTAAAGAAGGTATCTGTTCTTTCACTTCTAGTAATCTCAGAAGGTGCTAATCTTCAGGTGAATGGGCAGAAGCAGTTCATTATGGGTATCTGCAGTACAAGTGACCTAACAGATAATGGTGGAATTCTGTTTCCCAAAGGAAATATAATAATATTAGAATGTAACAGGAATATATATTGCTTTTCATAGCTGGAAATACCATCGAGGGATGCACTGGAGTGATGCAGCTCAGTCTGAAGAATTTTTCCCTGTTCCGTTTAAGACATTTTACACAACTTCAGATACTATTTTAGCACTTTTTGGGCTAAGGAATCGGAGATAAAAGCCACATTCTGTAGTGGGGAAAAGAGGGGAAAAATCCCACCTATCAACACAGAATATATCTTTTTTGCTAATTAAGAAATCTACCTAAATCAGGACTTGCAGTTTGTCTCTCTTCCATCTTAAAATTTCGGTTTACCTTGCCTCCTTTATATGGTTCCAGTACAGCTTAAAGTGGTGATACGTGATCATTCTGCCTCCTCTATGAAAGATCTGTGCCAAAAAAAAAAAAAAAGAAAAAGAAAAAAAAAGCTTATTTGGCAGAAAAGCACAGATCCAAAGAGGAAATGTCCTCAGTGCGCATCTGGAGAGACAAAACAGTAAGTCCACTTGATTCACTTGCCCTGTGAAATAAACATCCAGGGGTACACAATACAGTGACCTGCCTTCCCTGGAGCAGAGCTGCTTCCTGCAGGTGCCAAAGGTATGGGATTCAGAGCACCATGGGCCTTGTACTAGTAAACACCTACATTATCTAAAAAGACTAATTCAAAGCCCAATGTCCCCTGCAATTAATTATAGAGACTTTACAAGAGGAATTGCAGACCGAGAAGCCAATTGCAACGACGGCTGTATTTTCAGGATGCTGCAGCACTCAAATGACTCTTGAAGTAGAATAAAATGATCTTGCTGTTTTGACACTGTGTCGCTCAAAGCTAGTAGAAATATTTGAGCGATGTCACTCCGGTATGAGATCTACCTGCTACCCCCTCTTTTTGTCAACAGCACGAACCTTGGCTTTTTTTTTTGTTTGTTTCTTCTGAGCAAGACACAAATTATGTAATATTGTACAATTTGTCTTACTTACATGTGCTGTAGATGGTTTGTGTATGGCCCAGATGACCCTCAATACCACATTGATATTTTTATTTTCTTCATATCTATGTTATGCATACCCTTCCTGTGTTTCTTAGCTAAATAATTAGTCAGCCACTTTTCATCCCCAAAGGATCAAAGCAATGTTTTCGCTATTGTACAGTTAATATTTGGTTTGTCGGGTTTTCTCAGTTCATTGGGTTTGTTTTTTGGGTTTTGTTGCACTATTTACAATCTCCCTGCCTCCAGACTAGGCATGCTAACTAAATCTATGCACAAAATCTTTTTCTCATATCTAGGCAATAGCAAAAAAGTGCAGGCATCCTTTTGTTGATTTCTATCAAGAAGAAACTTGTTCTAGCAGGTGCTGATTGCCAGAAATTTCAGTCCAGATGATTGAGAAATCTCAATGAAGTCTTGCTTTCTGAAAGGTGATGCTCATCACTTTCTCAGAATCAGAACTGTTAGATTGTCCCTTTAAGAAATCTCATATTTTGAAACTGAAATTAAGAAAATGCCTTTCAGAAAAAAATAGACTTCCATAGTTTTGCTGATAGCATTTTATTACTTTTCCTCAAGCCCCTGAAAATCACAATACGGTGATAGTCGCTTGATACATATATATATAAAACAATGCCTTTCTCTGTTCTGGCAAGTAGTTACAGCAAACACTACAGCAAGGTTGAGAACCAGCCAGTTGGGCTTTTGACTGGCTTTATCACTGCAAATTTAATTTTCTGCAAAAAGAGCAACCAACATCCTGGACAGTCCCTTAAAATACATGATATGTCTAAGCAGTGAGGTGATCATGACATGACAGATATCAGTAACCTAGAAAAACATACACCATTTTTCCTCTCTAATTTTTAGTTAAATCATAATAATGTTTTCAGTTTCAGGTGTATCTTGAGTTCAGGGTTTTTTTTCCTAAGGTTATTTCTCTAGGAACCCTCCCAGAAACATCTATTGTTCAAGGATATGAAACAGAAAAAATAGGACTGTCAAGGCAAAAATCAAAGTCACAGAATCACAGATTCACAGAATTACAAGGTTGGAAAAGACCTTCAAGATCATCAAGTCCAACTGTTCCTGTCCTATGCTAAACCATATCCCTAAGTACCTGCTGTACCCTTTTTTTAAACCAGGGGTCACCCAGGGATGGTGACTCAACCCCCTCCCTGGGCAGCCTGTTCCAGGCCCTGACAACTCTTTCAGTTAAAATTTTTTTCCTGAACCTAAAAGGTCAAGTCAACTTGAAAGTCACCAGTGCTCAGAGTAATGGTCTCCAACAGATCCATCACACTTCAAGATTCTTGTCTTAGATGATAAAATAGCTTATATGGAGAAAAGCAGCATTCACAGGAGCTTTTACTAAAGTTATCCTGGTGTTCTGTGGGACTGCTGGTTAGACAGACCAGCGTCTGTCGATTGTGCTATCGCTTCAGTGAGTGAAACCAATTTGCTTGCAAGCAGTCCATATTTCATTAGCACTATAAGTGCTACAAGAAAATAATTAGCTTCTAATGCACTATATAGCTAAATCACTGGAGCAGAAGTGATCAATAGAACAGTCAATAACAAATCATTCAGTCCCATTTTATTAATGCTGTTTGTATGTATGCACTTTCCAGTCTGGGGTTTATCTTAACATCATGAAATAAATTTCATGTCATGCTACAAGTTTCATCGCAGTGACACAGACCACATATCTGCGTAATATAGATGACAAAAGCCACCAGCTGTCTAAATCAGTGGGTGTCTAGGATATCAGTGATATTTTACATCTGTAAAATTTAATCATGGGGTGCTACAAGATTCTTTGCTAACAGATCTGGTCAAGCAGAAATCAAGTGGGGGAAGGGAGGGAATTTAAAACCAGGTGCCAGAGGCTTTATCAGATACGACAGAATAAATGGCATATCTCAGGATTATTCTGAGGCACGAGGGTTCTGCAATCAGCGATCCTGCGGCATCCAGAATTACTGCCTTCACATTTCATATTCGTTGGTTTTGTGGAGGTCAGATGTGTTGGTGACCCCTTTTTTCTATATGATTAGTGGCTCCAGCATTCATGATTTTCATCCAACAGAATCACATTGATTGGAACTGCAGCAAACAAGATTACATATGAAAGTTTGCACACAGCCTCTGACTGTATGAATTTGCATTTACATTATATTTGCATCTGGGGAGAGCCCGCATATTATTTTTTTTCCACAGTGCAGCTGCAATTCCTTCAGAGCCCGGATGCAGTGGTTGAACATCTGTCACTCAGTGAGACTGTTTTAGATCTTTTAAAATCATAAGGAGCTGATTAGTAGATGAATTACATACTGCTGTGTTTATTTGTAACTCTAGCACTTCCTCTTCTTCTTGTTGAGCCATCATTTCATATTGGGATTGAAATACTAAGTTTAGTTGCATTTACAGGCAAAGCACTAACTTAGGAACCGGATTTTAAAAGTCTAAATATGACCGGGTCAAAAGGGTGATAGAATAGTTAGGCAAAAGGAGAAGATGATAAACCACATGAGTGTATGATGAGCATTTCAAGAGCTAGAAGAGACTGACAAGTAAGGACATAACAAGATACCACTTCTTCAGTGATATAAAGAGAGAACTAGTGAAAGTATAGGTGAAATACAGCAGAGTCCAACACACGAAATGCAGTATGCTAAAGCAAGCAGGACACTGTTTAAAACAGCTGCTGAAAGGTTCTACCAATCTTGAAGAAAAGACCAGAACACCGTGTCCAGGGAAATAATAATTTAGTGGAAATTAGTGTTAGGAGGATTGAAGCAGTAACAACTGGGAGCTGCTGCAGCTTTTACTTTACCCTTAACCATCAGAGGATTTAAACTAAATGACTGTGAAAGCCTAGGTCAGAAAAATCTCTTAGTCTTTGCTCTGGCTTTCCACCAAAAAAACATGAAAAAGTCATTCTTGGCATCACTGGAAACTAAATCAGATAAACCAGTACAAGATGTACTATCAGGCAACAAAGAGTTTAATAGATAATCCCCAAAATTTGTGTTCTTTTCATATCGAACAAGGTGAAAACAGATTTCCATTATATGCTCTTCAGATTGGTCACTTTTTTTGCAAACAGGAGCAACCCATGGGAGAAACATTTGTCTCTGATGACTAATATTAACTGAGAATATCTAATAAAAATGTAATATTGTATTGTAAATATCTTTAAGCTTTGCCATATATTTACCAAGGGCTTTCTGAAGGTGATTGTTGTCTCTGAGAGGGGGTGCAGTTTCTCACTTAATCATTAAAGGATCTTGATTTTTGTTAATTTCAAATGAAATTGTCATTCTTCATTCCATTTTAGGTCAGTTGTGAGACATTAAACAGTACCATGTTCAGAACTGTGGAACAGTCTGAGAAACCCAGGGAGCTTTAAAATATAGGACTTACTAGAACAAAATTCAGAGATCAACAAACTGCTAATACACCAAATGGCGGTGAAGCTGATTACTTCCTTCAGCATTTATTCCTCATTCTCTTTAATAATATTGGAGCATATGCCTTTTTCCATGGTATCTTCTTTAGGAGCTTTTGGGAATGAATCTTGTCAAATGACACTTGTCTTTACAAAACCTGTGGTGATTCTTCCCAAGTAATTAGTACATATTAATATAATTCTCTTCCTCATATAAGCTTATTGCTGGGTATTTCATTGCATCTAACCTGGAATCCTTTTCAAAAGTGGTGCCATGATAGCCTGGTATTGTTCAATGGACCTGTAAGCTTAAGGGTGTTCATCAGTTCAAATATTCCATACAATTTTAATAGCTCTTGGGTGAATACCATAAAGACCTGGCAGTTTATTAGCATTTTTTTTTTTATATGGCAAAGTATTAGTATTTTTTCATGTTCCCTGATCTCTTCTACTGGTATTTTATACTGAGTTAGAGCCTCCACTGTGTCTCCCAAAGACTGCAGGTGTGGAAACCTTCCCAAGTTCCTCCATAATCAAGGCAAATGAAAAAAAATCATTCAGCTTTTTTTCATAGTGCATCTAGACCAGTGAAATAATGTGAACACAGCATGGCATCTGATTAATGTCATCACTATTTTATAAAACACATACAATGTCTATTTTAAGTATGAGACTCAGGAACTCTACAAAGCCAACCACAATCATATATATATATATAAAGTCTCCTGGCTTCCTGATGATTTTTAATGTGAATATCCATACAGCACGGGTAGAATCTAAATACATTTACTGATTAACCATCACCAGCTTCCTCAGCTGTATTACTACTTTCTTTTGTCTTTGAGTGATATGAGGAGACATATGTCAGCTCAAGGTCTTTTAAACTTTTAAAACTGTTTCCCACTTCAGGGCAAAGGTAAGTGGTAAGCTAGCTGTTATTAACTTCTGTAACTCCTCTCTGGTGTAACAAAACATATGTATCTCTAAATAGCAGATATGGTAGTCCAAATGATAGCCAGCATCATGATGGCTGCAAAATTCATTGGGGAACCATGGGTCTCGCAATCCATTTCCAAGATTGGATTTTATAGCTTCCTTACTCCACAGGAAACTCACTTAAAGACAATTTAAAGGCTAGATACTTCCTTACACTTTGTGTAGCTGAGAGCCAAAGACTGTTGCAAGGGAACTGTGGCTTAAAATGACCAAGCAATAATAAATGAACATTTTTCTGCCTCTCTTTCATCAGAAAACTATGTCCAAGAGTTACTATAAAGTTGATTGAAATCATGATGGAAGTTTCTAATAGCTATTAATGGCTTCATATTAAAATGTCTTTTCTTATGGCAATAATACTTTGAAAATCACCCAAACTGGCAGTCCTTTCTTATTTCTATCATTGATGTAATAATTGTATTTTCTTTCTAACATAAAGAAAGATTGCACTATTTAGTTTTATTTATGCTCTTAAATGTTACGACTCAGTATGTCATGGAACATGATACCATTTACAGGCGACAGTTATAACAAGACAAACAATACTTACTGGTAATTGAGGTCCTTAATTAACAACATTTAAATCCTAGGACTATCTGTTCATTAAACATTGCAGTAAAACTGCTCAAAATTCATGACTTCTATTCATATCATACCTGGAGTCATTGCTGTGCTAACAGGTTTCACCAGACTCTCAGTTAAATCTGACAAATATACACCACTTTGCCACACAGTAAGAAAAAAACCCTAGAAACAAACAACAAAAAAACACATTTATTTCATGGCCTGTGGTAATCCAGGCTTTAGCATCTGCATCTTGGTTCAGCAAACAGCTGCATTCACTACTAAGCCTCTGTTGCAGCCTGGCAGGAGAAAGAAATTGCATGGGTGTTAGCCTTCATATGACTTGCCTCCCAAGCATCAAATATCACCCTGAAGCATTTACAGCACCTCCTTACCACCTGGAGCAATCCCAACAGTTGGAACATCCTCTGAATGTGACTGAGTTTGGCTGAAGATTAAGGAGCAGCACCACACTATCTGCCACTGTGAACTGCAGCTCCTCTGGGGGTACATAAAAACCCAGTGTGCTGCAGCTTTATTGGCAGATCATGGGAGGGACAACATAGTGGAAAGGTGACAGGGAGCAGCTCTAGTGTGGGCTTGTCTCAGGTCCTGCTGCACTGCTCTATCAACCAAAAACCAGGAACTGTTATGCAACACTTGGTAGCTGAAAAGCATCTTCTGTGGAAGCTGAAAGTATTGCAGTTGTCTCTCTGCATCTGTGCTGGCACATGCTCCAACTCACAAGACAGGGAAGAACCTAGTATTCAGCAGAGCATTTCCACTTCTGCCAGCTTTGCAGAGGTATTGTTTCCATCTGTCTTCTGCTTCAGATAATTGTAATTCAAGAATAGTGCTCTGGCCCTGAGGACTGATGGTTGAGATTGGTTAAGTACTAGAAATCATGCCTGATATGAAAATACAGCTAAATTAAGAAATGCTTGCAGTGACTGGAATTCCTTTGTGCTGCAATTCAGGTCCTCTACTGCTGACCTGGGACCCTTCTCTAGGCTCTGGACATCTATATTTGGCACTGGCATCAAACTGGTAGGGGTGGGATGGATTGAGGTTCTCCTCCCACAGCAACTTCAGCTCAAAGCCCTCTTCACCAGCTTGGCAAGCCTATGAATGAAGGTGATCTGTGTAAAACAGCAACAGTGGATACCAGTCAATGGACTGTATGAAGTCTCTTAGTGACATCCCTGCTCTGAGCACACAGTAAGCAGCACATGACTTGCTCAAGGGCATCAAGTCATCAAATGTATGACCAGTATGCCTACCAGTGACATACCAGGGAACATCTGTACAGTGCCACCAAATACCCTGACATCTAAATTGGTGTGGCAGGACTAAGTTTTCCTCCAATCTATATTAATCACAAATACCGAGTGCCTTAGAGCACTCTCCTGCATGATAGCACTGCAGTATAAATTCCTACCTGAACACAGTCATTGTGTTCTCAATTCAGGTAATTTCTGTCAAGGACTGTGGGTCTTGGCAGTTTTAGCTGAAGTCTTGGTGAGGGAAAACATGACTGAAATACTACAGAGAGAAAAATTCACTTTGAATTTGAGTGGTGCACCAGAATCTGACAGAAAGTCACACTAGAACTGCTTCAATTTCTTCAAAATTATTATTTTCACTTAAAATATAAGCTCTTGCAAGAGTTTGGATATTGCTTACTTTGCTCTCTATGGTGGTTTCAAAGCTGATGCTTTGGTAAACTTTTAATTACAACTTTTCATTCATAGACACCTTGAGCCAGATCCAGTAAAAGGTTTTGGTGCCTTTAATTTACCACATTTACATTTTCAGGGGCCTCAGCCTGAGCTGTAATGCAAAGCATCTACAGTTCCCAGTGAATGCATAGAGAGCACATTAGGTAGGAGGTACTCCAAAAATGTTTCATGGTAAGCAGGGTGAAGCCTACAGCTAAATGCTAAACTCTGGGACAGGTCAGAATTCTTTGATCCACTTCAAAGCTTAGGTATGTGAATTGGGACAGTGTCCTGGTTTCAGCTAGGATAGAGTTAATTTGCTTTCTGACAGCTGAGGGAATGCTGTGTTTGGGAGCTAGGATGAGAGCAGTGTTGATAACACACTGATGTTTTCAGTTGTTACTGAGCAGTTAAGGACTTTTCAGTTGTTCATATTGCCCTGCTAACGAGGTGGGAGGGTGCCCAGGAAGTTGGGAGAGGACAGAGCCAGGACAGGTGACACTAACTGGCCAAAGAGGGTATTCCATGCCAATTACATCATGCTCAGCATAAAGGGGGCTGGAGGAGTCTTTGGCTCCAGAACGTGCAAGTTTTGGGGATGCTCTATTTTCAGGATATCTCTGAGCTGTACAGCCTGAGCTGTGCAGTTCAGTAAGAAAGTGCATTGTGTATCACCAGTTTTGTATGTTTTGCTATAAAGTCCTGTTATTGTTATATTTCTTTTTCTTTGCTGTCCCAGTAAACTATCCATATCCCAACCTGTGAGGTTTAAGGGGTTTTTTTGTTTCTTTTTCCTCCCCTCTTCTTCCCCCACCCCACCCCCCCCCCAATTCCCCCCACACACACACTCTTAGAGAGCTGGGGCTGCATGGTGCTTGACTCTCAGCTGGGACAAAACCACGACATACTTCTGAAAACCCATTCCTAAATGTCCTGAGCAGATACTGTTCCACCCATGTTTGGGTGGTAAGAGTAGCTCATCTCTTAAAGCAGGAAAGAGGAGCAGAAAAGGTTCTCAGTCCACAGAATCAGAAATTCACTTCATGCACTGCCACTATCAAACCGGAAAGAACAGAAGGATGTTTGCTGAAGGAGGCCGGTAGACCCCACCTATTGGTAGCTGGCCATTATGCAGCTAAAAATAACAGGACTCCCAGGATTAAGAATTCTGGGAATTCTCAGGAAAACAAAGAAAAAGCATCTGTGTCTGGTGGTTAGGGCACATAGTAATGGAAAGTGAGGGGGACAAGACTGGTCTCTCATGTTTATATTCATGATTGTATTATCTATTCCATAATTTTAAAAGTATGTATCATAAAGTTAAGGTAGCTAAACCAAATCTGGGCCAGCTGTGCTCTCAGAAATGATGTGACATCTGTGAAAAACATGAATTTGGGAGAATGGAAGCTTTGGACATACATCCCATCTTCTGGCATACGGTTTCACCTCTGTTGGTAGAGCTTAGACTGTACAACTGCAATACAAAAAATTCTCCCCTTTGAGAAATTAGACAACAAGTAGAAAAAAGAGAGTGAGGTAAGAGAAAATAATATAATCTATTGCAGACCATTTAGGATAAGTGAAAAATGGTATTTATACAAAACTTTATGTAAACTTTAATGGCTCTAGTTTAATTAGCATTTTTAAATTGTGCTATGGTTCTAGAAGGGAAAAAAATGCTTGGAGTTTCCTAGTTAAGAAATGTCTTATTAACTTTCAAGCACCTATCCAGCCCACCCTAATTATCTCTTCAGAAGGAGCTAATTTGACAGCTGTCATTAAATCTATCATTAAATCTATTCAGGTTTATTCTGAGGTGTACACAGGTGTTTAGTAGAGGTAAAGGGAGGGAACAGTTTGTTTGACTTCTCTCTGGAGGGGCTGCTTGAAAGCTGTGCTAGATCACCACATGATAGAGTGCTGTTTTGTCACCAATTCCAGAAGCCACAGTGAAACTTCAAATCTTATATTCCTCTCCCTATGGTTCACCCAATGTTTTTCCTTTGTTTGTTGAAGGAACTAAAAATCCGGACATGTGAAAGAGATGGGTGGCTGCAAAAGGGAGTTCTGTAATCAGCCACAGACTGCAGTGTAGTCCCTATACTGACATTAGGTCCTGCTTCAGCTATGTGACATCCATATTTCACTAAGGACCAAGGAATTCTTTGCAAGGTGGGATAAGGATGAACTATTCACCATAGACTAATTCTCATTGAGATAATATTTCCATACTAAACTAGGTGTTCCGTTCCATTGTTTTCCTACAGTTTTGTCAGTGGTATGTCAATGAAAGAAATACTGAACTAGCTGCTTATCAAAATACCTTGGAATATTTATATTCACTGTGAGAAAGAGCAGACTGATTAGCATCTGCACTTGATGGTCAGCTTCCAAGAAAACATTAATTGACTTTTGAGACAGTAATGTAGATTTATGCTCATTTGATTTTTATGCTAAAATATTTACCCAGCTAAAGATTTATGCCATGGCTGTAGTCAATCATGTTTTGGAACTAAATTAATAGATGCATCTCTGAAATTCTTAGTTTAGGATTCAGGAGTGACTATTTTCAGTGTTCATTTGATGATTTTGACTAACCTGAAGATTTACTGCTGGTGCTGCTGATAAATTGTTACATGATTTTGTTTTGACCGTAATTTGATATTTGCACTGATTAAGTTCTAACTGACTGGGAAGTATTTGTAGAAGGCTTACCTACACTGTCCTCTTTAAATTGATTCCTGCTTATTTATTACAGTTAATAAAATTCATTAAAAGCATATTCAGTCACTTTTTCTTCTATACATGAAGAATGAGCCACTGAGACTGAACCAATTACTTTCATATACCTTTGTCTACCACTGGGTGATTTAATAAGACAAACAGGAGGGAATGATCCAGTGTCAATGAGTGAATGCATGCCAGTTCTAAGTGCTTTGTAGCTGCAGACATGGCTTGGTGAAAGGAAAGATATCATTAACTGCAGTTGTACTCAGAGTGCCCTTTTCCAGTATGATTTCCTGTCTCGGAATGGGCAATAGAACAGAAGTTTCAGCGCACAAGGAAGTTTTTGACATATGATCTTAATTCAAATCAGATTAAAACCAACTTTTATAAAAATTTCCTATGAAGCAGAAATTCCCCAGAGCCGGCAACTGTTCTGTGAAAATGACATTCTTGTCAGTTTGACTAAAAACAGCTCTAGCGCTGATTTATGAGAGCAGTTGCAGGGGTTTCCAGCATTCTTCTGCCCACAGCAGATCTGTTGGTAGGGTGCCAAGAGCCTGACCCTGATGCTCCTAAGATCTATAGCTCTGGGATAGGCACAAACCTATTTTGGCTCCTAAGGAACTGTGCTGAATCTGAGATGCTTTGAATGAAGTATTCCAGGCTCACTGAGTTAGTGGTTCCAAGCAGATATTCTTCTCTTCACAAAATGTCTGAAACTCCTGACGACAGTTTTGAGTTGCAAAAATGTCCTGATTTGTCTTGCAATCAGCTGAAACAGTGCAGTTTGTAATAACTCTCAGTTGCGTATCTCACTGCTGCGCTGACCTGATTACATTGCAGCCTTACCTTCATTTTGAAAATTAAGTTTCAAAATGCACTCCAAATGCTTTCAAAGACCCTTTTTTTTTTTCCAGATGAGCCTGCAAAGACACAAAAAACAACAGCTCTAAGAGCTGAAGTTACCCTTCCAGTCTCTTTTGGAAGGTTAGCTGGAACAAGTTGAAGCCCACCAAGCTACATGTTCAGTGAATCCCACCACCACTACAGCAGAAATTTCCCCGCAATAATAGAAAAGAGCTGCAGAGCTGGCTGGTTCCTCAGCAGAGGGGAAAAGCCAAGCTACCAACTACTGTTGCCCATGCAAAGTGTCAGCACGTAACGTACTGTCATACACAACCTATAGAAGCTCTAACGCAATGGAAACCACCACTTGCTTTTTACTGGAGCCTGCAGTTAACACTCTGCAGCTAACACTCTGCATCTGCAGAGCATAGAAATCAGGGGAATAGCAAAAACTGCGCTCCAGTTTTCAAAAAGGTAAAATTTATCTTCCAGAATAACCTGCATTTGTAAGAGAAGAGACAGCAGCTGAACAGAAGTGGTGGGGCAGCAGGAAATTGCACGGTCCGTTCAGAAAAGACGAGCCATCTTTAGCAGAAAAAATAAAAGGCTGAAAGTGGGATTCAGATTCAAATTCAGACCCCTGGATTTAGGTTTCAGCCATACCAACCTACAACATATGAACCAGGATCAGAGGTTGTCTACTAAAACATAGAAACCTACTGCCACATGGAATGCCTTAGAGCAGCTGAATTATCAGTGGGTGGGTGGTGGATGTGACAAAGGGCTGAAGCATTTGGGACAACATTTGGACACAGAGTGATTCCCCATAGTTCTTAAAAAGATGCTAGGTGATTATCTAGTAGTAGGAAACTGATTTATACCCTGACTGTTGAGACTCCCATGAGAGTCAACAGAGAGCTTGAGTCATTTGCCCATGCTCGCTGCTGCCAGAGGTGTTCTGGAGTGAGCACCGGAGACGTCTGCAAGGCATGGGTGAGCATCACGCCGGACGGATGGGTGTCTCGCACATCCTGGAAAGGCATCTGGAGATCAGGGAAGATACCTCAGAGCTGCCCAAATGACACTGGTTACTTGCAAGTGAGCAACTGATTTCAACTTGGGAGTAAATCTCACTTCAATGATGTAGAGAGACATGTTCACCTTACCCTAAAGTCATTTTTGCTGAACTGAACAGCTCTCCATGTGCAGTCCCTGTATCCCCACCATTTGCAGAGATGAAAGACATTGCTGATTCACCTACATTTTTAAGGGTCTGGAGCTGACATGTACTTTATATGTTCTATTAAAAAAAAAATTTCTCACTTTACATGTCAGATACCAGTGGTACTGTGAATTCCAGTGAAAAAAAAATCCCTAGAGCTTCTACAGAAAATGCCTATAGTCCCAAGTAGGACTGTTTTATTCAGGCATAGTCACCCTGTCTTCATAGGAAGCCTGGATACCCCAGCTGGATGTGGACTGCTTCTAGGAAGCCTGGCACCTGAAGGTACAGTGCTGCAGTATGCTGCACTGCAGTGCCCATGGTGGATCTGAATGTCTATCTGTATTTAGGACCCTAAGCAGCTTTGTAATTTCCTGATAGATTTAAAGGAATAGAGAAAAGATAAGACTGAGCTTCATTTTTCCCAAAATGTGTAAACCACAGATGCTTTGTATTTAATAAAAGGTACCACTTGATGTTAGCTTCCTGTGGTCCTTTTTATTAAGTGTTACTTTTCAATGCACCCTATGAGAGAATAATAATAAGCTCCGCCACACTTGCTGCACAGAACCCATTACAAATATCATCTTTCCTTGCCCTGTGAAAATGTGCCTCCTGAGAGGTGGTATGAATATTGATTTTCAGAATATAAAGAAGAAAATTACCAAAGTAGTTTCATACTTAAAAAAAAAACCCACCAAAACCCCCCCAACAACAACAAAGAAAACCTCAACCAAAAACCGACCGACCAACCAACCAACCAACCAACCAACCAACCAACCAAAAAGTCTAAATTTCAGAGGTTACACAATGCACCATTGTGGTACTTTGGCTATCACATGGCACAGTTTGGTGATTGCTGAAGTAACCTACCTGATAATTGTCAAACTGAAAAGTCAAATGCTTGTTTGAATGTTTTCAGAATCCATAAATTTGGACCCAATGTTCTCCTCCCTCATGTTTTGACCAGAAACTCTTCAGAGAGTCACCTGAAATATATGCAGTCCAGAGCACATCAAGTGTTCTTCTAGTGACTCCATACTAGGAGAACAGTGAAGTCTGTGTTTTTTCTCTTTTTCCTGGTGCTGCTCTGTTGTGTTTGTCTGCAAGGGACCCTGAGCACTGCATTTTCAGCTCCAAAATTTGAAAGTACTGCTACAGTACTTCATTTCCAACAGAAGTGATGGCACCAGAGTCACAGCAAAATTGACATGACAGCTATAGATATAGCAGCAGGAAAGCAAAAAAGGTGCAGATTTCTGAACGGCAGTTTTGGTCTGCTGCTTTTCACAGCAATGACTGTCATTAAAAATCTTGAAAAGTTCTATTAATAAAGCAGGAAAAGAAGAAAATGAAAATGGCTAAGGCTGCGTTGATATAAGGTATTAAGGAAGGCTTTTACTTTAATGATATCCTTAATCCTTTTCTTTTTCACTGAAAAGTTTTATAAGAAAAGCTCTTGTATGACTACATTTTAGACTGCATTTGGAAAGACTAATTCCTTACTTTCAGAAGGAACAAATAGTTGAGACACAGTAGAGCTCCTCGCTGCTGCTAAACCTGCTTCTAAACTTGGAGCCAAGCAAGGTCAATACGCAATGTGAGAGACCAGAGCAGAGCTCTTTGTCTCGGATGAAGCCTGCTGCTCACAAACCCATGCTGCCCACTGCTTCTCAATGCTGACAGAGCTCGCTGGCACTGCCACTCTCCCTGGCCTGTCTCAGTGCATTTGATCCTTGTGGCAGCATCACATGTGACCACATCGCTTTGCAGGCCCATGCCTTCTGAGTCCAGACTGCTCTGGTGGCACCCGAGGAAGTTAGAGGCTGGCACTAGGTTGCTGCCTGTTAAAAGAAGTTACTGGAAGTTACTGTTTGGAGCAAAGACCCAAGACCAGGCTCTTTAATGAGACTCTTCCAGAACTGGAGGCAAAAGCACCACTTGACTGAGTTCAGTTTACAAGTATGTTAATTAACACAGATGAAGCTAATTAACACAGCACCACAGCACCACGGCCATGCTCCTTACAAGGCCCAAAAAAGCCCTGCAGGTCTGCCTCACCGCAGCTCCACATGAAGGCTTGATAACCCTTATCCCCCTGTTTGTCAGGGACCTCAGGCTCCTCATAGCAGCTGAGACCGTGCTGCGTGCAAGCATGTGCAGCACTCACAGGCCAAGCGCCCTCGCTTCTCTTGCACCTGTCTCCAGGCCAGTCACACCCACCATGTGTTATCTCCAATTGGATGTAAAAGATTGAGTTGGACTTTCCTGCCTCAAAAACTGCTAAGAACAGGCCATTCACAGAGAGAGCTTAGACCTCACAGATCAATCTTTCTTACATGCACAGAGATCAATAAACATAGGCCGTGTCGTTCCAAGTTGAAAGAGTTAACTGCGTTTCAGCTGATTCCAGTGTCTCCATTTATAGGTAGTGACTTCTGTTTGCCTGAGTTGTCAGACAGTGTGTCATTCCTGTATTAGTCATAATTTAGTTGGATGTTTCTCCATAATTTTAATGTATGTCAAATATGATTCATCTGGGATGAGGCTTCTACTATCACGCAGCACTTACTCAACTGATATTTCAGGATAACACAGATCTTGGGTTACCCTTAGAAGAGGAAATCATGGAAAAGAAGTCACACCAAGACTGTGAAGGTTAAGGCTGTGATTAAAAAAGGGACAAAAGGTGTAAATAAGCAGGTGCTATGTGAGCAAATCAAGAGTTTTAGCCAGCAAAGTCAGTCATCTGGCATCCTGCATTATTAACCTGTGGATACCTTTACAGAGAGAATCACTGCAACTCAGGACAGGTTTCTAAAATAAATAAGAAAAATTTTCCTCTTCTCTCTCTTTTTTCAATAAAATGAGTGTAGACAACTAGCCCAATCAGGAGTTCAGCAGGTAAACCTCACTTACACTAACTCAAAATGGAAAGAACAAAGAAATAGGTTAAATTTCATCCATAGTTTAGGCTCTCTTGAATGTTTAAAATCTGTGAACAAATAACACACACACTACTCAAATACCCTTTGCTTCTCCTGCTAATTGGCATAGCAGGGAGAGGCACACATAGAGCAGCCACCAGTGACACTGGTACTGAACAGACCGACTCAGAGTTCCCCAGGGGATGCATGAGGTGGAAAATTCATGAAGCTCAAGGGGGACAAGTGCAAGGTTCTGCACCTGGGTTTAGGCAAACCGCAGACTGAGGGATGAATGGATTGAGAGCAGCCCTGTGGAGAAGGACTTTGGGGCACTGGTGGATCAAAAATTAGACAAAAGTAGCTAAAAGAGGAGAGGTTTAGATTGGAGATAAGGAAGATTTGTTTTACAATGAAGGTGTTCAGGCACTGGAGCATGTTTCCCAGAGAAGTTGTAGATACCCCATCATCGGAAATGTTCAAAGTAAGGTTGCACAGGGCTTTTGAGCAACCTGATCTAGTGAAAAAATGTCTCTTCCCATCCAGATGATCTTTAAAGGACCCTTCTAATCCAAGCCATTCTGTGATTCTGTGCAAAGATACAGAGCCCTTAGTCTCCCACCTTGGTGATGAACAACTGATTTCAGAGAGAAACCAGGAATGCCTGAGGGTTCTAATTCCCTGTTTCACCAGCAGAACCCACCATTAGCTGCTTAAAGTATTGCTGATAACTTGACAGTTATCTTATGCAGCACATTCTTAAGTTGCTGCTATGTGGTGTACACAGAGCGGCCAGAAGGCAGGCGCTGGCCAACAATTTAATATGCAAGCTTTTTTAAAGCCAAGTATAGTCACAGCTCCTGGTATTTTCAAATATTATTAAGCTTTCCTCCACCTGTGCTGCACCAGGGGTGAACATTCTGTGGGAATGGCCAGATCATGTCTCAATCAGGGATATGCCATATGCAGACAGGAGGACAGCAGCATATCTATGTTAATGAATGGCAGAGAGGAAAAAAAAGAAACATTTATCTAGATTGACTAGTATATAGAACTCAGATCAAAAGCTTTCTTTTGGATGTGGTAGAGGGCTTTAACATCCCTGTGAGTGAACAGAGCAGTGGGATTACAGATGTCCCTCCCTCTTTCCATCCAAATGAAAGTAGATTTCCTGCTGCCACATGCAATGCTCCAGCAGGAGACCCCGAAAAAGTCCCATTTCTCATACTCGGTACCCAATCATATAAGCCCTGGATTCAACTTCCCATTTTGACTCAAACCTAACACAGAGATTTTGAGCCCTTGAGTTAGGACTCCATCAGCAAGGGATGATGTGGTGTGTGGGGGATAAGAACACAGTCATGAACACTCAACATAGCTGGTAATGCTCTTCTGTTTCAGTGGGAATCTTTGGTGGGCAAATATGTGTGGCAGTGTTAACAGCTATAGCTAATTTCTTTCTTGGTGGGTCAGTGCTGCCCGTTTGTTCTCCAGAATAAAGCACAAAGGGTCTCTTTAAAAATGGGCTGTCTGTAACAGCTCTACTGAAAAACTGTACCATGACTAGAGCCATTAATCACAGTGTGACTGTAATACCTTAAAATGAAATCAATCCACAATAATTGAAGCCTTTCTAAAGATCTGACTCAGGTTCCTGCATTGATTCTGGTCATGTCCAGCTGAGATCAGATGAGGGAATGATGACTTACACAATTTATATACTTATTCTCTAAGTCAGCTCAAATAAAAGGGTATACATGCTGCCAATTATTTATGCTTGAAAATCCTGCTTTTTAAATACCTTAAAATTGCACCACCAACAATAAATTAAAATCTTGGCCTTTCTTAATATAGATATAGAGGCAGAGCTATAGTTCACAAACCATGGGACTGGAAAGCACTTAGATAACCCTTTCCCGATCCCTCACCAAGGAAGGTTCAGCTATACTTATTGGCAGTCCTGACAGATGTTTAAAGACTTGCAATTTTTTTTTCCTTTTTACAGAAAATATGGGGAAGACTGTATTATCTTTGTCTTTATAGCTGATTTTCTGAAACATGATCTGTTGTCGGCCTTAACTTATTTCTTTTCCAAACCAAAGAATGCCAAGACTTCCTTTAGCTTTTCCACATTAGGAGTATTTTCTAAACCATGCTTGCCATATACTTCACTGCAGCTATGCATATGTTATTGAAATGAGGTAGTAAACACTGCTCACATGTCCTCTTTTGTATTAACTAGGTTCAAGTAGAAAGAATTATTTCATGTCGCTCACACATAATAGCCCCATTTATACATCCAAGGACACACCTTTTATCACAGTGGCATAACATGGCTGCTTTGTGCTTGTCTTATGTACCACTGTAACCCCTGAGCCATTCACTGAGCTGCTGTTTTGCCGCTTGTTCTCTACCCTGTGTTTGTACAACGTATAGCTCCTGCCTTTGTCCTTGCTCTCGAGCAAATGTCTTCTGTTTGTGTTGCAACATTTCTTCAACAGGCCTTGAGTAGCTGGAGTTTAGACCCTACCCTCCAACCACTCTTCCCAGCAGGTGCAGTCCCTCACCCAGAGCACTTGGGAAGATATCAAAGAACATGGACCAGAGGAGATTGCTGTGGATTTCCCTTCAATGCATCCTTCCCACCTGGCAGTAAGCATTCAATAATTTTTCTCCAAGATGTTTTCCAGCATCAGGCCATCCACCTAAGAGTTGTACATTTTCTTAGTTTGTCTTAAAATATACTAAATGAGATACTTGTAAGAGCCTTTGTAACATAGACCTTGATAATGGCTTCTGTTAGATTGTTTTGATGTATGTTGGACAAAATATATTTGCTGAAAGTTTTCTTTCCCTTATCTTCTAGGTGTTTACACAGGTTTTCTTATGGAAATTGAAAGTATGTAAGCCATAATTCCTTGGGTGGGGGCAACACAACAGAAAGGCTTCCAGTTTTAAAAGAACTTTCCCTTTTGAAAGACGCATTTTTGTTGTCTTTTTCCTGTCTTCTGGAAACTTAGCTCCAGCTCCTTCAGAATTTCAAACATACCTACCCGCTGTTTGGAAAGTCCTTCAGTCATTGAGATGATGTAGGGTAAACTTTTGAGTTCTATAACCTGTGTTTTTAAAGCTACCCACCTGATTAAAATCAACCTTTTCAGTGAGGGCTGTTGTCAAAACTCTGACCTTACTGTCACCTACTAATAGCTTTCCATTTCTACTGAGCGGAAATCTGATGCTTTCTTTCCTTTTTTCTCCTCAGCTAATTCCCTTTCTAAAAATCCTACTTGACATTCTTTGCTTATACTTTGCATTTTTACTCTTTATCTGATGATCATCTGTTTATATTTTACTTTAGTTTGTTGTGGGTTTTTTTGGCAGGTGAGAGGAGAAGAAGGGAGGAAAGAGATATTTTCTTCCTGCCCTTGTAGCGTGAAGAACCAATGATTTATTTGGGCTTCTCTCTTACACCTCTTCCTGTGGACTAAACTGCTGTGGACTAAACTACTGTGTGATGATACTCTTGTTATGCACAACATTAATATTTTTGTTAGATTTCCTTTTATCACCAGAGAAAAGTACAATTCTCCAACATGCTGTTCATGCAACAAAAAACTGCGGAGTCCTGCACTTGGGATATAACAACCTCGTGCAGCGCTACAGGCTTGGGCGAGACTGGCTGGAGAGCTGTCAGGCAGAGAAGGACCTGGGGTGCTGGTTGACTGATGGTTGCCTGCATATGTGTCAGCAGTGTGCCCAGGTGGCCAGGAAGGCCAACAGCATCCTGGCTTGTGTCTGAAACTGCATGGCCAGCAGGTCCAGGGAAGTGATTGTGCCCCTGTACTCAGCACTGGTGAGGTCACACCTCAAGTGCTGTGTCCAGTTCTGGGCCCAGCACTACAAGAAAAACATTGAGGCCCTGGAGTGTGTCCAGGGAATGGCAACCAGGCTGGTGAAGGGGCTGGAGAGCAAACCTTATGAGGAGTGGCTGAGGAAACTGGAGTTGTTTATCCTGGAGGAGGCTGAGGGTAGACCTTGTTGCCACATATAGCTACCTGAAAGGAGGCTGTATAGAGGTGGGTGTTGATCTCTTCACCCAAGTGACAGGTGATAGGACAAGGGGGAATGGCCTCAAGCTGTGCTAGGGCAGGTTTAGATTAGACATTAGGAAAAAGTTCTTCACTGAAAAGGTTGTCCTGCATTGGAACAGGCTGCCCAGGGAGGCGGTTGAGTCACTGACCCTGGATGCATTTAAAAGATGAGTAGATGAGGTACTCAGGGATATGGTTTAGTAGAGTATGGTTGGACTTGATGATCTCAAAGATCTTTTCCAACCTAGTTATTCTGTGATTCTGAGTGATTCTGAGATTACCTGTGGGATAAAACAACACATAGGTACAAACCCCAGTAGATATAAGGGGGAAATGCTTTACAAAACAGCATAGGTCACTTCTGAAATGGGCAGTGATATATTACCTCTCATCCAAACAATGGTCTCACCTTGGAAGTGACAACTAACCACTGAGTCCATTCAGTAAGTAATTTAAGGCAGCCATAATTCCACTACCATTTGTGTACTCCTGAACCACTCAGAAAAGCATATTTAGCCTGATTTAAAAAAAAAAAATAAATAAATTCTAGAGTACACGGGCCTGGCAGCAGGAAGATGGATGTTACAGACATCATGCAAGATAATATGGTTAGCAAGTGCATTTAGCATGCTCTCAGCTGTCCTAGAATGTTGTTGCAGAAGAGTTCAGCTCCGTGGCTTAATTGCCAGCCTGAATGCCTGAGATACTCACGGGCATCTCAAGTTGCACTAGACGGTTGGGCAAGCAAATCCCTCCTCTAAACCTCAGTGACAGGAATCCCATCCAAAGTTCTAAAATGTGTGCGATCAAAAGCTAGATGAACATTTGCACGTGCAAACTGAAATTGTAAAAGACATTATTAAAGCCTTAAAATATGTGAAAGTAAAAAACATACTTTAACTATTGCAAAACTCAGCCAAAAAGCCTTCCTTTGCATCCAGAACCAGAGCCAGATCCTCACAGGACTCATAGGACTCCTGAGCATGCCTTTGAGGAGAGCAAAGAGGGTTTTTTTGAGTATTACTAGTGAGAACAGAGGAGACGACTGTTAATCTCTGCAGTGATTTCAAATTTGCATTTAAGGCTAGACAGCAGGCAGATTTTTTAAACTTGATCTATACTTGAGAGTGCTTTTGTTTTGTCAGTTTATGGACTACATGCCTTTAAGTTTGATGAGGTCCAAAACTATATGAAAGGCAAGAATGAAGATAGTGAAGAGGGCTTTAAGGATAAAAGTGGCCTCACGAGTGAAGTACACAGTTCCAGGTTGTCAGCTGCTTACCAAAGACATTGATGACAGCTAAGAGGCACCTGGCCCCGAGGAGACTTCTGTAGAGTCCGTCACACTGATTACACCATTCCCATTCAATTGCGCTCTCTAAGAGTGCATTTTCTGTAACAGGGCAATTCCTCTCTAGGCTTTTTCATATTTATGGAGTGGTGAATATATATACATGTGGATGGTGTAGACAGACACACGCTTCTCTGCCTATGTTTGGTCCAAGCTAGCCAGAAACAAATTATCTCTGACACAGAAGTCAGATGGTGTTATGTAGGATCTGTGTCAGCAAGACTGCTTGGCTCAGACTGAAAACTACAAACAGCATCTAGAAATGATCTGGCTCCTTCCTAGATAGCTGAGAGAGTGTCAGCTCAGGCAACAGTGAGCTGTAAGTCTTCCGACTGTGTAGAGACTAAGAGGTGTCCTTTGAAGTAGTGCAGGAGCTCCTCCTTACTGATCCCTGCCTTATCTGTGTGGGGAACCTGGTGCACGTAACCAAACTCCATGCATTTGTACAGGGCAAAACACAACATCTCCTCAAATCCCACTCTGCAAGGGTGGGCTCCTAATAATCTTCACATTGCATGAACAGCAAAGGTGCAGCCCTCACAGAAATTAATAGAAGCAATATTGTTCCTATTCATGGTAATCCAGTTAACTTTGGTTGATGCCATGCTCCCTTATCAACCTCTTTTAAATGATGAGGGAAACAGATGGGAAGAGAGCTTCATTTTGATGCCTGTTTCTTGCATCTTTGTTTCCACATTCATCATTGCCACACAATGGTTGCCAAGTTAAACAATTATTGCTTCTATTTGTTCATTTGAGCATAAAGACACAGTTCTGTGGCCTTATGCAGCTATTTAATTATTTTGAATAAAGACAATAAGAGTGAAAGTAACGGGGGGAAAAAAAAGTCGATCAAAGCATATAATTTTCATCCTCTGCATTGCTTAATTAATAGTGCCTTGGGGCAAGCTATAGTGGATGTACCAGATAAGTTTCAGGCTTATTTTGGTCTCAGACATTTTCTTCCCGTCACTTTTGTTTTTCACAGTACTAGTACGTACACGCAATTTGTTTTAATCTTGAGTTGCATCACAAAAGATGCAGTCAAATACAGTATGAGGGTTTTGAGATTTCTCACAGAGGGAGTCAGTCATTTGTGAGTAAAGACCTAAGAAATATCTTCCAGCTGCACAGTGTTTTGCCAGCCTTGCCCCCCTTCCATCTGTATCTGCTCTACCTACCTAATGCACCCTCTCCTTCTTTATCATGCTGAGACAGACTTTCTCAAGCAGATGCTGGGCTGACCTAGGGAAAAGCACTTGCCAAGTGAATCCTCATGGATTCTTCAAAGGTACACATAAATACTCCTTACACATGCGAATTACTTACACTATTCAACAATGGTGACTGGAAAGCCAATCTGTAACTGATACTTCTCCTGTGATATACTACAGGTCAGAATAGGTGACCTGGGAATACTCCCTTGGCTTTAAATTCAAGGAAAAAATGTCAGTATCACAAATTACCCTCTGCCGGCCTTCTGTACTGCCATGAATTTCAAGTCGCTGTGCCCAATTTTATTTCACACAGGGCAACTCTTAAACAGCCAGACATAAAATCATAGCACGCAAAAAATCCTCTGAGAGGAAACACTCAAAGAGGCCGTTGCCTTCCCAAAATGCATTTTGTACTTTCTTGTTACTTCTTAAGGACCTTATTATTCTTAGTAAGAAAACATATCTGGGATAACATAAAATTCAGTTCAGGTCAAGGGTAACTAAACTTGCATCACCAGTCCAGAGGCCAAGAGTATGGTTTCTGCTACCTAAAGCTACTGTTAATGGAAGCATATAGTGGACTTGGCTCAGAAGTCAAGCCCTCCCTGTTTCTGTTGCCAGTACGTAACCTCAGCATTCTAGGATTTAGGAGCCAAGAAGTATTTGGCGATTTTTTGCTGACATATTTAAGGAATTATTCTTCAGTGCAAGACAACAAATGTTATCTTCTGAAAGGGCTTTCTTTTACATTTTTAGTATTCTGCAATGAATAAAGTTACACTTGAAATATAATTGCAGGATGTATATTTGCTCCAATGTATATGAGCAAAATTGCCACCTGGAGAAACTGTCATAATTCATGTTTGAATTTTAAACGTGTATGAATTAACCTGTAAAGACAATTGCATTTATTGCAATGTCTTTCACATAGTGGGTTCATTTTATACACTGATAGTTTTGTTGATGAATGTGTTTAGTGTGTTGCTTGCCAGATAGCCATTACCAAAGTCCTGGGAGAAAGAAGCTCTGTCAAACTGACAATTTTCGTCATGAAAATGGCATTTTAAAATAGGCTACACAGAGATTATTTTTTGGGGGGGGAAAGGGAGAGAATCTTCTCCTCTTTAAACCTTAATCCAGGGAATAAATAAAGTAATTCTTGTGATTTCTTCTCCCAGATTGCATATAATCTTCCTTTTCTCCTTAAATGTTGGAAAAATAAAAAGAGCACTTCTATAAATTTTTAAAAGATTCAAGAGTCTTCTAGGTGTCCAGTGTGAAACAACTAAATTGACCCTGATTTATATATTCAAAAAGCCATTCCTTGTGCAGCCTATGTAAATTGGAGTTCCTTTGAAGTAGCTCAAATTCGCTCTCAAAAATTGAGACACTCATTTTAGGAAGCTCGGACTAAATATACCTCTGCCCATTAAGAAAAAGTAGGTTTATGCTCTGAGGAAAGATCTTGGGCCTGATTTTGCAAAAACCTTCCATGCATAATTAATGTTAGCCCTTGCTACTACATGTGTAACAGTGGGATCAGAGATTCGTTTGTGTACAAACTAATTCAAATACCATTTTTTCCCTTCCTACAGCAGACAACTGGTGTTATTCTGGAATTAATGATGAGCAATGGGCTAGTAGTGATTCATTCGCACTTTGAGTAATCACACTGGTGCATTTGAGCTGTGCAGCTAAACAAATCCGTACAATTCAACCTAACAATGTTTAAGTTCAAGCATAATTTTCCTGAACACTTTATCTGAAAAATGTCTATCAATTACAGAATGAGTCATCCAAAAGGAGGGAGAACAGCAATAATATAAATAATTAACCACAATGTACTTATGCAGGAAGATGTACCCAGCAAAAGTCTTCCATGGGAACCTTAAGGAGAGTGGTGATGCAGTGAGCTACTGCTTGAATGGACTCCACTAAATATTAAGACTTAGTTCTAGAAAAAACTTATGCCCATAGCCAGTTGCAGACATAAAACACAATCCCTTGGAAGTCAATGTACATGGCCACACACTTAGAGATGAGTCCCTGTATACATGCCTATGCATGACTATAAGAACACAACCTTATAGTTGTAAGGTTATCTGTCTGAGACCCCAGAGTCAGGATTCATCTCTCAGCTTTGCCACCAATTTGTGACATTTACTCAGTACCAAAGCTATAAAAGCAGGGTAATGTTACTTCCCTAACACATGGGATTGTTGTGGTGAAAAAAATAAAGGGTGTGAAGCAGCATTAAACACAAAAATGCATTTTTAAAGCAGCTGAGAAAGGAATCTAGTAATCAGAAAGTGCCTGAATTATAGGTCAACTTACATTTTTTTTTCTATGACATCATACTCATCAAAACCCGCTTTAATTTTATTAGGTGATATAATTTAAGAGAACAGCTTTAATAACGTATGGAATCACAGAATCACAGAATGGCAGTGGTTGGAAGAGATCTCTGGGGATCATCGAGTCCAAACCCGCCCCTGCTCAAGCAGGATCACCTAAAGCAGGTTGCTCTGGATCGTGTTCAGGCAGGTTTTGAATATGTCCAGAGAAGGAGACTCCACAACCTCTCTGGGCAGCCTGCTACACTACTCTGTCTCCCTCAACTCTATTTCTGCAAAATAAAACTTGTCTTAAGTTATAGTTATAGAGAATTTCAAATACATCTCATATTTTGCTTTAAAAGTGCCTTGATCCTGCAGAACTGTATGCTTAAATGGCTAGATGAGAATAATTTTATTGACTTCATATTCCAGACAGCAGCAATTAACAGAACTTCAGGTGAAATTAACTACACAGAGACTTTGACTGTACTTGGAAACAGTGGCTGAAATGGCTTAGTACACCCATACATATAAATCTATGTCATGTATGTATATCAAACTGGAATTTGAGACAGGAATGACCTAATTTTTCTGTCTATCTGTAACCTGATGGTCATGGTATACCAGGAATTACATATTTTTCAGGGAAACTTCCATGTAATATGCTGCTGGTACCTCCAAAGCTTGGCTTCATTACCTACTGGGGCTGTGGTTTATTCTTATGGGATTTTCACCCATGCATAAACTTAGTCACACACACACACACACACACACACACACACACACAATTTTTATGTGGAGGAAAGAATGCTCTTTTACTGTACCTGTAGAAGCCCAGTGGTGATAATGACTTTCAGATTCATGTCTTCTATTTACTCCAGTACTGACCAAAAGTACCAGCAAAGTCATCTACAGCCTGTATTAGACTATTTTGTGTGGCTTTATCTTCTATGGTCTTGCAGTGCCAGGACATGCAGCATGCCTCAACACAGTCCCATTTCGAGAGAGCTGTAATCACTTGTGCAGTTTCTGGAACTTACAGTGCTTGCAAACTGTTCACCATGAGTCCTTAAGCACATGAAGGATTGAGCTTTCTTCTTTGTGCTTCACCAATCTTCTTCACCTTGGCAGCACATGAGAAGCAGATGCAGGAAAATGTGGAGTTTTCTTGGGCTGCCTACCAGAAGACTTCCTACCACTAGGGACAATTTAGCCTACACAAGGTAAATTTGAGGAAATTACAGAACTGTCTTGGCCACACTGATGTTTGAAGCACTTTTCTTCAACTTTCTTAACATTGCACCTACTAGGTGTGCAGCTCTATTCTTAGTAATAAGCCAGTTATAGCAGTGTTAATGTCTTCTGGTTTAGAAATGGTATGCCTGGTCAAACAATTGTGAAAACCCTGACAGATTTGCAAGGACAATGCTATCATTACTCTGCTCAGTGATAGGCTTTCTCCTTCCTAAAGAAATGGAAATGTGAAGAAAAAGACTTGAGGTGTAGGGAGAAACCCGAGGAGCAAACTTTTAACACAATTAAGGATCAATAGGGCAAAAACCCCTGCATTACAAACTGCCTGTTCCAGTGGAAAATGGTTGCACAGGGTGAAAATTTCATCTGCAAACATTCTTTTCATAGCACTTTGTATACCAGGCTGCTTCTATTCATTTTGGTGTTTTTTTCTTGGCTGCTAACAGGAAACTTTTCAGTGGTCATTATTTGAGTTCCCACTATGCCGGTGACCCAGGCACGCTGTTAGCCATTTATGAATGTGCAACACTGAACATTTTACAAAGTTCATTAATCTTCACTGTCAAGTAATTAATGTCAAAGAGACAGCATATTTTTATATGCATGTAATTAATGTAATTATAAAATGCAGGGCAGGAGGAGGGGGGAGTGAGGGAAGGAAAAAGCATCAAGCAAAGTAAATTACTGCTGCAGAGGTCCAAGGGATTAAACAGTGACCTGTTATTGCTTGTACAGGAATATGTGGAGCTTCCCTTTTCAAAAGAACATTAACACAAAAAATTAATGAACAGGTAGGGTGGCTTGACAGATTCCAGAGAAAGTTGACAGACTCCAAAGCAGTTTGCCAAGTAGAGCACCAAAATAAAAGCTTCTTTAGGTTTGAAGGAGTGTAGAAAGCAGAGGACAATACAATCCTCTGCTACATCTCAAATACAGCTTCTCTCAACAGTGAATTTGCATTTTAAAACCAATGAACATATTGTATCAGACTCTGTCCTTCCTATATTCCTGGTGTTTGCCCAATGAAATATAGGGAATGGCTCCAGCACATACAGCAAAGTGTCCTCAGGAGAAATTCCCATGAGAATAGAGACAAAAACATTCCTGATATGCCTTCCCATTAGGTGTAGGGGGGATTTCTCTGGGTAACAACATGCAAGGGTCTAAAATGTACACACAACAGACAATAATTTATAAAGGATTAACACCCTATTGCCGTAGCTAAATGATATTTTAGAACTAGTCTAAACTTACTTTGGTTGGAGAAGGGATTTAACTAGGTAATTTGCCTAAACACAAATTCTGCATACTTTTAAGGTTTTAATGATCTTATCAGGAAAGTTTTATGTAGCATTAAGCAGCACATGGCTTTTAAACTGGAGTGCTCAGCTGAAGAAAGGGATGCTGATTATAAATAGAAACAGAGTTGACTGCAGAGTCCTGGATGTCTTTCCTTAGCACCTAAAAATAGTTGTCCTGGAAGATTTAGTCCTTGGACCTATTGTGTCATATTCTTATCTAGTCATCAGTCATCACCAGAGAAGACATCAGAAGGGCACTGCAGAGAAAGAAGATCCATATGTGCTTTGATACTCTCGTGGTATTAACTGATTAAAATGCATCTTCCATGAGAAAAGAGCATGTTTACAATGAGTGAGTGGTTCTCTGAGCTTGGACATGCATACATTATGACTTTGCCTATTTCACTCTTTCCCAAAATCTTCGCATCCCAGACTTTCTCTTTTCAACACAAAATTATTGAGAATTTCTTTAAATAATCTGTGCAAGGAAAGAGGTCTGTTCACCTCAGTGACACCTATCATGTAAGGCAGTGAAAAAACTCTTAGTTAGAAGCAGCAGGAACTTTAGTTTGGAATGTTTGGAGGAAGATATAAACCAAAGTTATAGATCTGAAATTATAAACAATGTTATTGTGACATAAAAGTGAATTGGATAACACAGTAGGAAATTGTCATTGATAAACTTTACGATTTTCTGCTCAGAAGACTAACCACCACTGATTTTAAGTTCAATTTAAAAAGAAAAAAGACATCAAATCCATTTGACAGAGGTAGAATTTCGGAAGCTGTCTAGAAAAGCATTGCATTTCCCCTGAAACTCCACTCCCTAAAATTTTGTGTGACATTCAGGTCATGATTTGAGGTTAGTTTTAAAGGCTGATCATTTCATTCAGCCTTGGAATTTCACCAGACATATCTGAAGGCTTCCCACCGTGAAACTAAGATGAATGTCCTAGCTGTGAAGAAAGAAAAATGTGTTCAGATACATATCTATATCAAAAACTCTATGCACCTCATTCCTAATGTACATGAACTAGAAATATCAAAGCAGCACTAACACATCATACTGTGGTAAGGATACGGAACGTAGAAAAAAATACAGCTTGAGTCCTATGATACATACCTGCAATTGTATTCATAATTATCAAGTACATTTTTTAATTTTCATTCTTTTGTTGTACTGATCTGTAACTTTATTGGTTTATGAATTATTAATGGTAAAATCAATTAAATACAGGCTATAAATGCAAATTCATAAAGTATCAAAACCCACCTAGATTAATCAGAAAAAAGCAATGGAGAAGCACAGGGACTGATTCTGAGATGAGCAGTCCACCACAGTAACTGACTTTCCCTTCACTAATCATGTCATTGTTCCAAGTTGGGTTTGGTGGAACAGGGTTCATGATTTTGCTGATGCAGATTAATTATCTTGACATGGGTCAACTTTCTCCAGGATAAACTGATTATAAAGAGACTGATTTCATGCCTCCTAAAGGTAGTAGAAACATCTCCCTTTCCTGCAAGAAGCATTGAACCAAATTCTAAAAGTTAAAATTGGCCAAGGGTGTTTGGCAAGAACAAAAATGATCTTGAAAATCGGAGGGGAGGGAAGACTTTAAAAATGGCATGAAATGCAATAGGGTCAATTCCAAAGGGCTGAATGGTGTATGGCTATTGGGTAAGCAGCAGCTCTGCAAAGGAGGCTCTATTGATGGAGGGTGCCCCAATGTGAGTAGGCGTCAGTGACAACTCAGTGTTAATTGACTTAGTCAAATGGTTCGTTATCATAGATTGAGCCTATATGGCCATTTTATTTTAGGAGTTGTCTGAGCTGTCCATGCTGCCATACATGAGACAACTTTCACAGTTTCTGTTTTCCATTGACTCCTATTTCAATTTCTGTCAAATTTGTATTATGTCCTCACAGCATATGTTCACAGAGCATGCTGTGAAGAAGCTCACCCTGCACATCCCATGTTCGTCTCATGAAGCTTCTGAAGAACACCTGGATGTTACTGCAGTAACTGGACTCTTCTTCTCTGGTTTATACAATGCTAGAACGTACTTAACGTATCTTATTTAGAGAAGGGAAATATATTATATTCTGCTGTTTCAAAGGAAATTTTCTTTGGGAATTATAGTCCATCTTAACAAACAAAATGTAAAAATAATTTCAGATGCTTGCTTGCATTGGATTATCTGTGCCCATTTCTTTGTTCCTATAAACATATTTTTCTAGTTCATAACTATTGTTTTGCTTCACTGTTGCTGTGTGAAATGTAAAACTGACTATGGAAATTGACTTCAGGTCCATTCCTGCAAACACAGGAATGAAAACTAAGTGCTGAAAAATGCACAAACAAGTTAAGAAAATAATTTTATTTCTGCAGTTTCAGACAAAAGAAATCTAATGTAGCTTTGTCTATACAAAGGACCTCAGAATTCAGACTTCGGAGTGTTTAAAGTGGACAAGCATTCTGTTGTTTTCAAAGAAATTATTTCTTCCTTTGTTTTTTTCAGCTTACAGAAGTGTTGCAGATATAGTTATATCCTCAAATTTATGTTTTGTTTTTTTTTCCAAGCATATAGATAGTAGGAAGTCCTAATAGGCATCCACCAGGTAAGTGCACTTTGCTCTACTTTTTGGATCCTCGTTTTACTGCTCTTTGAAGGGTTGTGAATTGAGATCTTCCTGAATCTTCACATTTTCTATGGCTCACATATAGAACCTTTTGCCTCACATTATTGACCCTTTGCATGTTTCAGTTGAATATTTACAGTAATTTCTATGGCTAGTTACAAAATGTCTTTGTATAGTAGTAAAATAATCACAGAATCACAGAATCACAGAAGGGCTGGGCTTGGAAGGAACCTCTGGAGATCATCTGATCCTATCCCCCTGCTCAAACAGGATCACCTAGAGCAGGTTGCACAGGATTGTGTCCAGGTGGGTTTTGAATATCTTCAGAGATGGCGATATCACAACCTCCCTGGGCAGCCTTTCCCAGTGCTGAGCTTTTAATGACATATACCAAAGTTCCCCAATCTTCACAGGCTGGTGGGAAGCTTTGCAGAGGAATAAACATCAAGAACAACATCAAGAAATATGTGGTTGCCTGTTGTTGTGCTCTGTGCCTGTGGTTGTGCACTGTGCTGAGGGTGTCTGAGCAGTGTGTATCTTCTCACAGACAGACAGGAATGCCGGCATAGCTGTGTCTGTTCTAGTATATTGCTCTGATTCAGACTTTCAGGGGACTGCTTTGGCAGACCTCCTCCCAGAACAGGCAAAATCCAGAGAGTGTCCCGGCATGCTGCAGGAGGCAAGCTAGGTATGTCAGTGCAGTTATTGTGGTGCTCGCCCTCCGCATGCAATTGATGTGAGTGAATAAAGGAGATCAAAGCAATCTCATCTTGCTCCCCTCAGTCTTTCAACTCCTTGCCTTCACTTGGCAGAGGCAGCTTCTGTAGCTAATTTTGCAGTAGCAATGGTCTGCTTTGAAAAGGGTGTTGAACCTGCCCTTTGCCATGCAGATGGCAGGATTAGTAATAAAAAACATTGGGGAAAAAACAGGACTGCACCCTGGGACCTTTCAGAGGGTGTTGTGGAGTTGAGAATGCCATGGTTGCTAGGGTGATAATGTTCAAAGAGCTTTTCTTCCAGGTAGAACAATGGGTCCTTTAAGCCCACAACACTAATTAAGTCCTTTCCACTCTCCACCTTCGATGAAATAGGTGTTTATCCAGATGCAGTTTCATTTCTTCCTATTAGCATGGGTAGCTGTAAGTGTGTACACATTTGGAAATGTCCAACAGCTTCTAGTTGTCTTGCACAGTGAGCTCTGTCCTGGTGGGCATGGGCTGGGAGGGGGGAGCCCGGCACTGCTGGAGCGCTTCTTGTGCTGAATAGACTTTTATATTTGATAGATGCACATTTCAATGGATGGATTTTATGAAATACTAAAACCAAAGGCATGGAAGTCACTTGTACCCCCAGTACACACTGATCCTTTATTTCTGACTCCAGGAGGTCCGGAGCATTATGGACTAAATTAATCAGGAGGCTATAGGGAGGGTTTATTTAAATTAACAAATTAATGGGTTTCCTATCTGTATTAATCTTTCTATTCACCCTGAAAGGAATACTTCTAATAATTACTGTATTTTTCTGTGCATATACAGTACTGCAACCACATGATAACAGCATAGTTTGATTATCTGAAAATACAACTTTTGTTTAAAAAATTAATCATAATTACTAGGGGAAAAGTACAAAAAAGAACACATGCAACCATTAATTAAAAAGTATAACTCACCTCATCAGGAAAGATACAGCTACCATTGACATTTATAGATGAACACATTTTCCCAGCTACTGCTGTGGAGTTTGGTAAGAAAAAAAGTTAGGATTACGACTGCCAACATGAGCATAATCATCATTGGTACAAGGAAACTGTTGCTCCTCTACTGACATGGCTTTGTTTCGGAATGGTGAAAAGACAAGGCTTTTGCATCATTGCAGTTGGCTGCTTCACAAAGCCGCCTTGCTTTCCCAAAGCAGTTGGACAGCTCTACTTGTTGGGTCACAGGTGGAAAGGAAGTCAGAACTTTTCTCGGGGGGGGAACTAGATTCACGAGGTAGGATTCATCTGACTACGTTAAGGCATCTATATGGGACATGCTGCTGAACTCTTCCTGAAGAGTTATCTAAAATTGTAGCTTATTCATGATTAAAAGTGCCTGCTCCTCCCCATCAGCTAGAAAAGGAATGAACATCAGAGTGAATAGTTGAGAAGACAACAATCTGTAATGTCAAAGTACAACAATTTCTATCATCCTTGATGGTTGCACCTGCCCATGATGAAAATAATTTCCTCTATCTAATAGGGAACAATACTTATCCCTGTGTTATAAAGCACAGATTGTATTTTATCATGGCATGGCTGATTTCTTCAGATGTATCTGCTATTGGCAGAACTAGAGATCAGACAAAACCTTTGAGGAATGTGGGAGAAATGCAGTGAGGGCTTCTTTTAGAAAGAGAAAGGAGGAAAACTGAGGACTACAGGTCTTTGGCTGAGAAAAATTATTGGTTTAAATTGTTCTCAAACATAAATGAAAAACAACTTTTAGTTCAGTACAAAAACTTTACAGGTACTTCCAGCAGTCTGAAGGTTGGTGCAAGCAGAGACAATTACTTTGTTATTCTGGAGTGACTGTTGTAATGGAAGGACAAAATGCTGAAACTCCCATCCCACCCAATGCTCTCCCCCGCTGCCAGCCTATTACAGAAAAAGATCTATGATTTTTCCCTGTTTATGCAGAACAGGGATATACAAGGTGGTGCTAAGCGCTAGCTTTTTCATAGGTCAATAGAAAGTAAAGACTTTGTTTTGGTTGGAAGAGACCTTTCAGATCATCAAGACCAACCATCAACCAAACCTGCCAAAGCCCCAAAGTCCCTAAGCACCACATATAGCTGTCTTTTAAATACCTCCAGACATAGTGACTCCAACACATCCTCGGGCAAGTCATTCCAATACCTAACAAGCCTCTGTGAAGAAATTTTTCCTGACATCTAAACCTACCCTGGTGATACTTGAGGCCATTTCCTCGTGTACTTCAGATTAAAGTTCCATTTAGCTCAGTATCAAGCACATAATGACTAGTCTGAAGAAAGAACATTTGTTTAATTGTTTGTTTATTTATTTATATGTTTGTTTCTAAGAAGAGAAGAGATATTGTCCCAGAACAGTTGCACCATACACAGTTATTTGTGGCTCAGGAACATCCTGAAGCAGAACTAATCACAATGGACTCTTCTCATCAGAGTTTGTCAGATTGATCTTTGATTCCGCCTGTGTATCAGAACCCACTGCTCTCAGGCAAGGAGTTCCTCAGCACTGTGTCAAGAGATATCATCAAATACCTTTATTCTGGCATGAATTGACTTTTTGCTAAAAGCAACTTCACCTCAAAATAAACTTTTTATTTCCTTTTCAGACATTTTTAAGCCACCAAATCCATGCCATCCTATTTAAGTAGACAGAAGTAATTTCTGAGAACGCTTTTATGTATCGCTCAATCTAAGCAGAAGTATAATTGTCTTTTTCAGACACTTGCCATTGTACTCACAAGACCAATTATTACTTTTGATGTTTGCAGTTCTGGCAACGGCACACACATCCCAGTTGTTTGCAGCTTCGGGAACTTGACACAATAACTTCATTTTACCTCTTTTGCTCTTTAGGCTTAATTACCTTTCAGCTGCTGGCATTCTTCTCAGTTCCACAAATTCATGAAAGTTTGTCTCTTTCATTAGAAATGTCAAAACCAGCTCTGTTCAGTGCTTCACAATCCTAACTTTATAAACAACAGTTTCAAATACTCTTTCAGAATCCATTTCTACCTACACAAAACTGTGTGCAGAAGCCATTTACATTTGCAAGACTCATCACACTTAATTGCAAACACACACACAAAATTAATTCAAACCCATAGGACATTTTTACACCCAATATGTATTACATGTTGTCCCCCTTGATTGCATTTAGAAAGTTTTAAAGATCTCATATTTCATTTTAAGTCAGTGACAACTATGTTCTGGATCAACAGAATCAGAATGATAATTATGGTTCCTACTTTTACCATGTTCATGTATAATTATTTGATTGAATGTGATGAAAAATTACACTTAAACTTTCCCAATATTGAACCAGAAAGCATGATGTTAAGCTTTTTCCTTCATGTGGCTTAGACCAAGAAAAGAAACAGGTTTCAACTGCAAAAATTCTCCCAGACTCTCCTTATCATCTCCAAACTTCTACCTGTTCCATACTCCTTGCTTACCTGGTGACATCTTCAATGACCATTTCTCTCAGATGCACATCATACTGACTGTCACTTGTTCATTCAACCAAAAAAAAGAAAAATCTCATGCAGCTTTGGCCAGAATGAGTCTGATTTCAAATGCTGTGGTTTCATTATCTGTCACAAACCATTCACAGGAAATCACACAGTAGAGAGAAGGGAGGTAATGACAGAAAAATATTGTCAGGTAATAACAAGTAAATTTATGAGTCATAGATTATTTGCTGAAAGGAACATAAAGAGCAAAATTGTGGTTTTACCATTGACTTAATGGGAACACAACCAAAAGTATTAAATCTTTTGCTGTGACTTACACAGTTGAATCTAGTTATGAAAAGCTTCTAACAAGAAATGGGACTTGTATGTTTTTTAGCTAAGTCAAAAATTAATTTTCTTCTGAGCCATCGCTGTACTTAGGCAGTAAATTAACACAGTGCTATCACTGCAAAATTGGGCTTCTGCTACAATATGGCTGCATATAACTGATGTCACTTGCCTAAATTGATCAGATTAATGTGCTGGTGCTTTGAGATATGAAAGGTCTCTGCACACTAATCACTGGAACCGCCAGCCAGAGATAGCATGATTAATTTCCCATCACCTAGGTATCCTGCAGCTTTGTGAGCATATCCCTGCGTAAGAGATGTAGAAGATCATTGAGGCCTCAGTCTTAAAACTACATCCTTCTCCCGCTCCTGAAATTTTGCAACCGCTGTCACGCTCGCTAGCATGTGATTCTTTCATAAACCAAAAGTACTCAGAAGAACTGCACACAGACCTAATAAGCAGGGACCTGAGGCAGGATTGGCTGATTCTCCTGTGAGCAGGAGTAATTTGAGATTATCATTCCAATAGGAGGATTAAGGTACATAATTGTAATACCAGTACTTTCCTAGTACTTCTTCTCCGTTCCCTCACCCATAGAAGTATTAAGCCTTTAAAAATGAGCTGTCAACTACTGAACATAAAACAAGGGAAAGGGGAAAGTATTTCCACATGATTCATTCTATGATGACAGGTAGGAAAGAATTGTCATTTGTGTTATCAAGATTAAATTGTTTTAGAATGTTCGGTCAGCCATTTATGGCCTCTGTATAATGGGCAAAGCCTTTTTTTGCCCACAAATTCATACTACCCTCAAATTATTCCCACAGGGATTCACGTGTCACCACCTGCAAAGGTAAAGGATCTCAAGAGCTAGTTGGTTTCCGTCTGTCATGCAGCTCTCAGTGTAAAGAGCAAGGAGGAAGGGTGGTGGGTAATTGCAGGCATTTCAGATAAGAATGATCTCATTTAACTCTGTGGGCAACTATATTACAGGCAGCTACAACTGAGCTATTCATCTAAAATTCTGATATAGCCAGTGGAGAAAAACATTCTTATGTATGATCCAGGCAACCTATTTTAGTCATCTGCCATCAGATGAGATTAATGTCATCCCAAAAATGCCTCTTTTTCTCTATCAGTTGTAGTGGGAGTCTAGACAAGTAGCCCAGATGTAGGGATCTATGCTTTACATCTTAACACTCAAGTGATTTGACTTTCACATTTTCATCTTCATCCAATGACAGGAGACATTTTATTCACAGTGAATGATAGAGAGAAACAACCTGAGTCCAAACTGCTTCTCTGCTAAAAGATCCGTGTTTTGGGTTTGCATGACAAGGTTCTGATAGTAGGGGGGCTACAGGGGAGGCTTCTGTAAGAAATTGCAAAAAGCTTCCCCTACGTCCAACAGAATGAACCCCAGCCAGCTCCAAGATGGACTCAGCACAGGCCAAGGCTGAGCCAACCAGCAACAATGGTAGCAGCTCTGCAATAACACATTTAACAATGGAAAAATAAATCAAAACCAAACCAAACAAAAACTAAGGGCAGCTTTTTCAACCAGAGAAAGAAGAGAGAACATGTGAGAAACAACACTGAAGATACCAAGGTCAGTGAAGAAGGACGGGGAGGAGCTGCTCCAGGTGCCAGAGCCAAGATTCCCCTGCAGCCTGTGGAGAACACCATATTGAAGCAGGATGTCCCCCCTGCAATCCATGGATTGCACCTGCAGCCTGTGAAGGACCCCAAGCTGGAGCAGGTGGACAGCTGAAAGAGGCTGCGACCCTGTGGGAAGCCTGTGGTGGAGCAAGCTCCTGGTAGGATTTTCAGCTCTAGAGAAAGGAGCTCCATGCTGGAGCAGATTTCCTGGCAGGACTTGTGACTCCATGAGAGACCCACACTGGAGCAGTCTGTTCCTTAAAGTCTGGTCCCCATGGAACATACCCACACTGGAACAGTTAATGAAGAACTGCAGCTTGTGGGAAGGACTCATGTTGGAGAAGTTGGTGGAGAACGGTCTGCCATGAGAATGACTCCTCTCTAACACAGAGAAAGAGTGTGAAGAGTCCTACCCCTGAGGAGGAAGGAGCAGCAGAGACAACATGTGATGAACTGACCCCAAACTCCATTCTCTACCCCCTTGTGCCACTGGTGGGGAGGAGGTAGAGAATTGGGGAGTAAAGTTGAGCCCAGGAAGAAGGGAATTTGTCCACACCTTTCCTATTTTGGGGGCCCAAAACTGAACACAGTGTCTAGATGTAGTCTTGTACACGGACATGAGTCAATGCACATGTAATATATGTATGTCACCTGTCAATAAATGTCTCTGCTGTCTACAGTTGGCCTCAGTGAATACAGCAGGCTTTCCAGATCTTGCTCTCCTACAATAAAGCAAAGGAGATACTGTTAGATTGAGGATATTGATATCTAGTGTGAGATAGAGGAGGTCATACCCCATCCAAAACTGATGACTGTCTATCTGCATCCTCTCTTGTCCTTGTCAGGGAAGGATGGTAAAATTTAGCTTTGGCCTGACTGGAGAACTGTAAAGCAGAAAATTGAGGACAAAAACTTTACGGATATTTCACATGGTATTCCCCTGGATCCTGATAGTTTGCAGGGAGGAATCAGTTTCTTCTTAAAATACAGGAGCAAAAGCTACTAACATGTCAATTAAGATTCCCTCAGAGAACTATGGCTTTGCTCAGCTGTACATAACAAATTACTTGTTCTGGTTAATCTAGCACCTTCTATGAATCAACAAAGCAAATAAAGTATCGGTTGTGCTGTGGAAGTAATCAGCTCCTCCAAGTAGATGCCCAGTTTCTCCAGGGCTGATCCAGAACCCATGGAACCACAGGGAGAAGATGTAAATTAGTTTTATGACAGACATTTTCAAGCTAGTTTGTGGCAGCCTCCTTCAGGAAATTCTGCAACCTTGTGTAGCAAAGAAAAATACAGAAAAAAGAGCAACGCACAATAAACAGAATGAAAAAGAACATACAAAAAACCCTACAGTTTAGCAGAGCCAATGATTAAATAACTACTAAAAGTAAATATTTTTCCTATTTTCCACTGATATGAAAACCGCCACCACTTGAGATGCTCCTAATTATAAACAACTATTGGAAACCATCCCAGGCTTCCCAAGATATTCAGCCAATTTCTCATGGAATAACAGAATGATAGCATATACATCAGAAAAATAGGCTGCATATGCACAAACTGGAAAACCAAGCTGATCCAAAGTAAAAGAAAACATAGTTATGAAAACAACACCTGACAACCTTCAATACCCTGGGAAGCCTTTTTCCAGCTCCTGCTGGCATAAGGAAACAGACAAAACATTGATATCATATGGAGTTCTCCAATTTTTCCCCATTTTTTTCATTCCCTGAGCTGTCCTGTCAAAGTTTTCTGTTTCAGAGCAAACCTATTTGTATAACCACCATCTGACAGGCAGAACACAATATACAATAAGAAAGTTTTCATTAGAACACAAGTTCAACAAAAAGGATGGGATGTTTCCTTTGTTTTAGGGGATCACTTACATAGAAGATGATATGCACATTTTGTTTCACTGAGCAGTTATAAAAAAGGAAGATGTATATCAAACAATAATTTTTTCCTAAATATAACCTTTCACAAGTTTTGGGGATTTTAATGAAATGTTCCCATTTTCCCCCATTAAAAGTTTTTAAAAAGTGCTTATATATTCATTAGAAAGTGCATGGATATTCACAAAAATGCCAAAAATCCCTACAGTTTAAATGATGAGGGAAATCTTTAACTTCATCACTTGAATGACACTGGTAGCATATCCACAGCGTTTGTTTTTCTGTATTTGGAAAAGATCAATCTCCTATGCTTCTACTTTCAATGTAGATTAAAGACATTTGTAGTGCATATCAGAAATATCTTCTATTTAAAATTCTTCCTATGCATCCCATCTTAAATGTGAAACATGAGTAACATTACATTATTTGGGATTTGGGATCAATACTATTTGATCAACATGTCACATATTTACACGTGACGGTTTCTTCAAGAGCTATCTGACCCTTTTCCTCTTCACTACTGGAATCAATAGAAACAAATTTTTCAGATGCCTAATTTTACACTCCAGTTAAAACAGTAATTGCTAGGAAAGAGCTAGATTCAAAAATCAAGCAGCACATAATCCTTGGCACAGAAGCTAGGTAGTCACTCAAATTCTGGAGATTTTGATATCTAAGCAAACTTCTAAGAGTGAGTTCATTCCAAACTCTTTCTGACAGAGCAAGGTTGCTCTTTTAATTTCAAATTTAAAGAAATAAGTGGACTGGGGATTTTAAAATAGTGTTTTTCTAAAGTTTTTCTGCATTAAAAGTGTTCTTACTGCACAGTATGTTGCTAGTATTACAAGCTGATACACCTACCATATTTTAATAATCAACTAAATTAGAACAAAGCATACTGTAAATTAAATACAAAAGATGGTATTAATCTGATTTAATACAGGCATTGTATCTCAGTGAATGATCCTATTTTCCCTTTATTATCTGTGTAATAATTTCTGTGGTTGACTTCACCACATCCTAAATTAAGCACTTCCTTTTATTCAAAAAACTTCTGTTCTATCTATTGCCTCCTATCAAGGAGGCCACAAGGTGCTAACTCAGGTGTCTACCCTGGAAATATCAAAGATTTGGTGAAAGGAATATCTATCAGATCACAGAAGTACAGGATGATAAGGGTTGGAAGGGACCTCTGAAGATCATCTAGTCCAACCTCCCCACTAGAGCAGCATCACCTAGAGCAGGCTGCACAGGACAGCATACAGGCGAGTTTTGGATATATCCAGAGGTGGAGACTCAACAACCTCTCTGGGTGGCTTCTTCCAGCACTCTGCCACTTTCACAGGAAAAAAGTTGATTTGGATGTCCCAGAAACTGAGATTGGTTTGGTAACGTCAGCCTACTACCAGCTTGTCCATGTCTGATATCTATACCGCACCAGAGAGAGTGAAATATCTGATATGAGAAAATAAGGTCTCAGGAAATAAGAAATCCTTTTGCATTTCCTGGCCTCCGATGAACGCTGAGGTAAGATGGTCTCTCATTTGAGATGGGCTATTGAACAGCTCATCACCCACACAAACAAACAACCTGTTGCACCCACATGTATCTGAGAAAACAAAGCCTGAGGACTGACTAAGGAGGGCAAAGATAAGCACGCAGCATGTCCATTCTGCACATGGATTCTGGGTAAACAGAGGTGGTAATTTGGGTTTTGGCAGTTCCTGGAGCTCAGTCCCGAGCTGGAGTGAGGTATAATGCATCTCTGTGGTTCAGAGTGACGCAGAGCTGATTCACTCAGAGTGACTTAATCTGTCAAGGATGTTCCTTTGCTGTAGGCTGACCAAAATTACCAGAGAAGCTGCGAAGTCTGTGAGCAATGCAAATAACTAAAAACCAGACTCCGTACAACTTATAAAGTCATAATTTTATCAAGAGATCTTACTCCTCAGTTCTGCTGGCATAGCCTCCCCCAGCTAAGGATAAACGATCCAGGATAGTTCAAGTACCCAAATGGTGCTCTGAGGGGGGCAGGAGGGGAGAACAGCAGATGAGGAGCACTTTGACAGGCCGGAATTAGGGGGAACTGCCTGTATGACAAACATGTAGGAAACCTCAGTTTTGTGCGTTCTGTCTAGTGGGAGGGGTGAAGAAGAGCTGGAGGGGGGTGCTGAGGGTGACAACCTTTTCATATCACTGGTTGGCAGCAAGAAGACGGGCACAGGTCCGTAGCTTTGCCAAAAGGAGCACACAGAACACCAGCCCACCGAGTGATTCATCCACTGAACACGCACATCATAGCACAAAGGGATAGCTTTATCATGCAGTTATCTCATTTCCTTCAGGGTGAGATGTTTTGGGTTTGGTTTTTTTCCTCCTTCTTGTCATATTTTTTACAACTTTTAAATTTCTCAATTAACTTTAATTAAACTCTCTTTAGGCTTAACAGGTCAGAGAGCCCTTGAACTTCTTTAATTCTGCAACTTGGTTCCATTTCTTTCTCAGATTTACTAGTTCATTTTCAAAGTCCGCATCACAGAGATTTGGAGTGTATTTTTTTATTATTATTATTATTCAAGTAATATATTTTGTACATAAAACACTGTTCTATTTCTTCCCAGATCACAGACAGATTTCCTTGTTAGGGAAGGACTTTTAAAACACCAAATTTTTCCCCTGCTTTATAACATAAGCATAACATTTAAGGTAGCAATATGCTAAAAGCTACTTCAGTAATCCAGAAAATGAGAGGGATTGAGCATCGTAGTGATTTGGTTACAGATTTGAGTGATAAAGATAAAATTTCACCTTTTCACAAAAACAGTGGTGGGGTGTTCAATGTTTTTAATTGGATAAAGAAAAAAAATAAAGGAGGGCAAAAGTCAAAAGAGAAAAAATATTATTAGCAGCTGGCATAATCCAGTCATTTATTTACGCATAAAAGTCTGGATGTGATTTTTTGCCTTATAAGAACTGCATTTGTTTTCTACTGGTATCGTATTTATTGTACAGTTTGCAGTGCCAATGACATTAGCAAAATCTTGAAAGTCATAAAACTTCTGTTCTGCCTGCTGTTGCTCGCCTATTGTTCTGTCAGAGAGAAGAATGTATTACCCACTTCCCTGTGAAGGAACAGAAGTTGTTTGCACATGGAAGATTAGCATTGCATGGGATGCTTCCCTGCTGGAGTGTAGAAGGTGTTAATAATCTAAAGAGTATGAGCAGCTGTTATCTTTACAGTAATTAGCATAATAATTCCTGATTGACTACCCTGTGCAATCTCTTCTTTTTTTTTTCTTTAAATTGAAAATGGTATTCCATTTATTAATTTTCAGGGATTATTTCAGAATTACAGACTGCAAAAATTCATAAACTGAATACAAAAATCTGAAACAAGTGTAATGACTCATGAGTTCTGTTGTCTAAGGTTCTGTATGCATTATCTTAGGAAGAACGGTGTAGATAATAGCATGAAAATATAAAGGACTACATCCATGGAAGGCCTCAGAAGGCAACAGAGCTGAAAAAATTAAATTTTTTGAACATGCCACTTACTTGTGGAAACAAAAATACCAAGTTTGTGAGCACAAGTTTTCTAGACAGTACTAGAAGACAATTGAACATCTTCAATGCTCACATTTTCTGGTAGAAAATACTGAAAAGACAAGTGGATTCAACATTAGACATCCCTGAAGTAGCTAGATGTCAAGTTTCAAGCCTAAGGGGCCAACTTTTGCAACTCATTCTTACAAGAAGTCCAGTTTATTAAATCGCTCCATTGCCTCAAATAATGAATGTTAAAATAAAGGAGTAGGGAAAATATTTACAGTAAAAAGCCTTCTTGCTATTTATTCTCATAAAACACTAATCATAAATGGGTTCAATTTTTCCATATTGGTTTTCCAAACTTCAATTAATGTTAGTCAGCTAAGGTGTAGCTACACTAATATTGACTTTGTGTAAAGGAAGTGTTTTAGAACAAAATCTGGCTACTCTGACATTCAGCCAGAACTTTCTGAGGGGGGCAGGGGGAAATTATTGCTGTTCTTGTGGGGAAAAGCAAAACTATTATCATAGAAACATAGAATGGCCTGGGTTGGAAGGGACCCCAAGGATCAAAGAGTACCAACCCCCCTGCCACAGGCAGGGCCACCAACCTCCAGCCTGGATCTACACAAGGTTGCCCAGGGCCCCATCCAACCTGGCCTTGAACACGTCCAGGGATGGGGCAGCCACCATCTCTCTGGGCAGCCTGTTCCAGAACCTCACCACTCTCTCTGTAAAACTTCCCCCTAATATCTAATCAAAACCTTCCTTCCTTTAGTTTTAATCCATTCCCCCTTGTCCTGCCAGTGTTTACCCTTTTAAAAAGTTGATTCTCCTCCTGTTTGTATGTTCCCTTCAGGTACTGGCAGGCTGCAATGAGGTCTCCCCTGCAGCCTTCTCTTCTCCAGGCTGAACAAGCCCAGCTCCCCCATATGGGTTATTTCAATGAACGGTGGGAATACACAAAACTCCACAAGTGTCATCATCTTCCTCAGTTAAATAAATTTAATCAATATACCAAATTATGAAATATTTTGTTTCTTGATTTCCTTTTATTTATAAAGATCTTCATGAGCTTGATGCAAACATGTCCATAAATACACATGTGGCCTTACAAACAGATTGCATGGAAAGAGAAGGAACAGTTCTATTCCTAAGGAAAAAAAAACAACAAACAAACCCAGAAATTACTCCCCAGATGGACAAATTAGGAAACCTGCTTGGATTATACCACAGTTTCTGTGCAGCCCACAGGCTCGGGTTCCTTCTGTTAAGACAGAGACACAGAAACTAGGGAGGAGACAGGGAGAAAGCTGACTGACATTCGTTATGCAGCAATATACTGATTACATCAGACATTTAGTTGGTAATATGGCTGCAAGGGATCCAGAGTGCCCATCTGGATATCAGCCTAGATAATATTGCCTGAATGCACCTTTGCACAAAATGTATTTCCATCAAAATAGATACGTTTGTTAAAACCGACTGATCTCCATGTGTTTTGAGGGACATTTAAGAAGAAATAATGGAGCCCACTTTACAGTAAGCACTATAGGGTAGTTGACAATGTAATACAGAAATAGTATGTGCACAGACAATCTAGTGAATGGGTACTATTCCCCACTCCACATCTCCTTTCTGAATGAATTAAAATTCAGTGCTGAATTACTGTTGCATTGTTGCAATAGGTTAGAGGGTTGCCATCATTTCTTCTCCCCCAGTGATTCATGTTACCACTCCTTATTCTAAATAACTAGATATTACATGGTAATTTGCAGTGTTCTATTTTTTTCTAAGCAACCTTTAAGTCTTATTGTCCTGAAAATGTTTCCTTTTTTGTAACTGATTCACCAAAGCATTAAACATCAGGTCAGGTTTACAAACCTGAGAATAAATCCATTTACTTCAGCTGGAACCAATTGAACATACAGTGTGTATTTTATGTGCTGTACTGGAAATGGCAAGAAGTGGTTTATCTATTTAAAGGTTAGCACATACTAACCATTTGTCTTAATTTTTTCCATGTCCATCAGCAACAATCTATCCCCACTGTGGTTCTTATTTTTAATCCAGCCCATCTCTTTAATTTCACAAAAAAAAAAAAAAAAAGGAAAGAGAACTTGTTGCTTAGCCTGCCCTCAGTTCACTCTGTCTCCTCCCTCCAGCTCTTGGTAGCTGTGCCTTGAATTACACTAAGCAGCACCATAAATCTTGTCCTATGCATTACATCCCCATTTGGCATCTCTCCCATAGCACCAATTTCACTGGAGGAGCTGAGCCTGGAAAAGCTAGTACAATTTCTTTGGTGGTATTTTGGATTGCACAGTGTGGAAGATGACAGCAGAACTCAGCACTTACGAATTAGCCAGCTCTAAAGTAATGAGAGAGGAAGATTTATTCTGTTTCAGAGACTCACAGGTATTACAAAGCTCCAGTCTGCTCTCACTGAAGCCAACAGGAGCCTTTCCTTTGATTTCAATAGGAGCTAGATCAGTAGAGAGAATAAAAGGAAAGCTATAATTTCTCACAGTAGTTACCTTCTTTCCCTTGCAAGTATAAACTATTCAGCTTTCAGACCTTTTCTACACCCTGGTAGGTCTCAGCATTTTCACTAGCCTGAATGGCATCTGTTTCCGTTAAGAGTCTTGTCGTGTACAACGAAGGGACATTTGATTTTTCATTGCCACTGTGGTATCAATAATATAATCACTCATATGAAAATATAACCAATTTGCACAGAATTCAGGCTGGTGACAGGCAGGCTAACGAATGTAAAAAAAAAAAATTGAATTAAAGAATCATTTATGTAGGGACAACCTGGAGACAAAATACATTAAAGTCGTAGCTTTAAGCTAATAAAAAGACATTTTTCAAATCATGTATCTTATAATTGACATTAAAAAATTTAATCTAATCTTGGAATTAACTTTACATTGGTATTTGCTCAGCTTCTTGCTGATTTATTCAAATTATCACATGTTCAACCTAGCTAAGAGTCATGTTTCCACTACAGCTTTGGAAAATATTTAGGTAAAACCCATCAGTAACAGGAATCACAGGATGTGTTCTTTACAAGCTAACCATGCAGTGCTGCAATACTTAAAAATCAGGAGAGACCAGAATAACAATTGTCAGAGAACAAATTGCCATGGTCCTTTCACTGACCTTAATGAAACTGTGTATAATTTCAGATAGTAAAAAAAAAAGCGTTTACTATATTTCACCATAATTCAGAAAGTATTGCAGAAAAACAGCAAAAAATAGGCTAATGAGCCCTGCAAACAAAATGAATTTATTTTACAATTCTCATGATTATTCATCTTAGAATCTCTGCTGAGGCTAAGTGATATTATGGGAGAGAGATGAGATAAATGGTTCTTGCAGGTTCTGTGTCTTCCCTTTGACCTCTGAATTCGTAGGCTGTTTACCCTACAGGCATCAATGATTTTGGCATGGACTAAATCATTTATTTCAGCTATCTCAGCCTCTTACTGATAGGCAGATGTTGACCTGTATAGTTTTTAGACATACAGGAAAATGCCCAGAAAATTTTGGGCACAGTGCTTGTGAACATAATTCACAAAGACAACAGGGCACCAAAGCTCTCTTGCTGAGGTGTTGCTTTAACGTAACACTGGTGTGATTGTTTTCTTAAATAAATGATGTTTAATGTGAAAAGACTTTTAAGAAGAATTAAAAACCCACGTACAAAAAGGAAGTGAAAAGCTACCAACCACAGCTGATTTCAAGTCATAGTCTTTACGGTAAATGAGAGAAATATTTACATCACCCCCTACACAAAAGTCCATACCCACTTCAGCAAAAGACTGTCTCATTAAATGATCTTTCCAGTTTGTGTTGCGTGTATTAATGCTGTTCAATTCCACGTAAAACATTTGCCATGAATCAGTGTCAGCCCATTCTGTCAGTACATGACATGTATAGGACAGCTACATATTCAGAGGACAGCAAATACAGATGGATTTTAGTTACACAGAAGTCTCAGTTCAGTAAAATGTTTAAAGATGAGATTAACTGTCAACATGCAAATAGACTGCCTCCAGATTTACAATCGCACATCTAAATGAAGACATTTGCATCTGAAATAACGTAAATTATTTGTTTTGCCACTGAAAATTTGATGAACTATACGAAGAAACATAATAAAAGAGCTGTGAATCCTAGGACACTCCTTATTGGCCACATCACAATATTTGATATTTTACCTAAAAGTCTGGCTAATCTACAATGATAGTATGGCTTACTGGAAGGGTGTTTCTATACATGTCCTCATGTGTGAACTACAAGCTGTAAAACATGAAAGTAGCACAGGTTCTTCTGCCTACCAGACAGATATGTTTATGTAAACAGAGCCAACACAAACTCTGCATATGAATTCTGCCTCATCAAAGCCCTATTTTGAATAACTGAGGGACTTAAAAGTGCTGAGTCCTTGGCTGAACCGGGATAAATTTAACCAAGAAGAAGAGTATATTGACAAATAGGATTATTCGAGAGTTCTGTATACCTCTAAGGATTTAGCCCCAAGCCCATTGCCAAAATCAGATGTATTGATTCAATATGGACTCAATTTCCTTTTTTTTTTTTTTTCCTTAGGGTAATTATGTCAGCTTAAACATATTAGTGAATACTTTTAGATATTGGTAAGAGTTGTTGACATAGCAGTGCCTTCTCCATCCACCCCCACCCCTCCCACCCCCCCACGCCCTCCCCCCAAAAAAAAAAGAAAAGAAAAGAAAACAAAAAAAAGAAAAGAAAACCTTATTGGCTGGGGAAGAAAAACATTTAAAGTTATGCCTATGTTAATAACTGAATCATGCATATCTCCAGTTACCTTATTTTAGCAGAGGGATCACTTTGTTAGCATGTCTAGTGAAAGTCAACGGATTCATTTGCCACAGCAAAGGAAAAAGCAGAAAAGGTAAATATATAAGTATTGTTAAGTATGTTAAAGGCTTTCAGCAGATTCTTTATTCACTAATTTAAAGCAATAGTTGACACAGCAAATAAAAATATAATCAAATCATAATAATCTACCATTTCAATTTTTTTAAATGAAAGAAATGATTCAAAGTGCATGGCCTATATCATGTGGCCACACACAGGCCCTGCAAGTACTTGCATTTCTCACAGATTCATGACGTGTTGACACAGATATAGATAGGTAATATTTCCACATGCTAGTTTCACCTGATTTGTTTAGAAAAACTTGTTGAGGTTTTGTTTTTACATCATGACCTTGCCAAGATGAGTCTTCTATTTGTAGTCTGGAGAAACATTGGCTGCATTCTGTTATTCAGTTATGACAAAATCCTTAAACACATGCTTAGCCTTTATGTAATTCAGACAGCCTGGATGGAGGCTAAATTCTTTTAAGATTTTTCTTGACTCAGAGTTTAAACATATGGCTGAATTATAGACCAAACCCTTCATTGCAATTACTGTTCTCCACTCAAGAATAGGGAATCACAAAGGGTTTATATTTTAAGTGTGTTTCTCTTTCATCTCGAGTGAATGCCCACAAGCCTTGAAACACTGGCAGCATTTAAATTCAGGTGTGTCATTTCAAGATTCTCTGTCAACTTGCAGTCACAAACTTCCTGCTGTGGGTTATTTACTGATCTGAGTACAAGCAACAGTATAAAAATAAGGCAAGCTCCCAGTCAACCATAACAATGTGTCTAAAAATACCCAGGCTGCTTAAGTCTTATAGGACTGGCCTGTTCCGGGGAAATTTGATTGTCCAAATCAATTTGTCCAAAGCAATCCAGCCATGGCATCAAGAAGTCACACACATACAGGGAAAACCCAGCTGCTACCATGGTTGAAATCGTCTCGAGTGCCCACATTAATTCACTGAAAGCAAGTTTGGCAATCTTGCCCTAACAAGCCATCCTCCCATGCAGGTTTGGAGCAAAGCCATTGCAAACCTGAATTTCCTATTACTTCAGCCCCCTTCTTTTTGCATCCTTTCTATCCAAACCTTATTCAAGATACACTGTAAGTCTCAGTAAACTCACTGTGACTAAGAATGTGCTTATTGATGAGTAGAGATTGTTGAATCATATTTATGTGCGCCCATGCAAGGGCTGACAGTTACAGGATAAACAAGTGATGTGGAAAAAGCACATTGGAGTAAAATTGTGAACAAATGATATAGCAAAGCATATATTTTCCCATCCCTGATGGGAAAAGAAAGCAGGTAGGGTTGGGATTTGTTTTAGCCTTTCTCCCAGAAGAAAACCAACCAAGGTCTCACTGTTTTAGTTCCTATCTTCATTACTGTAAGAATCTGTCAGCTTGAATGAATTCGATTCATAGTTTAAGAGTTGACCAGATCTCACACACACACATACACACACACACACACACACACACACATACACCCCCCCCCCCCCCCATAATCTTGCAAACCATGTTTCCTTACAAAATCAATCTGAAAATTGAAAAGGGAATTACAGAGAAGTGAGACATTGAATTATCTAAACCAAGAAGAATTTCTGCATTGAACAGCATTGAAAATCTCATTTTAGACCCATTCCCACTTTGAATGAGTGACAACATTTTCAGTACTTCAAAATTGTGTTATAATTTCACTGATTTCAGAAAAATACATAAGCTTGTGTAGTTTAGGAACTGGCTTCACAGCCTCTTTCATTCCTTAATCTAAAGAGTAGAATGTGTGCCTGAAACAAATGAAACAGTGTTTTTTGTGGTGAAGACATGATGAGCTTATAGGCACCTCAGGGCAGTGGGAGACAGTGACTGTGAATGCGGAGTTTTTTTGTTTTGACACCTCTCCTGACTTTCTATGGAGTTAGCTGTTTCTCCCCCACTTAAATAGGGTTATTAATACTGATTTAATCACATTATTGGACTATGGTAATCAGTTTATGTATATTAGTTTTTCTGCTCAGACAATAAACCAGTACAAAGAATTCTTATTAAATTTTCCTCATGAAACCCTGAAGCCATTTCCCAGTTGTGTATGAAAGAGTTAAATGCAAAACTCTGTACTCAAATTGTTTTTCTTTCTGATCTCCTATTTGTCCATAAAGATAGCTTTAATTAGTACTTGCCTGGAAACAATTTTTGTATATATTAACTAAAAAGTGTAATCAGTATGAAGAGAAGCTGATGAATCGTTATAAAAATAGCATCCAAACATCAAAGACCCTTTCATAAGAAAAATATTTTTAATCTTTGTATGAGATAGTACAGAAGTGTTGCCATGTCACTAGGAAGTGCTTTATCTGCTTGTCACATTAACATGGCAGCGGGAGCAGTGGTCATTTCACATTCAAGAGACATTTACAAGATGCATATAGGGCAATCAGAGCTAAACTTTACGTCTCAGTATGAAATTTCTCTCTATTTTAGATCTGTGAACTTTTTCAATTATGCTTGCCCCATTTCCCTAAGCAAAAGGAAGAAAAAAAAAAAAGAACAAGGGCTTACATTTGCTCAATGCTTTTAACAACACTACCAGATTTCAAAATCTTGCCACAACTTTTAAAGTCCTGCTCTTAAAGTTAAGTGATTAAATGAGAAAGTACTGGTTTTTTATCAGTATATTTCTTGCTTTTGGTTTGGAACATATTTGAATATGTGAAGTTGTATTCCAGAAAGCAAAAAAGGTAAAAAATAAGAGCGTGTGCATATTAACAACATCCTAAATGTCTGCTGGAATACTGTGTGTGTTTCTTAGAAATAGTGCATATGTGTTAGGGGTAGTATGTGTGCTTTTATCTCCTGACAGAGTGCTAATCTGGGAAAAATACGTATGTCAACAAACACTGGTCTCATGGTATTAAAACATCATCTAAGGCAACATCTAAGCCTACAACTTTTTGTCTTCCCCACAAAACCCCTTTTGGAGTAAGTGGGAGGAATAAGTGGGACAGGGATCAGACAAGTGAACCAAAGATGACCATGTAAGGTAGGCAGAGGGGCTGAGCAGGAGGAAAATGGAAAGAAGTGACAGCATTGAAGGGAAGAGGAATGTGGTGTGCTGGAAGGACACAAAGAAAACCATGTGCCCAGAGGGCAAAAAGGAAGGAGAAAGGCAAAGTGGGAGCAACAGACAAGGTAAGGGCATTACAAGACTTCCCGATAAGCGCTGTTTCTTGAGAGAGTCTGTGGCAAAACGTTTGGACTACAAATCTGAGACAATGCAGATTATCATAAGCAGCTGACAAGTGCCAGAGTGACAAAGCAAGTCCCCTCACCCTCTCCACAAGATAAAGAGCTGAAATTTGAAGAGCTAGTATGTTTTATCTCAACTCATAAAGTATTAAATACACAATAACTACCAAAAAGGTGTATGAATTATTAGCACTTTCTCTGGGAGGTGTGGAGAGGAAGTTGCAGGAAAATTAAACAGGGCCTAGAAGATCAAGATACCACTGAACAAGATACAACTGGGGTTGGAGCTCTATGATCCTTGGGGTCCCTTCCAACCCAGACCATTCTATGATTCTATGATTCTATATCCTGTCTTTCTTCTGCTCAATGGGAATCCAGTACAAATTTACATGGCCATGAAGATTAAGCAAAGAGAGGCACTCATAAAAAGCTGGAAAATTATTTTAGGTATTTTCCTAGAAATCTAACACTGGTGAAGGGTAGAAGAATACGAAACTCCTATGGAGTAGACATCTGACCCTTTCCACAGATAGTCTGGGTTCTTTTAGCGGTTCAGACGTTGCCCTGAGAAGCTGGGAGTGGATTAAAATGAGCTACATCCAACTGCCTACCGCTTTTCACAAAGGTAAGTCTTTCTGGGAGATGAGTGAGGTGAGGCACTGGTCCTGGTCCAATCGCCACATCACTGTGTTAGCACAGTGCTGCGCTTTAACTAGTAGCCTGCAGAGAGGGCGTATAGTTCGATCTTAATTCAGGTCCAAAGTTAAGCAGCACATTTATATTCACAAGATAATGAAACCAAGGTAGCATGTAAGATCCAGCTTTAGTGGAGCTACAGAGAGCACCATGCTCCTCATTGCCTACTGCCATGCCACTGTTGTCCAACAGGTGAAATTGTAAGGAGAATTCAATTCTTATCTTAAAATAGATGCCTAAAATAGTAAGAATGTCTGTTCCTCCACCCAGCTACAGAGAAAATCTCCGATAACAAGGTCAGGTGCAAATGTGAGATGAAACACACTTTTCTCTAAGCTTAAAAATAAACAATCTGCTAACCTGCTTTTAAGGAAATACGGTACCAAAAAAGCCCCCATATGTTATTTGTTTCATGCAATCCTTCCAGACTTTGCTAAAATTCAGTGTAAATATAATGAAACATCACCTCAGCATTTGCCTGACCCATCTCTCTCATTAACAAATCTTAGAGGTCTTGTTTTGAACTTCCATGTGAGCAGTCCTGTATGAGAGTGGACTTATTTTGATCGGCATCTTCTTTAATTTAATCACACTTAAATATTTTGTATTCCTAAGGATAGTGAGTAAACTTTTTTTCCTGGAGATCAGACACAGCTCAGGCCCAGGCCCAGGCACCAGTTTCTCTCTTTTTTACCCCAAGCTCTTAACTGTTTCACCATTTTTAAGTTCTTACTGAGTACTAAGGAACCCCAAGCACAGAACAATTGTTGTAATATCCATACCAAAAGCAGTTTTTATCTCTTTATAAATCAACTTATTCTGGCAATCTTTGACCCCTTGTGACTGACGCTGTCTAAAGGTGAGCAGTGTTTGGCTAAGACAGTGTGATCTGCAAGTTCAAACAAATGCCATCAAAAATATCTTTTGTTATAACTGCAAAACTTTCTTCAGTTAGATAAAATTCAAATAAATGCTTTTAAAGGGATTTCCTCTTAGTGACCAGTAGGCACATATGGCAGTGAATAGTCTTGTTTCAGTCATATTAGACTTTTAACCTATTGACAGGCATGATTTGTGTTATAACCTGATTGTGAAATTATTTTTAGTCATTTGGTTTGGTTTCCTTTCAATTTACATTAAAAGAAAATAACCTTTTCAATCATTAACCCTTTCAGTCATTAACCCTTTCAGTCATCTGAAATGCCTTGCAGAACTGAACAGCTATCCAGTCCAGTTTTACATGGCAACCATAGAAACTTCATGTTGTTTAATACCTCATGTTTAATTTGTGTGGATGAGTTTCTTTGTACCAAGAATATTATGGATTTTGCAATCTTTGGGAACTTTAGGAAATCTCTAGTGGTTTCTTTTTCTTCTTCTTAGCCTTGGAAATTCCCTGACAAGGTCTGTGACTATGGCTTCATGAACAAGCAATGGAGTGCAGTAGGAGAGGAACCATAGAGAGACCATTGACACTGAGTACTTGCAGCACCACACACCCATTTCAGAAGACACTCCTTCAGTCTAGCTTAATCAGTTCCTCTGAGCTGAAGGCATACTAAAAAATTTCCATTGGGCATCATTTACTTTAGTTGCACTTGAAAAGAATCCAGTTTGCACACTTTCATTGTTTCAGGATATGAACTAAATCAAGGTAAATAGGGGAAATTTAGTGATTTTCTTCAAAAGCACATTCTGATCCAAACAGAACAAGTAACATAAAAACTTCTTACAGCTTTTTCCCACTACAGAGATACCACAGGCAAACCCGACTGACATTTGTGCATTTCTGATCAAGTTACAAATAAAGACAGCCATCATCCCATTTTTATCCCCAACCTTTTCTCTTGCCAGGTGTTTGTTGTGTAGCTAAAAAAGCTCTACTGAAATTTCTAACTAACTGAAAACCCAGAACTCAGTAGAGCATATTTCAATAGCTCATAGCACATTAAAATAATATCGTCATGAAACAAGTCCTTCTCATCTCATGTTGTCTCTTTCAGACAAATTGTTTTGTTTTGGATGTGAATACTGGAGAAAAACAGAATCATTGACAAAATTGCTTCTGGACACAGGGTTGTATACTCAAGAAAAGTATGGTTTGCTTTTGAAATAGCTGATAAAAGGCGCTGCAATACATGGTATATTCAGCATGATGAATCGATTAGATGTTGCAACATAATGCTGATTTCTGCGCCAGCTGCTCTTCTGGAATAGCAGTTATGAATTGATCTTCTACTTTTTATTTTAACACAGCCAATGAGAGCTAGTGAAAAATAGGAAAGAATTATAAGAAAGTATGCAAATGTGATGATTCTCCCAAGTCCCAAACTAAAGAAATTACACAGTTCTTTAAGCTGCTTTACAGGTTCTCACCGGTTTAAGAGAAACTCATTTTACAGCCATGTTTCAGGAGTGACATATAAAGATTAAAATGAAACAGTTGCTTGTTTCAAAATTCTAAACACAAAATTTCACACAAAAGTATAAAATCATTGTAAGTTTTCTTAGCAGATGAACAGTGAGAAGCTAAAAACACTTCCTAATTACAGTTCATTTGGTTTGGTGGGAAAGCTAGAAATACAAATCAATGAATGCTCCAGGCTGTAATTTGTGATGTCCTCAGCAGATTTTGTCAAAACCAGAACATTTCCTGCATCAACAGCTGTTAACACTGTCAGTGCTGAACAGGTTCTATGGCTTTCAGAACGTTTCCTGCCCTTTGTGCTAACTATTCACAAACTGTGTTCTCATCCCAGCTGAAGAATAATACAGTGTGCTACAAGGCGCTCAAGATGTGCTTCATAAACATAAGAACAGTCTTTCCTAGCTTTTGAGCTAAGGAACTGCCTCAACCCACTTGCACAGGGCTGTCTTACAGAGCTGCTTCATTGTCAGATAAAACTGAGGCAGAATTTTTAGTTCTTATTAATCTTCCTCAGTTTTCTCCATCCTGCTTGCTGGTTTGTGGGCGCCGGTGCACATGTGCAGATCCATTTGAGAGGGGTGAGACTTCCAGTAGTTTTGACAATTGTCTTCTGATCCAGAATTGACACTTCACTGGGATCCTGAGAAACACATTGCCATAACCAGCTCCATTACAGCAGTCAACTGCAGCATTTGCAACCAGGCTACTTCTTTTCTCTGTAACACTCATATTTTTCAGTCTTTCCAAGATCTGTATCACTGGTTCCCAGTTCTTTCCTCACACACCAGACCTTCAGATGCACCAAAGGCTCCTCTTGTTTTTAATACTTATATACTCTTCTTAGCATGATTCTGCTTTGGTTTGCTGGGTAATCTGCTTCCCTGGGGAGTCATCAGTACACAAAGTAATCTGGTTTTGATGGGTACCAGGATGGGACAGCCAGAATTCATTGCCTCTGAATTTAAGAGGAACCTCCTCTGCAGAGTCTTTCCTCTTCTCCTGAAGTATGAAAGCAGTTGAACCTGCTTTTCTGACAGCTTCTTCATCCCAGCTCCGTAAGATGCAGCTTGTCATATAAGAATCTATTCAAATAGGATGCAATTTAATTACCCAGGCTTTTCAACTCTTGAGCATAATAACTGCATTCATTCCAGAGACAAAAAAAAAAAAAGCTGTTTGCTTTTCTAAAGAGAAATGATGCAAAATGCTACAAAACATACATGTAAATTAGTCTCCTTAGATTTGATCTATTCCAGACAGTTCTGCTTGATCTCCATAAACAGATGGATTTTGCTAATATGGAGAACTTACAGTGTTGTGTGTTCCTGTTTTCCCTTTTCATTGATGGATATCACAAGGGAACCCCACTTAACAGACAGAATGGAAAGCAACCGTTTAATCAAATAAACCTTCCCCCATGCATCAGCCAACTTGGATAATCAATAAAAGTGAAAAGTGATTTTAGGAAGGGCAGTTTATAGATCAGAGTCAAGAGTCTAAAATGCAGATATTGGTGTTATTTTCCTGAATTTATTATTTGGACTCAGTATACTCATGGCAGGTTCCAGGAAAAGGTTGTTATTTCCGAAAATGTTCTTGGCACCACAAAAAAGGGGTACTGGAATAAACAAAAATTTTATTTATTCTTTTTTAAGCAAGTGCTTTTTTCTGGATGTAGCCAGAGTCATCTTAGTAAAATGTATCCCCCGTTTCCATTGACATGTATTCTCATCAAGGACCACTTTTCTAGATGTGTGAGGATGCTGTGAAGCCTTCAAGGTCAATGACATTGAACGCACTTGTTCCTTGGCCCAGTCCAGCCTGTGAAGTTGAATGGTATGATGAAATTTTGTGCAGCTAACAGACTGTGATTAACACAACAGCGAAAGCAAGGTCCTACATCTTCCTCTTGTTTCTTTGTTCTTCATTATCTAACTCCAATATATTCTCATAAAGAGTGTTAGGTTGGACAGAAAGACAGCTTTCAGGAGGAAACTGTACAAAAAGAACATGACTAGGCCTTCTAAAACAGGCACTCGGGTGTTGGGAAATGCCCATCCCTATCTTCAGCAGTCTTTTAAAATCTGCCTTTGTTATATTTTTAAGACATAGCAGGCTATGATCTGTTGGGAAGCCAAGAATTCTGAGTTATAATCCTGTCCCTCCAGTCAATGTCTTCTGCTGCTGTCCTGGATCACTTATTCCCTCTGCTCCATTTCTTTCTCTATATAAATTATGGATAATGATAGTTACTTCTTGTGCTTTAAAAGGATGTCAGAGGCTTGATTAGAAAAATCAGCGGCATGAAGTGGAATGGTATCTGGGATCATCCCTGGTTTTATTGGCACTTTGGTTATGCATTATTTCCCTAAGTTTATTTGCTTTCTTTCCAACATTAGGTCTGTGTCTTATGATTTTACTACTCCCTTCTGCTGAATGACAGTTTTCTGCATGTTCCTTCACGCTTGCTGCTCACCGGTGTTTCATTCACGTTTATTTCTCTACCACCTGGTAGACATTCCTGAATGTTAAACTGCAAAAGCTAAGTTACATCTCACATTCCTCTTCCAGCAAGTTCACATTGACAGCAACACTGAGGTATATCCATCAGAAGGAATCCATGGAAATTCCTTTTGCCTCAGGACTCCAACAATTGCTCTTGACTCTCTAGGTATTCAACAGCAACAGTCCTGTGAAATGACTGTGGTTGCCATTATCTTCTATTAAAAACACTCCAACATAATGTTTCACCTGATCAGCAGCTTTGGCTTTTCAGCCTGTTTTATTGTAGGAAGAAAAAAATTACTTTTGCAGCCCAAGGAATGGCATTAATGCACCTGCAGAAGCTCAGTCTCTTTCACATATGCATGTATGTGTGTGTGTGTGTGTGTGTGTGTGCATGTGTGTGTGTGTATAGATATAGCCTGTAGAAGTTACTGCCCTGCTTACACCTACTCTTGAGCAGACCAGACTGGAGAAGACAAATAAGGCTCCAGTGCTGCCAGAGAGACACAAGAAAAATAAAGTAGATTTAGGAACAGAAGAAAACAGCAATTTTCTTTTTAAAGAAAATAAACAAAATCTTAACTGCCAAAAGATCCTTGTATTAAAAATTAAGATTTATGAAAGCCGAGTGATAAAACCTACAGTCCTTGGAAGAAATAATTGGAAAAGACAGGTGAACTTTAAATGTGTGTTTCTGTAAGATTAATCAGCAGGAATTATGGTGAAGAAGGAGACTGTCTACCTAGGTACGCTGTATTTCCTGACAGTGAGCAGAACAATGTATCCACTGTTCATAGGTTATAGCTGTTCATAAGCTGTAACTGGAAAGGATCAGTTGCTTTTCAGTCTTCTAATGTTCAGTCAAGCCAATGACAATACACAGGGTCTCCAGAGATGTTGATTAAACTGGCATTTGCAAATGTCATACATTTTATTATCTCTACTGGGCACCCAAGTGTTTCATTAAAGTCATGGAGACAAGATAGGACAATGAGAAAAAAAGAGGAACATATAAATAAAATATAAGGGAGCTGTCCTCAGGATGTTTCTAAACAAGATGCAGTGGCATTAATTAAGACTAGAGGTCCTATCTTGTATGTGGTGCATTTTACAAACCAGATTGAGAAGGTAATTCAAAAAAGTTGCAAGAGAATCAATGTATGAATCATTCTCTTTGCAGATAAAAACCATTTCAAGAGTTTTTCCTGTTTTATTGGATGGGAGCATTCTTCGAACTATTTACTCTATCTCCTACATTAGCTGCATTGTAACGGTACCTCTCAACTTTTGGTAAAGTAACACTCCTTTCCCACCATTTTTCCTTTCAAGATCCCCATTCCCAACTCAGATATATATGGAGTTTCCCTCTCAGTAGACTGAGAAACAAAATATGGTGATGATCTTCAGCTTACCTTTAGATATTCCTGTGAGGAGCAGGGAGTTGGACTCGATGACATTCGTGGCTCCCTTGGAGCTCGTGGTATTTTATGATTCTATGGCGTTGTATGACATTTCCTTTCACACCTGGAAATCCTGCCATCTATCATGTAAAAACACACTCCCTTACAGTTATTCACAGTCCATGCCTCACTAATGAGGCTCGCTTAAACATCATCACAAAAACAAACTTTAGATGAATGAGTTCAGATATAATTTCCACCTTTCCCAGCAGTGAAACAACACAGTGGATCAAAGAGCATGACACAACTTCAGCATAAGGAATGTCACTCTATCTTAGTCTATTAAACTTTATTAGCTCACTGCTTCGGATGTTATGCTCCAGTGCATATTTGGCACTGCAGTAATATCTATATAGTCGTGAAATCCATAGGTAACTCTTACGCTATCACCCCTTCAGACATCTTTATTCCTCTTTACCAAAATAAATAGATCTAGACCTGCATTTGAAAACATCCTGTGCAGGTTCTCAGTCCATGCTCACATGAAACAAAACCAGTTACAAAACCTTCACATGGAAGTATACCTAGTTTGAACAAGCTAGAGGTACTGAGATCGTTAAAGGTTTATATTCTGTATGTTTATTTTTCTGAAGCAGTATCTCCTCAACAAACAGAATGCAAATACAGCCTCACCTTCTAGTGGCATCCTTGCTTTACATTAAAGATGAGTCTAAGTAGGAAACTCCAGCCATGTTTATCTTGCTTTAACAACTACAATGTGCATGTCTTCTTTTGAGTTATGCAGATCAGGCATTTATCTTGGGATAAGACATAGTTCCCTCTATAGACTATAAAAGACGTCTATTATCATTTTAAATCTATCAAGTTCTCTCATCTAGTTCCATCTGTAGGTCCTGTATCATATGTAACTGGCATCTGCAGAAATCACAGCTAGTACTGGGTGTCCGAAATGGCCACTGACAGCTATGGTTGGCAACTGAAATCTGCTTCTACACTTTGAGCCTCTGAAAGTTTATGATATAAATCCCACCATTTGCTTTATAATTGCAGTGGTTGGATCCTTGGAGAGTGGGAACCATGGTATATGTGCAGCAAAGCACTAAGTACCATGGAGACTTCTACCTAAAGGAAGAAAAACACCCAGCATTAGTTTAGAAGTCATGCAGTGTTCAAGATGTGTGGGTGATCCAGGCAGAAATGTCAGGGCAGTGAGTGTAGGACTGTATCCTCCAGGAATGGCACCAAGCAGTCAGATGGATATCTTCAAAGAGCTGAAACTGAAGTAGATACTGATGTTTAGACAACTGACTTACCACCTTGGGGAGCATTAGGCTTAAGATTCAGGCATAATCAGATGTCTATGACATCTGTACTGCTACACATCTAAGTTCTCCTTATTTTCATTTGTGATCTAGATCTTTACTTGGTCATCTATAGCTAGGCCAGTGAACTGATTAGTAAAGACAGAGAAACATACAGACATCTGTTCAGATGATGAAATGTTGGCATCTGAGCCATCCTTGGAGGATGAGATGGATAACTCCCTAAAGTACATCTCCTGTATTGGCTCGATCTTGGGACCTTAGATGTCTGTTTCACATATGGACAAACCTACTGCACCTGGAATTCAGCATCTCAATCCAGAGCCGAATCCAACCCCCTGCTTTTGTTTGTATGGTTGGTTTGGTTTTTTTTTTCTGTGATCTCTTTCTAGTTTTTTGGCTGTAGAAATGGATAAGAGATCAACTTTTGCATCTAAACATTAATGTCAGCTCTCCCAAATCTCTCCCAAATTTCTTGTGGAAGCATTGTTTCTCTAAAGCTTAGAAAATGTCTCTCTTCAAGGTCTACTGGAGTAAATGTATCATGTTGCCTTTTCTAGGGAACTGCAAATCAATACCTCTCATCCACAGACAGGCTAGAAAGGCAGCAAAACAAGTAGTGTAGTCTCTCTTTCTGGGAATCCCTAAGAGATATTTCTGTGGCACACTTCAGCTTCAAATATGAGCTTTCACCCTGCAAAGCTCTACATTCTCCTTCTTCAAGCAGCCGTAGGAAAGTTTTTTCCTTACCGCCCTATTTTCTAGAGTATTAGGTAACATCCCTAATTTACGTATTCTCATCCCTCACCCAGTGACTTCAGTAATGGATTTCTTTGAGTAACACTGTGGAGGAACAGGTCCTATGGACTGCAGCTGCTGTCTTATGATGCTGATAAGAGGTGATCAGCTGTTCTTGTCTTTGCTTTCTTATCCACCTGATAACACCACTTTAAATTCCTGTCCAGCATGAGATACATGATAGAAAGAACTGGAATAGAGCAATTTGCTGATTACAAAAAAAAACCCAGAATTTGTAATTTGGTATTGATTAATCTATACAGAAACACTGGACTGCTACATCTGATACACACACCTGCTCACACGTTACAGTGATGGCCACAATAAAGGAATCTTTATGCTACAGAACAGAAATGCTCATGCATTATTTAATTACACGGGGAATAACTAACTCTGCAAAGTTCCAGCTCGTTTGTTCACTGAAAGGGCTTGTGTGTCTCCTCCATTTCAACCCCATTTCTCTGCAAAATTAAAAAGGAGTCATTTTAATTTTAAGAGTGCACAGTAGTGTTGCTTGGCAACACCACGGGTAATAGCTGGTCCCTGTCTGGCCTGGAGCATGCCTCTTCAGAAACACTTTATGTAGAGAAATCCCTTTATTGCCAAGGACGGTTACTGAGATTTTTTTCTCCCTGGCCATTTAATTGCGTAAGTGTTCTTTCAAAAGCAACACAATTAGAGGAATCTTTTTGCTTAATTTTAGGAAGTGTACATACTTCACGTAGAACTAATAAGGGCAAAAATTCTCAGTAACTCCCCAATGCACAGTTATTAGCACAAATGTCACAGCATACAAGAATTCCTCAGTTAGGAACCTTTGTTATGTGCTCTGACTTCTAAAACCAGTATGTATTTTCTCATGCATTACCACTAATTACTAATGCTATACTTTCTGTACAAAGCAGATGACCCACCATGTCTTTTGTCTCCACTGATAACAGAAACATTCTTCTATTCTTGAGAGATTCATTACAAAACGAAAGTGGCCTATGTGATTTCTGTGAAAAAGTCGGTACATTTCAGATTATGATGAAAAGCTCTATGTGAATTTCTTGTAGTTTTGTGTAGCTGGGTTCTGGGGAAGAGGAGGGCTGCAGGGATGGCTTCTGCAAGAAGCAGCCAGAAGCTCTGTGCAGGCCCCACAGAGCAAACACCAGCCAGCTCAAGGCTGGAGTCGTTGCTGACCAAGGCTGAGCCCATCAGCGACATGTCACAGCGCCTCTGGGAATCACATTTAGGAGGAAAAAAAAAATGCAAGCAGCTGCTTTTTGCCATCAGAGAAGGGAGTGAGAAGATATAAGAAACTGCGCAGGCATCAAGGTCAGTGAAGAAGGAGTGGTGCGGGGGGAGGGGAAGAAGTGCTTCAGGCAACAGAGAGAAAAATTCCCCTGCAGCTCATTGGGAAGACCATGGTGGAGCGGGTGTCCCGCTGCAGCCCATGGAACAGGATGAGACCCCACCTGCAGCCAGTGGAGAGGCCCCATGCTGGAGCAGGTGGAGAAATACAGAAGACACAGTGACCTGCATTGGAGCAAGCCCCTGCCAGCACTTGCAGCCCATGGAGAGAGACAGAGACACAGAGATGAGAGAGAAAGAGAGATCCACTCCTGAGCAGGTGTGCTGAAGGGGTGAGGCTTGTGACTCCGTTGGCAACCAGGCTGGAGTAGTCTGGGCTTGAGAGACTGAGAGACATTCTATGATTTATGACTGCACCCCCTAGAAGTGACCCACACCAGGGCAGCTGGTGAAGAACTGAAGCACCATGGGAAAGGACTCACATTGGAGAAGTTCGTGAAGGACTGTGTCCCATGGTGGGACCCCACAATGCAGCAGGGGAAGGGTGTCAGGAATACGCCCCCTAGCTAAGAAGGAAAACAACTCATGAGGAACTGTCCAAAACCCCCGTTCCCCCATTCCCTGCCTCTCTCCATGCCACAACAGGTGGGAAGAAGGGAGAGAAATCATGACTAAAGTGAAGTCTGCTGAGAAGGGAGGGGTGAGAGGAGGTGCTTTGTTCGCACTTCTCATTACCCGACTCTGGTGTCACTGGGTGTGCAGCGTGATAAATTAGAGAGTTTCTTTCCTTTATTCTGAGTTGAGTCTGTTTTGCCCATGATGCTGATAGCAGAATGATCTCTCCCTATCCTTATAAGCCTCTCAATATATATTTTCTTCCTTGTCCAGCTGGAAAGGGGAGCGATGGAGCGACTTTGGTGGGCGTCTGGCCTCCAGCCAGCATCAAACTACTACAGAATTCCAGACAGGTATTTTGTGGGATTATTTTAAAAAATTATTAACCCTGAATAGCTCAAGCTGAAAAGACGATGGAGAGTAGCTGGTATAGAAACCTAGAGAAAAGTTCTTGAGAAAAGTGTTAACAAGAAGAGATTTTAATCTTAAACTCACTTAAGGAAGGTGAGTCCCCAAAGAGCATATAGTCACTCTACCTAATGCGACATATGTGTATATGCTAAGAATCTGGCCTGGGAATTTGAGCCTTGTCTATTAATGTATGATTAGATTAAACTAAACGCTACAAGAAATACTTTGAGAGGGAGAGATTGATATGTTTAAAAAATACTATCACTTAACTCACAACCAATAGCAATCAGTCTAAACCACAGCACTCAAGAAATGACTACTTTGCAGCCCTAGCCCTTAACTCATGATGAGTGTTCGCAACATTAACCAGGTAACAACTTTTCCTTACTGATTCTCTACTTAGTGTATCAAGAAGCCCTCCCAGCAAGTCTTATCTGAGTGAGACAGTTACCAGAACAGAGCACTTGGCCGAAGGCTGGAGATATATTACCATAGAGTTTATAGTCTGAAATCTCCTTCTCAAGTAGCATTTTGCTAATTCCATATTTCAGTGCATCACTTCCACTGCAGGATCAGGTCTGGGTTTCCATCCTTTTTTTGCAGAAGATAAACTGGGCCTGGGAAAACTTTGCAGTGTGCATTTGATTCTCATTGAAGTTTTACAAGACTTCTGAGTTCACAGAAAAAAAAAAAAAGAAACACATCCATTTCTAGTGCAAATTCTATGCACATCAATTCACCGTTCAAAGGAATTATTTTCACTGGACTACTATCAGTTTCGAAAGTCCATTATGGAATACCTTGTGCTGAATACAGATGCAATAATGCATTCTCCAGCTTACGAACTACACACAGTGGGAAACTCTGAACTTTGTGTAAATGCGAATATCATTCTAAAGATGAGGTTAGATTTAAATACCAGATTTGCACCAGTGTCTGTTGAAACATCCTTAATGTGTGCAGTTATTCTGCTCAAATTTGAATAAAATTCCATGAATATCAAAGCAAAATAATCTCAATGAAAGACAGCTACACTTTTCGCATTGTCCATCTGTTTCACTCAGAATCTCAGATAAATTCCACATGGAAGTCAAACATAGCATAACTTACAAGTTTAAGGCATAAAATAACTCGTTAAGGTGGCAAAATTTTCTTGTGCTACACACAATTAGTAATTAACCAGGCAACAAAAAAAATGTAGAATTCTCTGACAGAAAGATATTTTACTGGTTATCAAAGAATTCAAACATCACCCAGTAAGGCCTACTAAAAATAGCAATACAAGGAAATGCTGGTGTTCTTAGCTATTATAACATACAATGCATGGTGATTAACACAGAAGAATATGCACAGGGTCAATTAGCCAGTGGGATGAGTAACCAAATTTAGCAAGTGATCATTATGCCATTTTTACTGCATCCTCTTTTCCCCATTTCCCCCTGCAATTATTATTCCTTTTTTTTTTTTAAACTGTTTGTGAGATTTTTGGAAGCGATTAGGACACGGGTTTTTTCAACAGATTTCTTATTAGTTTTATCACCACAACTTTATAAGTATGTTTGCCAGGAAAATTATAAACTGCAGTTATCCTCAATCATTTATTCCTTTCTATTTGACAAGACAAATATTGAAAGACATAGGACAATTTCACCTCTCCATCTCTCACAAAAAGATGAACTCTATAGTATGGAGTCAAATCTCTGCAAAGTCTAGTCACTGACAGTGTAATTATGTGCAATCAATGCAAGGTTATGTATAATAAAGAGAAATGGTATCCTAAAATACTTCAGGAGACAGAGAAATATACATGCTGTCGCAGTAGTGGCTACACAGTGCACAAAATACATACATTGCTTGACACCTATTATTAGAAAAAAAATTAATGCAGAAAGGTGCAGAAGGAGATGCTAAGATAGTAGGAGAGTGAAGATAATATTATCCTTAAGGAGTTTAAAATAATTGATTGCTCAGATCTGATGAAGTCTAGACTAGAAAGGGTGATGATGAAAGCTTATGGGAGAGGCAGAAGGACATTTAAGGAAATCAGAAGGACAATCGTGGCACAAAGAACAGATGGGTTTAAACTGACTGTGGGCAGGTTGAGACTGTAAGTTAGGAAAATGATCCTAAATATGGGGACAGCAATACTCTGGAGTAAACTGTCAGGAGGGAAAGGTCAGAGAAAGGCCACGAATAAAATTCAGATAGAGCAAAATAACCTTATCAATGAGAGAAAATGGCAAGGTTGTCTCTCCTGGCTCTGTACGGGAGAAGAACCAGAGGATGCTGGTTTCACTTCCTACCCCTGCATTTCCAGGTTGGTCAGGGCGCACAGACCAGCCACTACATCACATCATCGTTGTGCAGGGGTCTGGCCAAGGACAAGGTAAGGGTGCAACAGCTAAGGTGGAAAGGGCAACCTCAGGACTTGCTCCCTCATCTCATGGTGCCTCAATCAGTCATGGCACAAGGGCATCTCTCTATCTCTGCAGGGGAAGTGTGGTACGGACTGGAACTTCCAAGATTCATGGGAAGGAGTGAAGTAATTTGAGGGATTTTCAGGGTAGGGTCATCACACTGGAGCAGCAAACTGGGAGGGTTAGTCTTTCATAGCCAAAATAGAAATGATTTTTCAGTTACATCAAAATTTTCTATGAATAAAAAAGGTGAGTGAGTAGTTATTTTCATTGGCATCACTGGGATAGGTGAAGTGAGTTTACTCAAAGCACTGAATTTATTATTTTCACCTTAAGAAGAAGAGCAGACTGCTCTGCAGCTGACCTCACTCAAGTGGCAAGTACAGCTATCTAGAATCAAACAGGTATTTAAACACAGAAAAGCTTTATACAGCTAAAATATGAAAATAATAGATGTATACAAACCATGAACTAGAGGTAATGTTGCACACTGCTACAAATGAAGATGTTTTCAGTGTGTTGGCTACACTCAGACCTGCTCAAAAATGCTAATGTCATTAGAAAAATTTCCTGTGTGACACACTTTTTGTTGTTTTAAAATCCATTAACACAGATGAGCATTGCACTCCAAACTGTAGATGACATATTTACAGATTGACAGAATCGTAGGGGTTGGAAGGGACCTCAAGAGAACATCGAGTCCAACCCCCCTGCCACAGCAGGTTCCCTAGGACAGGTCACACAGGTAGGCATCCCGATGAGTCTTGAATGTCTCCAGAGAAGGAGACTCCAAAACCCCCCTGGGCAGCCTGTGCCAGGGCTCTGTCACCTTCACTGGGAAAAAGTTCTTCTGCATATTGCTGCATAACTTCCTGTGCTCCAACTCGAGGCCATTGCCACTTGTCCTGTTCCCACAGACCACTGAAAAGAGGCTGGCTATTTCCCTCTGTCTCCCACACTTCAGATATGTATAAACATTAATCTGATCCCAAATTATTCTATATCCAACTTGGAATATAATGTTCATCTGAATACAGTGCTTGGATAATATTTGCCTTAATGTATTTGTACTGTGCAAGCAAATATGAGCTGTTAATTCTTACTTCACTGCATTAGATCTGATATGGATGGCTGGATTTTCTCTCTCTCCCCTTGATTAATATCTTCGGTCAAAAGTCATGATGAATACCTATGAACATGGAGAGCTTTTTTAATGAGGGTGCTAGGAGGGAGTAAGAGTCCATTGCAGAAGAACACCCACAGGTAAGAAGATTAAAACCATGTATAAGGTGTTATATATGCTTTACTCAATAATTAAATTAAAATATGCATTTAGCCTTAAATATTAATATTATTCTTGCCCTAAGAAAATTATTATCTTTTTTAGTTTTATGATCAAAAAAATCTAATTTTGCCCAGTTGGAATCAAGTTGTAAAATTTATTGATAAATATTTATTTTTCAGACATTTTAACAAAACTGTAGCAGTCCTCAGAGAAGATCCTCCCTTTTAGAGTCAAAGGCCAGAACAAGGCCTACACACTAGTTCAGCTCTCCAGAAAGTGCTCACATTTCAGTTGAAGTGTCACATCATCGTTTAGGGAGCTGTGGCACAGAAATAGAGCATGTCATCTCCTTGAGAAGTTAAAATAAAGGAAGGAGTTATTTCCATATTTGTAATTAATTCATGACAGCCCTTTACAATTATTAACCTCCACACAAAACTGTATAAGAGCATTTAAGAGCTTCTCCTTGAACTTGTCTGAAGTATGTGATCTTTTTTCTGCATGAGTCTTCCTCACGTGCCTTGCAGACACACCACAGAGTAAGTCAGAATCTTTCTAGAAAGGAAAAAATCAAGATGAAATCAGTTTGCCTTTACTGTAAGGATTTTCGGAGGCATGCATTTTGCCTAAGAACTAATTTATGATCAAAGTCATGGGGTTTGGTTCATTTAGTTATTGCTCTGGTTTAGCTCTTCTTTAACCATGATGTCCTAATGTTGCCACTTCACAGGTCACCAAATGAATCATTCAGTGTAGACTTCCCAAATATTTAGCCTCTAGACCCAATCTTTCAAGCATTTTCTGAAAGATCTGATGTGATTTTAGAAAATCCTATCTTCCTGGTATAACGGATAAATCTGTGTTAGAACTGATTTTAGAGTTCTTATTACCATCTCTCACCATTAAATAACAGACACAAGCATGTTGTCCAAGCAGGATGCACAGAAGTGCCATTATTCATCACGTACCATGCGTCTTCTCAAGCCTATGCAAGCATATCCAGAATAAAACTGAGACATAAGCTCCATACTTTTATCACACCCATAAATAATCTCTGTAACAAGTATGTTAAGATATACGTGCTTTTCTCATTCTTTAATGAATCAGTTTCTGAAATGTGAGTCTGTAAGCAGTGTGTGTCTCCACAGACCCATGTGAAAATCACAGAATCACAGAATCGTAGGGGTTGGAAGGGGCCTCAAGAGATCATCGGGTCCAACCCCCCTGCCAAAGCAGCTTCCCAGCTCATATTGCACAGGTCGGTGTCCAGACGGGTCTTGAATATCTCCAGAGAAGGAGATTCCAAAACCCCCCTGGGCAGCCTGTGCCAGGGCTCTGTCACCCTCACTGTGAAAAAGTTCTTTCTCATGTTGGTGCAGAACTTCCTGTGCTCCAACTTGAGGCCATTGCCCCTTGTCCTGTCTCCACAGGCCACTGAAAATCCACTGGCTGATTCCCCCTGCATTCCATGCTTAAGATACTTATAGACATTAATTAGATCTCCCCTTAGTCTTCTCTTATCAAGACTGAACATCCCCAGCTTATGCAGCCTCTCCTCACAGGAGAGATGCTCCAGGCCCTTAATCATCTTTGTAGCTCTTCTTTGGACTCTCTCCAGGAGATCCCTGTCCTTTTTATACCAGGGAGCCCAGAACTAGACACAATACTCCAGGTGGGGCCTGACCAGGGCAGAGTAGAGGGGGAGGATCACCTCCTTTGACCTGCTGGCCTGATGTATCACAAAATTTGGCAACACAATAATAACCCAAAGAGAAGGTGTCAGCCTGACTTACAGTAGCTGCCAGAACTTCATGAAAAAATAGATTATCAGTCCAGTGACATGATTCCTGTCTTCTATGCAACTATCCATAACAACCTAAGAGCAAAGAAAGAAAATGATTGTTTTATTAGTAAAGCACACTTTTGTTCACAGGAAGTTTGCAATTCCATCAGTGAGTTCTTCAGAGACTTCACCTCTTTCCACTCTGTGAACAAGACTGAATGATTTGTTTATGTCTAAGAGGGGAAATACCAGGAGTCAGGTTCTCTGCTGCCTTGTATCTTCCATGGCAAAATAAATACAAACAACCTGATTTGTATGTAATAGCATTTTTTCTTTCTTCAAAGGGCATGAGCATCTTAAAAAGGCTCCAGAGAATCTAGACCTATATATTATTTATCTAGTGAGAATTTTCAGTTCTCTGAGTTCTTATGTCACAAGCCGGGAATCAAGAGACAAACCCATTAATTAAACTCCTGTTTTGAGATTAGACTTTCCAAAGCTGAGAGACAGAACTGATTTAACCAGTCCATGGGTGCGCCTGACCTTCTGGAAATGTCACTGTATTACTGCCCATGCTATAGTTTTTCCTTGTCAGAAAAGAGCCATAAAACCTTAATTATTATTATTATTTTCCAAACTTCTACTGACCATCTTTGCCAGAAATAACTTTCTATAGTTATTCCTGTTTTTTAATGTTTGTAAGGTCATCACTACTACAGTGATAGGGACAAAATACCTACATAAACTTTAGAATTTAGACTGTTATCAAGCTAAAACATACAGAGAAATTTAATTACCGTGTAATTCACTGTTTCTTCATATTGTTTCACAGTTTTCCTTTGTTCAGCTGTGACCTATTTTCCCTCTCTTTCTTCTATCCTTGTTTTTTGGTTGTTTTTTTTCTCCTGTGGCCCACCTGTCCACTAAAACACAGCACAAACAATGGCAACAAGCAGAGGGTACGAGCAGAGCTCACTCAGGTGTGCAGCAAAAGGACTTAGAAGCACAAGCAGTGAGCACTGGCAACATTTATCTAAGCCTGTTGCCCTGATTTCCAGCATTTTTTTGACATAAAGCAAGTTTATTTTAGTCATGATTCTGGAAAATACTAATTCTGGAAAATAGTTGAAGCAAGCATAAGGGATGCAAGGATGTGCCTTTGACAATATGTGGGGAGTCTTGCACTATGCCTTTGAAAAAATGAAAAATGTCCCTTTTCTGTGAGATGTCAAATCCATTGTCCTTATGTGGATACTTTACTGTCAATGTTGTAGAAAGCTCCATTAGTCTTGGAAGATGGAAGGGGACTCAAAAATCTGTCTTGTATATTGTGATTTATATCTCATTTTAAAGTCAGAACTACAATATTTGATGAAAAGGAAGTAGGAACTTTTCTTTATACAGAAGATGACAAAGCTAAAAAATCTGTCATGGTCCATGAGCTTCTTCAAGCTACTGAAAGCAGAGCCATTAGGAAGTAACTTACCAGATCTATAATGTCATATTTTTTAATATCTGTGTAGTCTTCCAAGGGCAGTATTTGATTTTGGCAACTTCCTCAAAGCTTATTTTCTTGCATTTTAAAACTTCTAGGATAACCAATGCCCTTTTCCAGTTTTGTACTCTTCAGACTTCTAAATTCAAGAGAAAATTTAAACACTGGTTTTAGTCATGCATCTTCTTAGTGGACTTCATTTCTTTTTGTTTTGATTCCCACAAAACTGATACAAGACAAGCTTCAAAGGGAACTCAAGAGGTCATTCAGTCTATCTGTTTGATCCCACAGTTGGGCTTGCTAAACCTATGACATTCATAGCAGAGGTTCCTGAAGACCTCCAATAAAGATGTTATCCCTGTTATCCCTCTAAGAAATCTCCTCCAGTGCTTACCTGATAAAAGTACTCAACAGTGGGTTTCATCTCTTAAAAAGAATACCTTTTGAGCAGTGGACTGACATGCTGAAAAAAAAAAACTTTGTTTTTATCACAAGAAAGTTTTAAAAATCCAAGTAATAAGGAGCGTAGCCCCTGAAATACAAAGCTTTCCTAACCTGCGTGTTCTTCTATATCTGTGCTCCTATTTTCTTTATTTTGATACTGCACAAGAAGCATCAGAAAAAGAGGCCCTCATTCTAAATTACTTTTATAAAGTTAAAACACTAATATGGGAAACACAGGGAGCAAAGGACCTTGTTGCATACGTAAGATGTAACAGCCTCGATGTAACTCCTGGGTTTCCTCGTTGATGTGAGAGTTGGGCAACGTCTGTCAACTCAAGCTCAACTTGAATCACCTGAATACCACAGCAGGTGTCATCTTTGGCACCACAGCAGGCACTCTGCACGAAGCCATAGGTGCTATAGACACCCAGGAGTTAAAACATCACTTGCAACAGATTGACAAATGTAATTTATTGGAGTGCAATGAGTATGCCCCAAAGGAATAGAATCTGAATGAAAAATGTGAAGGGAGTGAAGTGCAGCCAGTTGGGCCCTAGTTGCACAGATAATTAAAAGGAGCTCCAGCACTCCCTGAGGATGTGACTCGTTCCATTATCTGGATATGGCTGTCATAAACCTGCCCCCTCCTCTAGTTTTTTAAAAACCTGGTATCAAGTCCTTTGAAATGCGTGGCAAAAAAACAATTATGTTCTGAAGTGCTGGAAGACAATGATAAATGAACGATGTAACTAGAGAATTACTAGTGCCTTTTAATAGCCAGCAGGGACATACTAAGCAAATCTCAGAAATGTGACTCTTGACGTACTGTGGGCTTGCAAAGAAAGGAGAGGTCTTTGTAAATTTTCCCTGGGTTTTAGAGTATTTTGTATCAGTCTCTTACACCATCTAACGAGTCTAGATCAAATCTCATTGGAAAAAATTTGGCAGCCATTAAAATATATTTAATAATTGCTACCACCTCTCTTATCTTTTAAAAGGCTTAAAATTTACCTCTATGTGATCTCCACCTTTTGCAAAATGGGAGAGTTATTTGTAAGGGAGAAAAAAAAAGGCTAGAGCATTTTGATGGCTTTCAAGTTAAAACACATGAGATTATTTTCATGCAAAAATACAACAAAACTTTTAATTATTAAATAATTTTGTCTATTTAAAAATGGATGCTTGCTCTGCAACAGGCTGCATCACTATTTAAAGAAGTAGAACTTCTGATAGCTAGAATATTTATATTTAAAATGCCTCTGGCTGATGTGAATCATTCAGTTAAGAGGACTCCTCCTTCTGACACAAGCTCTAATACTTTTCACGGGGCAGCAAAATAAAATGTAGTATGGTTGGGTTTTTTCCCCATAAAGAGCCACAATCCCGAGCACTAGCCATTTACAGTTGTTAGAGACTTCTTGGTAGTGTTTGTAAGTGGTAGGGACTGAGAGACATTTTCACCTCGGTACAACACTCTCTCAACCATCTCTATATGTCTGTAAAGGTTTTCCTAAACACACTACTCTTCATCTCCTGCCCTGTGCTTGTGGATAAACTAAGAGAAATTCAGATACAGCATACACTGACATCATGTAGCTTTTATCTCCAGCTTGGGCCTGAGTCCACCCAGGATCTTCCACATGCATGCAGAAGGTGGGAAGTGTGCTTGGTAGGAGGGCTGGGCCTGGAGAGAGCAAGCCCCCTACTCAGGCCAACAGACCCAAACCAGTATACCATGGAGGAGCGATCAGCTGTGCTTCTCTAAGTATCCAAATATATAAGGGTGGGAGTTTCCCTGCCTGTTTAGTCTCTTGATGGGTGGCTCTGCTGAGCACCATGCTTTGCATGTGGAGTAATCTAAGCATATCCCAAATAGCCTTAAATTAACTAGTCTGCACACCAAATTAGAAACACTGAGCTTAGCACAGGCTACAAAGCTCACCTGAGAAGCTCTTGGCAGTCTCGAGCACCGTATGTGGAGACAGCTAACTAAAGCTGCTCCAAGTATGACTGGGCTGTGATAGAATCAGAAATAAGCAAGCAAGGGCAGGTTGACAACAGGCATGTGAGCTCCTAACTCATATACAGAGCGCTGGTTAACGTATCCTTGGAATCTGTGGCTAAGCTGGGGGGTCTACACAAGAGCCTGTCCTGAAGCAGAAGGGGTTCGGGTGGGGTCCTCTGAGTCCGGGCTGTGCACTGCTCCCCTGACTGCCAGCTCCAATGAAAGGTGCCGGACAGCATTTGAAGAAGAGTTTGATGAGTATTTTGTGACTTGAACTCTGCTGACTTTCAGGAAGTTTAAGGCAGCTGAACACCAAAATGATTTTTAAAATGGAAATTGAATTCTGAGGAATATATGGTCTGTCTGAACCATAAAATAAGTGTGGCAGATTTAATCTAGATACCAGGGGCAGTAACAGCAACAAGGATGGGATAGTTTCAATGTTAATGTGTGCTGTGAGAAGGCCACATAGAGTCAGATCCTGGAGTCCAAAGTTTGAAGCTGGGCAACTATCTCAGGTAAAACCTGAACTGACCTATCCTCACTACTTTCCTTATGGCAGTTATCTAAACTAGCCCACAGACCTGTGTAAACAGTGTGGATACATTTATACTAGTGAATTAAGCAGCACAACCCTCTACACAATTAAATAGGTGGACTCTGGGACTGTTGTGACCCAAACCAGCCAGTGTGACACAAATGATTCATTTGCAGGCATGATTCAGGAGGTGGCACGGGGCAGGGACCATCCCCAACACACAGGCAGTTTGCAGCAGGCAAACTGCTTAGAGAGAGTAAGAGAGTTCCTTTGCAGAGATGCACTCAGTACCGATTGACATCAATGCCCAGGATTATTGTCCCTAGGCACATTTTATTTACTACTCTAAACACGGCCTTTCAACGCAGCATCTGCATTTTGCTCTACGGGCATGCTAGACATTTCCGTCATTTCTTAAAGCATTTACTCTTTTATGTTTGCACAGCTTTCTCACTTCATCTCTGGCTGAAACTTTTCTCCACCCTGAAGACAGCTGTAATGAGATTTTGTTTGTCCAAACAACCATTATGGCCATTATGTACCTTCAGCTGCAAAGACAAGTCACCAAAACACCTTCATACCTGCACAGAACAATGCCCTTGCACAGCCACTATGAAATTAAGGAGTGCTTTCCAGGGGTTAAAATTCCTTGACATTCCCAGTGGTACATTAAACAAGACCTGTGCCCACGACCTGTGCAGGAACTACAGTGTACTTTTGCAAATTATCAGTCCAGATGAGCTACTGACTGGGATCTCAGTTCTTGAAGAAGCAGACATAGAAGCAGTTCACAATAAAATTAAAAAAGAGATGTAAGGTGATGTCCTTCAATCTTTTGTTTTTGTTTGGGGACCAGCAGAACTGTTTTCTTGGTGTGACCAAGTTTAGAAGAAAATGAAAACTAAATCATATTAATAATCTTAAAGCTCCTAAAGACTCATGAAAGGCAAATTACACTGCCTGGAAATGTTAAAATCATTTCCTATTTTATATGAAAACATAGCATAAAAATGGAAATAATCCCCTCAGGACACAATCCAGAGAGAAACAACAACATGACCCCGAGTTATAAACAGGAAGAGATTTTCAGTGTACTGCAGGGGATTTAGTGAAGGGATCCCCATTAATGGTAGTAGGAGTCAGGGGGGTGAGTCTGAAGTGGAAATTTAGCCCCTGATGTCAAAGGTTTTGAAAACCAGGCAGCTTGCTGCTGTCTGTGCATCCAGCCAGAAGCAGGAATAAAAACGGTTAACTGCTTTCTGACGTTTGAGTTGAACTGAGGACACAATATAGCCCCAAGGCATCTGGAAACAATGCTCCTTTTAAGAAATCTGTGAGGTAAGTGCCTGCTTTGCTGCACAGACATGGGATCTCTCCTCTGCAGCTCTCTGGCAAAATCCAACATTTAGATTAGATGAGATTAACCTCAAACTTCATTGCCCATGCAGACAAAACAATCTAAGTGCACTGACATATATGCTAACCATTTTTATCAAAACATAAACGCTTCTCTCTGCAGGGCTTTTAAGCAAATTACAAGCCAAAATGAACATAAAATGCAAAATGAGCTATTCTTTTGTAAAGGTCTTGTGGCTTTTTTATGTACTTTCTGAAACTTTTTATGCTTTGTTATGTTTAGCAATGTAAACTATAAAACGTTCTGGTGTATTCTTTGTTCACTGCATCTTTTTTTCAGCTGAAGTTTGTCATTTTACAATGGAAGAGCAGAAATTTAGAAGAACATGCTGGTCTTCTGAAGTAAATGATGTACCTCTCACTGTTTTGGAAGAAGTTCATATTTCATTCACTTACTTCTTGTGCATCCAAAAGCAAGGGGGGGCAAAAAAATGGAAAATAAAATTTAAAGCCAGTAGCAATGCATAACAACTGGAGATCTGACTCTAGACTTAGCCATGCAAATGCACAGTTGTAAAATTTGCCATAAGATCCAAGACTGCTTTTTCTCCCTTGTGATTAGAGTACTACCTATTCCTACTGACGTCACTTGAGGACATGATTAAGTGCAACATTAATGTGAATAATTATGATTTGCAAACTGAGGGTCTGGGTGAGTGCTGATTAACTGGAGGGCAGGGCTGCTTTGACAGGCTGGAGGGAGAGCCTGACCAAAATCTCATGAAGTTCATCAAAGTCAAGTGCAAATCCTTGCACCTGGACTTGCGTAATAACATGCACCAGGACAGGCTGGGGACCCAGTGACTAGAAAATAGCTTTTCAGAGAAGGCCCAGTGGTCCTTGTGGATGCTAGGCTGATCATGGGTCAACCAAAGATGAAGACGAGCTGCATCCTGGGCTGTATTAGTAATACTGCGGTCAGCGGTCATCCTAGGTTTTGGCTGGGATAGAGCTCATTTTCAGGGGAAGCCATGAGGGGACACAGCCAGGGCAGCTGACCCTAAATAGCCAAAGGGTTTTTCGGTATCATATGACATCATGCTCACTATGCCCGGGAGCTGGCAGGGTGGAGGGGTTGCTGCTGAGAATTGGTCTCCAGGCACTGAGCAAATTGCATGGTGTATAGTCAGCTGTGTATATTCTTTTATAAATACTGTTGTTATTTTCTGAGCCACCTGATGTAGCTCTGAAGCCAGCACAGCTATGAGCAATGTGTGGACTAGAGACCTCCAGAGCTCATGTAACCTAAATTATGTCCGATTTTATGTGAGGTTTAAAATATTGCCCAATTTCATAAACAATTCTACATGAGAGACATTACTGAACCTTTATAAAGGTCAGGAGGGAATGAGGAGCAACTATGTTTATGAACAGATAATATTCAGCCAGGAAGATGTTCATATTCACATGCAGGGATCTTTCTTCATCTTTTTATCACTTTGCACCTGTACTTCACAATCACATTACTAGTGCAAAGTAATACGTGCAAACCCAAACTATCCTGTTTTGAAAGTGGTCAAATAAAGCTCAAAGGATTTATCTCAGTAGCTCTTTCAAATATCATTTAAAAGTTTTTCCAAAGTGACATTTCAGCAAAAAGGAAAGTCTTTGCTATAGTTTCTATTCTTTGTTTCATTGATCTTTTCTTGGTGGGAAATGTGAAAGGCAAAGTGGTGTAGGTCTCCTGCTCTGTACCACTCTGTAACTTGTCTCAGGCATGCCAGGAATTGGAAGCCCCACACTAATGTGATCCAGCTATATATCCTTGGCTCAGACTTCTGAGGTAATCTCCCAGTTTGAGAAAGAGCTGTGAAAAAGTCTGTAGAGTAGAGATAAGGAAGATAAAAATTGCAGATGGGTAAAAATTCTGAGACAAGACCACTAGTAGCTTAAGGATTCAAGAAGGAAAGCACTGTCATGGAAGTGTATAAAATCCTAACACATAAAAAACAAAGGTGATGTTGGAAGATAGCAACAGCACCAATGCCATAAAGCAAAGCAGTTCAATCCTTCTCTTCCTAATGACTGCCTGACCTTCAAACACTCTGTACTATTGTGTGAGGAGCATAGCAAGCCATATGACTTGTTAAGTACAGGCTATCTTTTGTGTATATTGGCTAAGACATTATTGTCTTACCCTTTAAAGTTGTGTATACCCTGCCTTCAGGGTCTCTGCACAAGGCTAAACATGCTGGAACAAGTGGCCCAAAGAGATATTGTCGCCAGAGCACGATTTTGAGATTTGCAGCAATGTTTGGATTTGCATTTTGAGGTTGGAATAAAGAATCTTTTAAACTGTCATCTTATTAGCCAACTTAAATTGATGCAAAAAGAGGCAGATTGTCTGGACAAAGCCCTTAGGAGTATTCATGCTATTGTCACTGGCAGCTTTCTATGTGGTTACTCTGCCTTGGTATTTTGTAATTAATGTCATTCCCAAATAGGCAGCTGAAGACTAGCATTTCTCAAGGGTTTTCAGTGCCGAGCCACTCATCTTTTTACAGACTTAGAGCACTGAGCCATGAAACCAAGAGTAGCAGCATGAGTTTAGGCTATTTGTGAATACCTGATTGCAGTTTTAAAATTGCTACTCTTAAACAAAACTACCTGCACTCAGTTTCTAGTAGTGGAACTCCTAGAACTTGAAAATATTTATGAGCAAGAAGTAGTAGCAATGTCATTTACATTGCCAGAGACTGAAAAACCCACCAGTATCTACTGCATACTATCAGGGACTGCCACAATCTGTGCTAAGGGCATCACATCATCCTCCAGAGAAACCACTACGTATCTTCTATCAAGTTCCTCTTATGGTTGAAATCTGCCAGGTGCTTGTTCTTTGTCAATAAAGTAGCATTACAAACAGATTCCTGGCTGTTAGCTCTTTTTCTCTATCTTACTTCACTTTCCAGATTTTTGGCTTCCACACTGATTAAAGCTGTTGGTGTTAAGCAACTAGACATGAAGCTATCTTGAGAAATTTGTTTCACAAAACGTGGACAGATTAAACAAGAATGCTCTGCCTTGTTAAGAAACCCTTCTAGCAACACTTCCATTCTTTGGTGTGTCCTCAGATGGTCAAAATGATGGAGTCTTCACAAGAGCTGGCCTGAGGATAGTTACAGTTAAAGCCTTGGCTGATCAAGCAGCTGAGACCCTCTACTTATTGGGTGGACACTCCTTTGCATGGGAACAGATGATAATCATGAAACCATCACCTTCTGGTTCCAAATCTCCTCAAAAAGGTTACATTTTGACATCCATCAACCATAGCTGTTGACATATTTTCTATACACCTCCTATTATACCACTTCCCTGCAGGAGTATGTTGCCCATGGCAGGGATCTAATCTGAAGTCTAAATTCCTCAATTGAAGTTGTCAAGCTGGCTTCTTAGCAGTGATTTAGCAGGTATCATTATTGTGTTGAAAGATGCAAAGGGAGGAAACTGAGCAATTAGAGGAGCCTGTAAAACTCTGTCAGGTTGCAGAGTGGGTCTATTTATTTTCCTATTGATCTTGCCTTTCTTTCTTTGAGGAATAATGACTGTCTCATCAAATTCTTCATGTTCCCCACATCACACTGTGTCTTAACCTTTGTGATGCTAAAGATCTCAGATTTGCAATTCTGTGGTCTGTTTTTTACTTTGTAATCTTTTACCTAAATAGCTGTGCTGAAATTTTCCCTTCCTTCTTCTCCTGTTGTTATCCTTGTGCTGTTATTCTCATGCCCTTGCACCTCTAAACTCAGATATCAGATTTCTCACAGGAGATGATTGACCTGGCATGAAAATTGCACCTTCTTCCCTGCTTTTGCCTATAGTGTGCTGTTTAAGTTTTGGGTTAATTGTATAGCTGATTGGTATTATCCATTAATATACATGGACAGTGACATCTCCTTCTGTGAGGATGTCTCGGAAACAATCCTGAAGGCATAGTTCATGTTATAGGCTAGTAAATAGGAACCTGCTTTAAATTTGTTTGACATATGTTGCTAGTGGTTTTAATTTTTAAGGAAAATACAGGTTATTGTGAAGCAAGTAGGATAGGTATGGTGTTTTCAAATGAGCTAGTTCAACACCAAATGCCACCAACACCAATGCACTGAATGTGACCATAAACTTTTAAATGTCACCACAGGGCTAGGGTACTAATTTGACCATCAATGACTATCTATTTATCTATTCATCTTAGGTTAAAGGTATACAATACTTACACACTGGGAAAGGAAACCTAGGCCAAGTTGACCAAGAGTAATCAACCCTTTCTCTAAAATTTATATATATGATGAAGAGAGTTAGCACCGGAAATCTTATGAGCTTTCCTGGATTTTTTCACTAATTTTGGCCTTATTTTTCTTACAGCTATCCCCCGGATCAAGACAATCACACTACCATAGCCAAGCTTTTTTGCATTTCTACATAATTAGCCAGAATAAAACAAAAATCCCTTTCTTTCTCTTTGTATGCACACACATAGTATATGACAGATGCCCTGTTGCAACATGCAGAGTTATCACTCACCATGAAAAATGGGCCAGATTCTCTGATCTGGTATCATCGCTTTGCATTACATCGCAAACATAATCCAGACCTAAAGCCTTGTTAGCTGACATGGTGAGGATTATCCCATTGCAAAAATAATCCTTTTGAACACAGACCAAGTCTAAGAGTTCTGCTGGGACTTACTCCTTTGCCATAAGTATAACAAGGGAAGAGTGGTGTTGCTAAAGGGTTAGAAAAAATAATTAGCACCTTACCATATCCCATCAGGCAAACCCTTATGATGGCTTGTAGCCTGCCTGTAATAAGATTGGCAGTAGGAATTCCCCCAAATCTAGCAATGTGTGTGCAAGAAGGTGGACAGGTAGTGTAAACCTTCTCAACTAATTATTTTCTCTGTCCAGGGGTATCATGTTCAACTTGAGTGGGAATCTTGCCTGAGTCCTCACAGTCTAGAAAGTAACAGTATGGTAATATGCTAAAAATGCAGTAAGCAGAAAGGACTTCAGATTTCAGATGCTCTGAACTTCTTCAGTATTTGTAAACTACAAGCAATAAGAATGTATCATGGCATATTCAGAGATAGAAGAAATGGAGATCTATCAAAAAGACTATGTTCAAAAATCTCTACATGTTTTGCCAGCACATGTTCAGGACACTAACAGAGATCAAGAAATGGCAGATAAAAAAATATTAGGTACAATATATTGAATTAAGGAGAAAAAGAAAGGGTAATGGGATAGTCCCCAAAACCCAAAGCAGTGTTCTCATACCCAGTGTTGCAAGACACTTTCCAAGCCTGGAAGGGGACAAAGGGTGGTGGAGGCTGTTTTGGCACTGCCTAGGATCCTGCTCCCTGTCTGTGGGGCTGGGCTTATCACTCAGCCCCCTCCCTTCTAAAATGCAGGCAGTGCGCTGCCCCTGAGCCACTACCTCATATTGGTAGCAGGAAGATTAGAGGTCAATCCTATATTTAGCTCTTTATTGTGCAAGATGATGCCAGGCACTCAGAGAGCAGAGGGTCATTAGCAGAGAAATGAACAAGTCAGATACAGCAATTGGATTCCTGGTTTGCAAATTCCTCTGAGATTTCTCTTTGGAGATATTTGAACTTATGGGTGACCAAAATGGCATTGGGAGAGTCCAGCTCTCCCTGCAGACTCTGAGCTTAAGCAGGTCACCCAGCCTATCCTTTTACTAGTTCTTCTTTCTGTAAAACATCAAGAGTACACCTTTGGTTTTTATATAACCTCTGAGCATGCATTGTTCCATTTTCTGAAACAAAGACCATCCCAATTGCGAGCTGTGCTGAATGTTTTGGTTTTATTTGTTGACATCCAAATAACATAAATAACAACAACTGACTGGACACCTTGAGATGAGTTTAAAGCAGGTATGAAGAGACAACATAAACCATTTTTCAACATGGATTGTAATATGATCCCATTACAAACTGATATATCAGTATGTAAGAAGAAAAACATAATCCAAAAGATATGCATATTCAAGAGATTCTCCTAGGCCAAGGACTTCAGTAGTGTGGAGAAATCTTTAGGGTTTTAAATAGCAACTGTACTTTACAGAGAAGAGCTGACTGCTGTGCCTGGGGCTTCCTTGACTATATGGAGAATCATATCAACCTTTCTAACACAGAAGATTTATTCACACTTGTATAAAGCATGTGAGATAGTTCTCTTAAAATACAATTGAATAATGTTTCATGGGTCTTGGCTCCCACTAACAATAAGCAAAGCTTTATATTCAGTGACCCACATACCTACCACCTGTAACATCTGTTCTGGGCATATACCATTGCTAAACTCATTCTGCTGTTTGTGGAGATATTAAAAGCAGCATGCTTGCATGTTCCTGCTCTGAGGTCCTATGAAAGGCAGCAGCAGCATTCCTGGACATGTGGCATCTGAGCATGCAGCCAGTAGGCACTTCGCCAGTGGGGCCTGTGCAGATCCCAGCAAAAAAAACCCAACTGTAAACAGCCTGCCCATTGTGTGGAAACCAGATGTTCCTTATTTCAGAGTAAATGATCCCTGTTTAAGGGTAATTTCATTTATTAACTGAATTTTTAAGCATTAAAACTATGGACTGTTCCCCATTTTCTCATGGAACTACAGTTAATGTTGAACTAAAATGTGGTTTTAACTGAAGTTGAAAGCACCTTAGCTGATATATTCAAGGATGCTATGGCAATATGTCTGAGGTGCCATATACATTTGCAGCAAATGACTGAGCTGACAAAAAACTGAGCAACTGTCATATGAAGCCCATATACTAAATGATCCATTCTGACAGGCAAAATCCGGCTACCTTCTCAGATATGATTTTGTGCCAATAACAAGTGCCTGTTTAGGAAAGCCCAGTGCAGCACACATTGCAAAACCATTTTGTGTGCTGGAACACTCTCTTTGCCACAAAAAATGATTTCTTTGTTCTCATATTTGCCACTTATATGAAGAATTTCCACCTATATGAGGAATTCTCAGCTATATGAGGAATTTGCTGCTTGATTTTATTTAGATACTTATAGAACTTCATGAGGTCAGCACACCTGTGACATTTGAAGAATTTTTGCTGCTGTTTATTTCCTAGGGAGGTATCTGTGAGTGAAACAGTGGACTGAAACACCTCTTTTGCTCTTTATCTCTACAGTGGCATAGGAGTGATCTTGGTAACTTAATCTTTATTTTCATATGAGCAAGTATCCTATTGTGTGAAACAGGGAGGTTACTGGGGTATGCAAGGGTTTTTTTGTTAAACATTCAGCTTTGGTCAAATAAGAAAGCAATAAAAAACAGAATCTTGTTTTTGCATTTCTGAAACTAAGACTGAGGGTCTGTTGCCGTGATGGAGATGCCTAGAGTCAACTGAATACCATTTGAATGTCCCCTTTGGGGCCCACTATAGAGCTTTCTGGGATCTCTCTCTCAGCTCTTTGCAAATAGTTCAGCTATCCTAAGAGAGATCAAATGGCATTACGCACTTATGTTAGCACATCCGCATCCCATCCTCAATGATTTGCTTTTAAGAACCAGGACTTTGATGCCATGAAGAAAAACAAGGGAAATGAGATGTCATTGTCTCTTCTCCTTCCCTGATGGCCCTGAATCTAGCTTGGTGAGTTAAGGCACTTGTCAGAGACATGCGAGATCTGGATTCAAATCCCCATTCTGCCTGATTTGGAGCAGGAATTACAACCCTCCCCCCAAAACACCCAGACTGTAATGTAAGTGCGGAGTATATCCTGTTACATTTTGTGGAAAATGAATATTCATACAAACAGAAATCCAACCCTACATTTTGCAGGAAGGTCCTTAATTAAATTACCACTGAGATTTTCTTCCTCTCTCAATCCTAAAGAATATTTAGTCACGTGAAGTGTAGCAGTTATAAGTGAAGAGCCTTATCCTGTAACAGTTTACAAATGTTTGCAGTTCTTCATTTTTAGTGGCCAAATCAGAAATTCAAATAGTTGTGCAGCTTAGATGTTATTGTTCTATCAGCTTTATCGTGGTCTAGTAAAGGAAAAGGTGGTAGCGATGCTGATTATGGAAAAGCTGAGCACATAATATATGCAAAATATTCAGCATGGAGCTATTCTGCAGGAAGTACACTTAGCACCTCCATAAAATTATGAGGGGTGTATTAAGAAGGAAAATAATTCTTTGTAGGTAAATATTTATTCTGGTTTAGTAGCAAAAGAAGAGTCAACAAACCACTCTGTTCTTTTCTATGTCCTTTCCTGAATGAGACTTTTTGATTACAAATTTTTTGGCACAGCTGGTCTTACTACCCACTGCCAATGGAAAAAGTCACCCTGAGGAAATATCTTACTATATTCAATGGGAATAGCATCGTCTGTATTCATCTTTGAATAGCTAAATAGAAGGCCTGGGCTAGCTAGACAGTCCAGGGCTCGTGGACTATATTTAACACTCAGGTCACAGGTATCAACTTTTCCAGTCTAAGGTCTTCCAAGTTTCTCTGAGTGATCCTATATTGGTGTTTCCCCAGAAGCACACTTTTGAAGCAGATTTCCCTGTTGTGCTTGGTTAACACTGCTGAAGTGTCACCAGAGTTCACAAACTACTCTTGAATTAAGTTAACTAGGAGATGCGTGTCAGGAGCACACCCTAGCACTCCAGCTCCTATCAGGCATGCAGTCCACCAGGGCAGGCAAGACCTAGTCCAAAATAAACTCCCTGAAAAGCATCTCTCAGGTCTTTGTAAACACCTGCTTACGTCTATTAATTCCTTGTACATACATTGCAAATGTAGCCTCTGTGTCTTACCTGTGACATAGTGCATCCTTGCTCTGGAGGGAGCAGTCACAGTGGTGAGGACAGGGAAGATGCATGTTTGGGCAAAGGGTACTTGATGTCACATGTTGGGAGGCGATCACAACTCCTCAGTGCTCTGAGGAGGAATGGCGGCACCCCTTGTGCATAGGGTGAGTGCTTCCTTACCTGCCAAAACTCACTGTGCTTTCAAGAGACCTCCAGGCACAGCTGGGTCAGGAGCTGGCTGCTCCTCACAGGACTCAAGGGAGACGAAGAGAGTGAGGAGCCACTGCCACTGCCCTCCCACTGGAGGGATCCATATAGTTTTGTGAGCACTAAGAAATGCTGCAAGGCATGAGGTCTGGTAAAGGTGCAGGTCCCTGTGCCAGGTTTGCATGTTACAAGTGCTGGGTGTGCCAGATGGGGTGTCCTTAGGGGTTACATGGGTTGGGGTAAATGGGATGAATGGTGGCAGTGTTTGCAAAGGCCCCCCACAGCCACATCAACCCTGAAAGGTCTAGAACACACCACTGGAGGGCTTGGAAGGGCCCTGCTGATGTCCTATCTGGATGGCATGGGTCTCCTTCCCAGTCTTCCCACCAGTCTCCAGGCCACCCTGCCAAGCTCAGCAGCCCTGTGCCTGTCAGCAGGCACCACTCTTCTGAGCACCTCATCCAGCCCCTCACCCCCATGTCTGAGTATAGCTCTACTTGTCAAGTCTGCAGCTCATGCCTGTTGCTTACAGACAACATAAAAGATGCAAGTATCCAATTTTGGGGCAAGTTTCAATGCCCTTTTCTGTTTCAAACCACATTACATCTCTGTAGAGTGTCATTTTCTCTCTCAAGATCTCACAGCTGTTGACAAGGGCAAGGCAAACACCTTGATTCGGTTGCAAACCCAGTTTATCATCTTCTGCACTTCTACTTTTTAAATAACTGCAAAATACTTAATTTGGGCCTTGATTGAAAGAGTGTCTCTGCTTCAGTTTTCCTACACTAACGTACAGCAGCAGAAACGGATGGACTGCCAGCCACGTCAGCAGAGAGCAGTCCTCTCTGTCCACCCTGCACTGTCCCTTCCATCACCACTGCCCATCATGGTACTGTCACCCCTGCAAGGCACACCTCTGAGTGTAGCCAGGTGCAGGCACACACAGCTGACACCAAATTCAATTCTGAATTTTGGAGTCATATACTTACACAGGAGTACTAGCTTTTTTAATCAATCTGATCTGCATATGGTCTCTTGCATGGGTCTCATGCTGAAGTAGGACACAAACTCCCTTAAAACACTTCCCCTATTTGCTGCCTTCTTTTGAGGTTGAAGGGACAAAGCAGGAGAGCACTAACATGTGATCAAATTGAACTACTTTTCTGGTTTCCCTCTTTGTTCCTCCATAAGTGGTGCCTGCAGCTTCTCAGATAAGGAAAATTATGTATTTAATTTATTGTCTAGTATACATTAACTTTGAGCAAATGCCCTCATCTTTACTGGCAATGGAAAAAATCAGATGTCTTTATTGCCTCTGTTTATAATGACTCCTTTTATGACCTGCAAGAAACGTACCCAGCTACTATGCTTTATTTTTTTCTCCTGATGCTAGTTGTCGGCCAAGTAGCAGCTGCTCAATGATAGGCAGATTTAGATGTAAGAAAAATCTTTATTTAGATACAGGGAAGTCTCAAAGTAGGAGGACAGTGGATAACTACCCAAATAACTTAGCTACATAGAAGACTTCTGAAATAGCAGGCAGCCAATATTTTTAGCTGTCAGTCGGAATTCAGTAGGTTGAAAAATATGTCCAGTAATAAATTTCTCTTATAAACTAAAGTGCAATCTTGCAGGGAGCTATTGCAGAACTGAAAAAAGTTATGTCTAATCACATTTTTTTACTCTTCTGGGAAATTAGAGCAGGCACCAATAGGAAAAATTGCAAAAATATATCCTGATTACAGATTATTTCAACCTAAACTAGGAAAGTTCCATGGTTTTTTTGTGTCTTTTTGTTTGTTTGGATTTTGTTTTGGTTTTGTGTTGGTTTTTTTTTTTTTCCCAATTTAATGCATACATTAATTAATTAACCAACAAAAGGAAAAGACTAAGCAGCAAAATCACTTGACTCTTTCTAATCAGTCTCCGGCTCCGGCTTCGCAGTGCCAATTGCGTGGTGTTAGCTGCAATCTGCCACTGACAGATGTATTCAGGTTTGGAAGCAGTTACTTAACCTAGAGGCAGTGACAGTGTTTGGATAATTCTGATGTTATCCTGAGAGGATTAGGACACAAACAGAAATTTAAACTCTCTTCTCCAATGCGTATTTAAAGATGATGTACATTTGCAGGGGACCGGCTGTCACAAAAACTAATTTGGCCCATGTTTTTATTTGAACATATGTGGTTTCTCAAAGGAAGTGGATCGTAGGCAGAGATTAAAGCAATTCAGTGCCTCTGATCTCTGGGATGTCACTTCCAAATGAGATCACCTTCACTGCGCATTTTTGTTTCCTGGCACCGGTCTGGGGAAATTTAGAGAACTACAAACACACTCTCTTATTTTCAGAGTTTAAAAGAATTAGCTTAGGTACTCATTCATTTCTCTTTCTTCAACACATAATGCATGTCATAGAAACAATTTGGGGCTTTGTTGTTTTCGTGGTAATGTAATTTCCTGAGAAGTGAAGTAATTGGTATTTTCTGGAGACAGACATGGTGATATCACATAAAACGTGTTTCCTCCTCAAATCTGCAACAACACAGAATGCACCTAGGAGCCTTTTGAACTCCTTGCATTGTCCCCAAAGAAAAATAGCAGTGCAAGGAAACTGTACTTTAAGTAGTAAGAGCATCACCACTTTTCAGAGGTCAAATGTAAAAGCTCGATCTGTATTTTTATACACAGTGCATCATGAAACCCTTACACACTGAAAAGAGTGAATGTGAGATCAAGCTTTTCCACATCAGAAAAGTCAAAAGAGCTGTTGCTGCCCTTGTTAGAGGCGTGACAAAATTGTCAGTTTCTATGTCACCTTCTGTTTGTTGGTCTGTTTTAATAAGAAACACCACAGTAAGATCCACCTTTCAAATGACAAATTTAGTTGGAAAACGTCACCTCTGTTTCTTTATTGACATTTCAGTAGATATCCTAATTGTTAAGCGCTTCATTTCTTACACCTAGCAAATGTATTGTGAGAACTTCACGTATCTAATCTTCCCAGATCATTGAGGGAGAGGGGTGAACTATACTTTTTTAAAAGAAGATACAGACAAACTCTCTGGTGGAGTAGCTCACTTCATAATGATTTGGCTTGTAAAAATTAATATCTATTACTTTTATATAGGCACACTAAAAATGTTAAATGACACCAAGCATTTCCCTGCTTCCAGCTTGCAGACAAAAATTATAGAAAACAAGGAGCTTACTAGAATGGTGGGGGGTTTTTTTCTGGTGTGGTACTTACAGACCCATATGGTTTCCAATTTTATTTTTAGTCAGTTATTCATTTTCTGAATAAAACAAAGAAATGGTATTTGTCACAAGCATTTGCTATAAAACACAGATTTGCTAAAAAGAAAGGTATTAGCAAACAGCATCTAAATTACATGCTATGCTCCAAGTCAAATCATCATTAGGCACCATTTGCCATTAGGTAAAAGCAAAACATGTTCCTAAGGGTTTGTAAGAAACACAACAGCTTGTGCGTAAAGAGCTGTTTAGTATTTAGTGAGCTTTGAAAATGCTCTGATTTTACTACTTTGTGTTCTGCCTTGAAATGTTGTTTCTGTGTAGGCATAAATACTGTTTATATGGTTCCACTGAGGACCATAACTACAGAATGCCAAACTGGAAGTGCAAGAGGATTTGGGGCTTAGACTTACATGTTCTTAAATGAATTATGAAAACAGCTACTTTTTTTTTTCCCCTCTTCCTCAGCACTCTCTCTTTATTTCCAGCCGAAATAAACTGTTATTCTTACATCTTATTGGAAGGTTGTTTTCATAGCTTTTGAATTGCTTGTCCTTGGAGTCTGCTGCAATTTTTTAGTAATAATTCACATAAAAAACTTGGTATATTGTCTCTCTACAACACTCTTGTGATTATCTAGAGTTCCTGTATTATACCACAGAAAAACAATGGAACAGATGAGTATAAAAATACCAGTATCTTTTTAAAAATAATTCATATTTTTGTTCCTTTTATTCTTATTCAAGTTGCCACATTTCAAGTGTTGACATCTGCAAGAATCTCTCTTCAATGATAAAAATTAAAAAATGAGAGCCGAGATTCTGGGGGGTTGAGACAAGACCAAGTGTCAGAAAAGTTAGCAATTTGTTTACAAGAAGACAAGAATAGTTTCACATGGAGGATCTTTTCTTTTGTACAGTTGACCTATGAATTTCTACAGAATTCTTTAAGTCTGCATAGACCCCACTGAAATTGATAGGGTCCTGTTCACACAGAAACCTTTAGCCTTCTAGGTCATTTCCAGAATCAGATTTGTACTGTCAGTCAGAGTCAGTAGAAAACTGTAGGAAGAATATTTCTCCTGTTATATTGAGATTTAATAATGAACAAGAAAATATTTATTAAACTTCATTATCGTAATGCTGACTTTTAAAAGATTTACCTTTAAACTGTTTAGTCTATTGCAAATGTTAGTTAACGGTATTGCCTGAAGAGAAATTCTGCATTTTCGAAGTAGTCAGATTGGCAGAGGACTAAGAGCAATAAAGTTAAAGCTGGTGCAGTAGTAGGAATATATTTCTTGTTACATACTGTGATAAAAGATCTCCTGTTCACCCACAAAGGAGCACAATGGGGAAGCCCACATAACACCCTGCTCCAGCTCCTCCCAGGGCCATCACGGGAACCCCCAGCCCATCAAATACCCATCTACATAAACCCACAGGAGCACAGGGATATAAAGTCAAGCGAAGACTCACAATTAAGCAAGGGAAATTCTGTCCAGACCCCTCTCTGGGCTGACCCAGAAGACCCTCAGCCCCATGGCCCAGGTGTAAAACCAATCTAGAGGAGTCAACCCATAGCACCTTGTGTTCTGAGTGTCTGTTTGTGATCAGCATGTCCAGCCGTGTATATTCATGTGTACACATGTGTTCCATGTGCATGTGCCTACTGGGATTGCATCTTCTACCTCACTGCTGGTTGGACATAGGACATGGAGCTGCTGCAGCCTCTCCTCCCTCAGACTGTCAGATTCAGTGCATTACATTTTTCTCCTAACATTTATCTACCACTTGATACAGGCATTAAAATTATGCCCATCATCCCACTGTGAAGCAGCCAAAAACTAGACTAATTAAAACAACAGCCACAAACTTTGCATTTGCCTTTTAAGCTATCCAAGTAATCTGTTGCATGACTCACTCCAGATGAAGTGTTGAAGGTTGATATGTGAAAATTTGATGTCATACCATTAAAAGGAAATTGCAGGGTTCCCGAAGGACACGGTAGGTCTTTATACAAAGCTTCCCATGAACCTTAGTGGCACATGCTGGGACTGCCTGCAGCCTTGGCACAGCTCTTCCCTCTCCAGTATTCGCATCTCGAATGACTGGAACAGGCAGCCCAGGGAAGCGTCACCATCCCTGGAGGTGTTTAAAGAATGTGTAGATGTAGCGCTTAGAGACATGGTTTAATGCTGGACCTGGTAGGTTTAGGTTAACAGCTGGAGTCAACTGTCCTCAATTGATTCTACGATTCTATGATTCCCTCCTTCTGCATGTCTCCTGCCAGGTGACTGGGTGGCACCACAAAGGTCCCCTGCTTGCAGACTGGGGCTCAGCAGTGCAAAACTCCCTGTGTAGCCAGCACGATTTCACAAGTCTTTTTTTCAGCTCAAGCCCTGTAAGCCTACCCTGCCTTTTGTGGTCTCAAACCACTGCAGTAACAGAGCATAAAGAACACTCCCCTACTGCCATGCAGTATCTGCCAAACAAGTGGTCCAAGGAAAGGTTTTCCTAGGTTTGCCCCAGCAGCGTCCGCTGGTTGCCCTCTGGGTGCCCAGAGGGGCTATTTTGCCAGAAAGAAGAGGGAATAGAAGAAAGGGAGAGACAGCAACTTCTCCTGGTCTACGTGAGGAAGGTCTGTGTTACAGTAGAAGTTTCCCCCAGTACTAAATTCACTCTTGAGAGACTCAAAAGAGACTCCATATTTGCTGTATAAGAGAAAACTAACATTTTCACTGCACTTCTCAAGCATCTATGCAAAAGTGTGTGAAGCACAGTAGTACACATCCTATTTTACAGATGCAGAAAGGGAAGCAGTGTTTAGACAGTTCCCCTGTAGCTGCAAATTGCTGTGAGCCAGACAAAAGGAAGAGGAATAAAAGGAAAACCTACAGATAGCATTAATCACAGACAATTGCCCAAGGACCTTAGACTCATTACAGTGCAAAATATATTTTTATTATTTTGATTCAAGCCAAATGCAGACCATACCTGATTACATGTATTGTTTTGCTGACAAGTATTTTTAGCCACTGTTATTCTTTTCACGTTTTTGATGGAAGCAAGGATAATTAGTAATAATGGGTTTTCACAACAAAAACTTTAAAATATTTTAATTAACATAGGATCATTTTGTTATGAAATACCATACAGCATGAGGTAATATGATAGGCAACAGGCCAAGTTATGGAAAAGGCTGATGGGAAAGCAACAGACCCAATATGCAATTTCATTAATCTTCTTAATAAAGACAATAAAAAGAGATTTCCACACAGTTGAGAGAAACTACAAGTATCTGTGTGCAAATAAAAGAATCTTGAATCAAGAGAAGCATGCAAAAGGCAAGGTTATCCCTCTTTTCTTCCTATTGTAAACAGTCCAAAGCCAAGTGAAGTTTTCTTTGGGGTTTTGTCTTCTTTTTTTTGTTTGGTTGGTTTTGGTTTTTTGGGTTTTTTCAGTTGAGTGACTGAACTGGCAAGCAAAAAACCCTGCATTTTCAGAATGCCCATCTTTGAAATGTGGGATAAGAGGAGTCCTATTTGTCCATGGATCTGAATGGCAGTGGGAAAAATATCAGCTTTGAAATTTTAGGCTCACAGTGATAATGCGCTGCTGCTTGGGGTAATGATAGATATCAGAACCTGTGTACTCTGGATTTTAATGTATCCCTTTTCATTTGAATGTTTCAACCAATTCAGTGATTTTGTTACACACTCAAAAATTTTCAGTTTTTTGGCTCTGCTTTTAACCCTACTGCTGTGACAGAATGTGTTGTTTCATCTGCAATAGTGCATGCCATCTCCCAGAAGTCTGAGAAATGCCACTTGTCATTTCAAAAGCTGTGATTTCCAGCATGAATTTATCCCCATTCTTTTCAGCAACTTTGAAATATCAGGATAATAATCTTCTCAGAAATAAAAGCAGCTGAATAAATTTGCAACTAATCATCCAAGTTATTTTGAGTTTATTTCTTGTAATGGTCTTGTATTGAAAACCTGTTCAGCAAGATATCATCACTTACTTAGCATTTTTAATAGGATCAGGCTTCTTTCTTCAGCAGCTTATTGGAAATTTAGGATGCTATTTGTATTCTTTTGAAAAAGATCCACTTCTTCAGACTTTGAAAGTTTCCATCTTGAACTTTTTTCAGTTCAGGAATCCAGACTCAATGAAAACCCATACATACCCAGCCAGACGCAGCTTGTCCCTAAATGCTATGCAACCGTAACATAGCTGATATTAACTGATGTCACTGATACTAGCATGATGGAGCCTCCAAAATTACTGAACCTGGATGAGCACATTCGCTTTCCAAAGTGATTTATATGGAAAGGCATGACATGAAACAGTGAGAGCCAGAAAAGTTAACTTATTTGCTGGAAACAAAGCTCTTTTTTAAAATTGTTTTTCTTTCTTGTTCTCAGCCTTCTTTTCTGTCAGGCATGATTTAAACTACTTTTTTTTAACACCTTGTGATTCTTCTTCTTCTTTGCACCCCACTCAATCACTACTCTGTCAGCAGAACTTGTGCAGGCTTGAAAGAAAGAAACACAGCCAACATTGCCTGAAAAATGAAACTTTTTACCTGGCCTCTGGGCTTTGCAGCGCTCTTAATTTCCTTCTTTTTTTTTTTTCTCAATTTTCTTTGAAGAACATAAATTAAGGAATAGTCTAGACTGCATCACTGGGAGGAGATTGAGCAGCATAAGCATAATGTAATGATAATTTGGGATAACTGCTGTTTTCACGATTCTGCTAAGAAAAATCCTCTGTCAAAAGATTCTCTAACAAAGAAATGATTGAAGTTTGACTAACAGGCATGACAGACAAGTCAGAGACATCCCAGGCTTCGGGTCTTCAACAGTGTCTGGCTTCTGTTTTCTAGGTGAAAGAACAGCCTGGAGTCAGACAGGGATGGGAGAAAGGAAGAGGGGATAAAAGTCAGTGGGCAGACTTGGAGAGAGTTTCAGATAAATGGCAAGGCAATCTCTGATGTTCTCTGATGTGAGTGTGCTGCCACACAGACCGATGAAAACAAGTAGTGAAATTTACGAAATGAGGAAAGAGTTTGCTATGCTTCAGAAGGTCTTGGGGAGTAGACATGGGGGGGTGTCAGGCAGAGACAGAGAAATAACAACCAAAATAGAGACAAACGGGCCTCTTGGGAAGTGATTTTGCACCAAGTTCCTTGGCAGAACAGTCTTCAGTCCTGTCAGCAGCAGTCGGGTGGGCATCAGTTCCTCCGGGCACCCTGTAGGATGTCATTTCTCCTGCCAGAGTTAGAAAGTTTAAAAAGCCATTAGTTTTCAACATCTGTCCTCCAGTTTCCTTAAATTAGTGAAAAAAAGGGAGGGAGGATGTGTTTTGTCTGCTACAGAGAGACCTTCCCTTAGAGCTGTTTCTTCTTTGTAGCAGAGGTGATGGTATTATGTTGAATGCAAAACTCCGGTCATGTCCATGCTAAAGGTGACCTTTATTGTCCTCATATGACTTCTGTTTTTAACTGAGTCTTGTTCCTTGTTTTCCTAAACTGTTTCACTTTCCTTTAAGATCTTTGATAAGGCCTTTGTTTCCCCCAGTGTAAGAGATTTTTCCAGTTAGTGGGAGAGAAGTAAGGGGATCTGACAGCTAACTATGTCTTTGGATAGCATCATTGTTTCAGGTACCTGAATATCTGATCTTTCAGCACTGAGCAGTAAAGACCTCAGCTGTAGAATATTAAAAACAAAACCAAACCAAAACAAAACAAAATTAGCGCACAAAGGGAAAGGAAAAAATCTACTGATCTTTGAAATATCTTGCACACCATGGAAAAGAAAAGGCAGCTACCGATTGTGCTTGATCTCCAGCTGCTCTCTTCGCATGTCATGGAACAGTTGCTTGTAATTCAACTGTCCTTAGAGGCAATCATGACTTTTTTTCCTGAAAACCACCTCTCTGGTGCGCCTCTATAGCATTCCCCACCATATGACAGGTCTGTAATTATCATTCATTGCAAACTAATATTTAAAAAACTCCAGCTCGTCTCTGAAGATGTCAAAGGGCATGAATTATAGGACCTGCAGCAAGAGTGCGCCAGAGAACATTTCTGTCAGTGTGTGGACAATTGTGAATCATGTTTCAGCTCAATGGAAATGTTCATAATTGCACTGTAGTCAAATGATGCACTTGCCTTTTTATGTACAATTTAGTATTTAAGATTTTCTTCTTTTCCAGTCAGTTTTGCCTTTTAAAGTTATGACCCAGCAGTACAACATAGGGAGAAATACATTTGACCTTATTCTCTTCTGAAACGACAGAAAGAATGCCTCAAACCCATGAAAACTTAGTTCAAGGGAGATGTTGCAGAAGAAAAATTTGTTCTTTGAGATGAAAAAGTAATTTTCAGGTATGGAATAAATCTATAAGATCCACTCTAGGACACAGATCTGCAACTAACATACAGAATTCTCTCAGGATGGTTCATGTTCTGCAGAAAAGAAAAAGAGATGAGGCAAAGGACCAAAAGCAATTACTTGGATAACATAGAAGACAAGGAGAATACTGAAGAATGGTAATGTCAACAGTGGCTTGGTGCTATAAAAAGTGAGAGAAAATTCTTGGAGGGCCTGAAGAAAAGATAGAAGTCATCAAAAGACAAGGCAGCACTTGAAGATACCATTCAAATTTGAAAGTTTGGGCTCCCTAGGACCCCTTTCTGTTTGTTCCCTTTACTAGATTTATAAACCACATTATTGACCCAAAGGCCGAAGAATCTTCTCCTAGGAAACACACAACTGCCCTGTTGCCAAAAAGTAGCTGCACCCATGAGAGTCTCAAAGATTTATCATAGAATCATAGAGTCACATACTCGTTTGGATTGGAAGGTACCTAGTTCCACCCTCCTGCCATGGACAGGGACACCCTCCACTAGACTAGATTATCCAAAGCCCTATCCAACTTGGCCTTGAATGCTGCCAAGGAGGGGGCAGCCACATCTTCTCTGGGCAACTTGTTCTAATGTCTTACCACCCTCATAGAGAAGAATTTCTTCCCAATATCTGCTCTAAATCTACCCTCCTTCAGTTTAAAGCCATTACCCCTTGTCTTACTGCTGCATTCCTTCATAAACAGTCCCACTCCATCTTTTCTATGGGCCCCCTTTCAGGTACTGGAAGGCCATAGTAAGGTCTCCCTGGAGCCTTCTTTTCTCCAGGCCAAACAAGCCCAACTCTCTCATCCTGTCTTCATAGGAAAGCTACTTCTGCCCTCTGACTTTCTGTGGCCCTCCTCTGGACTCACTGCAGCAGGTCCATGTCTTTCTTGTCCTGGGGATGCCAGAACTGGACGCAGTACTCCAGGTAGGGTCTCACAAGAACAGAGTAAAGGGGCAGAATCACCTCCCTTGCCCTTGTCATGCTATTTTTGATGCAGCTCAGGATATGGTTGACTTTCTGGGTTGCAAGTGCATGCATTGCTGGCTTATGCTGAGCTTGTCCACCAACACACTCACATTCTTCTTCTCTGGACTGCTCCCAATCCATTCTCTACCCAGCCTGTGGTTGTGCTTGGGATTTCCCCAAACCATGTGCAGGACCCTGCACTTGGCCTTGTTGAACTTCGAAAGGTTTACATGGGTCCACCTCTCAAGGCTTTCAAGGTCCCCCTGGATGACATCCCTTCCCTCCAGCATGTAGACTACACAACACAGGGTGGTGTCATTGGAAAACTTGCTGAAGGTGCACTCAATCCCACTGTCCTTGTCACTGACAAAGATGTTAAACAGTGTTAGTCCCAATAGCAAAGCCTGAGGAACGTCACTTGTAACTGCTCTCCACCTGGACATTGAGCTGTTGACCACAACTTTTTGAGAGTGACCATCCAGCCTGTTCCTTATCCACTGAATAGTGCATCCATCAAATCCACGTCTTTCCAATTTAGAGGCAAGGATGTTGTGTGAGACAATGTCAAAAGCTTTTTTGAAGCAAGTCTGGGTAGATTACATCAGTTACTCTTCCCTTATCCACCAATGCTATGAGCCTCTCATAGAAGTCCAGCACATTTATCGGGCACAATTTGCCCTTAGTAACGGCATGTGGCTGTCACCAGTCATCTTATTTTCCATGTGACAGAGCATAGTTTCCAGGAGGATCTACTCCATGATCTTTCCAGGCACAGAGGTAAGAGTGACCAGCCTGTAGTTCCCTGGATCTTCATGTTTTCCTTTTTTAAAAATAGGGGTGATGTTTCCTCCTTTCCAGTCAGTGGAAACCCAACAACTATCATGGACAATCAGTTAGCAACTTCATCCACTCAGGACCCATGGATGCATGTCATCATGTCCCACGGACTTGTGCACCTTCAGGTTCCTTAGATGGTTTTGAACCTGATCTTCTACAGTGTGTAGTTCTATATTTTCCCAGTCTTTGACTTCAGTGATTTAGATGTCCAAAGCTTTTGATCCTCTAAGACCTGTCTGGGATTACTTCAGAAAAGTACTGGAAAGCTTTATAAGTGTGTTTGCAGATGACCCCATAAACTTTCCTACTCTTATCTAAAACTGATTCTCTATAATTTAGCTGAAAATAAGGCAGGAACAGTGTATGGCTGAAACATGCAGAGGAAATATGACTACGTACACAAAGCATATGAATAGCTAAAAGGCACTCAGGCAGGTACATGGCTGTAAAGTAGGAGCTGAAAAGATCTATTGACCCCCATCTGACATGCTTTGCAAAGCACAAGCCAGCTGAGCCGACCAGTGCCATTCAAAGGCAACTGACGAGGTAGTACAGTGTCCTGAGGGGACCACACTTTGTGAACGTAGACAGTCATCACTCCAAAACAATTAATACCTCAAATCAAGCAGAGAAGATGCTAAATTCAAAACACTGTTTGGGTTTTTTTTCCCATTTTATTTAAAAGAAAGAAGCTGTTCTTTTATCCTAAGTACTGTGTCAGCCCTACATTCACACTGCTACAAGTCACAAAGCTCTTATTTTTTACAATCCGCTCTGAACACGCCAAACTGTGCACAGCGTGAACTGATAAAGCTTGACTTGAACATTTTTTTTTCTGAATGTAAATTGCTGTAGGCTTTAAAGGATTCCAGATCTCCCTGGGGTAGGTACAAACTATTTTTAAAATGGATTTGATAAGATGTCTGTTTTAAAAGTAAATTTGAAACAGAATATGTCTGTGTGTGTGCTAATGGGAGTAAATGGGATTGGGAAACATATGCTGCAGGCCTTTTTCTTTCCCCCTTAAAGGATTCAAGAATGCAAGGGCACAAATAATAAAAGTAATAGCAATACTAATTTACTGTGTATTCCAGTTGCTCTCTAGACACATCCAAGTGTGTTGACATCACCACAGAGATGTACCAGAGAGGTGTCTGTAAGCCAAGCAAACTGCAGCTGAATTCCATGCTAACAGCAACTAGTGCAGATCGCTGGAAAACAGCAGAGAGGGTTCCCTCCTCAAAAAGGCTATAAAACTATTTCATATGTGTTTGCACATGTACTTACTTTCCCATACATATATGCACATATATATACACGCACGTACATGCACACACTATTTGGACGAGACTTCTATGGAAGATTTCAACTTACCAGCAAGATGTCAAAGTACCAGTTGTTGCCCAGTCACTGATATATTCCCACCTTGAAATGTCTCTTCTCACATCTGAGATCCCAGAGGGCATTAAGCATGCCGAGGCACACAAATTCCTCTAACAGTGGGGTAAGGCAGTGCATTAGGGGACTTTTTCATCTCCAAGGGAGGAAGGAGCTGTCTTGAGGGAACCCACTACATACAGAGAACAGGAGTGCAAGACATCCCCGCTGCTCCTCCAACCCTGGCTGTCAGTCCCATCACATTCTGTAGAAATATCCATTTGCAAGAGAAATCTTTGGAAAAAAAACATTAAACTGGAAATAAAACAGTTCTGTACATTTTAAAATCTGGTTTAATTATTTTAAATGGAGCCAAGGATTTACCACCATTGAAAACCCAACCTGTCTAAAGTATTGCCCCACTGATAGCCTCAGCACAGCATGGATAAAAGAGCAAGCAGCAGTCTCCAACCTGTATGACCTCTCTGCCCTTTTATAAGAGCTAGGAAATGTGGAAATTGTAATTTTGGTTGGTGACTGCTTCTGGCTCAAATACCATCCATGCATCTTTTCACTATCAGTATCTGCAATCTCAGTCTGACAAACTCAATTCTCAAAAACAGAATAACATTGCCTTTTCTCAAAGAAAAAACCAAAACAGCAAACAATGAAAAAAAAAAAAGAGAGAGAAAAAGGGCACTTTGGAATATCTTAGAAAATTTAATTGTCACATTTACTCTGAATCATATATTTCATTGAAAATATCTACCTGTACTCATGACTTTGTTCTTTATGCCACTTCTACAAATTTATGCTACAAAACAGGCGGTTTCAAATGACTGAAATAGTCATGTTTTATGAAGCTGTATGTAGCAGTCAGTCCACACCTGGGTAATTAAATCCCCATTAAAAAAAAAAAAAAAAAAAAAAGAGAAAGAGCAGCACCACACCACTTTTTTTGGAAAAGAAAGCAAAACAAAGTTATGATTTTTTAGTTCTCTATTTAAATGCTTAAAATGCCTCTGGTAGTGGTAGGATTATCATATTGAAAATGCTATCTCTATCCTTAGTGCTGGATTTTTGGTAGGTCTGTAGGTCCTACAACTCATGAGGCATTTCCCAGCTTGGCTAGAAAATTCCCAGCATGCTTAGTTTGACTTGCCTATAATTCCTTAGAAGTCAGCATTGTTCAGAGACAGACATCTATCCGCTACTCCAAACCTTCACTGCGGTGTAGGCTGCAATTAATAGGGACCTGAAATGCCACCTAGGTTTTTCACTGAAGCTTAGAACTGATCAGAGCTACAGCTCTTGTAGCAATGACAGCATTTGAATGGCAAAGTGAGCATTTCAGGAAACAGACAAAGTCTTCCTTCCCCCCGGAAAGACAATTCTAACCAAAACTGCAGTGCTGAAACTTCAGTATCACTATGCCTAAAAATGTCTGGGTTCCACCACAAAGCATCAGTGGCATGGCAGTAAAAAATCCTCTATTTCTGAAATGCAAAGGACTCAAGACTGTCAGCACCCCAAAATGTAGGCTAGTACCACAAGATACCTCTTACTTTTAGTATAGGAGAATTATTAAAGGACCTGATCTCAACAGAAGAGATGAGTGGTTATGAAACTGTACGGTAAAATAGAAAAATATCCCCTTAGGCAAAGCTGTCAAAGCTACAAAAATCTGAAAGTAAAAATGATATAAATAATTAGCTGTAACCAATGAGGCAAGAAAGAAAGACAAATGCTCTCAAGAGAGAATAAGATATAAATTTAAAACCCAAGCTGCAGCAAGTGAGACACATGAAAGCCAACCATTGCTATAAAGTACAAGGTAAGAGGAACAGTGATGAGGTGATTTTGTTCTGGTAGAAAAATGGTACTCTTAAAAACAGTTAATAAAACCCAGAATATTCATACATTGTTAGTTATTCTAACTTTACTTCTCAAGTGTTCTTGTTTTCCATTTTGAATACAACTGAAAAAGATGAATATGTAGATTAGTTTAATCCTGGAATTAATTTTCATCATAGCTGCTGAATATTTGTACACAAATACCATATTGCTGAAACGCACCCTACACTTTTAATTTAATACCATGAATCCATGAATGCCTCTTTGGACTGAATCAGTGGAAACTTTTAAAAGGTTTATACTCTGATGACAAAAACTGCACATAAATGTTTCCAAAGGGAATGCAATAACCACCAAAGTGAGGTTATCTGTGCTTCACATTTGCATTTTTACTGGCTAACAAAGTCCTTGCTAGAGCATAAGCATTTGGGACTGTGGTTAGCTACCAGGGCCCAACCTTTCCAATCTCTGTCCTTCCTGCCCTGGGAGATTGAAGAAACATCCTGTCCCTTCTCTATACATGTGCTAGTCACATAGGACAAATTCCAACACTCACCTATTTTCTCTCCTCTCCTTACTTCTTTCGCCTCCACCTGAGATGAAGCCTTTTTGCCTAACCTCTGAATCCTTTCACAGCCGGTTATTTCTCATGACCCTCTTGGACATTATGGGGCTCCTTCCCACCTCGTTCCCAGGCTGCCTTTCTTGGACTCCAAACCATGGACCAAGCACAGTGACACACCACCTCCCCATGGGAGCCATCTCTTCCCTGTCCCCTCTAAACATTGGCTGTTCCTGCCCTGGAAAGATTATAAGACCCATGATCAGCTGGATATCAAATAGTAATAAACTCTCAGATTCATTGTTATACTCAAAAATTTTGCACACTGGCAGCTAGGGAAAGGACATTAAATTGACATTAAATTCTGGAGTTACAGTAAATGGAGCAGCAAAAAAATATTTTCCCCTTTGCTGAAATCTCCTGGACAGGGAAGGCAAACAACTAATATTTTCTCCTCCCTGTATCTCAAGATGTTTTTGAAAGCATTTGGCTTCTGAGAAGAATCAAGCTTGGAAGAGGAAGAAGATGCTGGAGCTCACAGGATTCTAAGGCTGTCATATTCCTCTGGATACCACCTCTACCAAGGGAGAGGAAGTCTCGGTCTTCTCAGCTGGCAGGGCCAGTGCAACTTCAAAACGATACCTCCATAGCACTTGTTTTGGTCTCAGCTTGGAAGAAGAGAAACCATTTAGATCCATCCCTCAATATGTTACCCTGCAGTGCAACTAAATATGCTTCTGTATGTAGTTCACTAGTTCACTGTGAAGGGATTGTTTAGGAGACTGACAAACCCGGTCAGGGCTATACTTTAAAAAATGCCAAGTTGCTTCATTAACAACTCCTGCTACTGCTGTTTGGTTAAAAAATGGTTACAAGGATTTCGGCCTCCTATCTGTAACTACACTGGTCCTTCCCTGACACTGTGACAGTCAAATTGGTCACACACCTTAAGGGCTTAAACATGGCGTCTTGCCATCACAGTACCACAGAACACCTACATGCTGTTAGAGATCATGCTGGTTTAGAGCATTTATATTTAGATTCAAAGCAAGCTAATCCTAATTATATCATAATTAGTGCATTTACAATTTATAGACATCACAGACCTCTGCTGGGACCGCAGTTACATTGTTTGCCTATTCACAAAACCATTTTCACTGGCACTTCTTCAATTTTGTACCATGGTGAAATACAAAGGTTTTCTTATTTTAAGAGCCATTGGGATCATTTCCTGCTGCATGTGTTGTTTACACCATACAGGTTCTGCTACAGATAGGTTTTCTGGGTTTTAAACCTCTCTTTGGAGGGAGGTGGCAGCCATCTGAAAATAAGGGTGTGAGATATCTACTTTTACAGACATACCTGCCACCACTCAACAGTCAAAATGTGGCATACTGGTTTGTGAGATGCAGCATCCACATTTGTCTGTCCTATATTTATACCATGTATAAATCTAGAGCTGAACAGACCATACCAGACTAGTGGCCAAAATCATCTTTTGACTCAAAGTTAGGAGAGAAATATTAAAAAAATGGCAGGGTGATAGATGGCTTGTAAAAGTAGTAGGATCTTTTCCCTTTTCTCCTCCAAAAGGAAACAGAGGCATCAAATATGCATATATTTTTTTCAAAACTAACTTTGAGTAGATATCTGAAACATTAAAAAATAAAATAAGACAAGGATTAAGCAAATAGCAAAATGGGCCAATTTCCACTCCTGAGAAGTCTGTAAATATGTGGGAGAAGAGAAGGAGAATAACTGCTGGAAAATCACTAGAAAGACAGAAGTGAAGCAATAGTTGGAAAAAGAATGGCAAGAAGCTCAATGAATGTAAGCAAAAATAGAAGTCTAGGAGACAAAACAGGAGGGAAAGAATGCAAGGCAGAAATGGGAAATGGGAAACACATCTCTCAAATCAAATGTACACATCTTAGAAGGGAAAATTTAAAAAAAAAAAAGAAGAAAGGTAGGAGAATTCTAGTGAGGCTGAGTGAACGTGTATCTGAGGCAAAGCAGCCTCAGGGTAAGAATAAGGACAGAAAAGTCATAGTGCTTTAACCACGCTGTATAGTTACACTAGTAAAACCTCCTGAGCATATACTCAGCAGTATAGATCTACATGTGTTTGTATCAGTAGAGAGTATTCATAAAAGAAATGGAAAATCTACAGGGCAGGAATACAGCAAATAACAACAAAGGCAAAGCAACAATCAAGTTGGAAACAGATAAGGAATTGCACATTCTACCCAGAGGTACAAGAGTGGAGCATTTTAATAATGGCTCTTAAGTTTTATTGGAAAAGGTTTTATTTCTTCAATCAGAAAATAAATTCTGCTATCAAATGAAAGTTTCCAAACCTCCCATGATTCCTTCTCAAGCCAAGATACTTCAGGCACAGACTTAGGCTGCACTTAGGCAGACTTTCTGGTATATTTGCTTTGCAGATAATGTTGTCATTTGGCAGTTGCATTTGCCCCTCACACACAGCTGAAATTCTGGGGAAACCCTTAAAGCTTTGAGTTTCTAACGTCGGTTGCCTTCACTGTGAGTAAACTCAAGGCCAAAGGTAGATGGAGGAATATGCACAAGTACACCACGCAGGGGTTCCACTGCAGCCAGTGCTGGACTCTGGGGAAGTAACACGATATTTGTATATTTTGAATGCATTTCCAAATGCAGCTATGAATCACATCAAAGAGACTGAGATTGCTATACAAAATAATCCTCTTTTCTGTCGAGTTTCAGAGCAATTACGCTGCATTTGAGGCACTGTGGATTTCAGCTGACTGAACCAGTGCCTGGGTGCCAAGGGCATCTTGGTAGATCTGATATGCCAGATAAGTCACGCACAGATGAACAGCAGTTACTGCTATGCTCATCCCTTTCTACCATTAATGTTTTTGCAGCTGGTTTGTTTTCTTAGATAGAGGATAATAAACATTCACATGATGCAGACCAGGATTTCTATTATTAGTATGCAAAAGCAACCTTCATTAATGTCTACTGACAGCATGACTACTTAAGTGATTCAGTCTGGTGTCCTTTAGTCACAGCCTCTTGAGGGCTCAGGCTTTCGATATAGCAGCAGGGACCACTTCTGCACTAAACACTGATGCTCAGCTAATCCAAGTTCTAATTAATTGGTTTTCTTTTACTGTGTATTCATGTCTAAAAGGGATTTTTATATCAATTTATCACATTTAACAAAGCAGCACAAAGCAGAGTCATAGCTGTTGTAATTCCTGTATTCTTTTTCACACTGAGTGAATACAGAGAATACATTTTAATTCTAGTGTGAGAAGGCTGTCTTGATGCAAGGCTCCAGGTAGGCCAGTCTTAAAGGCGAAAGAACTCCACTTCACTGCATTATGTATTAATAAACCTAATCCAGCAGAGTCAGAGACATTCCTATATTACAGAAATTTCCATAATGAAGTATAATCAGTTGAGTTACACTCATTAATAGTGCTTAGTGTATGGTAACACAGTAGCAGGTAAGCTAAAAATCATTAAAGGTACTGCTGGTGAGGCAGATTTATGCCTCCGTCAGGCTGCTAACACCTGCTGTCTCAGAGGTATGGATAGAGGGAAGGTTACATCTCATTCCCTTCCTCTTGAAGGTGCTTTGTAGCACAGGCACAATAGATTTCCCAGCCAGGGTTTCTCTGGGCAGAAAATGTAGGCTGGTCTTTCCACATTTTGAGTCACTAAAGTGTTACATATGACAAAGGTAATTTGACCATTCCATGTCAGTTTTCTCTGACCCCTCTTGTGAGTTGCCTATAGGTGTGTGTGCAGGAACTCACTTTACGTTAGCATACTGGCTTGCACATCCATGAGCTCCTAGGTTTCCAGACAAGAAACTGAATTTCAATTCTAATCAATTTCTTAAGTACAATTTCATTTAACACAAACATAAATCTACATTTCCAAAGCTACTCACTGGCAGGACAAGTTAATTTCTTCAGGAGACATTAAAGATGCATCCAGCTGCTGGAGGATTTGGAAGGGTTCCTTCTCCCCATAAATGAATGAGAGAAATCAAAAAGTTCTCGCTACGTGGAAAGAAAATAAGCGCTTAGCTTCAGGTACTTAGCTGAGCTGGGTTTAAAAGATCAGGAAAAAAGCCCACTAGTTCGCTCAGAGGAGTTAGTACTTTAGCTTGCATAGAGCTTAATGCGATCCATACCTCAGTGGCATTCTCCATTTAGGAAATGTTTTGGTCCCTATTTACTCTAATTCTATCTACTATTTACTACTAAATATTCTAGTATTTACTAGTGCTATTTATTCAGCTCACAGTAATTTGAGCATATTATGCTTGCTGGCCATCATTCCGGATGAGATGGGCATAGGCTATGAGCCATCCTTGTACCACAGGAATCTCTTTTTTTTCCTTCACAGTTCCTGGGTTTTATTCACCATTTACACTGGCTGACCCCGAGATTCACGCACAGAAAGAGCCAGTTCTGCACAAAATTTTATGGGTGACAAGGGAATTCACTGGTTTCTCTTCTCCTTTGCACAACCTTCTACTCCTGGACAAAATCGGCATTAAAACACACCTAACAGCATTTGCAATGGCATAAGCAATGACATAACTGTTAGGGTTCCCTGAAGGCATTCTGATTGTGGTTCAGTTACCCTTTTACTTCCACATCAGATGTGGCACAAAATGAATTGCCTTAAGAGACATCGTTGCTTACAGCCATGAAGCTTCATTGCACCCTCCATGGCCTCTGTCACTGCACAAGGAACAGAGAGCAGATCCTCCCAGCAGACCAAATGATTCACATCATTTCTTTCTAGGAAGCAGAGAGCGTTGTGCTGCCAGGACTTTATCAGTGCTTCTCTTGCATCTGTCTTTTCTGGGGAGTTTTTTAATGTGTTTGTTGCCTTTTGCTTTTGGTCTTGCAATATCCCCCTTGGCTGTCCTGAGCAGATGTTCTGAGCTGTCACTGGGGACAATGAATAATTATAAAGGTCCAGCAAAACTGACCATCTCAGTGTGAAATGAAGCTGCCATCAGGAGCCACCCTTAGGATTGTTTGCAGGGGGGCGGAGGGAAGGAGAGTTATTTTCATGCTACCAGTCAGAAATGGTTCCTAAGTAGCACACCAATGGCAAAGCCCTACCTCTTGCTCCATTGCAGCTGGGGACAATCCATTGTACACTCCTAAATCAGGTCTCCTGTGAGAGGAAACGACAAAGCCCTCCAAAATGCAGGTGAAAACATGTCATGTCAGAATCGATAGCTGCATCCAAAGGGGTTAGTTTGGCTCATGAGAGGGGCCGAAGAAATCTTCTCTTCATTTCCGCCCTTGAGCTTTGCCATCCTTCAGTTACCAAAGAAAATGTCACTTTTATACTGTCTGAAGCAGGTCTGATTGATTTATCTCCCCCATATAACAATGATAAAGCCAACAGAAGTGAAAAGCTCCCAACCAGCTACTAAGCACCAGCTAACCAGAAATGTAGGAGAGCGGGTCTGACTTTACTGCAAACTGAGCATACATTTCTCCTGTGCTGCATCAAACCTCCTGCCACCCCACTCCTCTCTCATCCTCTGAATTGCAATGAGACACAGTGTCTTCACTGTTTCTTACCTCCTTCGATTATGAGATGTTTTCCTTTTAAGCATATTAAGAAGTTAAATCTACATTTATGGTATGCAAGCTACCCTGCTTTGCGTTATAGAGGAGAAAACTGTACAAATCCCTTTATGTTCTAGCGCTGGGATGTGTTTATCACCCCACAATCAAATGTAATACAAGTTGGCATCAATTTTACTAAGAATAATAAGACAAAACATAATGTGAATACATAAAAAGTGTTGTTGACAGCTTGTTTACAAAATCCAGGGCTTTAATGCCGACTTTGTTTTAGCACGAAACTTATTAACATAATAAGAATACTGTCTGCTTCAGACAACCTGTTATCCTCAGCTGCACTTTTTTTGGAAAAGTCATACTTTCTTAGACACCCTTGAAACTTTTCTTACCCACAGTCCTCACTGCCTCTAGTCCCACAGACTTCAAGAGATTTTATAAAGGCTTTTCTCCCAAGAGACATGGCTGTTCTTCCCACTTCTCAAGACAGAAAAATCTATTTTATTAAATGTTTGGACTTTGTGGATACAATATTTTTGAACTTCCCAAATTCAGATTTCCATGTACAAATGGGGTAATTAGATATTCATTTGAGTCTGTCAACACATTTTTCAGAGATAAACTCATTCCCTTTATTCAAGTACTGACGGTCCAAGTAATAATACCAAGGTAATCTAAAATACTCAGTTGAAGCCCCAGCTGAGGAATGCAGTTAATAAAGTGTTTCACCATCCAAGAAGAGCATAGATGCTTTTTAAAAACAAAATATGTATGTAAATACTTCTTAAACAATAATGTTTTCCTGAATTAAGGACTTTATCTGAATAACATCTGCTTAATAATTCAAGCTGGAAGAAGCTGCATCACAAGAATCTACCTGATCTTTTTTATCTGGTATCTTGATGAATCATCATAACAAAAAACATAAACCTTAGATTTGAAATCTAAGGAGGTCTGCTGCAAGCAACACTACACAAAGAGAATAAATGCAGCCATCCATCACCAAGACAGTGCACAGGGCTCTGTTTTTACTGTAAACCACAAAGAAATGGACCTGAGCTTGGGTGTATAACTCCTATGTTGGTGTTCTTCAGCTCCTTGGTGCTTGCCTTGCAAACTCTTTTGATATTTGTTCATGCAACAAGTGTATGCATTGTATGTATATATATATCCCATGAACAGAAAAAATATGTGTGGATTCAAGGATTTGTTCTAGTGTGCAGATGTATAGTTTGATAAATCTTTTGCAAAGGCAACAAAAATACTCATGTCTAACATGGCCCATAGAAAAATAATGTAAAACTTAATTATATTAAAGGAAATGTACAGATACAGTTTAAAAGCATTTATAATAAATAGTAAATATAAAATATAAATACTTACAAATTTAAATATCTAAATATCTCCTGTCTGTTTATATGCAGAATATATAATAACATATGTTCTCTGGATTTTGTTGGTAACTGAAGTTGTTTACAGTAATTGGTTAAAAAGTTTTTCCAGTTTCTGTTGACACTACAGAATATTTGTATTAATTTTGAGTCCCTTTTTTTAAACACATTTCTACATCTAACCTGCATTGGAGAAAACCTGAAAAACTGATCACTTACTCATTTTTCCAATCTGACAATGGAAATAAGGATTCCATTGCTCACAGGAACAATAAAGAATCTGTAAAGAATGTGGAGTCAATAAATACCAAGTTAAAAGTTTTACATTTGAATTAAAGGCAACTCCTTTATTCATCTACTTTATCACAAAGATTTCACTTTCACGAATACCTAATTTTCTTATGAAAAATCAGACAGCTCTAGTCAACAAGTGCTACAAATACCTGTTTGGCATGTTGCTTTACATCAACTACTGATGTAGCTACACATTGTTCACTGAATGTCTTTCAAGCTTTTTTCTCAAACCAGAATTGGAGATTTCCTCACAGACATCCTCGTGAAGTTTCACAAACCTCACTCAGCTTATTTTCACAAGAGCCCTTCAGCAGGATAGATGAAGTGAGACAAAGAAAGTTGAAGAGTACCACTGTTCGCTAACTAGGAGTCTACAATTTGCAACTGTGACTAATCAGCATGTCAGATAACTCAGATAGTAAATTCTCATTTGAAAGCTTTGCTTGGAGGCTTCCAGATGCAATGTATGCAGATGCTGCTTTGAAAATTTTAACTGCTAGCCTAAGCAGCAGGTAAGATTTTTCAGCGGCTTGTGACAAGGTCAGCTTGGAGGATTTTCCTTATAGGACGCCTCAAACTATGTCTATGACAGTACCTCAGTCTCTGACAAATTTCAAACCCTAAAATCTATTTCTGAAGAATGAGAGCATTAAAGCTCTTCAGCAGAAAGGATTGTGTAATAATGTCTTTAATATTCATCTTCCCTGAATCTTGTTCTTGTCAAATAGGTTGAACTGTCTAGTGGCCTTATTTACTGGCAACGCTGAAAACTGTGCCTATAATGACAGTATTTATTACCTGGAATGTATCTTGTCAAAATTTGTCTGGCGCTCACCATGCATGTTGTGCATGTGCATGCCTTATGTCGTATGTAGTAGTTTAACAGAGGTCTTTTAGCTCAAACAAATTACTTTCAGACTCTTTACTGATTTCAGATGCTATGGCACAAAATCTCAGCATGTTATTCAAATTCTTCTTCAGTATCATGTTAATACTTCTTCTCATTCTCACACAGTCAAGACAGAAAATATCTGCTTCACATGCATTTTGGACAGACAAGTCACACTGCTTGGGCCCAAAGTTGGTGAATCTACAAGCAAAGATTTTAGTCAGAGGCCAGAGTATATGTTCACATTAACCCCCAAAATTGTTCTTCCAACAAGCTCTTAAGAGTAAATATTCCATCATGTGTTTCCTGAGATCATGGCCCAATCTTTGCCTATGGAAACATACAAAACTTTAAGACTTTATGAAAGAGATCACATTACCCACAGCTTTAACTACTACTAAAAATCTGGTTCAGAATTAAATAACCAATGTGCTATAATCAAACTAATAGCACAAATTTTGATATATTTCCAAAGAATCACAGAACAATTTAGGTTGGAAGGGACCTTTGAAAGTCAACTAATCCAACCCCCCAGCAGTAAACCAAACAACCCACCTAGCAGGTAAGTTACTCCTTATTTATAAAACAAACAACACAACAAAAAAAAATTATAATTCACAGCTTTTTGTTTTCTCAGGCATTCTAGGACCTTAATAAATTAATTGACTGGCTATAATCTGTAGTCATCTGAGCTCAAAAGTGAATGCAGGAAAGACAATGAGAAACATCCTGAAGTATTAACACTCCCGAGTCAATTTGAGGAGAATCTTAAGTTTTCAATTTATTTTCATGAGCACTAGCATTGTCAGACTTGCTGTGATTTTGTACTTCAAATCAGTGTCTGTAACTCTTTTCATGACCAATGCATAAAAAGCAGAAAAGTGGTTATAGCTCAGAAAGTGCAATATGTAGATATGTTAAATAAAAGGATGAATAAAGAAAAATAGATGACTATGTGCATCATTGACATTAGGAAATTTAGGAAAAATAAGTCGTTTCCCTATTGTTTTTTTAGTAAGAGAGGCCTTAACCTTTTTTAAGGATAAGTAGGCACATGCTATCTGGAGAAGGGGGATGGAGACAAAACTAATGACAGGGTTTAATTTGGCAACTGCTGGGCTGAAGGAAGGGACTGGACTGGACAAAGACTGAGGTTCAAACTAGCAGATATCTATTAAAGAGGAAATATCTGGCGGACAATAAATGCAAGAGAGAAGGGGGGGAAAAGCAAGAAAAAAGAGAAAAATCTATAACTCCCCACTGATTGTGCCTCTTGTTTATAGCACTCTGCAGCTCCCTTCCTCCTATTATCTTGTACAGCTAGGGCAGCTCACACATCATGGACAAACCAATGTGTGTTGATTTTCTTTAAAATAGCAGCAGGTCTTTTACTCCAGCCAGGATAATAGTAATGATGGCCAAGACCACATCTTGAGAGGGCTTTCTTTGCATTACTGATTCATTAGGCAAAGTACTAATTGAAACTACTGCTAATAAATCACTGCTGCCTATCAAAGTTGCAACAGCAACCTGACAAAAGGAAAAAACAGCATGTGATCTACTTTAAACATAGTGAAAAACCCCTTTTGCTTCTTATTATTTTGAGTAGCACTAGGATATTGCTAATCCTATAATATTCACCCTAACAAGAAATGTGTGAGAAAAGGTTTCATCTCTCATCCTCTCCCTCTAGAGCATCTGTGGAGGAAGTTTAATCCTTCTCTCAGAAAATTTCCAACACTTGCTGATTTTCAGTCGTCCTTAATAAATCACTCAGATTTTCATATGCTGACTTCATCTGAGGTGGTTAGTACTTATTCTGAATTGCTAGAATTTCCTATTGCAAATTCACTTCAGAAATATTAATTTAATGCTTCAGCTATTTCATTATTTTTTCTGGCTTGGTTCCCAATCATTTTCCTAACATCCCATTACAGCAAATACAGAGGCTCATGCTTAGCACATTTATTTTCTATTTCAGGTGCCACTGATTTTCTGCCATTTGGAACCTATGAATTCTTTAATAGCAGTTAATGTAGGGAGTAACCATCTGATAGCTGTTATACTGATGTTTCCAAAATTTTTTATTAGTATCTTTAAGACAATACATGGTGTTTGCACATAGGTCTAATTCTCAGATCAACAGTATTTATTTTAGAAAGCCAAAAGTATCCATATAGACAATGTATCTGTTCTAAGAACTTCATAAACTGGGCAAAAATTAGGAAAAAAACATGTAAACAAGTCTATTGACTATAAAAAGTTCCACAGAAAGCTAGCAACACAGCAGGAAATAGAAGTCTCTTCTTTCTGAAACTATTCCTATATATTAAATATAAAATCATTCTGAGTCACTGGAGTGCAAGTGCAAGTTGTCTGAAAACAGTGTTTGCAAATACTTTGTGAACAGCATTTGATTTCTCAGACAAGACCTTCTTTCTGTGTGGTCAAACAATTTTCATTTCTAACTCTACTTAAAAATTTGGTTTCTTAGAAACAATACATTTATTTTGATTTTTGTTAAGAAAACCAGAATTGCTGTCTAGGACTAGACTTGATGGTAACCAAGACATAGTACAAGAAGCTTTAGTCTGGTCTGTATGGTCTCAAATAAGCTTTTTTGAGTAGCTGTGGAAAAAATCCATCCCATTAATTTTTTCCTCTTATAGATATGAACTGGAGTTAGCATATTCCTCAAAGAATTATAACATATAATATATACAAATTATCTCACTATATGTGTCTTATCTCACTATATCTTTTTCAGGGCAGTTGGATGTTTTTAAATCCTACAGTTTAATTAAAATATTCTCATAGACATGAGAAATATTTTTTTCAATCATCAGTAACACCTGCTAGGATGGTGTGAGTGCAAATCTCACTATGCCATACATGAAAACATTTCCATTTTTTAAACTCATTTTGAATTGTTCTGTAGTTAAGAGAGTAAATATATCCAGACCAAAAGCTCTTAAAAAATAAACTACCACAAGATAAGGCTTATGGCCCTTCCAAGAAGCTCTAGAGGGAGTCAGGCTGGCTCTGTGATAGTCAACAAATTTTCAAACGGACTAGATTTTGAAGTAAAATATCAAACGTGAAAGTCTATGGATTATGGGCAGCAAAGACAATGATCACTAGTAAATAATTACAGAAAACCCTTACAAAAGCAAATGATTGGGAAAAACTGGCCTGTGACATTCACTGTGAACATTTGTCTATAAAAAGGAAAAAGCAGAAGAAATCAGCAGGCTGCTATGTAAATCCATGGTTTATTTGTGTCTTGGCTAGTGCTTAAATTTCTCATTCTTTCAACTCAAAATGGTTATGGTGAGACTTCAGTAGGTGAAAAAAGGGGTGAAAAAAGGGATGAAAAAAGACATGGAAGTATTTCCATGTAACAAATGAGCAAATAGACTGGGATCTCCAGACTGGAAATAGGTCCAAAAAATCATGGTTGAGGAAAAGGACGGCTATTCATTATCCCTTCCCAGCCAAAAGATTTGGGAGACGTGTTAGGGGAGAAGTTTCATGGCAACTAAATTAGCAAAAGGCAAGTACAAAACAAGCAGCTGGAGTATTTTTCCCAGACTGTATAGTTTATCTGTGAAACTCCTTGTGATGTTGAATTTCCACAGGTTCAGCAAGGAGTTGTTTAAGTTCATAGAGGAACAACCCATCAAGTGAGATGCAATATAAAGGAGCCGTCTCCCGATCAAGAAATCCCTAGGTCACAGAAATCTCTGAAAGTTGGGACAATATTCTGGATAAAAACCCATAATTTTATTCTTGGTCTACTCTGTTCTCTTCACAGGTACCCTCTGTGCCCCATTGTCAGAGACACGTGCTGGGCTGGGCAGACTCTTGGCCACTCTCAGAGCTGTTTTTTGCTGGATAGCTTTCCTTGCTTTCAGTAATTAATTGCCCTGCTTATCAACTGGAGATGGTTTCTTTTAATGGGCTTTGCTTGCCAATGTTATAATTCAAATACTGCTGTCTTACTGCATTTTACACCACACAGGGTAAATGGATCTCAGAATAGACATTTATTTATATTTACTCTATGACTTAAATCAAATGTCACCAAATAGCCTAGAGGGATGTCAATGAAAATGGGAATCTCATCCTCTGAGACCAGCCACAAACATACTCAAAAGAATATGCTTTTCCATAATTTATTATTTAACTAATATTTAGTTCAGCCTTTTAGAGAGAATTTCACTGCAAAAATAAAATCCACCCACTCTTCAAATTCACTTAATATTTATGGGATCCTATATACCACTTTTGTGAAGGATGTAGTCACTGTAACTTGTGCCCTTCTGAGGTGCAGATTACGTTGAGAACTATAATGGAAGTCAATGAAAAATATACTTCATTACCTTGAAATGATCTGAAGTACCTGGGCAATTTTCATTTTAGCAGATTGTCTGCTAATGCGAGAAACAACAGCAAGAGGCCAGAAAAACATGTTTGTCACTGTTATTTCTCTGGTTATTGAACATTAGATTACACTCACATATAGGACCCTGTGCAAACAAACAACTTTATCTTCTTTTTACAATTTGCTTTGTCGTATGAGCTCTCACTGAGCTCTTCTTTGCTGTGCAAATGAAATAACAAGGTTGTTCAAGGAAGGAAAGCCAGTTTATTTGAAGGAAATCCTCAGGAAAAAATATATCATAAAAAAATTTCCTAGAAGCAGAATTAAGTTAGCCTTAAGTTTGGTTACCTAAAAGTATGATCAAAATGATTTTGTAGTCCCTGTGCAGTACTTGCTTTCTTTTGACATGACAAAATAATGTAAGAGAAAGAAAATCTCATTTGATTCCTGTTGATGCATCACTTCTGAAGCCAGCAAGATGTCCCTCACGCCAAAGCATTCCAGAGTATTTGCTAAGATGAGTTAGTGGAAACGAGTTGCTGCACTTCTGTCTTCCTCCTCCCAGCAAACTGTAAATTCAGACATGCATTTTCACATCAGCTAATGTGATCATATTATTAGGATGAGTTTGCTTAGGGTTAGCAGGAGGGTTTCAAGGTCCCAGGAGCAGGATTAGGTGTAGTTTACGGTTTTTCACCTCTTAGGATAACAATAAAAAATAATTAGTAAATTGCATGGTGAGACATAGTCTCATTTTTACTCTCTTACATGCCACAGTGTTTTAATGGAACAGTAAAGAAATCCTTAATTCATGTGAGTGGAAAAAAGAAATCAGAAAAGAAAAAAATCCCCCGAAACATATTTTAAAAATGTGTTTTAGCAGAGCCTGATTTTCCATTCTCAAGGGCTTAATACAACAGTTCTCCCATGCCCAGACACTGCACAAAAATTGTTCCAATGTAAGAAACGTTGAGGGGTATAAAATATCTTGTGAATGTTTTTAACCAGGAATCAATGTTAAGCTGATTAGCATAAATGTGTGTTTAATTCAGAGAGAATTCCAGTTACTACAGAGTAAACTGCTTTTACAAAGAAAAAGTATCCACACTGACAATGATGTCACATTCAATTTTAGATAAATTGCCTGAAGGAGTCTTGCAAGCTCATCTGTGTGGATTGAGTTTGGTTTTGATCCATTCCTTTTGCAGGGTTTTGGTGTTTTGGGTTTTTTTGAATATAAAAGGGAGCGCAGGTTATGCTGGCTCCTGGGAAGTCTTGTGACCTGCAGCTACTCACTGTTGAAGCAGCCTTGAGGTTTCTGAACAGTGCTGCAAAATTCACCCCCGCTGCAAGAGACTTCACCAGTGCAGGGAGCCTGAGCACAGATGGGGCTGGAAATCTTGGTGGGAGGTTTGGGGTCAAAGAAGAGAGCTCCTCTTCTGCTCCATACACACTTCCACTGCTACCACTGTATCTACCAAGAGGAGTGGGTGCGGTGACTCAGTGCCATTACAGTCTTGATACCATATTTCAGATTTAGAGATATCTAGGTGAGGGATGCAACCAGCATAGGAGTAACATGGGATGTATGATTAACGTCACACCTCCTGTGGCAGTGGTACTGTTTCTCTCTCATTTACTAGGTTGTCTCAAGAACTAAGCCCAGGTAAAACCACCTTTGATCATTTCTGCTGGCTCCTGGTACTTCAGCCTTGTTCACTTGGGTTGAACTCACCAGGGTGCCAATTTTTCTGACTCAAGACAAAGCAGACCCACCAGTAATTCAAACAGATCCCACAAAGGTATTGGAAGATGGGGACTGAGACCTTGAATACCTCACAGGACTTAATATTCATAATGAGGGGTTTGACCTGTTCCAGCAGCCAATTATACAAAACAATATATGTGGTTTAATGCATTATTATTAGAGAGAATGAAATCAAAGCCAAAGTATGATCTCATTCTTCCATATAGTGTATTAACCTATTAAAAGATTTAGAGTACTCCATCACAGAAGTGAATTAATAATTAAATGGAACATGCCTGGTACTTTATCACATTTTATGTCCATACTTTTATAAGAAGAGGAGCATTATTTTATTTTAAGGAAAAAAGCATTTTAACACTGATTAGGAGCTTTAAAATGAAAAACAAATCCTCTGTAGAATGCAAGCCCGGTTCCGAAATAATAGTCCCTTCCACAGCACATATTCAGGAGATGTGTTTATTTTTAGACATAGATAATGATACATCCCTCATAGTTTATAGACTCTCTGCTTAACTGTCTATTATTACAACTTGAATATTAGTTACTGTAATACAAATAGCTAAATACATTGACAAAGACAAATGAAGCCCTAAGAAGAAATTACTGAACATCTGCTATTGTGAATGAATTTTTCATCTGTGACTATACTCTCATTGTGTCAATACAAACTTTCAGGCACAACATATTCCCTTGAGACAGTGCCTTTTCATCTGCACAATAATAGCATTCATAATTAAATATATGGATTATTTTAATTTTGATTGTCTAGTTCTGCAGATTGTTCACAAAATAGTAGGTTAAGAATGACGAAACCTGATGTTGACAATCATTTTGATTGGTAACATACGTTGGGGGTTTGCACATCTTTTTTCCTTTTATATGTTCTTAATGTTATTATATAGAAACTAAATGAAAGAGGAAGCTTTTTGGAATCTTGAAAATATAAATTACTATGAATTCCAACCTACTACAACATGAGCAACAAGAAGATAGCACATCCCGATGGTACAGGACACAATCATCATGGGGAAACCTAACCTGAAACAAGAATAAAGGAAAGATTAATAAGGATACAATAGTTACTGCTCAAAGCAATTTATGAAAAGTAAATTTAAGGTCTCCTACACATTCCAAGACTCAAATATGCTTCTATCAGTGTCAAAAACAATTACAGTGAGTACGACAATGTCTAGGAGTCTATTATTCAAGTTCACATTCCTACTTCCATCCTGCTTAAGAGTTGAGTGGTCAAAATCAGCATAATTGCACTGGTTTCTGGACACACCTTCCAATTTATTCTGTCTCAGAATCTAGCAAGCCTTATTTTTTGGTTTCTTTTTGTTGTAGTGGGTTCGCTCCCTCCACCCCCAGACAGCACGTAATTACTCAGGTAAAATAAAACTTGTTTCAAATTATGCAACATTAGAATAGATTTTCCAATGTGTATCACTTCAGATTAGGTGTGTAACCCTAGCTGGCACTTTATAACTTGATCTTTGGCTGAAACTGATTAAATTGTTTCCCTGTTTATCTGTAGTCACCTACAACTAGTATTCTTCTTCTGTCACTCTCACCAGGTTTAACAGACCTGAATATTAAAGGACTGTTCAACATAACCCCAGGCAGCTGTAAAAATGCTGAAACTTTGCTGTTCTACCAAAATAGCTATTTCTTTTTCACCACAGAATAAGCTTTTCAGACAACAAGATTTTATAGCTTTCTACAGAGTGACAAACACAGGCAGCAGAGACAGGCAACTGGTAATGAAGCTGTGGAGCTGGCCAAATCCCACTCTGCTAGATTTATAGGTTTTCCCTATGTGTGAAAAGAAGCCAGTTTTTCTGAATGTTAAGAGCATTATTGTATAATACTGAGGGACTGTGAAGAACCACCACTGTGATCAGATTTGTTTGGTTTGTTTTACTACAATCACTGAGGCGAGATGTGATCATGCCACAAACGACCCTCCTTACATAGTTTCTTCTGTCAAGCTCACCCAAGAATTTCAGTAAACTTGATCAAAGCACGGCAATGTTCTCTGAAGTACAGCATTCCATTTATTCTCTTCCTTGAAGTAAGACCTACTTATTACATGTGGGTATGTTAGTTTTGTCTTGCTTGTTTGGAGCCCTTATGAAGGATCCTCAAGCCTGTTCCCCCCTACCATTGCTGGTCAGAGCACTAATAAAAAGTTGATTTTGTAGGTGACAAGAAGACATCTTTCTCTGAGCTTGGGTGGATGAATATCTTTCTTTAGGAAGCTACAGCTAGAAGGGACCTCTTGCAGCATTAAGGCTGGACTCCACTTCCTCAAGGTATGAAACCACTTGCGTAAAATGAAAGTTATTCTCAATGGCTCACTGCAGGCTGTGCTTTCTACCAGCAGCTGTGACATTACCCTAAACCTTGAGATCCTCATGAGTCATGTTTCTTTCATTGCTGTTTTGCTGCAAATCTGAATGAAGGAGGCATAGATGTGGTTGGCAGATCAGAGGTGCTGTCACCTTTAACAGCCATTGGTTCAAGTTACAGACAAGGGACTTTTACCAGGAATGAGAGTGACTGCAAGCACAAAAATAATCACCCCGATCTATAAAGTTTGCAAAATATGTTGGAAATAAATAGAAACCAAACATTCAAACAAAAGTATTAGAATTCTTTTGTGAGAACAATTTTGTCCATAAGATAGAAAGACAAGACTGTTGGAGTTGACAGATCATCTTGTTTCTCTCTTCCTGACATGCCCCTGAAGAAGCTGGCATGTCCCTGTGTCCATCACCCACTATTGTCTGCAAGATCTGCTCCAGCAGGATGGTTTCTATTTCTGGGTCCAGAGTCTTTCTCCTTCATCTGTCTGGGATTTAGGACCTGGTGTGCTGGCCTTTTCTGCCATTTTGGCAGCAGGCATTATTATTGCTATTCTGGTTTCAAAGGCATTAATGTTAAGCTGGTATTTGGACTTGAGAAAACAGAAACAGAGAAGAAGAGAGAGAAGGTTCAGCCCTGTCCAAGTGGTGTAAAGAAGTAGGTATGAAGTAATGTTAGAAAGGGTCATAGGACTGTCACAGATTTCAAATATTTCCTGAAAAGTCTGAAATGCCGTGTCCAAGATATATTTTTCCTTTTTTGTTCATATGAACATGTATAAATATACTGCAGATAAGTGTTACTTCTTTTCCAGACTGGCCAGATCCTTGCTTTCGCATTACTTATTACTTGAAAGAGCTGAATGATTCTTCAATCACTAAACTATGATCAAGCTGATAATACTGCAAAGTAGGAGAGCTAAAGCATCTCTTGGAACTCTTTTAGAAAAAAGCAATAAATAAATAAATTAAATTAAGGCTTAGCCAATTGTTTCTCAGGCGCTTTCCTTCTTTCTCTCAGCAAATCTGATCTCTGGCCTTCCCTAATCTTGCTTATATAAAAGTGTCCAGACAGAATAACAAAAAAAAAAAAAAAAAAAAAAAAAAAAAAGGAAAAAAGGAAAATTGGCAGTGGCTATAGGAATAAAATAGCACAGCTAAAAAATTCCTCCTACATCCTTCAGTACATCTAATGAACACTCTCTGCCACTGTTTGCACATGACAGGCTTGTGAACCAAGGATTGCCACAGCCCTCATAAGAAAGCCGCCTGTTGTTTGACAGAAAACAGAATTTTATTGACGTTGCAGTTAGCAAACAATGAGCTGGTAATGGGGGGAGAGGGGACAGTACAGTCTTAATTTGTACTAATACGTCCTAACAAACCTCCCCGGAGAGGCCACCTCAGGTCAGCAGTGAAAGGCAATGTAAGGCCTGTGTGAAGACTGGCGGGGATGGGGGGGGCGGGGGTGGGGGGTGGGGACAGGATCCAAACGGATTCAGTGGTTACTCAAGCATTGAAATGAGGACAAAAGAAGCCTCCTCTGGCTTGGAGGAGGTCCGTGCAAGAAAAGGGATGAATTATATGGGGCCGCATACATACACGCAGGAATTGTAATCATACCCCTACTATCACAGTGCCAGTCAAATGTGTAGCTGGAACCAGGCACAGCCAGTCTGGGGAGGAACCTCATTTCATTTAGCGTGACTGCTTGCACAGGGCACAACTACAAAGCCGCTATTCTCATTGCATGCACAATTACCCCTCGACTTGGGGCCTGAATTTCAGGCTCGCTGGCCTGAGCACTAATGTAATTGGATCAAATTCAATGTGGAATACGTGTACCAGAGGGAGAGGAGATAAAGCTCAGTCAGTAAGTATTAGTTACCGCCGTGATAATCGATTACTTGAGTTGGTTCGGTGCCCTGTTACGCTATTACACTGCACTCCCCTGAAGGAGGATCCAGCTGCTGTCCCAGGCCACATAAAGCAATGTTTAAGGTATCTACATTTTCTTTAGTTATAGCAAATCTAAGAATGCATTTTAGACATTGCAAAAATTACTTCCAGCAACATTCATTTTCAGAACACTCCTTGGAGTCAAAAAGCAGCATGTCACTCAATTGCTCCTGCCCATGGAAAAGGATAGTCAGAGTTTAGAAGGCATAAAAACTTTTCTTGCATTAAAACTTCAGATTCATAGGAAACTCTAATTAGCATCCTTTGTACAAAAATATATTTTTACACAATTTTATAACAGCAGCATATCTGCCATGACATTTTTATACAGAAACTAAGGCCAGACAGATCCTGCACTGGACAGCTTTTTCTTCCTTCTCTGTCTCTATAGACAAGGAGACGCACATGTCATGGATGGTACAAAACATTCATTCCAACTCTCCACAGAAACTCAAGGAGCTTTCACCCCCCACACAGAGAGAGGAAGTAGGGTCAGACAAAAGGAAGGATCGATGACAGGATCTGGCATTCATCCTACTCTTCCCTCCTCTTCATACTAGAAGCTTACACATAAAACTGTGATCTAAGTGAAATCACACAGCTTAAATATACACAACAAGCAGATGTTAGTTCAGTGTGAGATAATGAGAGCATTTCAAGCAAGAACCCCAGGGATTTGTCTTGGACAAAGTTTTACTTATTAATAACTTCAGCAATTCAGTAGTGAAAAGCTTGCAAATCACCCATCACCAGAGAGAAGTCAGACTCTGTGGAGAACAGAATTCAGCATGTTTTCAGCAAATTAAAATGAGAATATGAAATGAACAAGATGAACCTCTGTGAAGGTAAATGTGAAGTATGTATTAGAAGTCAAACACAGGCACAAAACCAGCAAGGAAAGTGAAGCTTTTCACTGGTAATGACCTAGTTATTTCTGATCTTGCCTCACTGCAAGATTCCCAGTCTTGTATTTACTTAGCAGAAAGAGAAACTGGTGTATGATTATTCTGGGAATAAATCCTTTTTTTTTTTATTAGTATCTATGGATGTGAATATTACAGTTTCCTTAGGTTGTAATTTTACCCAATGTTATTTGCTAAACAATAATAGTGAAGCCTTTGGGATCTGAATTCCATTTTGCTGGACAAACTCATCTCCTACACTACCTTGCAGCACTATTTTGTGATGCTTCCAGAGGCAGCAAGACCTGGGCTGTATAAGACCCAGGTACAATACTCTCTTCTTCCCGGGCTGTTCTTCCTGATTTGTTCTTCTCTGTTCTTCTGGGAAGGGTCAACCCTGGCTATACATACAGACTGGGGGGATGAGATGCTGGAGGCCAGCCATGCTGAGAGGGATTAGGGGGATCTTGGCTGACAGCAAGTTAAACATGAGCCAGCAGCGTGCCCAGGCAGCCAGGAGGGCCAAATGTATCCTGGGGTGCATCAAGCACAGCATTGCCAGCCAGTCCAGGAGGGGATTGTCCTTCTCTACACTGTGCTGTTGCAGCCTCACCTCAAGTACTGTGTGCAGTTTTGGGTATCACAGTACAAGACGGACACAAAAATATTGGAGAGTGTCCAGAGGAGGGCAACAAAGATGGTGAAGGGACTGGAGAGGAAGTGTTAAGGGAAGAGGCTGAAGTCCCTTGGTTTGTACAGCCTGGAGAAGAGGAGGCTGAGGGGAGGCCTCATCATTGTCTATGGCTTCCTGACAAGGAGAAGTGAAGGGGCGGGTGCTGATCTCTATTTAGTGACCAGTGATAGAACATCAGGGAATGGTGTGAAGCTGCAACAGGGTAGGTTTTAGAAAGGAGTTCTTTACTAAGAGGGTTCTTGGGCAGTGGAGCAGGCTCCCTAGGGAAGTAGTCACAGTCCTAAGCTTGACTGAGTTCAAGAAGCATCTGGAAAATGCACTCAGTCATATTCTCTGATTAGTCTGGCCAGGAGTTGGATCTTGATGATCCTTATGGATCCCCTCCAACTCAGTATATTCTATAACAGAATCACAGAATATCAGGGGTTGGAAGGGACCTGGAAAGATCATCTAGTCAAACTTCCCCCTCCCTCCCCCATCCCCCTCCCTGCCCCAGAGCAGGATCACCTGGATTAGGTCACAGAAGAACAGGTCCAGGAGGGTTTTGAACGTCTCCAGTAAAGGAGACTCCACAACTTCTCTGGGCAGTCTGCTCCAGTGCTCTGTCACCCTCTCTGTGAAAAAGTTTTTCCTTATGCTCACGTGGAACTTCCTATGCTAGCACACTGCTAGCTCACCATCATCCTGTCGTCCACCAGGACTCTTTCCCCTACACTACTCTCCAACAGATCTGCCCCTAACCTCCACTGGTACCTGGGGTTGCTCTCCCGCAGATGCAAGACTCTACATTTGCCCTTGTCATATTTCATTAAATTTCTCCTCAACCAACTCTCCAGCCTGTCCAGATCCCACTGGATGGCAGAGCAGCCTTCTGGTGTGTAAACCACTCCTCCCAGTTTTGCAACACTGGCATATTTGCTGATGATGCACCCTATTCCCTATCTCCATGATTCTATGATTTGAGACACAACACATGAAACATTCTCAGCTATAAAAATCATACTTATAGGCACTGCCTTCCTTGAGAGCTCGTAACTTACACAGTCTGTACATCCTCAGGGGTATCTATGGAAGAACCATGCCTCCAAGGAGATGGGGAACCTTGAGTGTTTCCTCAATGGAAAAGCAACAGCAGAAATCTCCCAAGACCAAACCACCGGCCATGTAGGAAGCCTGGTACTAGCCAGGGATAAGACTTAAAAAAGATTTAAAACTAACTTCTACTCCCAGATGTATTTGCAATTTAATGTACAATTTAAATTTGACTAGTAGAGTTTGCATCAAAATTAAAATATCGCTTCTTGCTTCATGTCAGCTTCATACTGCACATTCTGTGGAAGGTATAACCTCAGTTTTGCAGAAGAGGACCTGTGGGTCTTGGTGGATACCAACTTGAACACGAGCCATCAATGTGCCATTGCAGGAAAGAAGGCTAATGATATCCTGGAGACCATCAGGTAGAGCACTGCCAACAGGTTAAAGGAGGTGATCCTTCTCCTCTATTTGTCTCTTGCGAGGCCACACATGCAGTTCTGGGCTACTCAGTACAAGAAAACCTTGGGCATACTGGAAAGTCCAATGAAGGTCGTGAAAATGATTAAGAGCACCTCTCCAATGAGGAAAGGCTGAGAGCTGGAACTGTTCACTATGGAGAAGAGAAGACTCAAGGGGAACCTCATCAGTGTGTATAAATGCCTGAAGGGATGCTGTAAAGAAGACAGAGACAGGCCCTTCTCATTGGTGACCAGTGACAGTACCAGAGGCAATTGACATAAACTGAAACACAGGAGGTTTCCTCTGAACATCAGGAAACACCTTTTCACTGAAACTAAATACTGCATCAGGTTTCCCAGGGTGTGGTGGAGTCTCTATCCTTCTAGATATTCAAAAGGCATCTTTATATAGTCCTGGGCAAATGGCTCTAGGTGGCTCTGCCTGAGGGGGACCTCCAAAGATCCCTTCCAGCCTCAACCATTCTGTGATTCTTGCCCACTTGCTTGGTCCTCTGTTATTCAGCACAAGATAAGAAGGCATTACCTGAACACCTGAAGACTGGCATGTCATCAGATAATATTTTACAAAGGAAAAATGAAATAATATTTCTCCTGGATGTCTCATCATATACAATGTTTTTCTCTGGAAATTCAATGAAACCAAGCTCGTTTTAAAAAGAGCATCTAAATGACTATGAAGGCAGCATCAAAAAAGAGGCTTAAGTCTGGGTATACTTAGCAGATGCAAAAGGTTAAATGAAAGTTAGATCGTTTAATGAAGCTTTATAATTCAATATGCAAATTAACTTTTTTTTAGAGACATTTTCCATAGTCTTTCTTTTATTACTGATGTAGCTCTAGAAGCTTTTTTTGCCCTTGATACAACTGGCCAGAATTACTATGATGGTTTTAGATTTCCTGACCCGATCCCTGGCTGCTCTGACAGTTTTTTCTATATTTTTCCCAGGCTGCCTGTCCTTGTTTCCACCCTCTATAGTCTTCTTCTTTGTGTTTGAGTTTTTACAGGTGCTCCTTGTTCACACAGGCAGGCATCCTGACTTCCTCTTTGTCGGGATGAATCACTCTAGAGCTTTGAGGAATACTAACCAGCTTTCCTGGTCTCCTTATCCCTCCAAGGATTTATCCCAGAGTATTCTTCCAAGCAGGTCCCTGAACAGGACAAAGTCTGCTTTCCCGACGTCCAGGACAGCTAGGTTAATGTCAGCTCTTCTCACTTGAACTCCAGCACTTCATGGTCACAGCAGCTAAGGCTACGCTTGAGCTTCACCAGCTCGGCAAGACTATGACCAAAGATGGTCATAGGAATTCCTCATATAATATTCCTCAAATATTTCTCTGACACGTGGAGCCCATCAGCCCCCAGTAGATCAGGTTCCTCAAAGTGAGTCCCATAGTCTAAGTAGCCAAACCGCTGGCTGTGGCACCAGTCCTGCTGTAACTATTTGTTGACTTGCCAGACTGGACTGGCCCTTTCCAACCCCTTCCCTTTGACTGTGAGGACTGATGAAAGCACAACCTGTGCTCCAGAGTCCGTTACTGCTGCTCCCAGAGCTCTGTAATCCTTCTCGATACTCCCGAGACTCTTCCTGGCTGGATCACTGGTGCCACGTGAAACAGCCATGGATAATAGTCAGTGGACTGTACAAGGCTTGGCAGTCTCTTGGTGATATCCCTTATCAGAGTATCTGGTAAGCAGCGCACTGCTCTAGAGACTGTGTCAGTTCTGCGAGTGAGTTATTTTTCTGGACCTCAGCTAGGATTAAATAGCAGAGTGAAATCATTTTTTGGGGAGAAAAGAGGGAGAGGACATTTTCAGATATATATTTCATTTTAATTTTGATCATTTGCTGCTGTGTTCACCTATGGAGAGACTCTCAGAAGTTTATTTTGACTTTTCATTCTAATTGTTAAAAAAAGGAAATGTAGTAATTACTTGAAAAATAAAACCCCATTATTTCCCTACCTTTTTTCTTTGGCCTTGGGAAGGAACAAGAATCAAGATTTTTTAATTTGTTGTTTGCACTACTCTCAAAGCAAATAGTAATATTCCTCTTGGTCAATTTTTCTGTTCTTGTAATACCTGTGGTCACTTTCCAGTCATCCTATTTCTTCTATTTCTTCCATTCAGTGCAGACTACTGAGTCTCCTGTTATTTTAGTTGTTTCAACCTTTATGTCATTCAAGTCTTTGAAATACTCATCCGATTTACCTGAAAGTATGGACTTTACTAACAGCTTAAAGAAAACAGATTCAAAATGTTTATCACATGCTCATGACCCCTTGAAATCCAGACACCTGTTGTAGCTCAGAAAACAGGTGGCTAAATCTGCAAGTGATCATTAATTCAACATTAACTTGCTGTGAATTTCATATAGCCTGAAATTACATAAAAATTACAGTGTAGTTACCTACTACTTACTACACACAAGAGTTACTGTGTAATTTAAAGCACAGAACAAAACCTATAATCCTATTTTCTTCTGATTGCTAAAATTATAATAATTTCTCATGATATTCTATCTGTTTTGAGTCTATGCCAAGATTTCCCATAGAGTCACTACCAGGAGTGAACTGAGATAGGGAAAATCAATTCCCAAGTGAGAAAATGCCTCCCACAGCCTAGAACATCCTCCTAAAGGTGATTTGCTGTTGCCACAATACTTTTATGTGCAGGATGAGCAATGGACCTTTCCTTGGCCTTCCAAAATTCTGATTATCCAAAGAAAAAAAGAGCAAACTGTCTTTATAAGAGAACAACTCATCTGCCAGCTCCACCTGTAAGATTTAAATGAGTATTGATAAAATATTTGTTGCAGTATCTGTCCAAGTCTCTGTGGTACAACCAAGCTGAAATACAAGACTGTCAGAGCAAGATACTCTGATGACTATCCAAACCCTATTAGTGAGCTAATAACCTGTATGAAACACCATTAAAAATGGAAAACATCAGTTCTAATAAAAAATACTGTAATTGATCATTTAAAAAATAAGCAAGACAAGTTACTAGATGTCAAGAGCACCTGACCTATCTTTCAAACCTAAAAAATACATTTCCAGTAGGAAATGGTGAAATGCTGCAGACACACAGTAAAGAACAGTGTTTCTGGTACAGAAACAAACCTGCAAAGGAAGGTAAGACTTATGGTTCTTCATTGGGGAAAAGCAACACAATGCTGATAAATTTGTGGAAGTTATCTTTCCCCTCTATCCTTGCAATTCTAACATCCGTTCAAATGAACAAATGCATCTTAATAGTTTGGCAACATGTACAAAATTTTCAATGCCCTGAATGTAGATGAGAAAGGGTGAAGAAAACAGTAACTATTTTGATTTAGCCTTAAAGACCCCATGGCCAACATAATAATTGCTATGACAGGGTAGAAAAGAAGCTAGATTGAGACCTTTGCACATGTTAGGTTGTGCTTTACTGAATTTATATAGTGCACTCAGATACAGATTGCCTGGCTCTGTAGATTAGGCCATGGTAGGATATTATTACGGACAGAGACATGCACAAGCCAAAGGCTTGAAAAATGTCTTAAATCACTTCTTTAAGCATGGGAATAATCCCATACTTTGTAAACACGTGTTTTGCTAGATCAGGAATAAAACAAAAAATCAAGTGACTCCATATGTCTCATCTATTGTCTCTTTTGGAAGATATTCAAAGGTAGGAAAGCCAATAAAGTAAAATGGTATGGTTCACCTGTGTAGCCTTCTTTGTTTCACCCATGGAAATTATGGCTTTTCTCTACCTATCTCCTATGGCATGAAACACTTACCAGGGTCTTCAACAGATAAATTGCAACTTTAAGTAAAGTTACTCTCAATGTGAGCAATAAAATTACCCAAAGCAACTCACAAGGTAGCCCCAAATTACCACCACTTGCTTTTTACCTGATTATCAATATAGAGAGTGAACCAACCATGTCTGAATATGCCAGACATATTCCTTCCCCAAGAAGATCTGTGCCAACCTTCAGCCATGATGAGAGCCAGGAAAGCAGAGCATAGATAAATCTCTCACATTGAGCATGACCAACTAGACCTACTCTCAAGACTATTTCTAAAATGAGTATAGGTGGCATAAGCTATGTAACATGAGAGACAGTAACAGGTGGCCATGACAGCCTAACACACAAAATTTACTCAGCTGAAACCAACTGGATAAGAGATTATCTCTTCACTTGAAGCGTGCTGATCTTTCCTGAGTTTCCAGAAGGAAGTAATCTCATCCACATGGGTACAACACTGGATTACAGAGACCCTAACCAAACCCATGCTTTGATAGAGAAAGAAACCTTTACAAAGTCAAGACCGTAACTATTAGTCCTCGTTCCCATGAGGAACTGTGCACTCAGACCTTCTGTGCCATTACTACTTTAAATAGACAATTGCAGCAGCTCATTTTCAGTGTTGCTAAATCTCCCATGGTTTTAAAAAAAATTAAAATCGTGCCTTTAATTTTGTTTTTAAACAGGCAAATTTCCATATGCTAGCAGCTCAAACAATGTTTGCATTTGACTCAGAGCACCAGTATTATATTTCAATGTCAAGAAACAACTGATACCCTGAAAAAAATGTTGCCAATACAAGAAGATTTACTGAAATTATAAACTACTTAGAGAAAAGATCTAAGGTTATGCTGCTTGCTTTCCAAACTGCAGTGAACTAACTGAATGGACTAGGATAATTTGGAAACACCTTTCCTCTTTTTTGTTCAAATTTTTCCTTCCAGAGATAATCCAAGTTTAACTCACATCTCTTTTGCCCTGCTTTCTTTCTAAGCCACTGTGGAAAACAGAAGAAACATACAGCAGAGTAAAATTAAAACTGTGTGCCAATACTGTATTAGTATTATATTTTCTACTGTACATGTTGTCTCTTTACAGATACAAAGGTCCTTTAAGCAATTTTACTACACAGCTTTGTATTTAAGCAGATTCCCCTGTTTTAATAATGCTAAAACCTACATAACCCCTTGAAGCCTAAATTGCTTTGTATCTACTTTTTCTCAGTATCTGTATAGTCTGTTTAAAAAAGTATATTATCTTGCTTGTCCATTAACAGATACTCCCAAGAAACACAGTGTTAAAGCTCCAAAGTGAGCTGTAAAAACTATAGAAATTTATCATCAAAGCAATAACTTTATTCTTCTCCAGGCAGTATTGTTATGACTGAAAACAAGTGATCTTACGTGAGACTGAATTTTAACCTTGTCATTAGTCAGATGAGGTTTCTGTGTTGCATGTAACATACTTAATGTAAGTATTGCATATAACATACTTAAATTTACATTGCATGCAACATACTTAAATTTGGTTTTGAAATTTGTGCTCCAAAGAATTTGAAACAGTGTTTGTTGCTACTGCCAGCGTGCAGCTAGAGGACTTGTTTACTATTACATTTACCAGAGCTAAGTTCTGCAAATTCAAATTTGCACACATTCTAACAAATTTAGTTTAAGTAGTTTCAATTCACATGAGTTTCTGATCCATTAATAACAAAAAAAAATTTTTATTGTCAAGAATATTTGAGTCCCCAGATAGTCCCCAACAATCCATTACTTAGTGCTTTAATATGAAAGTCCTGCCAGCAGATTTGACTTCCCATTCATTATTAGGGGAACATGTTATATATATTTATACAGACTGGCTCCCTTCCTGCCTACTAAAGAAGCAGGATGTGGCATGATAAAGCATATCATAAAGAATCAGGATGATCCGCTACTGATTTTTTTGAGTTTATCACAACTTCCTGTCACCCTTGAAAATATTATTGTATGCTATCAATGTATTTGTTCTCCACATCCTTTAGGCACACCCCGAGACATGTTTTGTCCTCAATTTGTTGCTTTGTTCCTGGTTTTCTTAAGAACGCTTCACAGCATTCTGAAGTCCAGGAAATGTGCATGCATGAAATTGATTCCACTCCTTGGTAAAGCCATAGATATTCCTCTTACACAAATCTGTGTAATGAGGTGTAGTTGTGAGTCTGAGCTTAAAAGTAAAAGTAAGGTGGATGCCTAGAAGAGAAAGTAATGAGGCATATCTTCTCTGACAGTACTTTAAGAGACACACGTACCAATTGTGAGTACAAGCCTTAGTATTCATGGCAATGAATTATTCTCAGCACGTGTTTGATCAGTTCCGATACAAATACTCTAATGACATAGATTTACGTAAAACTAGTGAGCATCATTGTGAAAAAAAATAATGCATTAGGACTGCTGAAACAGGTGTTGCAAAGTTTACAGGTAGGGTTTCTGTATTTTATGAAACATTTAACATATTTAAACTCACTTTTGATGACTACATGCTTTTTGCTTCCCACTGGGCAGGGAGGAGTGAACAAATGGCCACATCGTGGTCATCTGGTGGCTGGGTGTAAACCATGACATGCCCATGAATGTCCTTAATCCCAGCCCTCATAAATGGTATCTTGGAGCACTTTTCTTAGTTTCTTTTTTATTTCTCCAGTGATCTTTTATTTTGATTAAAGCACAAGATATAAAAAGAAAATGGCATTTTGCAGTAGAGATTAATCAGTCAATTCTTTAATAATTTCAACAGGGCACTCTCATTGAGCCCTGGACATTGCTAAAAAGCCAGATGGTACACAAGAAAGAATATGTTCCATCCTGTTCCACTCTGCTCTTTCTCCCCGCTTTGAGACTCCCATTCATGTGCTGGATAATGTAATGATAGAGAACTTATGTACAGCAGTTTACCAGGACAAAGAAGCAATGTAATTGCATTTTGAATTAAAAAGTTGAAGAATGTTTCCTGTGTACTAATGATTATTTTCATTATTAACTCAGCAGATGCCTCCTCATAAAAGGTTGTTGATGTTACAAGGCCAGTAAACTTTCCACCACAAACCGTATGCCTTAGGTCACTCAGCCCAATACAGGAGCAGACAGTGGAGATTTTCATTCCAACAGGGTGTACCTGGAGGATTCTCTCCAGCCCACCATGAAATTCCAACCAAAGGGGGCAACTGGAACCTCCCAAGTCCTCCCTGCAATCATGGGGCACTGCAGTGTACATGTCTTCCTACCGCAGGGAAGCCACAGTTCATAGTTCTTATGTACTTACTGCAAGGGGAAAACTTTTATTAACCTTATTTATTAAATAAGAGGTCTTATTTAAGTGCACTAAGAAACTAAGGCTAAATAAAGTGAATCCTATTCTAACTGCAGAATTTTCTCAACATATTCAAACTCCCATATAAATAGCATTAGACAAATAAATATCATACAAGTATGTTTTTTCCAGACTGTCGTGGATATATACCAACTTGTCTTATGAAATGGCAGAGCAGACTAGCAGATGAACAAGATAGAAAAAGTATAGTGCAGTGTTGTAGTTTTGCATGGCTGGGTTCTGATGGAGAAGGGGGGCTGTAGTGGTGGCTTCTGCAAGAAGCAGCAAGAAGCTTTTTGTGGGCTTAACAGAGTAAACATCATCTGACTCAAGGCCAGGCCCACCACTGACCAAGGCTGAGCCAATCAGTGATGGTCACAGAGCCTCTGGAAATCACATTTAGGAGAAAAAAAGCAAGCAGCTGCTTTTTGTCACCAGCGAAGGGAGTGAGATGTAAGAAACTGTGCAGGCACCAAGGCCAGTACAGGTCAGGGAAGGAGGTGCCCCAGGTGTGGAGAGAAAGATTCCTTTGCAGCCTGTGGAGAAACCCATGGTGGAGTGGGTGTCGCCCCACAGCCTATGGGAAAGGGCAAGACCTCACTTGCAGCCTGTGGAAAGAGCCCACACTGGAGCAGGTGGAGACATGCAGGAGATGCTGTGACTTGCATTGGAGAAGCCTCTGCCAGCACTTGCAGCCCATGGAGAGAGACAGAGACACAGAGATGAGTGAGAGAGATCTGCATGGAGCAGGTTTGTTGGTGGCAGGGGAGGGGACGGGGGGACTTGTGACTCCGTGGGGGACCAGGCTGGAGCAGTCTGGGCCTGAGACATTCTATGATTCTATGACTGCACCATATAGAAGTGACCCATGCCGGGGCAGCTGGTGAAGAGCTGAAGCCCCGTGGGAAAGGACTTATGTTGGAGAAGTTCGTGGAGGACTGTCTCCATTGGGTGGAACCCCATGGTGCAGCAGGGGAAGGGTGTGAGGAATGGCCCCACCACCCACCTAAGAAGGAAAACAACTTGTGAGAAACTGACCAAAACCCCATTCTGCCAGTCCCTGCTCCTCCCCATGACATAGTGGGGGGAAGAAGGGAGTAAAATCATGACTAGAGTGTAGTCTGATCAGAAGGGAGGAGTGGGGGGAGGTGCTTTAAGATCTGGTCACACTTCTCATTACCCGACTCTGGTGTCACTGGGTGTGCAGTGCAGTGTCATCAGTTAGAGAGTTTCTTTCCTTTATTCTGTGTTGAGTCTGTTTTGCCCGTGACGCTGATTGCAGAATGATCTCCCCTGTCCTTATCTCAACTCCTAAGCCTATTTTCTCCCCTGTCCAGCTGGAAAGGGGAGTGATGGAGTGACTTCGGTGGGCGTCTGGCCTCCAGCCAGGGTCAAACCACCACATACAGAGATGGCAGATGAGTACCACTAGCAGAATGTTTTGATGGGGTCGTGACTTGACCAGTTCACAGGGGTTGCAAGTTAATCAGAAGCATCAGTTGGAGTTCATTGTCTGATTGTTATAGGTACCTCTAAGGTACTTCAAACTGAAAGGTCAGAGCTTCAGATGGTCTGGTTCTGAACTCCTAAAAAAGCGCTAATTTTTTATATGTTTCTTTGAGAAAGAGTCCCAGTGTTGTCATCTAAGCCATGCCATCACACCATCATGAGTTACTTATGCCTGCATTCGGCAGAAGGATTACAGAGTGTCCAAAATTATGGAAAACCAGGAATATATTAGAATTCCTTTGAGTTACAAAGACAAGTGGGTGAAAACTAAGCTAGTTGTTTTACTAACTCTGCCTTCCTCCTCCCATCATCATCTGTACAGCTGAAGAGCTGGTTTGCTGCTGCAGGGAAGCAAGTGTGCACTTGGGACCCACCTGGGCATTGCTTCATAGGCTTACCTTTAGTTTATAACATGGCACAGGAGTGTCACAAAAGTTCCCCAGCAAGTGAGATATTCAGGAGACCTGATGGTCTGGACAAACCATCTATACCAAGGTTATGTGCACCCCAGTCTTCCTTCTTTGTTATTTTAGTTGTTTCATTTTCTTTTGAACAGTTTGGAAAATGAAATGGTTGATTTAACTGTCACCAGCAGATTCTGAGCCATCCCTAAGTCCAATCACAGAACCACATTATTATTTTTCTAAAATATGAGGATCATTGTTTCAGATGTGTTTAAGACATTTTCCATTATAATTTATTTCTGTTAAAATGAACTTTTTGGCAAAAGTCTATAGACTTTTGAGTCTCCTGTCTTAGAAACAGAAGACACAACAATGTATTCTGATGTATTTCAGCTGTAGCATTACAAAACAAAATCTTAAGCAGAAGTTTTGTATTAATATCCTTATAGTAATAGAGTTGTAATATGAATATTTCTTTACAATTTGGAATAATTTAGGGTAGGAGGTTTTTTCCCCTTTCCCTTTATAAAGTCTATTCCTCAGATAATTTCCATAGTACTAAGAAAAATAATTATGTGTATGGATGCCACTTAGTTTTGAGTCTCTCAGAGTTTTTGTTCAGCCTTCATTATCAGCAAGTATTAAAAAAATATATAAAAATATAATAATAGAATCAAGCTTAATAACAAATGAGCCCAGAAGAAAAAACTCAAATATTTAAAAAAATATTTAGTAATATATGTTACACAGGATTACAAAGAAAAAAATAAATCAACAACCCACAATAGAATTCCTTTTCAAACTCCCCTAGGATTAATTATTACCTTTTTATTAGACTTTTTCAAGGAAGGCAGAATAAAATTTATCCCTAACAAACAAAAAACCAACCAAACAAAAAATATCCCCAGATAAACAAAACCTGACAAACCTTATCTATTTTTCAGTGATAGCTTTTTACCTTTTCCCACAACAAACACTTTTTAGTCACATTAAATTCAAACTATCATTACACAGCCATTACCATTTTAGGGTATTGAACTTCCACATATCTGCTTTAAACTTTAAATTACCTCCGTTTAAGTAATGCTCACAGAAGCTAAGCAACTGCAAATGTTGAAGAGGAAGTTATTATTTGGGTGGTTTATTAATGCTGTTTAAATAAATGCAATATTGCATTAATTATGTGTAAACATAATCAGGAAAATAATAATAATTTTTAAAAGTTACCAAAAATCGCTGCTAAATTTAAGTAATAAAACCCAAAAAATGTAGTAAATACTACCACATATTTTGCATGAGAAATGTCTAGTTTACACAAGAAAATAAAACTCTATTTACTATTCCATGAAAAACACTATGTCCTTTAGGTAGTTCTAATTTCAAATGCATTATAATGAAAATAACATAAACACAAAATTCTCCTTTCTTCTGATAATGTCAGGAGACACCAGGATATTCTGTTTGACACATTATTTCTAACAGAGGGAAAATCGCCTTGCTAATTCTATTAAAAATATCAAACTACTTGAGAAAATTAAATGCCAAATAAAACTATATTTCTGATGTAATTCCAAATGTCTGTATGATGCCTTGGCAAGGAAACACAAAGCATCGGATTAAGCAAGCTCAATTTGAGGAGAATTAATATACTCTTTTAAGAAGGCTTATTAGTGTTCGTACTGCAAATGTATATAAGCTTTGTACTTACAACATTCTCTGAGTTCTACAGACTTCATGTGTCTTCCTGCCCTTTAAGTTACCTCTGTGTTTTGATCTCTTGCACATTGTTTTTCAAAACAGTATTTAGAGATACAGAATTTCTCCAAGCAAATATTCCCAATCCAGCACTTTCTGATTAATTCTGTTAATTGCTAAAGTACCATATTTAATTAGAAAATCACTTTCTAATTTCAATAATCTTTGAATAAGACTCTTGTTCGGCAACTATAGTGACTGTCTAATCAAAGTGAGCATGTTGTAATTAAATGGAAACTTGGCACGTGATGTAATAACTATATGAAGCTGCAAAAAGTTGGGATTTTTTTGGATAACAAAAACTATTTATGCCAGCACATGACATTACACATGTCAGAAATTAAATATGCCTTTCTGAATACAAACAACTGTATATGAATTTTATATCACCTCCCAGGTGGAATAAAATCAGAAACTGAGTTAAGGCAGTCTGGCTTTTTGTCCCTCTAAATCAAATTACAGAAATTATGGGAATGATTAAGCACTTCACTAATTCTTCTCTTTTCGCTCACTAATAATTCTTCTTTCATCTCTACTTGGCTGAACTTGTTCCCTTCTCAAGCTTGTCTTCCTCTCTTCTCCCACTAACTCACTTATGCCCAGCTTAAGACACAGTCTCTTAGAGCCCCCAACTGTTTATGAGCTCATACCCCATTGTTCCTGGGCACACAGCTCCTGTTCTCTGCCCCTTACTGAAGGCAGTGGCGGTCTCACCTCTCCCCATAAAATACTTGAATTTCCCATAGTTGGAAAGGCCAGAAGTGGCAAAAATCAGGCAGGACCCTGAAGAGGATTTAGAGATTTGCTTCTCTAGCTGGGCAACGTCATCCAGACTGAAGTGAGAAAGATTTTCAGTCCAGCCTCAAAATCTTGAGTCATACTTGGACTCAACATCACTGTGCTCTCATTTCACGGGGTCGTAAGGGGACTGACCAGATACTTGATTCTTTAAAATCCAGAAGCACAAATGATTCGTTTATATATAACTCTAATTAAGAATAAGTAGAGGAATAAAACACTCTAGCCAAATCATTATTGCAATGGCATCACTTTCTTTATATAGAAAGTTTTGGCCACAGTCCCTCCATTTGAATCATTCCTCCCCACATCTCCCTAAAGCTGAGTGTCACCTCTGCTTTGCTGCATGCTATTCCCCAATTATTTTTGTTTTGTCTTTTCATGCTGTCTCTAATAAAGACCACTCAACAGCCTCTCCTGCCTGTTTTGCCACAGCTATCCTTGCAAAGACAAGTCTTGTATGGGGAAAGAATATATTTTGTGGGACGCACTTGGACAGGTCCACATAAGAGCTACTGGCCTTTCTAGGACAGAATTTGACTTTTATTAATTGTCTGTGATAGGATGAAATGAATCACCTTCTAAAAGTTTCTTCTCTCCATTGACTACAACGAGAGCTGGGTGTGTGGAATGGAAAAGTGAGGTGAGGTGAATCTTTACTGACAAGCAGCTCTATGAACAGTGGAAAATAACGAAGACTTATTTCCTACCAATTTGTGTCTTAAATTTGATTGACTTTCTGTCTAAGAAGAAAGCTCCAGCTGAAGCTTTGTTCCATAACTTAAAATGACACTCACCTGCATGGACTTTTTCAGCATGTAAAGAACTGTGGGCTAAGGCTGCACTTTTCCTCAGTGGGAATACTAATAGGGTTTCTTTCCCCAGCCACTAACTTTGATGAAATTTCAGGGATTTTAATTATATTTGAGAAATCAATCCCTCTTTCCCACCATTCTCTCTCCTGTCAGAAGTGTTTGAATTTGATAAGCACATTCAGAAGTTACTAGGTGAGAAACACAGAGACATTCACAGAAGTATGATTGCACAGGAAACCAGATGAAAAGTTAGGCTTTGATGGAAAGAGAAGAACAAAAAGCTTTTCAAAAGCACTCTCTCTTTTTTTTAAAAAAAAATACTTATTACAGGCAGCTAACTGATCTTGAGATGTGCCAAAGGCTTACCTTGATATAACTCAAGAACGATTAGAGAAAGAGATCTAGCTTTGCATGTGCCTACATTATATAGGTCTAGTCTCCAACTTATTATCAGAATGTTTATAGACGTGGGAAGGTAACGGGGTAGAGAAAGAAATATGAAGTTAAAAGTAGCATGAATTAGCATATATTATGATTTGAAACTTCATGTAATCCCTAAGGAACTTTTAAGTTAAATATAAAAACGAAATTCAGTTATTAAGTTATACAAAAGAAAAATTATCAAAATTCAATTCTAAATTTCAAGGTGAACTTAACTAGTGTGCTGCTGTCGACACTCCCACAGTATATATCTCAGACTTTAATAAGAAATAGAAAAGTGAAGTTCCATTTACCAAAATATTTTAATAGCTGTATAACTTAATAAATGATCTCTAACAAAGTTCAAATAAAAGGAGCATTTTAATCAGTTTACTATTCAGACATATACCTACTGAACATGAAAATTCTGATGAAGTAGGGAATAATTTATAATTATTGTTCAAAGTGATAATACTTCTGCATGCAGTCTGTATTCTGAATAGTTACATATTCTGAATACTCAGAAATCTCACAAAGCCCAAAATTAATATTCCAGCAGTGTACCTCACAACTGAAAAGTCAAATTATTCTTATGATGAAGAATAATATCTGCCAAAATACAAAGAACAAGTGAACTGCTTGTATGTCTTGGTTGAAATTGTTAAACATGAAAAATGTATTTGAGGCTTTTTTTCTAAATACAACTACATCATTAGTTCGCACCAAAAATACCATGCTCTGGTAGTTACAATGGAAATAAACAACTTGCACAAGTGTCACTGAAGTAATGTATTTAATGATAAGCTTCAGCACATATTTAGTATTTCACATTTTTCTATGCATTGACATACTAATTGCTAGCACTTCAGAATATACGCTGACTAAATATACTTCGTGTCAGAAGAATACGCTCACTAGATTTTCTGTACAACATTCAAAACATGGGATAATCTTAGTAACCATTTCAGCAAGAAGATACTTATTCTGCAGCCTGATTAGCGCAATGACAGAACATCAAAGTCCTAGTAAACAAATGAAGTGATTGCAGATTCGACCAACAGCTTTTCTGAATGTCAGCATGTCAGCCTTAAAGCTTCTTTCCCTTGGTATGAATCTACATACATTTATGGCAGGGAAAAGAAATTAGTGTACCCCATAAGACAAAGAGCCCTGCAGTGGCAACGAGAAAGATATACATTACCTGATGCCTATTTCTCCTTGTTAAGAACACAGATCTTGTGCAATGTTCACAGCAGCTGGTGGGGTCAGTTCTACGGTCTACACTGTAAAGCAGGTCATGTAGTTTTCCTCCATGTTGGTATATATATGGGTGTGTGTGTGTGTGTGTGTGTGTCTGTGTGTGTGTGTGTGTGTGTGTGTGTGTGTGTATGTATCAAAAAATAGGATTTTCCTAGACTAAGCTGTAATTTAAACTATAACAGTGAAGTGCAGATTTCATTTCGAGCCTCAGATTGGTCCTCAACCTATTTCTTTATCTTATCTTTTTTTTTAATTATTTTTCTGTCAGTGACCGAACATTTCAAAATACTTTATAATACCAACCACATCGTTTTATTACCAACAAACCCACTCTCACTAAAGTCCACTCCACTGACCTCTTAAGTGAAACTAGAAGCAATGTTCCTTCCTCATCCTCTCAGCAGTCACTGTTTTTGACACAGCTGCCTGTACTATTCTTGGATTTGGAGGCTGCTTCATCTTCCAACTCTCTTCAGAAGTGCATCACTGTGCTGAAGAGATGTTTTCCTTGATCCCCTTCTCCCTCTGCCCCTGCCTCTTATCTCTGGGTAATTTCACCACAGACTACAAACAATCCACAATGTTCCCTGTGCTGACAATTCACTGATCTCATTGCCTCCAATTAAGCTAACCTCACTTCTCTTCAAATCAAAGTTCAGTGCACCCCTCTGCTAGGTAATTACTGATGTCTAGCTATCAGTTTACTCTTCATGCCAGTCAGCACAATTATTTCCCTCTTCCTCCCCACCTCCTCTGCCCCCCGCAAATTTTCCCATTTATTTTCTTTCTTCACAGCACTAGCATTGCACTCCTTACCTTCACACATCATTTGAGTCAGTTTGGATTCACGTCTCTGTTAAGAGCCTCACATCCAACCTACATCTAAAACTCTTCCAGATTAGCTTTGTGTAATTGTTCTTTCCTGTCTATTCACTTGATTAAAACGTTAACCTAGCGCTCTCTCACCTCAATTTCTCAATGTCCTTTTCTCTGACCTCAAGAAACACCAAAGATTATTCTCCAGCTCCAGAAGTTCAATCATTGTAGGACTCTCTTTGTATCCCTCTAATAGTTCTCTTTGAAGAAAGCAGCTTTGCCAACTTTCATAAGCTAGCACCTCACTAATTATCTGCTTACTCACAGCGCAGTTTCCACCTACATCACGGTGTCATTCCTCCCTCACCATTTCTCCTACTTCCTATTAGTTCCTTACTCCCACAGTGCCTCCCAATACTGGCAATGATGCTCTACAATTCTCTGTAGAGCCACCTTGTCAGCAATCCTCCTTTCCATTTTTAACCTGGCACAACTGGTAGTATACAGTCATCTTCATTGTGGTTTCAGTATTAACAAATCTTTGTGGGTTTTCTGTCAGTTGGATTAGCATCACCCAACATGGGGTGTCCAAAACTGAAGTACTCTGAACTATGCATCAATCTGTGCAAATATCAGAAAGAGATGGGCACCTTTGTGTGTACACGACCACTAAGGTACCTATCTATCTTCAGATCAATTTGCACATTTTTTTCCAATTATACCTAGTAAGTCTGACAAAAAAGGTTACTTACTTCTATAAACCTTCTGCTTGCTATGTCCCCAGAACATGTAGTGAGGTGCCCCAAGGGTACAAGCACAGGATGACAGTGGGGGGCAACATGTATAAATACAAATCACCAGAGGTCAATTATTCCTATCTGAAGGGAAGCCACCTTCAGGGCCAGACAGAACTGGGTTTAGAGCATAATAAAGAGCATAAAGAAGAGCATAACCAAGATGTAACCAGTGTATGTAAAACACCATATATATGCTAAAATGCAAATTAAGTAAGAAGTAGAAAAAGAGCTGCAGATCCGGTATGAGTGATAGTAAATGAAGAGCGGGAAGAAAATTCTTCCAGCACAGGATACCCCACATCTGATCAATGCCACTACTTATCTGTAGCAGGTCCTTCCTTCCCTTTGGTAGAGAAAGAAATCTGCTCTTCTGTTTGCCATTCACAAAGTTTTGCTGCCACATCTCCATAACTTTTTGTAGTATATTACCTTTTACTATATAACTAGTCTAAATGACAATTCCAAGGAGATGTGTTTTCTGTTCCAGCTTTCTCATTTCATACAATAAGTGATATGTTAGTGCTAAGCTAACATACATGCAGACACCTATGATAATCTGTTTATATTGACCACACAGGAGGTACAGGACAGTTTGAACACCTCACTTCAGTAGCATAAATTAGGTGAGATGAACCCTACTCTTTGCATTTGTTACTATTGAACAATCTTTTTGAGACAAGTTGGCTGGAAAGGTACCATGGTTTTGATCAACCCTTTTACAGCACCTCTCCTTCTTTACTGTGCTGGATCGTGGCAAGAACTTGGCTCTCTGTGTAAGAATTGCATATAAGAGCTTAAAAACACTCCTCATTGAGAAGGAGTTTAGAAAAGAAGGGGTTCCTTTCTGAACCTCATGACTGTATGGTAGGGCCTTCCTCAGCTGCACATCAAACTCTTACCATTTATGCAACACTGGCAACAGCAGTTACACAAATCAGCACAACAAACCCATGTGGAGCAGGCAGCTTGGAGTTGAGAACATGCAAGTGATTGCAATCCCCATGAAACCACCTGCACAATAACCCCACCCTGTACTAGCACAGCATAAATCAGAAGCACAATATGTTTCTAAAGGAAGCCACAAGAAGCACTTACCAGAAGAAACACAGTGGTCTCTGCAAACTGAGGTAATATCAAAAGAACTATGAAATATTCTGCAATACTGAAAGATTTTGCCTTGACTGTGTCACTTCACAATCTTGGCAATCAAGAGCAATTTAGCTACCAAACGTTATGCTAGCCTCAGAAACTAATAGATAACTCCCACAGTCTGGGGAAGTGAACTTCTGTTACATTACAGACAATTTATATACCTGCACCTTATTCGGTGATATATGTTCCTATTAATTGCATTTAAATTGAACAAGCACTGAAAGAAAAAAAAAAAAAAGAAGGAAGGTGGTATCAGCAAACAACAGATACAGATATTTCTAGATTAACCAGGTCATTTTCTTCCCAAAGTTAGACGAATGGCAAATGGATCTATTTGCCGCTTTATAAGCAGCCCTGTAATCAACTGTCAGCGAGGTACAGTTCTGTCTGGCAGAAGAATTTCTTGTATTAGATTTCTTGTATCACATCCTGGCTTATGCCACATTACTGAACTGTTTCATAAACTCTGCATATAATCCAACAAGGCCTACAGTGACAGCATAGAGTCTAATTGTTTGCATTAAGAAAAAATGTGCTCTTTCACAGGAAAGGATTACAAAAAATGTGCAAAAGATTCTGGAAATGTCATTAACCCACAAGGAAAATATTCTTTTTCTTGTTCAACACTATCATTAATAGGACTCTTATTTGCTCCATAAATGTCTAACCCTTAAAGAAGCATGAGTAACATCTGAGTTTTTCAAAAGGGCATTGCCTGGCCTAGTTCTGCTCTCCCCTAAACTCACTGAAGAATTTCTATTTGCTTCAACTGAAACTTTATTACACCACCAATGTACACTTTCAGCAATCATAATCCTGTGTTGTTTTTAAAAAGAAGATAGAATCAGCCTTGGCAAAAACAACAACAAAACAAAATCATCTCTCACAGAAACAAGGTTAAGAGTAATGGTGTGTGACATGGACCTCAACACAATAAATGAAATAGAGCTCCCTCATCCAGAGCACATTTCCATCTCCTCTTTGCTTCAGCCAAGTCAGCTCATGGACCCTAGTCCCCATAATTCATCAGTACACTCTGAGCCTGAGGCTTACTGGACAGTGGTGAAGCAACAGCTGTTGCCTTAAAATATTAAACCCAACTACACCCCACACTAGGAGCTCCTAAAAAAACAGTCAGTTTGAGAATTTGTTCTATTGTCTCTGAAGGTGCTTACAAGGTGTGGACACACTGCCAGTTTTCCCAGTATTTGGCTCCAAGGTGCTTGTACCCAGTTATACACCAGCTGATCTGCACACCCTAATCTAAAACAAAAAAAATCACTCCTTTGGCAAGAAAACATGGGCCTGCTGATTTTCTACATTCTGCCACGGAGTGGAGTCTTGGCCACACAGCAAATGGAAACTGAAGAGGTGCCCATCTCATCCTGCTTTGAGACCTGTATTTAGTAGTATAAGGAGCTTTCTGAAGATATCCAAACAACTCCTAAGGAGAAAGAGATTTTCTGTTTTGTTTAAATAAACTAACAAGGTTAAACTTGGACATACTTATGTCATCTTTCCCTATTTTTCTAAAGTTAAGTCACTCCCTCCTTCTGCTATAAGTCTCTCTATAAGGATGCATAAAGCACAGGCTGTCTCCTTGTAAAACAACATCCTTTATGGCAGTGAAATTGAAAGACAAACCAGAGCCATGTATTTTCTCCCACTGTCACCATATCCAAGTGCCACCACTAGTATCTAAGACTTACTTGCAATGCAATCCTATTCATCACTCATCTCTAGAGTAGTAAATAACCCTTTAACCCTTTTAAACTTGGAAATTTTGCCTTCTTTTAAAACAATTGCATGAAGACCAAAAATTTTCTGGCAAATGTTCCCTGGGCTGCTAAATTAATTAAAGTAGCAGGTTCTGGGAAAATTCAAGTAAGTATGCATAAGTCAGCATGCTTACAAAAATCAGCTTTTAAATGGAAGGCTAGTTCTAATATGAACCATTTGACATTTCATTTCCTGCATCAAATGTTAATAGAAAAAAAATAATATTTTTCTTTGTAAATTCTGAAACATGCTACTAAAAATATTTTAAATATGTGTTAATTGCTTGCTAGTAAAATAGTCCTGCTTTATTTCTAGCTAATGAATTATAAGTATGTCTAATGGACACTGCTTTTAATTAGATGAAGTGTTTTAAGAAATTAGATTGCAAATTAAAATAATAAAACAAAGTTGAGATATTAATGTCTCCATTAGTTTCTCTGAGGATATATTCTCCCTCAAAGCTGGTCAAATAAATAGGGTTGTTGTCAGAGAATCTAAAATAACAGATGTTTTGACTCCAGATTACCATTTTTTAACCAAAAACAGCACAGCACCTAGACAGGAAAAGATATTTTGTGGACACAAGTATGTGAATACCTTCCCAGATGAAGCAAATTTTAAGGAAATTTTTAAGGAAAGAAAGTTGGCTGAACAGGCAAACAAATTATACATGCTCAACTGCAAATTCAAAATGTATTTTATTAAGAGTCAGCACTAGAAACTGCAACAATAATATAGAAGGAAACTACTACATGAGGAAAAAAAATATCTTCTTATTGACTAATATCCTTATTCTTGTGGAACATTTTAGGAAGCTGTTTAGGAGGTCAGGAAGTTAAAATGTTATGGCAGGAATCATTAGACAATTTCTATGTAAAACCCACCAAACTAAACATTTTACAGATGTGAACACCATGTAGGGAAAACATTTTTAAAATCCCACGTACTTCCCAATTTATATTTTTGGCCCCAGTTGAGCAAAGTACTTAAACAACCTGTACCCTTTTGATCTTAATGGACCATTCCCGTGCTTAAAATTAGGCATATTAGTGGGCAACCATGGCGTCTAGAACTTTTATCTTTTGTGTGCGTCAAGATGAATTTGAATTAGGAAGACGAATGATTTCAGGCAATCTATCTGACTTCTATATCACTAAGCTCATGAGAACAAAAGAAAAGGTTAATTTCAGATTTACCTTTGACTTTCAGCAGAACTTGTGTTGAGTGGACTTGCTTTTAATTATAAATTCTTCCAACCTTTGCTTCAGTCATTCTTTTCATCACTTTTGAAAATCTTATGGAAATATTTCTAGTTATCCTGGATTTAATAAAAGTTATCTTCATTATAGTCAAAACCTATAATGACCCTGAACTAACTGTAATAAGTCCTGGCAATGGAAAAAGTAAAGAAAGGTCACGGTTTACATCCTGATGACCCTGGGAAATAACCAGACAGTGTTTGATATATTATTCTTGCACCAGGAAGTTTTTGATAATTCTAATGTTAAATGTCAATTAAATCTTGAACAGCTTTGCCATTGGAATACACATCTGTATGTGTATAAAGACAGAATGCGTTCCCTTTAAAAAAAAACCCCACATGCTTCTATGAATTCTCTGGTTTACGATGAGTATTAGCAAATACATAGCAATGAGAATACTTTCTTTTCAAAATCCTGAATAATTTTCAATACAAATTTATTTCTGATAACATAAAAATTTCATTTGCTTTCATTAAAGTAAGAAGTTATACATAAATATTCGTATTTAATTGTGAAATCTGCAAACATCAGGTTCATAATCTGGGTTAACAGACTAGATGATTTTCATCTAAGCAAAAATAATAGACTACTTGCATAGGAATTTAACAAGGGAGGTAGGAAGCCATGCAAAGAACCATTAAAAAGGAAGGTCAGGGTAAAATGTGGAGAGGAATTCTTCTGGGACTACAGGTGTCTCCATGAGCTATAAACATAAACTTGCATTTTTTGTGCAGCAAAAATTCCCACTAGCCAATAAAAAGTTAAGATCCACATTTTATGCATGACTGGACTTGAAGATTTACAGATGCCTATCAGCAGTGCATAATGCTTACAGAAATTATTTTGTATTTGAAATTTGTGCTAAGTCTGCATTGTAAGCTTTTTATTTTAATATGTTCTGGATTAAATCTAATAAATGCAAAATTTATGTACAAATATGTTATATGATGGCAACAGAAGCATGAACATAAATTCAAAATTTTCCCTGTGATGAGAATTTTAAGGTGAAGCAAACATAGCAAAAAGGTTTGTCATAGTTTAGCCTTGGCAAGCAACTAAGCACCATACAGCCACTAGCTAGGTCTCCCTGGCAGAATGGGTGAGAAAACTTTGAGATAAAAACAGTTAATTAGGACACACAAGGAAAAATTAATAATAATTACAATAATAACGACACAAAACAAGTGAGGAACAGCACAATTTCTTACCACCCAAAACTGATACTGCACAAGACCCCCCCAGCTTCTGTGCAAGATCCCTGAACTACCCAAATTCATAGCCCACATATGCAAGCAAAGCAAAGCAAGGAATTCATTCACCACTTTCCATTCAAAGACAGATGTTCAGCCATCTCCACAAAAGCAGGACTTCAGCACATTAACAGTTAGTTGGGAAGACAAATACCATCACTCTAAAATCAATGCTTCAGAAGACCTCCAGTTGTCATGCATAATCCCCAAGCTGTCCATCCTCTCAGTGCACACACCAGTTATAAACAGAACATAATATTGTATGGTCAGTCTGGGTCAGCTGTCCTGGCTGTGTTCCCTCTCAGCTTCTTGGGTACACCTCATCTTCTCATTGGCAGGATAGTATGAGAAGCTAAGAAGTCCTTAACTGCTCTGCAACACCTAAAAACTTCTGTGTTAGATCAGCATTGTTCTCATCCTAAATACTCATTTGTGCTGAAAACAGTGTTGACAATATAGAGATGTTTTTTTTATTGCCAAGCAGTGCTTACACAGAGTCAAGGCCCTTTCTGCTTTTCACCCCACCCTATGTGGTGGTTTGACGCTGGCTGGAGACCAGACACCCACCAAAGCAACTTTGTCACTCCCCTTTTCAGCTGGACAGGGGAGAAAATATATAGAGAGAAGCTTAGGAGTCAAAATAAGGACAATCTTCACCAAGACTGCACCAATGAGGCACAGTAGGAGAATCCCTTTCGAGTTCCCATAGTCCCAAGGAATCAGACCCTTCTTAGCATATGTTTGAACTCCCTATGTCCTGCCTTTTTCCTGTGTTTGGGGCAAAAGTATACATGTAGAGAAAGTAATACAAGAGAAGGATAGCCACGCAGTCCAGCTGAAGTAAAGGTCCTGAGCCTAACTCACTCTCCAGCACCAAGGACAGCGGTTTCCTCAGTGTCTTCTGCCCATCAGCAAACACGGCCCAGCAACTTAGCATTTTAAATTCAAATATCAGAACAAGATCATACAATCATAGAACCACGGAATGTATTAGATGGAAGGGACCTTCAAAGGTCATCCTATCCAAGCCCTGCAGGAAGCAGCCCCAAAGCATAAAGTGATTGGCTGAAGAAGGGGGTTATCATTTAAAGTCCTTTTCATGTATTTAGCCAGATGAATTATAGATTAGAATCCAGCTGAACCAGATCCTGCTGAAAAGTCCTGCCTGTTGACCTAATAGCCATTCAGAAGACTGTGAAGCACTAAGTCTTTTTCCTTGCCTTTCTCATTATTCTCAGACACTTCTATGGAAGAGAAAAACAGTACCTGCTGCTTGGCAGGAAATACCAAGGGAAGAAATATGAATAGAGGGATAGTAAGGGACAAGAAGAAACAGTAGATGGCAGAGAGCCAAATGAACATAGATGAATGTGTTGTAGTATCTTAAATTGAGTTTCAGTGTATATTTTTTTTCAATGTAGAGTGTTTCTACATTAATATGCTTCTGACATGGTTATTCTTTATTTTTCTCTTTTGCATTTTCATTGGAAGAATTTTTGCATAATATCAGTGTATGCATAATGAAAAACATCACTGGATCACAGAATCACTAGGTTGGAGATCATCGAGTCCAACCATACCTATCCTCTACTAAACCATATAGCTTAGCACCTCATCTGCTGATCTTTTAAATACCTGCAGAGTTGGTGACTCAACTGTTTCCCAAGGCAGCCTGTTCCAATACCTGATAACCCTTTAGGTGAAGAACTTTTTCCCTAATGTCTAATCTGAACCTTCCCTGGTGCAGTTTGAGGCCATTCCCCCTCCAGGCCAGTGGTAGCCAGTTTCTCCAACAGAATGGTGTCAAAGCCTTTGCTGAAGTCCAAGTATACTACATTACCACCTTTCTTTCATCCACTAAATGGGTCACCTTTTCTAGGAGGCAATCAAGTTAGTTTGGCAAGACCTGCCTTTTGTAAACCTATGTTGACTGGGTCTGATCACCCAGTTGATGGGACTAAGCTCCAGATTTGGGCACATGTAGATGGGAACTATATGTGAAGGTTGGTTTTGTTTATATGTGTGTTTAAGCTCGTGAATAAAGACTTACATCCTCACTGGGAGATCCAATAAGAGCTTAGACAATTAGTTCATATCACATCAGGTATTTTGTTTGAAGCTGAATCCCATCTTCAAGTAAACTATTGTATTGAGAATCAAGATGCTTTTGTTACATGAGTATTAGGCAGAATAAAATTCATATTAAAATGGTGCATTCATTCACGTTTTTTGTTCTACACTTTTCTGTTATAAAAATAAAGCAGAAAATTTAGTGCTGCGTTGTTCAATAAAATTTGAAGATTGCATGAGAGTGGTTTGAAGACTAAATTATTTCACAATTAATGTGGGTTTGATCTACTTGTTTTTCAATTTAAGTGTTAATTAAAAATTTGAAATATTAACTTTTAATTACATACATTATATTAATGTAGAATCATTCTCAGTTACTATGTCTCTCATTGACATACCCACATTCATGCATAAATTCCACTAAAAAATGTCAAGGTAAATTAATAGTTTTACCGTTTAGTTCTCATGAATCAGGAAGTAGTAAAAGCAATGCATCATGTATTAGTATTGCTTTTGTGTACGTGCTACAGTGCAGCCTTTATCTAGGATCTGCTAAAAAATAATTATATATATATGGTTTGCCCAAAGTACAGTTTGCATTATTTAGTTTCAAGACAGAACAGTATGGGGTTATTTTTAGTCTTTTAGTCAGATGAAAGAAAGGGACTTCAAGAAGGTAATTCTTCCTATCTTGGGATATACCTTTGTGATGTCAGGACAAATTTTCCTCTACACTGACTGTGGAAGTAATATAACTGAATAAGCTGAATGAAATCACAGAATCACAGAATCACAGAATCATAGGGGTTAGAAGGGACCTCGAGAGATCATCAGGTCCAACTCCCCTGCCAAAGCAGCTCCCCAGCTCATATTGCACAGATAGGTGTCCAGACGGGTCTTGAATATCTCCAGAGATGGAAAGTCCACAACCTCCCTGGGCAAAATGGATGAACTGAAGTATAATGAGTCACAGTTCAAGCCAAGTATCTTATCTCTAAAAGTCATCTTGTTTGCAAGGAAAACACCGAAATTTAAGTAACACAACTACAGAGAAAATTTGTAATTTCTGTGAGGTGAAGGTTCACCCAAAATGTGACCTGAAAAGTCACTAACCAGGCTAAACTTAGGTATGCAGGTTTTTTGTGCTGTGTCTCTGCACCTTACAATTCAATATAGAATAGGCAGAACAGCCTGCAGAAACCTCTCATGGATGGCAAATCACCAGATTTTCAACTACACTGCAAAGCTTCCATGGCCTCGATGGCACCACAGACCACACTGTCCCTGCACAGCCTCCCCAGGACTTCTCCCCAGCTCATGGCCCAGGAACCCCATCCACCCTTTTTCAAGGTTCTTCCACCTAGGTGTTCTTAATGTCAGAAAAACATGTTGCACATGAGGCAGCACTGGCTTTTAGGAAATGGGGGATTTTTTTTTTAAACTAAATAATAATCTGCTATAAAAAAGAAATGTAATCATTTTTCTATACTACGATAGTTATAAAATTAGCTGCTTTTCTGAAAAGTATTTTCGAAGTTTCTACATAATCAGTAAACTTGAACATTTCCAAACCTGTAATGCTACTCCATCTGCAACAGTAATTATGACAAGCAATTATCACACTTTTCTTAATTATTTCAGTAATAGTTGTTGATTATATTTATTAATAGAGTCATATTCACTGTCTCAGAACTTATGGAAAAGCTGACCACTCCTTCTGAATTTTGTTCTATCTCTTCCTATCTGAACAGTCAAAGAAATTAACATTTTTATGACAGTTTGTTCTGTGCATACAAAAGTGTCAATTATTTTTAACCTCTAAACTAAGACAAGGCACGTTGTCACTGAACTTTTTAGTTTGACATCAATTAAAGTTCTCCCATTAAAAAGAAGTTATTAGAGCAACATAAAGACTTACACAATCAATCTGTCAAAAAGATATTACTGTAGAACCTTCAGAAAGAAAATATTTCTTGTCAAATAGGCATAATTTGTAGGTGACAGGTTTTAACTTAACAATTAAAGCCCAGAGATCCCAAAGACCCTACTTTGCTCTTATGTCCATGACAGATGAGAGCAAAGTAGGGGGTTTTTAATACTACATTTAAGTAATAAAATGTGACAGATTATGTACTGTACAGGAATACTGCCATATTTCTCATCATATTAGCCACTAGGCCAAATAACACATATAGTGATGGACCTAAAAATGAGACATCTAAGATGCCTTTATTCTCATGCAGCTTATTTAATTGCAATATGGAAAATATTACATTAACATACTAATGACTGGTTTCAATAATAAATAGAAATAGTGCATTAGAATATCACTATCAATAATGATCCAAAGTCTTCTGAATTTAAATAAGAGACCACTGATTACAATGACTTTTCACTGAAACAGCAAAAGCAGAGGACTCTATAAGCAACAAACCTATATTTGGTTGTTCTTCCAGTCACTACAAATATCCTTTACTATAAACAGCCTTCATCAATATGTTATATTTAAGAAATACAACATTTATTTTATTTTATTTTAAAATTTTGCTGTTTATTGATTTTTGCTAGTTTGGAATGGCCTCTCCCTGGTTTGATTATTCATAGCCATACTGCTTATCATTTTTCTTTTAACATTTTTCATCTTTTGCTATCACTACAGAAAGACCTCCTGCTCTTGCTGAGAAGAGCACACTTTTCAGATTTAAAAGGCTCCTTGTTACACTGGGAAAAGTAGAAATGTCATTCAGTCTATTGCAAAATGAATCCCTTTCAAGACATCTGACGTCTCAGTCACAATGAAACAAATCAGTGAACAGGATTCCGGTGAATAGTGAGGACAGAATCTGAGCAGCAATCAACTTAATTTTTTCAACAAATTAGTTTCAAATTAGTTTTTTCAAACAATCTGGCCAGCACCTGAGTAAGGCAAATATGCACAGTTATTTAATAAACTAAATAACAATGTTTCAATACAGCTTCTGAATTTGCTTTTCAAAAAGCAAGAATTCAGGAAAAAGGCAGCAAATGAGAACATCCCCAAGACACTGTAGGAATAAAATGAAAATAGTAAGACTAAGAGAAGCATATGGAACAGTCACTGTCATTCTGACAGAGAAATTGGAAAAGAGATGAAAAAAAACTTTAAACATATAAAAGTCATGAAATACACACGACTGTGAAAACAGTGTAAAAATAGATAAAAAGCTTCCCTGGGCAGCCTGCTCCAGTGATTGTAAACCCTTTTGGTGACAAAGTCTTCCTAACATCAAATCTAAATCTCCCATAAGACAACTTGAGGCCATTTCCTCTCATCCTACCTCTTGTTAGTTGGGAGAAGAGACCAACACCCCACCTCTACGGCCTCCTTTCAGGTAGTTATAAGGAGTGATAAGATCTCCTATCAGCCTCCTTGTCTCCAGTACCCTCAGACGCTCCTCACAAGACTTATGTTCTAGAACTTTCACCATCTTTGTTGCCCTTCTTTGGACATGATCTAGTACCTCAATGTCCTTCTTGCAGTGGGTGGCCCAAAACTGAACACCGTACTCAAGCTGCAGCCTCACCAGTGTCAAGTACAGGCCTGGGGGGAGGTGATCACTTCAGTAGTCTTGCTGGCCACACTGTTTCTGATACAAGCCAGGATGCTGTTGGCTGCCTTGATTGCCCTCAGACTTCTCGTTGCAACATCATTGCTGCTTACCCGAAAAATCAATAACAGGTTCAATAGGATCCAGGGTTTTTTAAATCTTTAAATCACAGTCATGGCAAGCCTAGCAGTATAATGCTACATATGACCTTCATTTTGTGCACTTTAGCATTTAGCAAAAGCAGAAAGGCTTGAAATTAACTCCTGCTTTGATGCTGTAGAACTTAAATCAACTAAAGAGCCTTCCTATTTTCACTCTTGGTGCTCCATACACCTTTTGTAAGTATATCGTTAAACATAAAATTCTGTATACTTAGAAACAGCACCGCTCAAACTAGTTTTAAAGGATCTGGTGGAAATTAAACTCAATAAAATGAAAAATGAGGTAATTTACTTGGCTTTTAAAAGCTTGCTGGAAAGGTGACTATTCTCAGATGATTTCAGCCTATAACAGTAGTGGTAAAATATGAATCTACATGGCCAGACATATCATCAAAGAAAGAGTTTTTACTTAAAATCCATCACATACCAGTGAAAAATTGTACCCTGAAGATTTTTCTGGTAATTCATCCTTTAAGTTTTTACATGACTACTAAGACAGCAAAGAAGCACTATTCTATTCTTTGGAGCAGACATTTTCAAATCCACTTTTCAGCACAAATCAAAATCTACTAAAATCCTGGGCTTTGGACATATTTCAAGAGACATCATGGAATATTTTTAAAAATAATTTCAAAAGTCTGGTGGGAAAGTTTCACAAAGCACTTCTCAAAACCTACCTGTCTCACCCACCTAAATACAGAAAGACTTTTTCTTCTCTTCAGCTTCCTTCCTTTACAGATTATTAGAAAAATAAATGCAAAATAAATTTGACAAGTCTAAACAAAAAAGTCTATAAATAAATTATGCCTTTCTTATTACAATATTCACTTCTGTAACAACCATCATAGATCTGTAAACTATAAATTCAGAACCTTGTACAGCCTTGTCATATGCAAAAAGTCAGCTATGGAAACAAAAGCAACAACCTTTTTCATCCTTCCTTCTCCCTCTTCACCTCTTCTCCCCCTACCATCAGCTGTCCTCTCTGCCTCCATTTTCTATAGGAAAAAAATGTAAACAGGAATGATCGGCTGGAAATGCAGCACATTCCAGCTCATTTCTCAAGCTGTAAAACTCAGAGACAGCGACCCAGGAATGAAGGAACATGTTACCACACATCTGCACCATACACCATTTAGCAACATCAGGCGCCATTTGATTGTTCTCCAGAACTCATAAAATGTTTTTTTTTTCCTTTTCCTAGTTATACAGCTGCCCTATCATTTCAAAATATGAACCAGACAAGTATGAAGTTTTCTATGAACTCGATTTAATACTTTTGCTTTCTGTAGGCAGACTCAAACCAAAGTTCATAAGAGAAACACATCTTTTTCTATTTGCACGGATACTGGTGATAGGTTTTGGTAACAGGATTGCTACAGACTAGAGAAAAAGAACGTAATCATTAACTGTGTTGGAACTTAAGAAAAGCCTATACTTATTTAAAACTTAGTGATATTGGCCAGATGTTGGCTAAGCTAAATGTGTTATCATTTCTTCAAAATACTTTAGAAAAATATCTGGTTTGACAAGAAAAAAGACATGGCTGTTATGTCCTTGCTTTTTCCACTCTAGGGAAAAAAGAACTATTATTTTCATGCTGGACTGTATGAAAGCTGTTTCTTCAGCATAGCTCCTAGTTTCTTTGACATTTTCCTTCCTGCTGTCTAGCTTTCCTTTGTCATCTCTACTGAACCTGAAATAAAATTAGAAAAATTTGTTTGGAGTAACCCCATGCAGCGATACAGGCTTGGAGCAGACTGGCTAGACAGCTATCAGGCAGATAGCTGAGGGTGTTGGTTGACTGCACGCTGACTATGAGCCAGCAGTGTGCCGAGGTGGCCAGGAAGGCCAACAGAATCCTGGCTTCTATCAAAAATAGTGTGGCAAGTAGGTCTATGGAGGTGATTGTGTCCCTGTACTTGGCATTGGTGAGGTTGCACCACAAGTACTGTGTCCAGTTCTGAGCTCCTCACCATAAGAAGGACATTCAGGTCCTTCAGCAGGTCCAGAGAAGGGCAACCAGGATGGTGAAGGGGCCTGGAGGGCAAATTACATGAGGAGCAGCTGAGGGAGCTGGGGATGTTTAGCCTGGAGAAGAGGAGGCTGAGGGGAGACCTCATCACTGCCTACAACTACCTGAAGGGAGGTTGTAGAGAGGTGGGCAATGGTCTCTTCAGCCAGGTGACAGGAGATAGGACAAGGAGAAATGGCACAAAGCTGTGCCAGGGCAGGGTCAGATTAGATGTTAGGAAAAAAATTTTAACTGAAAGAGTTGTCGGGGCCTGGAACAGGCTGCCCAGGGATGGGGTTGAGTCACTGTCCCTGGATGTGTTTAAAAGAAAAAGGGTAGATCAGGTACTTAGGGATATGGTTTAGCATAGGACAGGAACAGTTGGACTCGATGATCTTAAAGGTCTTTTCCAATCTTGAAATTCTGTGATTCTTTGAGAAGATAAGAAAGGGGTTTATCTTGCCAGACTTCACCAGTGTAGGAGTGCCAGACTCTTTCAATATAACTCAATATAAGTACATGCACAGAGAAAAATCCATCCCATGTATTTTAAATACAAAGCATGGAATGTAATGCTCTCCAAGTGTGCTAAGGTAAATTTGTTTAGTGCAGATTAACACTGCAGAATACTATAGGCTAATATAAATTCTTGAAAGATGACTCCTATCCCAACAGGTTGTACCAGTCTAATGACATAATTAGTACAGATGCATTAGGGGAGAATTTCATATCTTTTTTTCCACAAAGGAAGACACAATCCAAGATACCTTCAAACTCTTTCTGTAAGAAAAACTGTAAAAAACACTTTTTTACAACTGCCAAAAATATCTAGAAATATTTACTGCTAAAATTATTTTCATTCCAAATGTTGTTGGGAAGTTATTAGGTATTGATTCAGTTGGCAGCTACCTTTTCTAAACCAAGGATAAGATTATGATTATGATGAGTTATGATCAGTGTTACAAATACATATATATACACACTACATTTTACCAGTCTTTTCACTGTTCACTGATTGGTTTTAAAATGTTAAATTACTTTATACTCTTTGTAACTTGCACCATCCATCACGTGCAATTTCTAACAGAAAATTCTATAAACATGAGCATTCCTATAACCTATTAATGTAGAAGAAGCACTAGTGTAGTGTGTAATGTAGTACTAAGACCTTAATACCAAATCAAATTCTTTCATCCATACTGGATGCAACTATTTCATTTTTAAGAGTAAAGTAGGATCAGTACCCTGTGTTTCTGCTAACAGAAGTAATTTCTTACCCGGTTTTAATGTGTTCTAAAACAGTCTTTCTCTCTGTGTTCTATCTTTGTACAGGTATTTATTTTCCTTACTTTTGTGACATGCAATGTCAGTAAACTCAAAATATCTGCAATAACTGGATGGATAATTTTATGCATACTATGTATAGATATAATATTACATGGGGTGGGAGGTATACCTGCAGCATTAGAAGTTTGCATCTATGCAACATTCAATGGAAAAATTTTTAGCATTTTTAGCATTTACTCATTTGTATGGTAGATGAATAGTCTTTAGACCTTGTCCTGTAACCCTCCTGAATTTATTCTTTCAAATGAATGAATTTCTGAATAAGTAAATATTCTGAGTTCCAAAGACCCATTAAATTGTTACGAAAAAAACCCAAAACCCTCAAAAAAACAACCCTAGCCTTCTCTGCAGAATTCCATTGACCCTTTCTGTGCAGACTTCCCCCCAGTTTACACCATCTTGAAACCCACACAAGCAAAGTTCAACACACAGGTTTTGGAGAGTTGGTATGTACGCAAAATAGCAGACTTTGGAATCCAAGGTGTGTCTTGGACTTTTCACGTTATTTTTTCATAACCCTTTTTATCAGGAGATAGCCTGGATTTCGTGTCCAATATGCTGTAGTCATATGAGGCTAGAAACAGTAGTTTTATGCTTGTGGAAGGAAAAGATATCCTGAGGTCCTGTGAGGCAATTCAGGGATTGAATATCTGACCTCCTAAGTGATGTGCAAAACTTCAGAATTTAAAACAAAAATATTTTTGAGCAGGAAAAATAATTTATCCAGCTCTTTTTGTTGATATGATTTTATTATTCAGCTTGCTGTTTTCTTTCTTCTCCCCTAAAAATGAATTCTTGTATCTGATTATCTTGCAACAGTCAAGTATCTTGATAATATGGTGTTACAATGACTTTAATCACTTGAGGTACGAGAATTCATGCTTGGCCACTACTGACTCATACTAAAAATTTATGTCAATAAAAGTTTAATTCCATTTCTTTCTGTGGTTCATGTACACACATGTGCATGGACTGTACAAATAATAATTACTTTTAAAGCATTCTGGGAATCTTCAGCATGAAAATCTTTAAACCAAGGATTTTATGACATATTCTTCTCTTACTACTGTTTTGAATGAGAAGCATTATACGAATTTAACACTGTAATTCATACCTGAAGATTTTGATAATTTATACCTTGTTATGTAAATATATTGTGTCTATGACATTTTATTATTATTTCTTTCCTTGCTTGAAAAACTTCACTTATTAAACAGATGCAGTGCAATTATTAAGTGGACATAGGATACTTTGTAGCCAGATGTCTTACTTGAAAACTATTTAGGACACATTTAGGGGTTATTTTGAAATTAATAAAATAATTCAAATATGATCAACACAGAATATCAAATAAGAAGAGTTACGTCTGAGGCTGAACCAAAATTGCCATATCAACAAAACCAGGTATTTGCTGGGTTTTTTTTTTTTTGTATGGGCACCATTTTGAATATTAATGTGGGTATAATTTCATATCACAACAGTTTTGCAAGGTTCCCTTGAAATACTAGACTATAATCTCACATATGTTGAAAAGGCAGAAGGCAGGACCACCATCCTACAGGACCTGGACAACCTGGAATAATGGGAAGACCAGAACCTTATAAAATTCAACAAGGAGTAATGCAGGGGGACAGAACAACTCCTTCAATACTATCTGGGGACAGACTGACTACAGACCAGCTCTGTGAGAAAGGCCCGGAAGCAGTGACGGGTGCTGATCTGCGCATGAACTTGCAGGAACCTGACAAAGCCTCCTTGGCTATACAGAAAAGGGAATAGGCCATAGATGTAGGGAGGATATTGTTCCCTTTTGTTCCCTTCCACACAGCACTTGTTAGACCATCTAGATGCTATGTTCACTTTTTGGTCCTCCAAAACAGGAGAGACAACCGGAGGGACTTCACAGAGGATCCCCAATGCAGTGGGGGCTGGGGAATGTGCCCCTTAAATAGAAAATGAGAGAGCTGGGCTGGGTCAGCCTGGAGAAGAGATTGATTCAGGGGCACCAGCAGTGCGTCAAGCACCTACAAGTCATGACTAAGAAGATGGAGCCATATGCCTTATGGTGATGCCTGGCAGGACAGTGAGAGTAAGCTAGCACAAATTGAAAAAAGAGAGGAAAATTATTTTCCCATGGAGACAGACAGACATTGGAGCAGGTGATGCTGTTTCTGTGCAGCCCACAGCTGACCCTGCTTTGAGCTCAAAGCTGGACAAGAGGTCACTTCCAACCAGAATTTTTCTATTTTTCTGTGATTAGATACTACTTCCATTAGTTTACCCTACAATATTAAAGTAATATATATCTGTGTCTGGAGGATTGGTGCTTCATATGGAGCCAAATTAAACACTGGATCATTGCAATTGAAATTTAAATGTCCTTTTAAAAAAACTTAGCAGATGACCCACACACATTTCATAGACTTTAAAAGATAAAACTGTAAAAAAAATGAATACCTGAATCACATAACTTTATGTTAAAGTAAGTAAGATTGTAAGGAGTTAAATCCCATCTACATTTACTGGAAATTTATTCTCTAATGCAAAATACTTTACAGAAAAAAACCCAAAACAAACAAAAACCCAACCAAAACCAACAAAAAAAAATCTCCAATACTTGCATGTCCACAAACCAAGCATTTCAAAGATATTGACTCTAACTACAAAACATAGGTGCATTTTAAGCTCCATGAAAAACTCCACAGTACAGATAAAGCCTATTTCAAGTTCAAAAAGCAAGTATCCTCATATTCCAAATACCTCAAAATACCTTTTTACCCATTTTTTCCTAAAAATAAACAAGGTAAAACCACATTAGTTTACATTTTCACCTAGAGTATTTTGTGACCTTAAAACAAAATCAAAAGCAACGTTAAAAAATCCCAAACCACCCATAACTCACGAATTATTCTGAAAATGGTTTGCACTAAACTATTGTAGGAATACTATTTTCATGGGGTTTGACGCAAGATATGCAACTATTTAAAATAAGCAGCATTCACTTTATTCAACTGCCACAGATGTCAATGTAACGTTTGTTTGAGAGCAGTCGTTAGATCAACACTGACAGTTTAAAATCTTGCAGTTATTATTCTTGGATAGCTGAAAGAAAACTGGCATTCTTCTTAGCAAACCCAGCCTGGACCCTGATATTGAAAGATGAATACAAGCTGAACTACCTTTCTACTTTGTTGAGCAATCAGCCGAAAAATCAGCAGATTGTCTATAGCTTTGTCCTTCCTAGCGTGACAGTGAATAGCATGCTAAAATGTAAATTATATTTGTTAAACTCAGTTCCCGGAGTCTGGTAATAGAGGTTTTAATGAGTAATTGGATTTTAAATTTATGATTGAGGTATTTACAAAAATAAATCAACCTTCAATTATTTTCCTCACAGTGGTAAAGAAATCAGGATAAAGATGAAAAAAGTGCTAGTGATGTAAATCTAAAAGATTTAGATTTTTAAGTATAGAAATCTTAAGAAGCAAATTTGGAATAGTACGTTAACGTGTTTGTTGAGAGGGCTTTGTTCAAATGCCTCATTTACACTTGCACAGAAGACATCTGTTTTCATGTCAAATATCGACATTTAACCCATGACCGATTACTTTTTCTTACTGATTGACCTAACTTGTGTATCATCATCATTAACCTTTACTCAACAGTTCATTGAATCTTTGTTAGATGCTTTGAACATTCCAAATTTCTATCTTCTGGAGCTAGACAGTGGATCAGAAACCCCACTAGTAAATTGTATTCAGGTGTTTGGATACCACAGTGCTCAGATGAAGTCTCCATCACCAAAATGGAGGTTCTATTCTGAACAGAATCAGCCTTAAAAAAGCAACGGTGCTTAGCATAGAGTGGTGTTAATAGCAAGAAAATAGGGGGGAAATGACATTAAATGAACTGGAATGAACAGGACTGCAGCTGTTTGTAGATACATTTATATGGCTTTACAGAGCCCAATTTCTTTTTAACAGTTATTTTCAATAAGCTGTGTAAATAGGTTACACGGGGTAGCACAGAACATCACATTTGTCCTCCCACATACATGAGCGACAGCTCTCACGGGAAACACTGTCGCACAGTCTTCATGGGTGAGTGCTCTCAAGCAGGGATAAATGGGATTTCCTATGGTAAATATTTTTGCTGTGAATATCTCCCAAGACAAATCCTATGATGAAAACAAATTCTTTCCTAAGCTATTATCAGAAACCAGTATTTTCTGACACTTCCAAATTATTGTTACTTCCAGCAAAGACAGACAGTATTAATTCAGCTCTTCAGATGACATATAAAAGGAGAGCAATGACAGAAAACCCACAAAATCTGAAAATACACACAATTCTTTCAGGATCATGCCCAGCTAACCTTACCACTGTATTCTAAATGTGGTCCTTGGACTCATACCCTGTTCCATCAGGCAGACTGATTTCCTCATGTATTAAATCATCTCTCCCACATTCTTATCCCATTACATAGAGTTATCAAATCCATTCTTCCCCTATATATATATATGTCTTGCAACATGATTTATTCACAGTCAGCCAAAATTTTCTTGAAATAAAGTTAGAGCATTTCCCATAATGCCCACTTTCTTCTTGTGTCAAATAGGTTCAGCATTTATCTGTGATTCTTTTTTTTTTTTTTAATCACATCATGTATCACAGGCACACAGGGGTGATCAGTATCGAATTGCAATAGAGAGAAGGAACATGAGTTTATGTTTGAAATACTACATATCTTTATAAGGTTGTAAATGCCTCTTCCAAAGAGAAAATTAAAATCAAGCTGGCAATTTTACTGGCAAGTGGAAGCAGGTAATTAAAGCCCCTACAGCAATGAGCACTTCTCATTACAAAGCTGGAGCCAAATTTTTCATTGATGACCAAAATAATTTCTGTGTGTCATTTTCATATTCTACAGGATGGACAGACCTAGTGGAATGCAATATTGCAACAAAAATCCTCAGAGATATATTACTAAAAGCTAAAAAACTAACATGAAAGGAAGCATCTAGACTGGAAGAGACATCTGCAATGTTATTTTTTAAATCTTATCTCTCAGGAAAAATAAAACTCTTGATTATTCCATAGTCCATTATTCCATATAATTGATCATGATGTTAATCTTCGAAGATCATTCAGGCAACCAGACTATACTGTCCTTACCTGATCATTTGCCAAGAGGAATAGTACTGTTCTACACATAGGGTTTTCCTTTATGTTAAACACTTACTTATGATTTAATATTTCTCTGATAACTAGACTAAAAATCATAATATGCATATTGTCTTTCCCTGCCTTCTGCCTGCTTATACATGCGGTCCCAGAGCAATTGCCTTCATATTATTAACACATCTGATGCTTTCTACAGGTCAAGACTACAAAAAAAAATTGCTCTTCTCTCCAGAGGCATAATGGTCATAAGTTTGCTCTGATGTTTACCCTTGACCATGTGTAGCAAATATTCCACTGCTCTCTATCTCCTTTCCCAAACCTCACTGACTCTGAGCTCTGAGCTCGGTCCGACTGCCAGTTCTCAACCCACGTCACTATTCACTCATCTATCCCGTGCTCTCTCTCAGCTTTTCTATCAGGATGTCATGGGAGACAGTATCTAAAGCCTTGCTGAAGTCAAGGTAGATGACATCCACTGCTCTCCCTCCATCCACCCAGCCGGCAATGAGATCATAGAAGGCTATGAGATTGGTTGAGCACAATCTCCCCTTGGTGAATCCATGCTGACTACTCCTCATGACCTTCTTCTCTTCCAGTTGCTTGGTGATGGCATCCAGAACAAGCTGTTCCATCACCTTTCCAGGGGCAGAAGTGAGGGTGACTGGCCTGTAGTTGCTAGGATCCTCAACTAGAGGGAAGCTCTTCATTCCCCAAACACTCCTACTTTCATCCAGGATCTGTGGGTCCCGAGAGGCCTTTGGAGTGAAGACCAGGGCAAAGAAGGCATTCAGTATCTCCACCTTCTCATCATCACCCATTACCAGGACCAAATCTTATATTTGCAAAATGGAAAAAATAAGAGGACTCTGCTTGAAATATTTTGTTCAGCTCTGCTTTCTGAATAACTAGAAGGATAATGAAAAATTAAGGTACACTTAAGATTTTTTTCATGAGGAAAGATTAGAACACGTAAATACAATCTGATGAGGATGATTCCCAGGTGGAAAAGGTGTGTAATTTATCTGGACTGACTCAAAAATACAAGAGCATTTTTAAGCAAATTGCTGCTTCAGAGCTTAATCTTCCTAGTACTTTCAATTTCTTTTTTGTCTTAACATTGTTTCCTTTCCTTTGACTTTGAGTTAGTCCAAATGAATCATCTGCTGGCAGTTATTCATTGTTTGCCTTCAGATTTCTGGGACTGCTTAGAGGTTGTATTGCAGAATGGATGAGCTTGGAAGGCACCACTGGGCATCACAAGCATCCTGGGAAGCACCACCAGTGAATAGCCTCCAGCTGGAGCATGTGCTGCTGAACACATTGCTGAGAATCTCTGCCCTCTCCTTGTCCTTTGTCAGCAGGTCATTTTCCTGCTCAATGACAGGATCACATATCCCCTAATCTTCCTTTTTAAGCAAATATACCAGTAGAATCTCCTTTTTGTTGCCCTACTACCATGTATAACAGATTCAAAGGTAAAAATATGATAAAATAAATTTATTACAGTATTTACACATTCTAAGGAACATGAGATTCTTTTATTTTGGCGGAACACAAGGAAACATCAAGAAAAGCTCTACAAGGGCCAGAAACAGCAAGTTGAATTCAACCAAGGGATTTTTTCTCACAGGCAATCTTGCTCTTCCTCTTGTGAACACTGTTCAGACAGAACTGGTTTCTGCATGTGTTAATGGGTAATGTGGGAGAAGGGAACAAGACCTGAATGTGTTCTCCTTAAGATACTTGGTGACATCAACTAGCACACTCACACACAGGCACATATGGTTGGGAACTAGGGTCTTCTCGACCACAAGTGTACTCTGGACACCAGGCTGCTTTAAGGTGCTTCAACACATGGAGGGAGGACCTATGTCTTTCTCCCGCCTTTCTCAGTATAACTTTTTCTACCTAAATGCTATCATACTGGGTTCTCCTTACACTACAGCACTTCTGGCACATAGGCCTGAGCATCTTGGACAGTGAGGATGGGACACCAGGGCTAGATGTCTTCTCCTTACATCCAGCCATGTCCAGCAGTCTGGAAGGAAATGAGTGCCCCCAGATCCTTGTGGAGGTAAGACTATTGATCCAGGGAAGGAAGCAGTTAGATGTGGCTCTGAAGGGGGACCTTCCCTTGGTTGTTAGATTTCTAACAGACTCTATCATTCATGATCAGTTAGGCATGTACCCCCAGGACAGGATTTCTTCTGCTGATGGCACTCCAGATAGAAACATCTCAAGTTGGTCAGAACATAGTGTTCAAGGGAAATTACACACCTGGACACCTCTGGCTCTAGCTGGGGAGCAGAACAGCACTGCACAACACACCAGCTGAGCTGCCACTGCTCATCTTTTAAAAAAGAGGAGAGGAACCTCAGACCACACCAAATGTCACTGCACAGAGGCATTCACGGAACAACTCATGAGCCCATCAGCCCTCTTACAGGACACAGACCCTGGTTCTTTCCTGGCAAAACAACAGCAGCCCAGGCTGTATGGAAGACACCATAGGAAGTCAGGCAGCAGAGGGTCATCACCTCCCTTCATAATTTTCCCCAGGTGATTTGCAAGGGTTTGTAAGGTGGTAAGTAACAATCTCTGCCTATACTGGTGGAAGCACTGCAGAGGATTTGAATAGAGATGTGTGATGAGTGATCCTGGGCAAACAGGGAGGAAAGGCAGAAAAATCACTTCACGCTCTGAGACAGCTTTCATAAATAAAAGTAAGCAATATTGAAATCCTCAAGGAATATATATAATACCTCTTGAGGCTGAGAGAAACCTCAGAAAATAGGGCACATTTGAAGCAAATTTTTCCTAAGACAAATTATAAAGGAGCTCAAGATCTGCCTGCTCGGTGATGGAGAAGAAGCCAGCAAAAGCAGGCTTTTATGTTCTTCCTGCTAATTAATATCCATTGCTATCTTCCTGCTCACAATGGCTACAGCTTCCCCAGTAATGGTTTCCACTGAAAGAATAGGTATAGAAGGTAATTTCATGACAGCCATGTGTTGTCTTCACTCTCCCCAAAGAACACATTCCAGTGAACACTGCTGAAGAAGCTAGTCAGCCTTTATGCCTTTTTTTCTGCTTGGATAATCAGTCAGTGCAATAGAACCTTTAAGAACATTTCATTACAAAATCTACGTAGAAGACACGCTGTTAATGCTAAATACAAGTTAAATCCCCAAACAACGAGCTGAACATCTGCAAAACATGAACGGAACAATCCTCAAGCCCATTATTGCTGTATTGACATCTATTTTGTACAAGAGTTTGGCTTCCAACGAGTCTGTTAGCTATCACTGTATACTACATAAGATTGTACCGCAGTCTCAAAGGTCCTGACAGCCAAGGCTTTGATTTGATAGGCATTCTATCTCTGTAAAACATATCATCAGAAGACTATGAGTGAAGAGATAAACTGTGCTGTGAGCAGCACATGCTCACAGCAAGAATTCTAGTAAGAACAGTTGAGACCATTCTTTTTTTTTTCTTTTAGGGTTACCATTGGCTCTGCTCCAGAAACTCCCATAAGAGTAACCATATTAATCACACACATTTGAAGGCTTTGAGATAAACAAGAGAAAAGAAAGCTGATTGAGCTGAGAAACTAAAGTAAACAAAGTAAAGAAAAAATATTGCTGTGAACTTAACAGCATCCTTTGCCCTAAATATAGAGAAAAAATAAGCAAAGAATTCTGTTTTGGTTAAACCAACTACAGTTTAAACTTCAACTTCATGTCTAGTCCTCTATTTGCCAGTTTCCATTTACATCTTTCAACAACAGTCTCAAAACCTGGAGGCGTTTGGAGAAAAAATTAAGCTGCTGTTTGCATTAAGTACGTTAAGTACACCTTGTCCCTTAAAAACCTGCTGATGAATGACCTGTAGAGGAACTTCCATTATTAAATAGCAATTCTTAATTACTAATTAAAAAATTATTAAACAACAACTTGAACCGTTACTAGCTGTTCATTGCACTTTCACTCAAAGCTGCTAAGTAACCAGTCAAAAGAAGTAATTGCTTTTAGATAAATAGGTTTTCTCGTGGGATCATGGAGTAAAGTTCTACTCAGTCTAAACCAGGACATCGCAATCAAGCATCCATGAAAACGTGCAGATGAGAAACTATGTTTAAACTGTATTTAACAGCAAAGCAACAATGTAGTGTCACTACAGCATTGAAGATAAGGTTGAGAGTAATAAAAGGAGGAATTTCTGAGGAATTGTTCCACCTGGGGTTACATTGTTCTCTCACCACCTTTATCCACACAGGATGCCCTCCACCACATTTCAGTTGCCAAAACCAATGGGGCTATTTTTATGGGTTCTATTTTATAGACCCTTTCTCCTGATATTCTACTTGGAGGATCCATTGTTTGCCTAGAGAAAAAATAAAATGACAGATTTAAGGAGAGAAGTTCAAAGTTGTACCTGAAAAATTCCATGAAAGAGAAGCCATAACCATGTTGTTCAGCAATTCCTGCACAAACAACGTTCGCAGATGCTCCAATCAATGTTCCATTACCTGCAGTTCAGAAAACAAATACTGGTTTACAGTTGTGCTCTATTTCTTACTCTTCCACTGTTTATTCTATGCTAAAGTCCTAAGATGTACTAGTTAGGAAAGAAAAATCAATTTCTGTTTTACAGGCTTGAAAAGAAACATACAGACAGTATCTCTACATCTTATAAATAACTTCACGCTTTAAAAGATAAGCCTGGTATCATTCTCTGATTCTACATAAGCCAGAAAAATAGAGAAGGAACATAACACCAATCTAGCAGTTGTCAAAATGACACCAAAGACTTGCATTCAGATAAAACTTGCTGAATTTTGGTTTTACATACAAGAAGGTGTCATCAGATGAGCTGAAAACAAAGGATGAGGTAGTTTGAGCTTGCTAAGAAAAATAGGTGCCTTTTTTCCTTACACAAACTTGACATTGACAAATTAGTGGGGATTTTTTGGGAGTTTGTTGGTGGGTTTTTTTTAGAGAGGGTTAACTAATTACTAAATTGTCAGGTTTTTAAACTGAAATTTAAAACACATTAAGCAGGACAATGGAGGGAGATAGATCTGCTTTCAATCTCTCTGCTAAGGCAAAAGCATCACCATAGATACAAAGTTTGCTCACCAAATGAAAATGGTCCTTTAATACATAAAGAAATGTAACTTCATTCAGAGAATTTCATCAAATTACATTATACAAGTCCCCTTAGAAGAGGACTACACCAAAGGAAAATAATATGCCATATTTCTAATGCACATCTATCCTCTGGGAAGAGACACATACGTCTCCTATGCCTTTTACAGTAACTAATTTATTCCCGTGTTTACTCTGAAATTTCAACAATCTGGAAATATAGGGAAGTCAGGTATTCAGAGCTCAGAAAGACCGACCCATTTTCTATAACTTTGCCATGAGTCATACCTCAGCCTTCAGAAATGCTGTATATTTGACTTCCACAAAGCAGATGTCTTCAGCAAATGTTTCTGATCTAAGACATGACTTGGGAAGTGACAGTGACTCCTACATTCTATTTCTTAACTGAAATTTCGAACAAAAGATGTAACAATCTAGGATAAGTTGGGTTTTTTTACACTATCGCAAGTCATCTCTTTCACCATATATCACTCCATTATTCTAAGCACAAGACTTATTTTGCTACAATTAACATACAGTTATTCTTATCATTTTGGCCCTGTTAATAATGTCCACTGCTCAGTGGACATTATTCTGGTCTGACTTTGAAAGAAAGACATCAGAAAGCAATTAAAGCTCCAGTTAATTGTTTTGACTTAGTACATGTTTCAGGGTTCCCAGAGATCAGCTTACCAAAGTATAAATCAGAATAAAGGCAGAAAGATTATTCTCCTAAGTATTCACATATGGTACCCATATGGCCTTCTGCACTTGAAAGTGCACACAAAATAAGCAGACTTCTAAAAAGATTCTTTAAAATAATAGAATGCTCTTAAATTCAAAGAAAATGAAGTGACAGAGTTCACAAAAAAGGAAAAGGATAGAAAAGATGTGACGTGAAAGAAACATTGGAAGAAGGGAGATCTTCCTCTTCTTATAATGAAAAGGGTAGGAGAAAGAGCTTGACTGAGATACTAATGTGGCCAAGGTTTTTGCAATTGAGTCCAAAGAGAAAGTATGATTCTTATTTACTCCAGGATGGTAAATTATTGTCAACATGAAATAGGTGGCAAATCGATATTTTCATCCTGGAATAGAGATCTGGACATGGATATCTGTTGTCTCAGGTGAATGGACTAAACACCACCTATTAATAACAGGAGACTGGTTTTGTGTTCTCAGCAGCAGCCTCGAGCAGCTCTTGACCTGATCCCACTATGGAACAAGAAAAAAACTGAACAATGTAAGGTTAGAAAAGTAAACCCTTTTCCTCTACAACCCCCAACAGAAATTTTATTTCATATATTTAATTATATGGTTTGGGGTTCTTTTAATAGGTTTGTTGGGGTTTTTTGTTGCTCTCCCAGTAGCTATGCTAGGTGAGCTGCTTGCTACTTGCTCTGATTTTAGGGCTCTGACATTGCAAAGGAGCTGGAGCTGGGTGCAGAGGTCCTCTCTGTTTATGAGAACCTCTGTTGATGTTAGCGCAACTGCACATCAATAGAAGGGTATACCTCTACAAATCAAAAAGCATTGTAGAACATTCTTGTGAGACACCAAGGGTTACTAGTGACTGAGGTTTCTTAATATACACAGCGAGTCACATACTTGGCCACATATGCTTCTGGTGTGGAGAGAACAGATGACTGACTAGACAACCAGAAACCTTTAAAAAATAGTGTTTTGGGTAGCACTGGTCATTAGGAACTGCACAGCTCATTTCCCTTGCCCTCTCTTTACCTCAAAGCACATTTTAGTCACTTAAATGCATGTTTAAAGACATGAAATTGAACTTGGAACATCAGTGTTCCTCGTAGGCTCTGGCATGAGAAAGCCAACACAAAGAATGTGGCTTAATGCAAAAACAGAACAAATAAAAATAGCTGATGTTATTAGAGGAATCAGGCAGGAACACTTAAGGAATTTTCAATTCCAAAACTAATCAGTAGTCTGCAGCCTCCAAACATTTCATAAGAGGTTTCTGCTCTATGTGTAGCACAATCAGACACCGCCATCAAAATAATATTGCTGTAGACAAAGAATATAGCTCTGGCTTCAAAATAAAGAAACAGGACTGAAACTGCACTTGTCCCATGGATGCAACGATACAGTTGAGATTTCTGAACAGCACAAGCTTTCCTATACGGAGCTCTAGTAATGCCTTCCAGTAATGAAGTATTATGGAAAGAGTTTCTGCTGTAGCAGTGAATTGATTTCCCCAAGTAGATTTCACTTGAGGAGAAATTGTCACCTTAAATGTTATCTGAAAGGAGCAACATTTCTTTTTCATTTGTTCAGAACATGTGTGAGCTTTAATTAGGTATTGCCTCAGCAGGCTTGAAAGAACTACATTGAAACTAACAATGGAGGCAAACTTTTGTTTCTTCTCCCAGTAACATCTGTCTCCATGGCAGATGTTTAACTCAGCACTGAAATAACAGCACTATGACCTCTGACTCATGGAAAACCCAAGATTAGGTTAATGTACGTGGAAACCTGGACGTTAAAATAATTGCACTTGAAGGATAAGCATTTTCTAGAACTTCACACGATCTTGACTTCATGTCACTTTCAGTCTTAAAAATAATTAAACTTGAAAAGCATAGCAAAGACACTTACTTGCTTGTTTGTATGCTCAAAATGTATTAACACCAGTGGAATTTATCAAAGAAAAACATTGTAATAAACAATCTGCTAAGGTGACTCTTACTTGTAAGGGTTTTCAATGACTCCTACTGTCATTCATCTTTTACCACAAAGATGGTTATTAAGAAGCAGGACACCTTACAATCAATTAAATATTACATTTCTAAGCTCAATTGTAAGGTAATCCATACATTTAATCCTGCATATCTATTCTGTCTTTCCTTCTTGGTAGACTTAAGGCATTATTGTCAATACTAACTACACTTAATAATTAATAGGCATAAAATCAAGAAAGACCTTTTACTTAATGCAAAAAACAGTCTCACTTGAAAGTGTGATCACAGATACAGACTTGCCATTTAAAGAATTGCCACCGCCTAGGCTACAAAGAAGAAAGTGACAGAAATCCTCATGGATCATACTGACTTTTCCGTGTACCTGTCCTAGCTTTGCAGAGTCACTGCAGAAGGACAGTAGTTCTACTATTTCTGCCTAGAAAATGTGACATAAATGCATCTTTCTGATATATCTCAAGGCAAATTATTTTGAATAGCTTTAGGGAATGTGAAATCAATTCAAAGTATAAGAAAAAATATTCAACAGTTCCAGATAATGAGAATAAATTTATTAAGAAAGATCCAAACCCCATATATTAGAATGTGCCTTTGCAATTCCAGCTAAATTAGAGGTATGAGCAGGAAAGTGTTGACAATGTTTAAGCCCGATTTTATACCTGCACTATCCACCAGACCCGCTTCTTCCAACTGCCTTCTGCCACTTGCAGCTATTTCTCAACCCAGTGTTCAGCTATTACCCTCTGCTACATCGGTCCTTCAGAAACTGCCAAATCCAAGCCCAGAATGTGCACACCACAGGTAACACACCACCCTTGGGCTCAGACACCTCGCCCTCAGTGAACAGCTTGCCCAGGTGACTCTAAGCCGCAATGCACAGTAAATCAATGCTGGGACAATTGCTTAAGCTTACTGAAGGTAGAGGCTGCGACATCAGGGAAAAATCATAACAAGAACAGGAAGAGATTTTGCATTGGTAACATGTTCCTTCTCACTTTAAGCCTCCCTTCTTAGCTATTGATTTTTACTTGCCAGCAGCACATCTATTATTTCTAAATATTGTTCATTCCCAGAGGTTCCTTTCATATTGACCTCTCCAGAGCAAGCCTTGGGTGTGCTGCATTAATATGTTTGTCTGGAGAACCACCTCAAAGTGTCCAGCAGGATTAGTATTTATTACTGAAAGTACTGAGAAATCAAAGGGAAAGGGTTACCACTAATAAAGCTTTTTGGCCTAGAATGAGCAGCCATTATAAACAGTAACTCTCGAATAAAAAGGAGCTAGTACCTTGTGTGATAACAAGCTTAGAAGTGGATTGCTTACAGAAAAGTCTTGTTTTATTGTGAGCATTACAGACTACTTCTCCACATGGTCTGATGGTAGATAATAAGCTACACTGGTGTTTAACCGATAGCACTTCTGCATTTTCTCTTCCCTGTATCTCTGGAAAGCTAAAGCAGAAGCAAAAAGACTGCTCTGTTTTCGTGTCAGTAGAAGCCCTGAAAACAGCTTTTTCCTGGCCATGGACAAACATCTGTGCAAGGCCGAGTTTGGCACAGGCACAGCCGGTTGCATTGCTTCATGCCAGACAAGGGTTCGCACTCTGAAACCAAAAATTCACTTCAGAATCATGAATAATTTTAGGGCAAGGACCCTCAGCTCTGCTTTTTGCTGTAATGAAACCACCCCATTACAGTGTCAAAGCAAAACTTACTGAAGGAAACTAGCTCCCTGCTTCCCATCCATCTTTTGAAGAAAAGTCTGTGCAGTCTCCCATATGCTCTGCTACGTATATAGGCAGGCTGATGTGTGGCACTTGCCTTCCCTTACTTAAAGCACAAACTGAGCGAATGTAAAAACAATGGGCAGCAGAAGTTATGTTTTTGATGAGCCTTATGGGAGATGGCCTTCATAGCTTTCAGAAACTTCATGTTTCACACAAAGCTGATTCAGATTTGCCTCATTAAACAAATCCATTTATATTCATCTGTTAAATGTCTACAAGTCCTGAATATTTTTAACAATTTTTATGTGTAAAAATTAACAAGCCCTTCATAATCAAACTTTGCAGTCAATAAAGAGGTACAGAATCAAGGCCAATTAAACCTTTAACAGTCCCTAAAATGACAAGGATCCTCAAGTCATAGGCAGTAAGAGGGGCGAAGGCATGCATGAACTCATTCAATATTGTTATATGTTATAGACTGCAGTTGTATGATATCAACAGTTTTTAATGTTATTGATTTTGAATAGGATGTGTCTGCACAGATAGAGATACATACACATGGAATTTATTGGAAAAAGAAGAAAAAAAAGTGAATCCAAGCTTTGAATTAACTTATCAAAAAATCCTTGACCTGAAATAAAAAGCACTTTCAATCAGGTGAATTTTACCATTTTTTATTACCACTACCACACCTCCAGCAAGACACTTAAGATAAGTATTACACTATTCAATTCTCATTGCTTTCTTTTTGCTGTGAGAAGAAAAAGGTGAAATTTAAATTTGCCACTTCTCTACCAGAAGTGTGAAATAAAAAAGGCAGGTTGTTGAACATTCTGCACTTGTTACTGTAACAGCATAAAGAAATCCTTATATAAGCTTGTCTCAAATCCAGACATGTGTAAAAGGGACATAAAACCTAAAGTCATCTCTATCCTCAAAGTCAACTTACCCAGTACAAGGGTAAAATGAACCAGTAAAATGAGGAATAGTGTCAGCAGTGCGCTGTGACATGCCATTCCCTCATGTCCTAAAACACATCTTCAGGAAGGTTCCATTTAAAGCCTTTAACACTGCGTGCAAGCCCCAGCTTACACATTTTTTTTCTCTCCAGTTTTTAGATTCAGAGGCTAAAACTATGTCAGCTCAATTTCACAGCTTCTCTGCACATGGCATTATTAGGGACCAAATATTGAACAATATTTCCATGTACAGACACCTGGCATAAAAATACATTATTTAACTTTATCCTAACTTACTTTGAAGTTGAGCAGAACAAGACACTATTACTTTTTTAAAAAAATTGTCCATCCATTAAGTTATTTTAGAATATCCAGCTGCTTGAAATTCAGACTCCAACTTAACTAAAATTTACTTGCATTTGGAGCCTACCTGTTACGTTTTTCTATGGGTTAAGTGCCTTGTTTAAAACAACTTTTATAAGTGCTGCTAGTGCCCTTTGTTTTAGGTGTGCTAACTGCAACTGTGCTACTTATATTAACAACTATATCTATAAATAATACCTAGGGCATGATTATCATATTCTTCAGCATCAGGGTGTCTGATTCATCAATATGAATGTTGCAGATTGAGGGTGTTTTCCCTCCTCTGTGCTGCACCACTCAGGTTGCAGGAAAGGAGGTATTATCTGGAAAGTGTCTGCAGAGGAAGGAAAGTAAATAATCCAGTATTACCTTCTGCACTTAAACATTTTGAAGCTTGCTATAGCTTCCTTGTCTTGATCTGCCTCATAGTCCAAGTGCTTCCTTCTAACTGGATATACCTCTTCTGCTGACAACGATGCAGAGATGGTATTCTCATGTTGTGGCAACTCACCGATACAACAAAATGAGTTTGAATATTCTATGTTACTCTGAAACCAGAAGTGGAAGTGCCCAAGGCTTCTAAAAACAACCTTCTGTAATTTATGATAAAGAAATTCACAAAGCATGTAAATAAAATTAAACAAAACTCCACACATGCTTCCTGGGAGTCTCCAATGTGATCTCTTATAGTTTTCCTATCTCTAATTTACAGAACTTTACACAGATTGAAAACCACTAACACAAGTATTTCAAATTCATCAGTAATGCAAGCATTATAATTAAGTTAGCCTGATGTTTGGTATAAATTCTTTTTCTAAATAAATGCAAAATAAACTAGAATTCTACATACTATGCATAGGTCTCTTCAATTTTAAAATCAAAGTTTTAACATCCAAACTATAAATCTTCATTGATACAGCTAAAACGGCATCCTTTACCTTTACCCCATACACTTCATATTTCACCCTTAGTAGCAGAAATACATCTATATATGCACATCTGCCAAGGTAACTCTCTTCAAGCTTAGAAAAACGGCCTTGAGGAGAAAAATTGACTGGGTTCAATATGGGGTTTATTTCCATATTAACCCAGTATCTCAAAGCCAAGCAGGCCTCTGATACTACCTTAATACAGACAAAGGTATGTCTGTCAAATGTGCACATTTGGTTTTAGCTGGTTTTACATTTTGCATTCAGCACTTTCTTCCACATATCTTCTATGCCACAGAGAAGAATCTTTGGTAATCTTAAAGATTAGAGCATCTCCTTTCACTGCAGGGGCTCTGGTAATGAGCCTGGCTCTCAACAGCTTTACAGCACTGCCAGGCTTGAAGAACTTCATATTGAAAAAGCACAAAGATGGCACAGAGCTTTAATGTCATGAAAGAGTGAAGGCAAACAGCTCTGGGACTTTTATAAAGGGTTACAGATTCCGACTGTTCCAGAAAACAGCAAGAGTACAAGCACTCAAATATAAATACAGAGGAAAGATTCCCTGTGCTTATACCCAATTATTAGAGCTGTTTTACACACACCTGACATCACTTCCCCATAAACGGGGCTTGTTGGGAAGGGCCACTTCTGGGTGCCTCCTGGGCAGTCTGAGTATGGTGTTGGGTCGGTCCTTGTGTGGTGCAGCACTCTGTAATATCCAGTGGGTAAGGTACTCTGCATTATCACAGGGTGTGACTGTAATTGGCCATTATTGTTCTATGTTCTACATTCACAGTGATTTTGTCAGCAAACTGTCCTTATCCCAACCCATGGAGGCTCTGTCTGTGTCTCCTCCAGGAGTGAGTAAGGGCCGAGTGGTGCTCAGCCACTGGTTGGAGATGAACCACCACAAACTTTCAGTTGACACAGGAAGTGAGATCCTCATTAAGTTGTACTGCCATTCAATGGATGACAATCATAGATTGTGTCCACATTATTAATTTCCATCATTACAAACACCATTAAAAACATGAATATACTCAGATATGTGTAAGATAAACAAAATACTTGTATTTTGCTTCTAATTCCATATAATTTAGAGGCATAATAGTGCTAAAAACTGCACTCAGGTCTTTAGAGAAAAAACAGGGAGACATTTCCTAAATTTCCTTACTTGTTTTGCCTGCCTTTTAAAATCAAGAACATAGTTTTCTTTTTGAAAGATCTCAAAACACTTTCATTCACTAAAATACCACTCTTTGATTTGGATTATGAGTTGCATATCCATAGACAAAATACTGATCTAAATCAGAGCCGTCTCACCCATGAGACATAAAACTCCAGAACTTCTTATCATTAAAATACTGCAATGACCTTTAGAAACAATAGGAACTTCCATTATTGGTCTCCTGGTTACATTCAAGCTCAGGTGAACACATTGTCTCCACTAAAAATTTTTCCTACAACTATTAAATTCAAACCCAAACCTGAATAAATTTCCGCTTCAATAACTTCTATATTTTTACCCCATGAATGCAGCCTTTTTGAATCTTTCAAACTGAAAATACAGATTTCATCTATTTACTTATGAAAGAACTTTAAAGGATCAAAAGTTACGCTTTTTTCACAATGTTAATTATTATATATTTTAAGAAATGTTATGTTTTATTGAAGGTTTCCACTTCCCCTCATATTGCAATGAAGGAGGGTTGGTTTAGGAATATAAACAATATTTCTAGGTTTATACCTTCATTGTGTCTGAACCTTTAAAACTGGTTTAGGATTTTGTTGAGCAGAATCAGCAGGAATAACAAACCAGTGATAACTCCACTGTGCGAGGCTCCATCTGTACCAGGGACCAAAGGCGAGGTGCCGAGAAACAGAACAGCAATAGCATTGGACCACTGAGAAAAATCCAACCATCTAGTGCTGTGGGTTTCTCTCCTTTAATAGCTGCAATTAGCACAATTTTCTGTGAATAAAGGGGTTTATTCACACCTGGATGTTGATGCTGTAAGATTAGAAGAAAAGACCCAGCAACTCCCTCACCTCCCACTTCGGTTCTTGAAGTAGAGGCTATCAACCATGCCTGTGTGGCTAGAATAGCACAGCTGTATGTGTATTCCATTGCAGGATTGTGGCAATTATGACTTTCAGGTGTTGTCCTCCAGGAAAATATACAGAGAAAAAAATAGTGCAAAACTATGTATTGCAGGAAATATCCCCCTTGGACCTCAGCAACAGTCATTGCAGCAGAGAAATACTTCTTGCACTTCCCTATGCTAGCAACAGAGAACTCAAAAGGTAAGGACTTTCAAATATGATTTCAGTCACTTTTTAACTCTTTTTTTTCCCTTTCCTTTGTGAAAAATGTATTTTTTATAAATTGTGAGGCAGAAAAAAAAGAGATAAATAAATGCCAGTGTGAAATATACAAAACTGCTTCAAATAGGATCATAGGTATAACCTCTTCATCTCAGCAAAGAATTTAGTTCTGCAGAATAGAACAGTCTTAGCAGGATTTCTAACTGTATACTAATTCACAGAGTTGAATGCATGTTTCATGTTATTTTAAAATTTACAAGCCAATAGAAACTCCACCTGTTCTGAAATTAATGTAGCAATCTCTATTTACCCTCCAAAATTTTAGGGCAACATTCTCTAGACACTAATGGAAGGTTTACATACAATTCAGTCTCAAGAGATACCATAATTTCATCATTTACTAGAAAAGGTCATATTAATGAATAAAGCTTTATTTAATGCCCTATCCTGCAAAGGAAGTATGGATACAGAATTGTCAGACCACCACAGAAAATAGAAGTTACTTCCTTATTTTTCTTTAGTTCTTTTTAAATTTCCTATTTTCTTTGCCTAAATGCTCAAAGCATGATTTAAATACTGGGAGACAGTACATTTAAAAAAGCACAGGAGCAATACTGTTTTTCCAGCTACTACTCAGTCAGCCTGACCATTTATGCCCAGACTATGAGAAGTAAAAGGCTTTTCCAGCATTCAGAAGAATTGATGAACCAAAATGCGTCAAAGTCCAAATTCATCTGACATGTCTTTGAACACCCCCCTCAGCTACTCAAGTCCTGAACATCAGGGACACTGATGTGCTCTGCAGAGAACATCTGCTTTTTTCAATGGAGGAATACAAGTTTTCCTCTTGGACATACAAGTGTCCTCATCACTAGAGACCCTGATGCAGCCAGACTCCTAACTAAATTTTAAACTTAATTTACATGCTTAAAGATAGCTGAGTCAAATATAAACTTATATTTCCAGAACCACATCCCCTGGACAACTGCCACATTTATTTCTTAACTGTGTAAGATTGACCTGATCTGATCAAGAAAGCATCTGCAAGAATGGAACTTGCAAAACCCAAGGAAGACATGAAGATTTCAAAATTATGATCATATCACCAGGAACTGCCCACGACCATTACTGTCCTTGGCTTTCTTGATTAAAAGACAGGATTTCTCATGTCTTCTCACCTTCAGGGACACATTTTACATAGCAACAAGTTTCTACACAGTTCCAGTTACTTTTTATGTCTGAGCACGGTGTCATGAAATGCAGAAATTTAATAGCAGCTCTCTTTTGGGAGACACTGCTGAAGATGTCAACAACGTGGCAAAGATCTCCCCATTTTGTTTGAGACTGGCTCAATCCTTCTTTTATTTCCAGGATAACAGCTAAAGTGATGAAAGAATATTACTGTCTTTTCTCATCCTATCATCTCCCCACCCCCTAGATCTCTTTGCACTTTGTGACAGAAGGAAAAAGTAATTGCACCCACCAGAAATTTTTCAGGACACAATGTTACACGGTATTTCCCAAGACTGGCACAAATGCTGATGCTTCCTTCACATGCACATAAGCATACAGCAGTGTTGTCATGGTTTAAACCAACCAGGAGATAGAACACAGCCATTCAGACATTCCTCGTCCCCACAGTGGAACAGGGGAGAATATCAAAAAGAAAAAGGTAAAACTCGTGGGTTGGGATAAAGACAGTTTAATAGGATAGAAAAGGAATATATTAGGAAGAGTAACAGTAATGCTGAAAAGATATACAAAACAAGCGATGCACAGCACAATTTTCACTCACCACCCAAAGTCAATGCTCAGCTACTTCCCAAGCTACACCATCTCCCAGACAACATCCTCAGTTATAAACTTTGCATGACATCATGTGGTAGGGAATATATCATTGGCCACTTTGAGTCATCTGTCCTAGCTGTGTCCCCTGCCCCCAACCTCCTTCTCGGCAGGGCAAGTGTGAGAAGCTGAAAAGTCCTTGACTGCTTGGCAGCAACGTCTTAGTGTGTTACCACCTTTATTCTCATCTTTAATCCAAAACAGCACTACACCAGCCACTACTAAGAAAACTAACTCGATCCCAGACACAACCAAGATATGTTTACCCTGAATCCCAGAAATACTATCAAACTACCGGAATTGAAGCTCTGCATTATGTAGTAAACAACTAACCCTAACATATGTAGTTATGATGTATTATCTCATCAGACTCTTTTACAAAATGTCTTGCTGGTCAAGTTCCTTTGGTGGCATAAGCAGTGATATGATTCAATCTTTTGCCTTAAGCACCAGGGACTAATGATATAATTGTAATCAACACCTTCCACAATGGGATTAGCTTCAGTGCTGGTAAGACTCTTCTTTTGGAAATAATTCTTAAAGGCCATCAACGCTTTCTCTTCTTTTGGAAAAAAAAAACAAACCCTTTAAAGTGATCCCTTTTCCCCTAGTTTTGGGGGCTATGAAATCTTTCAAAGCAAAAGCTTATTCGTGCTTCTCATTCCCTAACAATAAACTGGTGTCCATAAGCTTTTAATTTTGACATGGAAAAGTCAGAAGCATATTAATTTTCAAGCCAACACTCCTATGAGACCTTTGTCAGTATAACTTAACACATGTTCAGTTTTACATTAATAGAGCACAGTCTGAAGAGTTTAAACTTCTGCTAATGATGATAATCTAACATTTTATCCACATATTTGTATGGAGCCTATGTGAATACCAGGGCAATTCCTAGGGATCTCTAATGCCTTTAATTCAATAATTCCCATGGTATTGTTTATACTTTTGCTGTTGTCTCATACTGCATACACACACAAGTCCATGTTAAAATCCTGGCAGCCCTTCTATAAATCAAATTAAAGGAATTTGGGTTAAGATGATAACTGACACTTTAGGAAAATCAACTGAGACTTGTAAAGACTGAGTGAAGTGTAAAGAAACACTCTGAGTGTTTCTCACTCAGAATATGTCAACATAATCTGATCAACTTTTTTTTTTTAAAATCTGAAAGTTTAATGAATTCAGAACATGTTTGGCGATTAACATATTGTGAAGAAAATTGATATTTTTATGGCAAGCATCTATATAAAGATATGTTGATTATTCAAATCACTGGTTTTAAGGAGGAAGAGATGAAAGTCACAAAATAATAAGTAATGATGAGTACAAAAAAGATATTCCTCAAAGAAATAACAGTTGTTTGGTATAAATTGTCTAGCCTTTGCAACATGCTCTTAAATTTCAATCTGTAAATTGCATCATTATAAAAAATGTTAGGTATTAAGGTCACCTTACTAGCAATGAGTTAGCTAAATAAACAAAACTTAACTTCTGTTATACACAAAACTGACTTTAGTTTTAATCTCTGTAAAGTTAAGGAGGGGGCATGGAGGGGAAGAAGAGGTGGATTCACTGCAGAATGCCATTTTTTCCATTTTAACATTATTTAACCTAGCTACCTAAATATTTAGGGATCAGAACAAAGCCCAATACAATGTAATTAACATTAAAGTTCTCAGTAGTAAAAAAAACCCAAAACCTTGCTTTATTTCTCATTAAAAACTTACACATTTTAATTGTGCTTAGTACACTTGATATTTGGAAATGTTCTGTTGTAACACCTTTATAAACCATTTGCAGAATGCAAAAAAAAAATAAAAATCAAGTATAAACATTAATTTAAAAACAACTGGATCACTATTCTCCTTTGTATAAATACATGCTACGTTTCCAATTAAAAAAAAAGTCATGAAATCATCTGTTTGTTTGTGCTAATGAACTGACAATAAAGGCAATCCTAGTTAACACCAAAAAGGGTACTAGAAGAGTGGCTATTAGCTTTCATTATTTGAAGTACATTTCAAAAAGACTTCAAAAAGACTTTCCTTAGAGTGTGGAGTGCTAAATAGGTCAGCAAATGGATACTCAAGCCATTTCTGAGAGCCAGCCAGAAAACCTCCCAGTGACTTCTCTTCAGTAAACTTTGAATCAAGCCTTCAGATCTCAGCTATTTTACATTTTCTGCATCTTTTCAGTGAGCAATGATAGGTCTCTGTTCTGAAAGCTAAATGTGTCTTTGTATTTTCTCTCACAAAAGATCAGAACTCCATAAGCACCATCTGGACTGCTTCTTTATGCGTCTGTACTTTATGCAGATATGGTCTTCAAACACGGATTGCAAAAATCCTGTTGTAGCAGCAGACAGTGACTGGGATCCTTATCCAGGAGTCCTTTGAAGTCAAAAGGAGCTGGATCAGGCCCTCACAATGATTTGCATAATAAAATCATTGGACTTCCTGTGCGAGTTTATACATGCCATAATTGCATAGCTTTTAGCTTATGACAGCTTTCTCACATAAACTCTTACCTCCAAGGCATGCACCCATGGCCAACGAGAAGATTAATGGCTTCATAGGCAAGTTAACATCGGGATCTTTGGTCAGGTTGAGAAGCACAGGAATCTGTAGTTTAAGAAGAAAAGCAAGAGAGATTTAGGATGCATTCGCCAACCATCAGCACGATATAAATAAAATTCATTCAAGTATACAACATAAAGCACCAGCAAATCCAAAGAACAACTTGGGGTTGTTCTGGGGTTTTTTCTTTAAATTAGTATATTTGCATCATATTCTTGTTCTGTGATCAGTTTACCCCATGGACAAGCCAAAGAGAAGGTAAACACTTCAGCAAGGCTTTTCATAGTGTCTTCCATGACACCCTCATAGGCAAGCTGCGGAAGTGTGGGTTGGATGAATGGACAATAGACTGAATGAATGGCAAGACTCAGACAACAATAAACTGTGAGGAGCAGACAATACACTGGAAGGCTACAAAACCAATCAAGATGTAGATCATATGTCAGTAATTAAAAAAATCCTGCATCCTTGTTATAAACAAAATTTTCTGTTCTATTAGGGAAAAAGTGAAAAAGATTAATGTGGCAGACTTCTGCATTCATGAGCAGAGCTGAGTTTTCTTACTTTTTATTCCAACATATTTACCAGGTAATGTGGATTTAGTTCCCTGGAAAATATTTCCAAGTTTTATGAATTTCATTTCCATTTCAGCGAATAAAATACCCACCCCTGAAAAGCCAAACGAGGCTTGTAGAGAGACATAATAGACTTCATTAGGCAATTGGTATAAAGCCCAAAAATACAGCAGGCAGGCTTTCTAGTTGCACTGGATCCCAGTTAAGTAACACCTCTCAAAGCTAAATAACTTCTGCCTTAGTTGGGAAAAACTGGTCTGAGTTTGACTCAATTGTGTAATATGGTTTGAAAGGAAGTTGTAATCAATACTTGATCACAAGGGGAAAGGTGATACTGTTATTAACCTGGTTTTAACTTGCACAGAGGCTTATGTGACCAAAAGGGAGAAAGAAAGAATAAGCAAACATGGAACAGAGAGAGACAAAGTGGGAAGGGATTTGTGGAAATAACTGTGCCATGACTTAAAATTAATGTTTTCTCAGAGTCCAGGATTTTTAGTAGTGAATAGAGTTATGACTTTTATTACTCCAATCTGTCATTTGAATCTCAGAGGTCCCCCTCAAGGTACATGATCTCAGAGATGGAGCAGTGCTTCCTGAAAAATGTTTTCACTTTGGTGGCTGAGTGATGCTCACCTTTACTGACTGTTATTCTTTTGGTATGGAGTAATATATGGGCTTTGTGAAGAATTGCAACTCTTTTCCCATCCCTCCTGCCAGTGGTGCTAATCATTCCTCTTCAATCCTCTAATTGATTAACCTAGATAAATTAATGTCTAAACAATTATGCTTGAATTATACGCTGCCTGAAGTTGTCTGTTTCTATTGTAAGGCCTAAAGAAAGGTCAGCATGCCCAAAATCTTGTGTGTTTTTTTCCCATTAAAGTGACAAAAGATTTCATTTCTCCCCATGTTTCTCTCATTTCTCTCAAACTGTCACTGCCAGAACATGATCTGCAATCCAGACTGCAGTTATAAAACAATGTTGCATTTCAACATAAGAAAAAGTTTAAACACAAATACTGAAATCACAGTATAAGCCATCTTGCTCAGTCTAAATAAAGCATTGTTTCCTACTAAATAATTTTGACTGGAGAACCAAAGCAGATTATTTAGTTCCTCAAAATTATCTGCAAGTATCCTGATGTAATACAATAACTCACTTGTATCAGGACACAATGCTAAACAGTGTAAATAGCAAACTTTTTAAATTAGAGTCTTCCTTGGGCATGCCCTGTCCAGCACAGAGAACATAGTTAGGCAGAGAAAATCAAAATAATAATCCTATTTTCTTGCTATTGAGGTCAGACCTAAAGCTGTTGCCAGCTAGCTCCCCAGTACTGGTGAAGTAATGCCATTTTCACACCCCACTGATGAGGACCATGCAGAAAGCAGAACCCTAGAGCCTGTCAGGACCCCCTCCCTAATTATGGCACTGGCGCTTGGGAAGTGAGAAGCAAACCAGAGGTCCCAGACAAAAGGACCATGAGGTAATTCTCTGCTTGGTATTAGCAACCACACATGCATAATACTCCCACCAGAGAATTTGGTTCTCTGTTTAGTGAAGGAGTTCAATGTCAGGAGCTCTCAATTTACTAAGAAAAGGTGCAATTGTGTCATGTGCTTGACTTTCCATTTCTTAATTTTTTTAAACACAACAAAGTATTTTAGGAGCCTAAATATTCACTTGACCCCATTGGTTTTACTATTCTCTCCTTGACATAACATTGTCTTTCTTCCACTTAGAAATAATGTGAATTCTTTTTATAAGGCTTCATAATAATTAATCCTTTATGTTAAAATTATCATCAGTGATGTCATGCTCCTAAGTGCATTAACAGGCAGTTAAATCAGGAATCTCTGCTCCCATAAAAGCCTGGTTTTGTGGCAAGGGACAAACACTGAATCATGCCTGAGCAATATATATTTGTGTACATTTCACTTTGAACATTTCTCCTCTTTGAAGGAATTAAACTCTATAAAAAATAATTCTTGTAAATCAGAAAAGGAATGGAAGTCCTACAGACCTCTGAAATATGCTTGAAGTTAGATTTTACATGCATATATCCTTTGTAAATAAGAGGTATTTCTAAAAAGGAATGCTGCACCTTAACTTTCAATTTTGAATAACCAAATGAAAGATGAATGCAAAATATTCAGTAAAATTTCTAGTGTTTCAAATAGAAATATGTAATTGATCCATAATATAGACTATTTTTTTACAAACATGTATTGTCCCATGTAACAACTACATGCCAAAAGTCACTGGCATCTAATTATTTTGATCTAACAGTGGGATAATGCAGGCACACTGTTCCAATTTCCATCCCAAGAACTTTCCTGCTCAAAAAATAAAGAATTAAGAAACATGAACAACAGCAAGAACTCTTAAGAGATGTTGAGAAACAATTAAAGCCAATGGACTTTTCTCATTGCTTGAACATTTGCATTTTAAACAGATAAGGAACATACACATGGTCAGTTACAGCCTCTTTCTTTCCCCTAAAATCACCTTTAATATTTTTTGTCCCAATCATTTAGGCAACTATGTGTTAGGTAATATTTTTGCACTATCAGTATCTCAAACCTCAGTTTCCTCTCCTGTTATAGTTAATGTGAGTGCTAACAACAGAAATGCAAAATATTAAAAGGTTAAAAGGAAACTCTTCACTGTAGATTCCACAGTTTTTGAAAAACTGTTCAACAGTTCTACAACTCTTCCTGATTCAAGCCACAAGCATTTCCAATAGCATCAGAAGCACTACAAGCCTGCATACTTCACAAACTGGGGTACTGTTGCCTGTGATATATATTGTACAAATATTTTTGCCATATTGATTTCATTTACTTGGAATGCATATTTTTTCATAGTTTTATGAAGGGCTACCCTTTAGCAGAGAAAAAAAAAAAACAACGCAAGTCAAAGCCTCGTATTTCCTTCACTGTTCCCTCTTCAGATTATGTAAAAACACCCTTATTGGTAATAGAAGAAGAATAAGAATGTTTTATTAGGAAAGCAGCTTTCATATCTTATAAGCTTTATTTCAACAATCTTACCAGCATGAATGTCTGTTAGACTAGTTTCTAGAAAAGTTGCTAATTTTGCTGGGGAGTTTGATATTGAACCACTCCACATTGCTGCTTGATTGTCGGGATTTAGATAAAATGAATGATGTAGTTAAACAAACCAAAGCCAAATCCCCTTCACCAAATCATTAGAAGTATTTCTCTCTAGGTATTAAAACAGAAAAAAACACAACTGTAAGAAATAATGATTGTACCTGGCAAAAAAGGAGTGTCATCAAAGACTTGATACAGAAAGGAGATAGCCATTAATCTTCATTCTGTATGTGGTGTTACATATATGTATTGGATGTAAGCTGATGTAGAAAGAACAGCGCCAGCGTCTACAGATGTTGACACATTTGTCTAACTTTCCTAATTGAACACAAACCTTGTGAAAAGAATTGTTTATACCATAAACTGTTCATTTATACTATATACTGTGAAAGTACATATGATATGCTACAGATATGAAAAGAATAGAGGCGCACCCATTTGCAAACTTGACAAACTCTCTAAAGAGGTGTGCTGCTTACCACATGCTTAGATCAGGCATGGCACCAAGAGACTGCCAAGCCTTGTACAGGCCACTGACTATTATCCATGGCTGTTTCACATGGCACCAGTGATACAGCCAGGAGGAGTCTCAGGAGTATTGAGAAGGATTACAGAGCTCTGGGAGCAGCAGTAAGGGACTCTGGAGCACAGGTTGTGCTCTCATCAGTCCTCACAGTCAAAGGAAAGGGGTTTGAAAGGGCCAGTCCAGTCTGGCAAGTCTACAAATAGTTACAGCAGGACTGGTGCCACAGCCAGTGGTTTGGTTACTTAGACTATGGGACTCACTTTGAGGAACCTGATCTACTGGGGGCTGATGGGCTCCACCTGTCAGAGAAATATTTGAGGAATATTTGAGGAATTCCTATGACCATCTTTGGTCATAGTCTTGCCACGCTGGTGAAGAGGGCTGTAAACTGAAGTTGCTAGGGAAGAGGAACCTCAATCCATCCCACTCCTACCAGTTTGATGCTAGTGCCAGTATTAGATGCCCAGAGCTGAGAAAAGGATTTCAAGTCAGCAGGAGAGCACCTGCAGTGCAGCACAAAGGACTTCCAGCCACTCAAGCCAGTCAGTCAGTCCCAACTGAAATACTTCTATACAAATGCACATAGTACGGGGAATAAAAGGAGTTAGAGACATGAGCACACCTGCAGGGCTATGACACTGTAGTGGGGGTCTGCCACAGACCACCTGAGCAGAAAGACTAATGAGATGAGGCCCTCTATAGACAGATAGGAGCAGCTCACATTCACAAGCCCTGCTCCTCATGGGGAACTCCAACCACCCCAATGTCTGTTGGAGGGTCAACAAAGCAGGACATATGCAATCCAGGATATTCCTGGAATGCATTGATGGGGGGAGATCTTACAGTAGCTTTCCAGTATCTAAAGGGTAGATCTAAGAAAGATGGAAAGGGAATTTTTGCAAGGGTATGTAGTAATAGGGCGAGGGGTTATGGCATTAAATAAAGTCATGTAGATTTATATTATATGTAAGGAATAATTTTTTGTTTCAAATGTGGGAGTGGTGAGGCACTGGAACAGGTTTCCCAGAGAACTTGTGGATGCTCCATCCCAGGAAGTGTTGAAGTCCAGGTTGGATGGGGCTTTGGACAACCTGATCTAGCAGAGGGTGTGCCTACCCAGGGCATGGGGATTGGAACTACATCATCTTTGAGGTCACTTCCAACCCAAACCAGTCTGTGATTCTATACACTTAGTAAAGATGTATTCTGTGAAAACTGAAGAGAATATGCATTAATAGAAAAAAAAAAACTAGTTGTAGTTTCCCAAAACTATTTGTAGTTTTCTCTGATCAAGCACTGAAATACAGGACACACAAAACAGCAGTAGGGTAGAATGGAAAGAAGAAACTGGTACTAACAAGAGATACATACAGAGTATTGGTATAGCAAATGAAAATCCTCTGATAATTGTTAGAGGCAATAAACAGTGGGCCAAAAATTATCTGTTTTCTATCAAAGACCTGTCAAAGACTAAGTCACCTTGCCAGCCAGGTGTTTAATGGAAATTGTTTGTTAGACTATCTTGAGGAAATAGTATTTAAACTCATCTCAAACAGGGATTTACTGTGGCTATATTTTTAGTTCTGGTAATAAAAGAAAAATATAAACAGATGGCTCCAGCATATGCAGCTGATAAAACATGTCAATTAAACTAAAGAGCATACTGGTAATAAAATCATGTCACCTAACATTCTAAGGGCAAAAAGCCATAGCTATTTATATGACAATACTAGGAAAATGCAGGCCTTAAACATGAGTAAGTCTGACTGTCAAGGAATGGTTTTGTGAGTTTAGCCTGTTGAAAAAGGAAGAAAACTATCAGAGGAATGACCCGTATCTAATTCACCACATATATTCTTCAGACAAAGAAAGCTGGATATCCAACATGAAAAAAAATCCCTAGCCATTCAAGAAATACTATGTGTGAGACTTAATCACTAAGCTCCTGGTTTATTAATTGCTTATGCATAGAACATTTTGTGCATGTTTTTTAAGCAGCTCCGAGATATATCTCTATATATACTGCACTTGCCGCTGGCAACAAAGTCTTTTGCATAGTCAGAGTTCATGGAGTTTCTCCCAAACTATATCTCAAATTCAAACTATTTTGCTACACTACATTTTTTACATATTTGCAAACGGTGATTGATTTCTCCTTTCACAATAGCCAGGCATTGTTACGCAATAAAGAGCAATAACCACTAACTGATATTTCATTAGGGAGCTGGATCTTCACTCTCCAGTGAAGGAGAAAACAGAAGGGAAAAGTCTTGGGATTAGAGTTCATCAAGCAAGTTTCAATCTTTTCACCTTGTCTTGGGGCAGTTCATGATGTTTAAATTCAGGACAAATTATATGAAACAAACAAGTGGAAGATATACTCTGAAGACTGTTTTGTCTCCCTGCAGTTCCAATGCTTTCTTTTAATTTAACACAAACAGAATTTCACCAAGACAGAAACAGTAAAAGTAATCAAGCTGTGATGAGCCAAGTGTCCTCAGAAACTCATTCCACCATTTCATGTACACAATTTGCTTTCCACAGCATCCTCTGTAGTATGAAATACTTGCTGTGTGTTGAGGTTTTTGCAGAGACTGCAGTTTAGCAACCTCTGTATATGAATTTGGTTACTGTACTGACATTTTTGATGGTAGGGCTATATCAGATTTACTATTGTCTAGAGAAAAGAAGAATTTGACAACAACAGTGTTGGATTGAAAAAATATTGTCAGAGCAAGATGCTTCAAATACTAAACTAAACTTATTATTGTCATTTAGGAATTTTTTGGTTAAGGAGAATTCTTATCCATGATTATGGTGTTTAAAGGCTTCTGAAAAGCCTCAATGTGTTCTAAGTGTTTAAACACATTAATATTTTGCACCTTAAAATATTCCCTTCTTAAAATAACTGAAAATATTTAGTTTTTATTCTAAGACTAGAGATAATGTGTTGGGTTTATGTTTTAGGAGAATCGAGTACCCTAACTTGTCTATGTAGATACTTAGCAATTCTTGAAAATACTTAGATTTTCTTCTAGGAAATAATTTTCATTATCTGTTTTGATTACCTCAATTCATAAACCAGTTTATTTTCTATAATTCTTTGTAATGCTGGCTTACATATATTAATATTTTAATTACCTTTTAAAATTATTCATCTACAGCTTCCACTTTTCACATCCAGTTAAGGTAAGAATCAGCCAAATATAAATTTTAATGCTGTCATGTCTGGAACTTAAAATGGACCAGTCAACTTGATCCAAACATAGATAAAGAGAAATTTTAATCTTAAGATCCATTAATTAGGCATTCAATTTTTTTTTAATTTTTTCTGTACACAATGCAAGTCATTATGAAGCTGATTATACCAATAGCACAAACGAAGAAGCTAAAATGAAAATTCAGACAACCATCCTTTAACATGACATTTTTTAAAGGAAACACAGCATCACAGTTACAGAGCTACCTGCAGGAAGCTCTCTTTTTCTTCCCTCCAGCTGTTCACCTCATATGCCTAAAAAAGTGCTAAATTCAATACGTGGATGTTGTAGCTTTGCATGGCTAGGTTCTGGTGAAGGAGTGGGGGGATGCAGGGGTGGCTTCTGCAAGAAGCAGCCAGAAGATCTCTGCAGACCTGACAGAACAAACACCAGCCAGCTCCAGGCCAGAGTCGTTGCTGACCAAGGCCGAGCCCATCAGCGACGGTCACAGTGTCTCTGGGAATCACATTTAGGAGAAAAAAAACCACAGCCACTTTTTGCCACCAGGGAAGGGAGTGAGAAGATGTAAGAAACTGTGCAGACACCAAGGTCAGTGATGGGGGGTGGTGGCAGAAGGCACCCCAGGTGCCAGAGAGAAAGATGCCTCTGCAGGCTGTGGAGGAACCCATGGTGGAGCAGGTGTCACCCTGCAGCCCATGGAAAAGGATGAGACCCCACCTGCAGCCCGTGGAGACATACAGAAGACACTGTGACCCATGTTTGAGCAAGCTTCTGTCAGCACTTGCAGATCGTCGAGAGAGGCAGAGACACAGAGATGAGCAAGAGAGAGAGAGATCCACTCCTGAGCAGGTTTGCTAGGAGTGGGGAGTCTTGTGGCTCCTTGGAGGACCAGGCTGTAGCAGTCTGGGCTTGAGAGACATTCTTTGATTTATGACTGTACCCCATAGAAGTGACCCATGCTGGGGCAGCCGGTGAAGAGCTGAAGCCCTGTGGGAACAGACTCACATTGGACAAGTTTGTGGAGGACTGTTTCCCATGGGTGGGACCCAGTGGTGCAGCAGGGGAAAAGCATGAGGAATGCCCTCCCCAACTAAGAAGGGGAACATGTCTCATAAGGAACTGACCAAAATACCTATTCCCTGCCCCTCTCCATGCCACAATGGAGGGGAAAAAGGGAGCGAAATCATGGCTATAGTGAAGTCTGATAAGAAGGGAGGAGTGGGAGGAGGTACTTTAAGATCTGGTCACACTTCTCATTACCCGACTCTGGTGTCACTGGGTGCGCAGGGCAGTGCAATAAATTAGAGATTTTCTTTCCTTTATTCTGTGTTGAGTCTGTTTTGCCCGTGACACTGATTGCAGAATGATCTCTCCCTGTCCTTATCTCGACTCCTAAGCCTCTCAATATAGATTTTCTCCCCTACCCAGTTGAAAAGGGGAGTGACAGGAGTTCATAACATTGACATACATAGTGATAAATAGGCTTCCAAAAACAAATACTGCTTCTTTTGACAACAGGTACCCAGTACCAAAGAAACAAGAAGAATTTTAAATGAAGGTTTATGCAGTCTTAAGAACATAGTTACTTAATTTTCTGTCAGGATTTTCTAATATAGAATGACAAAGACCAAAGTCCAAGCCCATTCACTGAGGTAGATGATACAAGGTCTTGACTTTAGTCATCAGTATTACACATTAATGTTTTCACATCTCAGCTAATGACTGCTCTTGCACACGTGAGATTATGCCTGCATTTTTCTTCCTTCCTCCCTGCTCCTCTCTCTGTCTATTTAATAAATAAATAAATGACTGTAGCTGTCTCTTGGGTTCATCCCTGAACAGGATAATAATATCTCAGCAGGAATCCTTTCCTGTTGTGCTGGTTTTGGCTGGGTTAGAGATAGTTTTCTTCTTAGTAGCTAGCATCTAGGTGCATTTTGGAAACAGTGTTGATAACACAGGGATGGCTTTTTTCTACTGCTGAGCAGTGCTTACTCAAAGCCAAAGCATTTTCTGCTTCTCACTCTGCCCCACCAGTGAATAGGCTGGGAATGCACAAGTTGTTGGGTGGGGACACAGCCCGGACAGCTGACCCCAACTGGCCAAAAGGGTATTCTGTACCATATGATGTCATGCTCAACATATAGAGCTGGAGAAAAAAGAAAGAAGTAGGGGGATGTTTGGAGTGATGGCATCTGTCTCCCCAAGTAATCATCGTATGTGATGGAGTCGTCCTTTCCTGGGGATGGCTGAACCCCTGCCTGCCCATGGGAAGCAGTGAATGAATTCTTTGTCTTGCTTTTCTTGCATGTGTGGCTTTTTCTTTACCCATTAAATTGTCTTCATCTCAGCCCATGAGTTTTCGCACTTTTACTCTTCCAATTCTCTCCCCCATCCCACCATGGGGGGAAGTGAAGTACCGTCTGTATGGGGTTTAGTTTCTGACTGGGCTAAACCATGACACCTATGCATCTGTGCAGCACTCCCTCAAATATAAAAAAGTGATCTTTAGGCATCCCAAAAGATTCCTGTGCTTCACAAGTCTTTCCAATTCTCCAAAAGATATTCCCTTAAAAGAGGGTTCCTTTCAAAACCTCTAAAAGACCCTTTGTTTGATGTGCATACAGGTGCTTTTTGGTATTACTTCAAACAATTTTTCATAGCCTCTCTTGATATGAGGCATAATATTTGAAGCTAAGTTTTCTGCATTATTGCTTAATAGTCCCCAGTGTTTGCTGGGAGGTGACTCATCCTGAACCAATCTTTCCTTTCATGCCTATTGTTTGCAGTCTGTTGTTGTTAAATCAATATAATTCCACAGGAAACACCATGCTAATCAAACCAAAATATCATATTAACATATAATTATACAGCATACGCAAATGCATCCAACCTGTCATATGCTCTGTAAGAAGTGTCTAAAACCTTGACACAGGTTAAGGGTGGACATGACCACCCAATAACAATGGCAGAAAATATTATACTTGTCTGACAACATGCTGTGACAATGAATCATTCCTATGGTATAATAAAGGGATTATTTTACTTTAAAGAGAGAACTTGATTGAACAAAAATTGTCTGATCACGCCCTAACTTGTTATAATTTGATATTAAAACTCAGTTGCTGGTAAGCATTTGTTATGCTTGAATGTTATTTGCTGGATTTTAAACTAATTACATAAGTAAGGTGGCTATTAAAAGGTTCAGGTGTTAAAAAAAGCATTAGTATTACTACACAGCATGTGGATAGTGACAGTTTCCATCAGAAAGACAGTTACACTTTTCAGCTACAGATGTGCATATAAGAGGGAAAGTGCAGAAATAGAGCTAAAACAGTGCCTCTAGATCCACAGCTAACTGCAATTGTGGGCAGCCATGTCCAGCTAGATGCCCAAACGGTACAGATAAGCTTGTAATAATACTCAGTCTCAGGGGAGAAAGTAAACTACAGGACAGCAGAGGTCAAAAATAAAAAAGTAAATCATGATCAGCAAGCTCAGCTCACTTGCCAGCACCAGGAGGAGGATGTGCAAGCACTGCACAGACCTTACCATTGTAGCCGTGAAAGGGATGTTGTCGATCACGGAGGAAGCCAAAGCAGATACCCAGAGCACTAAAATGATGGCCACTGCCAAGCGCTGGTCCTCAGGAACCACCTGGAATTGAGAGAGATCAAATTGACTTTGATGAGATCCCTCTTGCTCTGTCCTCCCCATGGCATAATTGCACATTGTTCACAGTTTTAATTTATCAACATTTATTACTCCTTCAGGCTCTGAGATAGGAAAAGCATCTTAAAGAAAATAGCCTGACATTTGGTAACACAATTATTGTTCTTTTTCCAAGAAAATTGGAAGAAACAGAAATAAAAAGACTGATATTACTAATACTCATACTTGCATTTGACACAACAAATAAATAGTGAAACTCTAGATGTTCACCTTTAACTCTCAGTTGTTATTTTTTAGACTACAGGAAAAGCTCTCCTTTTGCATTTATGGGTATGTTTATTCTGTTTGTGGACAGACATGTATAGAAAATATCAACCACGCCAAAGAATAGCATGCTTTCTTGATATTGCTGATTAAGGAAATCAATCATTAACATTAAATTCAAAATGAAAATATTGTTCATTATTCTACTGAAATAAAACTATTTTATTTACCTGTTTAAAAAAAGTAAATATTTTAAACTTACCTTTATTAACAAAGCTGTCTGTTCTCCTATGTAGTCTATTAAGTGCAGATGAGCCAAAGCCTAAAAAAAAACCAAACCCATTGATATCAACTAGTAAAGTACCTGGATGTAAGAAAATACAATTCCTTCCCGTTCACAAGATGTTGATATTCATCTCATCCAGCTCCTAAAGCAACTCTGCAACTGGTGGAAAGAAAGACATGGCAGAAACTGCTAGCTGTATTTACAGAAGTGGACTGCTTGTGCTGGAATAGCTGGTGGGATTGCTGAAGAGTGTGGGTCTCAGGCATTAGAGAATGGCTGAAATTTAAAGGTGATGTTCTTCAACGGATACGTGTTTTCCTGAATACCTGAACACAACTGATTTTAAACCAGCTTCCCCTAAACAACAATATAGATAGAAGTATATCATGCGTTTAAAAGGTCAGAAGGAACCAGTGATCTTATGCTCAGCCTCAGATGAAGAAAAGAGAAAGACCCATAAAAACCCAATAGTACCCATCTGCTAAACCAGGCCAGAGATCTTGGGTGAATAGAAATTAACACAGAGACAGAAGCACCTGAAAAAGAGGAAAATCAGGTGTCTCATCCCCATGTCAGGCACCCAGACCAAGGAAGTCAGCCTTGTAAGCACTGGGCCAGAGGACAACTTGTCCTCATGGTGAGAACCATTCCCACCCATACAGCATACTCAGAATCCCATACACCCATGGTTATTCTCACAGATGAAAAGACATAGCAGCACTCCAGATTGGTGGTGATAGCTCTGCTCTCTCCTTGGGCAGACAGGACAATATAAACTGAGTATTCACACCATGGGACAATGATCTATTCCCTCAAACTACTAGATAAAAGGGGAATTTTAACTGATGAGAGCTACCCTAAAGGGGAATTAAATGTGTCCAGCATGAAGTATGATTTTCAGGTTAGATGGTATGTATCCATTTTATGACTTTTCTCTTTCTCAGGGGAGAAAAACATCATTTTTTGATCAGCCTGGACCAAGCTGGTTTGCTTTCATTTTTTTTCTGCCATGACGGAGAATCAGTCAGCTGCGATGCCTCACTTACTCCCTCCATACCCACACGGAGACGCAGGAGTCAGTATTCACACGACACAACTCCATATAACCAGCACACCTGGCAGTCAGACAGAGCCCTTCAGAGACATCAGTCGGGGAAAAAAAAACCCACATTCAACTCTCACACTGTCAAAATCCATGACAGAGATGGACAAAGATCCTAATAGGCACCGAGTGCCGTGGTATAAGACATGGGAATGTCAGAGTGACAAAGATGCTGTCATTCGGACTGGCAATTCCTGTACCTGCAGCTCGCTCAGGCAGCAGCTGGAGGCTTGTGGATTGGGTATGACTCTATCTTAAATCTGGGCCAGAAATTATATTTCCTTTTAACAATGCACTGCACAAGAAAAGGCATAGCTGCATTTAAAGATGCAGCACACAGAAAACAAGTGGAAAGACTTTCAAATACCTACACATACCCCCAACATGAATAAAAATGTACATTTTTTTCATTATTTTAACTTATCAGGAGAAACTTTCCTAAGAAATGAGTTCCTATGGTTAATTTTAAGTTACCATTTTCATTCTAAGCTTTCTGTGTTGCTTTATCAACTGAAAAGTTATGAAAGTGACTTTTAAAATTTATGTAAAAGCAATACTTTTAATGAACTGTAATATTTTTCTGCAATTTGTTTGCATTCACACTTCAAAATAAACTTTTCAACACATAGCTGTCAGCAACCAGAGCTCAGTTACATTCAGTTCACGTTGCTGCCTTGTTACTTAATTGTCCATTTAACACAACATATAATTTTTCAGTGATACCCAAAATTTGTTCTGGAATCCAGACATGGTACTACAAAAGAGATATATGGGAAAGAGAGAAGGGAGTGAAGGATGTGCATGTCATCCCTGCAAGACAGTGAATCTGCAGGTAGCCCGTCACATTAGAAACGATGACAGCAGTAATCACAAAACCAGCTTTCAGATGTCTCTACCATATCCAGCCAATCACCTGCACGCACCTAAATGAGACTCCACAATTAATACCCTGCCACTGGCCTCCTCTGGGTGTAAACAGCACAGAGCATCTCTGGATCTTCCTGTGTCTTCTGAAAGGAATAAGGGTTGTTGGCCTAACTGGTGCCTTCAAACACGGAATCACAGAATCATAGAATGTGTAGGTTGGAAGGGACCTTTACAGGTCATCCAACTCCCCTGCAGTAAGCAGGGACGTCTTCACTAGGTGAGGTTGCTCAGAGCCCCATCAAGCCTGACCTTGACTACCTCCAGGGATGAGGCCTCCACTACCTTTCTGGACAGCCTGTCCCAGTGATCTACCACCCTCATATTGAAAGACTTTCCTAACATGCAACCTAAATCTCACCTTTTCTAGTTTAAAACTGTTACCCCTTGTCCTACTGCTGCATGGCCTTGTGAACAGCTCTTCCCCAGCTTTCCTGTAGGCACCTTTCAGGTACTGGTAAATACTAACTCCTGTCTGACAACTCAGAACAGAGTTTCACTGCAGAAAAAAATATACTCCATTATAGATCAAGGTTTAATTTATGCACAAAAATTTGCATGAAAAATCCACTTATGGACAGCATGCCATGGCTGTTGTAAATAAACTCTGCCTAAAGGGATTAAGGTAAAATGTCAATTTTGACCATAAAAATTGAACAAATACTGTATCCCTGGGAGGCACCAAGACTTATGTCACAAAGAGACAGAAGAAGCAGAAAGATTTTATAGCCTGTAACATCTAGTTGTGAGCAAGGACTAAAAAGACAGTTGTAAAGATGAAGTCCCTGAAGGACACAATAGGAAACAAGACAAAGGATTTCTGACTTTTTCATTGCAAAAGACCTGTCAGACTGGACCACTGAGCACACAAAGGCAGAACCTCCAATGGTTCCCCATGGTGCTGGAACTTGTTTTACATTTTCCAAAGTCACTTGCAGCCTACCTCCCACACAGGTTTTTAAATGTGCCTTGTAATAGGAAAGGGAACATTTATAACAGTAGGAAATAGTTTCAGACTGTGAACTGTCCAAGATGAAGGATCACCACGGGTGAAGAATATGAGTCCCTAGCTTATGGAAAGATTTCTTGTAATTCAATGCATATCTTTGTTTTGACCTGTTTCTTGACATTCTTAACCTGAAGGAAAGTAAAAATGCTTTGGCAAGGATTGTCATGTGCTAGTCCAAAGGGTAACAGATCCAGATCAAAATCAGCAATGACGATACTTAGAACATTTTTCTCATTCATTTATGGGGAAGAAATTGGTGTCTCACTTTTTTCTTGATTATGTATAGAAGTTATTTTCATGACCTTAAACTGCTTTTATTCTACAGAGCCAGGAAAAATATTCTTTCGTTAGCGAACCATTCACTGGTGACCTAAGGAACCATAAAAATGAAGTTCAGTGAGTTACAACAGTCATATCTGAAGTCTGGCTGTAAATTGCAAATAACTTCCTGTGTGTTTTACTATGTTATTGTGCAGCCATACAGCACTCAAATCAAAACCGTTCAATCCAAGTTAAAACAATAAATACGTCAGGGAATGCAACTAATAAACTGTACAAGTAGCAGATGACAAAATAAATATGGCTTCAATATGGATGCCCTGTAAGACCTAAGAATTACAAGGATATATAGAGCCTGATAACATAGAGAACTAAAATTTCCTGTAGTGATGGGTGTACAATAAATCAACATTTCCTGATGAACGTTAGACCTGCTAGTCCTCAAACAAGCTTCCTACTTAGAGGTTACCAGATTTTTACATCCAGTTTGTCATTAATTCGAGTTGGTTGAATTATTCATTGTTTGTAATCCATTCACATTTTGTCCCATTTACTGTAAATGATTTTTACAAATTCTTGGACTTTTTGTAATTGTTGGGGTGGAGGGAGAGGGAAGGAGGCTGTGCAAACGAATTTGTTATTACAGCCTTTTCCCAGGCTGCTCACTCAGACAATTCACTTGCCATGCCAGTGACAGTGGTCACTCAGGTTTTATCAGTCCTATTTCTACAACATACTTACATCATTTAAACCCAAAAAATAACAATTGAAAAATACCAACAATTCTAAGGAATGTTGGAAAGCCTAATTGACAAGTAAATGTGGGTATTCATACAAAGAATTATCCAAATATATGGGATAAAAATAAATCCTCTCATGCTACCCAAAAGCATCAAACAGTAAACAAATTGAGATGCAAGCATGGCTGGACTGTTTCTGATAGCCAAGCATACAAACACAAAGAAACTATACAGCAATAAACACATTCAAGTGCTGTATGTGTTTCTAAATTACAATTGCAAAATGAAATTCAGTGATATTATCCTTTCACACCATACTCCCCATGAAATCTCCTTGGTCATTTGATAGACAGGATGAGCAGGCAGCATTAGGAGCATTTTTCCACTCTGATTTATTCCTTTTCTTTTCTTTTTCTTATCACTTGTCTAAATAATTGCAAACCAAACATATAAGTGCATATAAACTATCAGCATCCGTAGACCACTGGCAGGAAACTAAAATTCTACCTATGGAAATGATTGTGCCATATATATGCAGCAAACGCAGCAGAAGGAGATAGAGTGAGACCAGTGAAAAACCAAATCTCAAAGAGTTCCAGCCAATTTCCACCACTCTGCAGTTTCTCTTTGTACTACTACATCTGTACTTGATCTTAGGTATTCCAGAGGGACACAATCTGCAGGAGGCCTCTGCCCAGGAATATAATTCAAGTTTTATATCAACTGTAACTGTTCAGGCTTTAGAAAGCATAGAATCTTACCTCCATGAGAACAAACAATGCTGCAAAGAAAAGGAGGGTTGCCCACTCAACTCTGTTCAGTATCATCTCAAAATCATGGATGTCTGCTAGCACTAGCAGCCAAATGGCTCCCAACATGGCAATCCAGCCTGCACGAGAAAAAGAGAGAACAACCCTTTAGACTTCACAGACTTCTGATGTGATGCCATCGGGAAAGTTACAGGACGGCCTTTTCCAGGGCCCTTAAGACTCACTTGCTCTGTGCTCCAGAAGATAGACAGAGGAAGGGAAAAGCTCTTTAAAAGAGAAGAGGGACTGACTTTAAATAGCAAAACAGGCTCTTTCCAGACAAGATCCCTCTTAAGGTGCATATTTTGGTAACTGATTGAGAGAAAATGCAAATCAAAATCACAATCAGACAGAGCATGTAATCAGCAACTCTCCCGTCCGAGTAAAGCTCCCTTTCTGTCTGCACAGTTAAAATGTTTTCTGAAGCTTTTTGATTCCTCTGGCACATTTATCTAAAAGAATAGATTGGGATTTCAGACATGAAACAAAAGGGTTTGGGCTGGTTTTTCTCCTTCAGAGTGATACTCCCCTTTCTGTCGTATTTATATTTTTTCCTAAATAGTATTTTTAAACATTTCCTAAATTTTTTTAATACAAAAAATTAACATCTAATTTAAGGGTTTTTTGATGGCATGAAAATAAAGCCTCACAACTCTTCAATATTTTTTCTTTTTCTGCTGTGACTGTTTCATAAAACTTGTGCTATTTCATACATCCATAGTCAGGAAGTAATGAATTCATGAAGCTGCAGAAGTGGGGAGGTGAGAATAATAACAATCTTTGCTTGCAAACCACTTTAAGTCACAAGCTTATAATGAAATAACAACTGCAACTTAGGGTGAATAGGCCCCTGCTATAAAGCAGATCGATGAATAAAGTGAGCCCTCTCAAAAAGCCTTCAAGAACCATGGTTGTAAGAAAACTCAAAGATAGAAGACTGAATCTTAAAGGTCTTTTCCAAACTTGTGATTCTGTGATTCTGTGAATCATAGAAGTTTAGGCCATTCAATTTACAGCTTGTGAGCATTTTCCTGTTAACAAGAGAAGAAAGATTTCTAAAGACATCCAACAGTTTAAAATCAAGCTATATTCCATTTCAAGGCTATTTAAATATAAAAGAAATAAAGACACCAAAGGTTGTCCCTGTTCATGAAGTTTAAACATTAAATATTTTCTCCAGAAAAGACCCCCAGAACAACAACCTATGCAGCATCACGTATTTCCTGGCCTCAAGGTGCATTTTGCTCTCTCAAGCACATTTTAGGAGATTTCAGTGACATACTGCACTCTGTAAATGAGAATTTCAAGTTAACAGTCATCAGTGAGGAACATCTGCTGAAAATACTGCAGTTCAGCATGGACAACCAGACTTACTAGGAAGTCAAGACCAGCAGCTCACAAGTTACTATGGCTGGTCTGTTTGGTAAGGAGAGCTAAACCAGCTAGCTCTACACTCGCTCTGGCTTTCATGCTTTGAGGTGGGTTTATTTTACGCTGCAGTATTTGCAAAGGAGGGAAACCAAACAGTGTGTTTTTCAGATTCTGAAAGCAAGCCTCTCTTCATGACACTGACTCTTCAGTCAATGACCTATTTCTTTCCTCTCAAGCATCTCTATGTGCCATCTCCCAGATTCATCTCTGCTCTTGATGCCCCTAATCCAGCTTCAGTCCACTGTGCTTGGCCAAAACCATGTTTTCAATCAGCTTCTTTCCCCATCCTTCTTCCTGTGATCCTTCATCTTGAATATGTCACAGCTGATCATTCTGGTTTTGCTATTTCCTTGATAAGCAGCTCTCACAATATTTTTTTTCTTTAGCCTGGTCCAAAACTAATCTACAGGGAGATGCAGGGAAATCCTTGTAAGGAAACAGGTATGAAAAAATAGGAAGTGTAATGGTTTGTCCACAGAAATACCACTCTATAGGTGAAAACAAAGTTAAGCAGAGCACTGAAAAATGAAGGAATTTTGTATACCAAATTTTGTAGCTTCACCGCCTACATTGTTCCCAATATAGATTTTGAATAAAATCTGATCTGAGTGTCTCACTATATCCAGAAGATATCTCATAGCCAGCTCTTCTCACCTCCAAAGACAGAAATGCTGACATGCTGCAAGCTGAGCAAGTCTATTCCCTGCTTCAGTCATAAAGATGTAATCAGGGTCCATGGTCAAAAATAGCTCATTCATGAGCATCATACTGCAAGGGAGTAGGAGAGCAAAAACTACATGAAAGACGACAGAGTGGGAATAGCTGGTCCATCTCACAACCTTCTTACTAAACTCCAGCAGTGAGGTAAAGCTGCTTTCCCTCCCTTGAAGGCTGCCAGTCTCTGAAAGCACGCTCTCGTTTGGCCATCCTTTGCCTTACAGGGTATGAAACAGCACAGACAGGGTGAATTCTGCCTCATATCATCAAAGCAGGGAGAGAGATGCCAAGCGCTAAAAAAGGTTCAGTTTAGCTGTATAAGGAGGAAATGCACTATAAGGAAATGTATAAAAATGTGATGCACTGCGGTGAAGCATCATACCCCATGTACCCTCACAAAGGCTCTTTTTTTTTGAAAATGAAAGAAGTGCCAGGTCACCACTCTCTCAGGCTTCCAAATTTTGTAAGGGTCTGGAGCAGCTGCCCTCCTCTATTCCGAGACATATCCATAGGAAACTATTTGTGTAAAAGACCCACTCTTGTAGATTCAGGTACACACAATCTTGCTTCTCTTCTTTCCAAACAGCTGCCAAACTTTCTTGTGAATGACAGTATTACCACCTGTCAGATGTTACCACTCCAGAACTGATCAAAGAGCGACAATGCTCTCTGCTTCTCAGGATGAGTGCTGGATTCTGGCTTAAGCTGAAAACATGCGCAGTGGTTTTTCTGTGCGCTGGACTCTGGGTCTGTGTGTAGCTTGAATGTTGAAATGGCAAACATCATACAGAGGATCTTTGAGGAAAATGTTCTGGAAATCCTTGATAATCTCATTCACACCAACGGCAAATCAGACTTTGTGAAAACAGTTATGAACCTCAGGGACAGGAGTGCTCCAGGAGTTTGCGAAGTAGGAAAACAGAGCGAGGAGAGAGCTGTCAGTTCCTGTCTACCACTAGGACATGTACTGGCTAATTTTCTGCTGTCAAGTCTTGGCTGTTCTCTGAATTCCAGTAAAGAACAACGGTCCCAACTCTGCCTTAAATAAATAAAGAGGATGGCAATTCCTGTTAGAGTAATACTGCAAGGGGAAGTAGGTGCTTGCAAATCAGAAGCTTGGTAGCAGAATTTTACTGCTACTTTGTACAAATGTGACATTACATTTTGTCACATGCATTTTTATGCAAGTACAACAAAGTAAAGAATTAAAGAACAGCAGTTTCTCAATAGTTCTGGAACAATCTGTGATAATATCTTGGCATTGTTTCTACCCTCCTGCCTCCAACGAAAACAAATCAACTTGAACATGCTATAAAGAGATAACAATTATTTGCTAAAGCTAATGAGATATAATGGAATGGCACAAGAACTGTATAGCGACGGGCACTTTCTAGCACCACAAGTGTTATCAGCATGTGTTAGGTCCATGCATGTGGCTCTGCATGAGAGAACAGTGCCCTGCCTTAAAACATTGCTCCCTGAGAATATGGACGGGCATGGGATGCGTCCTCCTGCTGTGCGCTAGCAACTGCAGCTCAAACACATCCACTGCCATTCCTGGTTACACAGACCTTATTTCAGTCTACACACACCATCAGCTCAGAGTGTATTTGCTTTCCTTGCTCTGCCTGCAAAGAGGAGACACAGTGACCCATCTCCCCAAGGGAGTGAAGAGAAGGGGAGAGGTGGGAGGTCTCTTGAGGAACCTGGGGATCTCTGTTCATAATGCCTTTTTTTTATTAGGGTTTGACTTCAGGCACCCCAGAGCTGGACAAGAGTATAGTTTTCTTCTGAAGCCTGAAAGGCACAGTAGTTACTGTATGCCCATAACTGCTTGATTGGTTTCTCTGTGCTTAACTGCTCATAAAAGTTAACTACAAACTTAACGAACATATGACAGCATGGATTTCTAAGTGGGCAAGTTTTCTAAGGCTTTTCCAAGGCTTTTACAAGTACATTGATGACAGTGAACATACTATGACAGTGGTTTATATATTTGGGTAGCTTTGCATTTGCCCTGGATTCAATTTGAAGCTATTCCGTCCTTTTTGAAGAATTGAAAGTACTAGGATACATTAAAGACTGGATTCTCTGTTCATCTATTTTCTAGCTTACTGGGCCACAAAAGATAGCCAGGAGGAAGAGAAATAGAAATAATTTCAAAAAATAACTTCTCATTACTATAGTGAAAGCAAAGCCCATTTATATTTCCACAGACCACTTCTTTTACTACCTTTTAGTGCTTCTGTTTCACAACAATTGATGTTCTGGAAATATAACATGGAGAGAAACTGAATCTGAATTCCATTTCTGCCCTGATATGGTACCTGCTGAAGACAGCGACAGTTTCTATTTATATTAGGAAAAACAAAACAAAGTTTTATTTTAAAATGCACCTTGCAAATTTATAATGCATTCTTCACAAGAAAGATTCCTGTGTATTCTGCTAGAACCAGAAGAATGGTGCAGCAGAAATAGCACGAGTGCTTTGCTTTTCTCATACACTTTACCCAGTAGGGAAAACTGCCTTTGGAAAAATAAATAGAGCATGATGAGAATACAATTGCAATCCTACTAAAAAGCCACTTATTTTTAAATAATAGAGCAGAAGAACTTGCAAACAGAAAACAATCTAATAGAATCAAATATAATTTTACAATATTTGGGAGGAAGGTAGGTGAAAGAGAAAGAAATGGAAGAAAAAAATACCGTGTAATCTGTAGGTCTTTTCAAATGCTCATTAAAAATTTGTGTTCCTTGGTAGAAGTAATTTTGTCTGATCTACTACCAGCTGAAAAGCATAATAAGCTTCTTCCTAACAATGTGAAGATGTAGACTCTGTATCTTCACTTTATGTGTACAGAATTTGAAATAGTGTCTTTATGAATACTGAAGGTACACTTAAAATTCACTTTTGTGGAAACTGAAATGGAACTTGAGACATTTGCACTGAAACTAAAGCCAGGATATCATTGCAGGACCTCAGGGCTGGCCTGGGCAAAACAGCATGGTGGTCAAGAAATACAATCACAGAATACTACACCTAGGGAGGAAAAGTTAAAACTGCACAGATCCAGGATGGGAACCAACTGGATACCTAACAGTCCTGCAGAAAAGACTGAAGAAATACATTGGGTCGCAACTGAACCTAATGTTCCACTGAAATACAGAACCAGGGCAATAAATTATAAATCTCCTGAAGCGATCTCTGCTCTCTTCATCCCTGATAAACCCTGAGGAGATATACTTGACAAAAGATGTGTATCCATTAGGAAATCCAAGGTAGGTAACTAACTACAATCAACAGTCTGAAAAGTTGGATTTGAAGAAAAAAATAAAGAATCCAGTATATTTAATTCATAGATAAGTAGATTAAATGGGTACTGGCAAGTCTTTGCGTTCCACCAGGCTGCTCCAAAGGGCAGAGAGCAACCTGTCTGCAGCAGTAGTGGGTAGGACAACAGGGAGTGAGCAGGAGGTGTAATAGCAACATGGAAGACTCATGCTACACAGCAGAACTCGTCACATATTTATATACCAGCTAAAACACATTTGATGCTTACCTTTGAATTAGTTTTTACACAGCATGTTATTGAAAATAGAGGATATCCATCACTGTGTTCCAATAGCTTAATCAGAAGTCTGATTAACTCCACAATGCCTGAAAATTTAGCTGAAGGATGTATGACAGTCCTTTGTATGCTATGGTATATACACTCAAATATATTCTTATATACGCATATAGAAATATTTGGGTGAAAAAGTTAAATCAGAGACATGTTTCCAGTAGTACTTGCTCTGGTCATTCAATATGTTTCATCAGTAGCTCTGAATGTGAATTAAAATGTCCTGTATTCAGGTTTCTATAATATTTTGGTTTATTTTATCAGACACCCCTGAAAATATACATTCTGAAGTTGAATGTTTATAAATAATACTTATTGTAATCTGATAAACCCTGCTTTATGTTTAATTCTATTTTTTTTAAATAAAATTTTCCTCTTGCTGGTCTTTTGAGCTAACTCTTTTCATAGGCTTAACTACATAGAAATCATTTTTAGTTGTTCTGTGCTATTTTTAGCACCACAGTTTAAGGCTGGTCCTTGAGAACAGAACTACGATGGTGGACAGTCCAGAAGGAGGAGCTTGCACAACCACAAAAAATGCTTAGCACAATACATGAGGACTGAAAGGACATGAAAAAAAAGTTGACTGCAGTCCAATGTGAGTCAAAAGAAACAGAAAGCTATGAAGATAGAAGGTGATTTCAAAGTTAAAAAACAGAAGCGTGGCTTAAAACAAGGAGGCAGAGGACTAATTGCTCTGTAACCACAGATCAGCACATGTACATTAAGAAAGCATGGGGTGGCCTTTGTTGCACAGCTGTAATGCCATGAGGTCAGAATGCAGAAATCACATCCAACGTTGTATTACAATGTCCACACCTAACTTTGTTAATTCTCCAAATGCAATTTCATAGATGAGGGAGGATGGCATTCAGGATAGAAACCCTGGTTAGAGATCACCATAGCTAGGCACTGCATCTGCAGGGAAGGTTTATTGACAGATATATAGATGTGTATATTGCACCAGTCCTTAAGTCTAAAAAATTTACAGAGTTATCTCAGTAAAGGTCACTGCAAACAAACATGATCTCTTGCCATAGTCTTATTGACCCTTGTGAACCAAAAATAATTTGAGAAGATGCAAATATTGAGATAGAGGAAAGGTCAACTTTTCTACAAGTAAGAAATAAAGCACAAAAGCTGCACTAGGAGTTACAGCTGTTACTGGATCTCATTTTTTTCTTGTCAAGTATATGGGCAGCTGCAAGGACAGAGGATATTTTCCATGCTTAATTACATGTTTGTAGAGATGACAGCAATTTCAAGGGCAGAATTTTTTTAAAACTACCCTACAAGAAATTAAGACTGCAAGGATCATGGAAAGCAGATTTCTCTTATTTTCAGGAACAAAGTGTTATGCTGAGAAGGAAGAATAACTAAGGTCTGGACCAGCATTTTTGAGTTCGAGTCTATGCTGGCTGCAACAATTTAGCTCCATTCTGCCATACTCCTTATTGCAAATTAACTACAAAATTTCTTTTTAACTCACAGTCATATACACTCCAACAGGAATTTTTTCAACATTGCCATGAATCAAATATGTACTAAGTCTCTTAAACACAGTTATGTCCGTTCCCATTTTAAAACAGCTCACATCTTCATGGTGGAATCGAATCTTCATACTATATGCCCGGAGGGCCACAGGTCAGTCCCATGCAGTGCTCTTCTTGACCTCAGTGTAAAAGTACTAGACAACTTAAATCACCTCCACTACATGCCAGACCACATAAAATAGTAGACAAATGAAGGAAAAGGAGGGAGGCAAAGGGCACTGAGGACAAATATACCAAAGTCCACTGACAGTTGTAGCATATACCACCTCAGGAAAAGGGCTGCAGGACAGACCCTGAAAACACAATTGCAAGGACATGTCTCCAGGGTCTTCAGAAAGACTTGAAGACTTTTGAAGAGGACTGCCTAAAAGCTTGGCTCTAATCTTATAATATCTTCTTGCATTGGACTGGACGTTCCTGTTAGATGCTACAGTTTGTTGCTTTGTTTACCATTATCAGGCCAGGAACTAAAGAAACCACTTTAGTCATGGAAAGTAGTGTCACAGCTTCATGTGTGTAGAGTTTTAATGGAAAACAGTTAGAGATGAAAGGCATTGCCACAGACAAGAGTGCACAGGATGAGTAATTGCAGCTAAAAATGGATCATAGGATGATGCCAAACACCCACCAACTCAGCATTAGTTAGCCATAGATGATAGAACAAATTTAAGAGGTGGTCAAACCTCTATTAGGGATAAAAAGAGTACAAGAAATAACTATGTAATATACATACAATATACTACATGATAAAATAGGTTATAATGCAGAGTTGAAGACCAAATTTTGAAAATTAAAGTGTAAAGCTTTAGAAAATGTATGAAATTTGCCTCAAGTGTATCTAAGTACAGGGAGTAAAAAATCATCCACATCAAGTTATTCACCTCCTGGTAAAGAGGGGAGACACATACCTAATGCTCTTCCCAGCAAAGACCTGAAGATATCAAAACTTTGTTGTGACTTCTGGCAGTCTAAACCTGGGAACATTAGCATCCTGCAGATCATCAAAGAGTGATCCCACCATCAGAATATATGTAGGAGATACTGGGAATATTTTGAGGTTTGTGGGGTTTTTGTCCCTTTTTAAAAATGCAGTTTTAACTGAATATTGTTAATGAGTTTTTGGGTTTTATTACTTAGATAATTTGGGCTGTAAGTGTTAGTATTATCACATGACAACTAACAGTAAGTTAGTTTGGGTTTGTATATGTAATTCTATTGTTTGTAAACAAATTTAAACTCCACTATTATATAGAATACTAGTATTGCATGGTTTAATCCCTTTATCACTGGTAGAAGATACCAAAAAAAGTTCCAGACTAACTTCAAAGTCTAAAAATAAGAGTCTTATGGACGCTTAGATGCTGACCCCTTTTTCAGACTAATAGCATCCATCCACACCTTTCGCAGCCTTGTGCTCCTTCTCCATGACCATTTGTAAATTTTTTGGACCTGAGAAGTTCTGCAGCATTCTGTGGGGCAGCATCTTCCTCACAGAGCTACAGAGAAGTGGCTCAAGCTTAAAAACATTTTCACCATTCTAAAGAAACCCCTTGACACAAGTTAAAATGTGCATACACCCTCTGTCCCAGGGCCCAGATAAAAGCTGGAGGAAAAAGCTTATTAGATTTCATCTTAGGCAGCTTCCTTGGCTGCACATTCAGAATGAAACCACACAATATACATTTATTTCATTTGTGCAATACTGATTTAGTTGTTTGGTTTGGTTTTTTAGCTTATAGCCTTAAATAATTTAGTCAAAGATCTCTAAGTTTAATGTTTCTGTCATTGGTTTCAACATTGATAACTCCTATGCAAGCTGTTGCAAACACCGTCCCTGCCAATCTATCTCAAAGTTGTTAGAGAAGAATCATTGCTGCTATGAATTCCTTGTTGAAAATGTTGCAGAAAAGAAAATGTATCAATTGTTAAAGTCTTAGTAGGCTGCAGTAATGGTAAACTAGAATCAGTATGTCTTAGCCAAGTAAATATCAATACAGAGCTTTTGACATTTTGTGATTCAATAGCACATTTAAGCAAGTTTATGAAGCTCCCCAGGGCAATGCAGCCCTTTCTTCAACACTATGCAAGCTACCAGATGAGTGCCACTCAGCCACAACTCTATTATAGCTATTAGTTTACCTAGGTAAATTACAGTGTAAGCTGAAAATCATGCATGACCACTTCAACAAAAGCAAGATGAAAATCAAGCAAAATGAAAAAGGAGAAACTTCCGACCCAGTCCAGTCTCTTGAATTTGAGGTTTTACTCTTCTCTGCAGATTAAGGCAAATTTTTTGCTATAATTTGCATAACATTCTCTGTAGACATAATGGGAGGGGTCTACCGAAGCCCTTTATAATTAAAGTATTTAATTTTTCCTGTGAATTTCAACAAATTTTCAGTAAATTATGGAAATGAGTCAGAAAATATGACAACTGGTATCCAAAGGGGTGACAATACAAAAGGAGTTTTTTGTATCTACAGTAACTGAAAACTTTTCTCTTTTAATGCACAGGCAATAAAATAAAAAAGAAGCTCTGCCCAATATGGCTTACCAAACAAACAGAATTCAGTTTAAATTAAATCAAAACAATTCTTTCCCTACTTTTCCACTATTTCAGTCATCACTTGAAAATGCTTTGATGATTCAAGATACAACTGGCTAAGATAAGTTGCAAAAAGAGAGTTTCAGATCCTCAAAGTGTCCACAGCAGAATATGCAGACCAAGCCCACAGTCAGAAGTTAAACCAAAGTGGATACAGAAGAAAGAAATTGTTTACTAAGAGAAACTAGATTTAGCTACGTAAATGAGGTCTTACCAAACAAGATAACCTTTGCCTGTAAATATTGAGGGATTTTAGATTCAGAGATAGGATGATGGGGAAAATTTTGACTTAGTATGCTTGCTTGACAAAAGTGACATGGAGAGCTGGTTTATAGAACTTGTCCTACTGCAAAGAAAGTTCATAATGATCATGTTAGTCAGTTAAAAGAATAAAACTATTTTTTTTTTTTAAAGTTCGTAAGTTTGGAGTTTTTGCTAGCACTGCTTCAATTAATAATACCAAAGGTGATTTTAGTTAGAAGTGAAACCCCCAAGTAATCAATTATCAAGTGAAATTTCCATCTAGCTGTTGTGGATTTTGGTTTTAAGTATCTATGACTAAATCTTGGTATAGCTTGAAAAAACACCCTCTGTCATATAAAGACTAAAGTGACGTAGGGTAAGGTGAATCATGTAATGAATTAGACCTTTAAAGTAGATCAGATGAATCACGGCTGTTGATCACCTCCACTGATTATTGACCTCCCCCCAAGAGATTATTTTAAGAGCACCTGAAGGCAATTAACTTATACATTCATGTTTGAAGGATCACAGACATCGGTAGCACCAAAAGGATGAGAAAGGGATCAGGCAGCATAACCCCTTTGCAGAAGCACTAAAAGCCAAGATAGCTTCTTCAAGGTTTGTGATCTGAAACAGCCTTCTGCTGGGCTGGAGCAAATAGCAGTCCTAAATTATGGAAGAATTCAGCGAGTCCAAAAATCTCTCCCTGTCCCCTTGCATAAACAACTAATTCATCAAAGGAAGATGACAATATTCATAGATGGCAATACCATCAATTCACTTAGGAAAAAGTCACGTCCAACTTGGAGAGTAGTGACAATAATAAGGATATTAATATATAAATACGGCAAACATACAGTTGTGTTTCTACTCACATAATTTTACAGCTTCAAACAGTCTACAGATAATATAGAGACAGCATCTCTGCTCTGAAACAGGCAGTATCTCTACTGTTTGGTCTTCGGTTTGCACCCTTTTTTTGAAGATGGGAGCAGCAGAGTGTGCTACAACCCTCTAAAAGGAGGAGAGGACTTTTGCCTGCCTCTGAAACTACTGAGTCTGACCCTGGAAAAGAGGTGTTCAGAGGTGGAAGGGGGCAAGAGGGGACCTGCAAAGAGCAGAATAAGTGCATTGCAGGCAGAGTCTACTGAGTGGGGAGACAAAATCCAGGCCACAAAAGTGATGAGTCCCTCTGCATGGATACTAGAAGGAAATGCGTAAGATTCAGAGCAGCTCAGTAACTCACTGAATTGGCTGAAACCAAACCAAAGAAGAAGAACCTGTCCCACAGAAGCAGAAAGAAGTTACAAATTGATTTTTTTCTATTCTTTCTGACACTCACTTTGAACATACTCTATTAAAAATAAAATCTAGTTTATATTTCAACAAAATCTTGCTTTACTTGGCTTGAAAAATCTTTTGTTTCTTTTGGAGGACCTCATTATAGTTCAAAGCTCTAGATATGACTGCCTAAAAGCTAAAGACAAAATAGGAACCAGGTACAATCCTCAATGAGGCTTTACTTTCATCTTTTTCATTTTTTCTCAGATGCATTATCAGTATTTTATCAATAAAGTAGAATCCCATGAGGGAGAATTAAAGCATTGTAAAAGTCTTAAAGTTTTCCTTATCTGTTTGTTTAAAATCTCAGTACTAACCTTGCATTAACATTGATATTCCATAGAATTTGACTAAACAATTTGATGAACAGGTACAAGAAAACTGAATAGGAAAGTGATCTGCATTTTAAAAGGCAAGTAAGCATGCAAATTTTATTATTTAAATTAAAATGTCAGTTGCCTCAAATTATATTAATGATGCCAAGTTCATAATGGAAAAATTGTATCAAGGCTGGGGACTGATAAAGGATTCTATAATCTTTCTAATTCACTCTACCAAACGCAATTAAAAGTTATTAGATTTCTAACACTTCAGCCTCTGTATGAAACATTATTCTGGTAGAAAATTAAACACTGAACTACAATCTACTTCCATTTTTATGAGAAAAACATATTGAACAAATTTTCCCAAACCAGCAGAGTACAAGACATTCTGTATTTTAGGAAATTCATTTCATTGAACTGAGGACTAAAATCCATAGAGAATCAGAGAAGCACTACTTCAGTAATGATAAGTAAGTGACATCTATCGTCAAGATAGTGGAATACAGGAATCAACAATGAGATCTCAGCATAAGTATGCAAGTTCCCTTAATTGTTAATAGAAATTATGTGTATGTTTTAATAACATTTATTCATTAATCTGGCAGGTTTGCTTTGAAAGCATAACAGGGAGAAAGAATACAGAACACATACAGTCTCTATTTACACTCAAGGATGCAATTGAAGATCAGCTAGTGAATAATAGAAACCTGCACTGAATCACGGGAGCATAAAATCATAGAATACCACATTGGAAGGGACCTCAAGAACCATCTGGTCCAACCTTTCTTGGAAAAAATTCTGTCTAGGCAAAAGCACCATCTAGACACCATGGCCAAGCACCATTTCCAGCTGAATCATAAAACTGTCCAATGCTAGGAAATCCACCACTTCCCTGGAGTGATTATTTGGATGTCTGATTGTTCTCATTGTGAAAAATTTTCCTTTTACATCCAACTGAAATCTCCCCAGGAATAACTTGCACCCATTACCCCTTATCTTTTCCATGTGACTCCTTGTGAATCTCCATCTTCTGTGTAGCCACTCTTTAAATAATGGAACATGGAGATGAGGTCTCCCCTAAGCCTTCTTTTCTCAAGGTTGAACAAATCCAATTCTCTCAGCCTTTCCTCATGTTCCTAGTTCTTTGATCATCCCACTGGCCCTCCTCTGGATCCTCTCCAGCCTGTCCACAGTGGAGACCAACACTAAACACAGTATTCCAGATAGCAGTAGGATAATGACTTCTTTATCACTGCTGGTGATGTCCTCCTTGATGCAATAGAGAATCCTGTTGGCTTTCTTTGCAACTGCAGCACACTGTTCATCATATTGAGCTGCTTGCACACCAGGAATGCTAGGTCCCTTTCCACAGTGTTGTTCTCATGCCAGGTGGATCCCAGTCCGTGCTGAACTGCAGGATGTTTTCCCAGATGCAAGACCTTACACCTGTCCTTGTAGAACATCATAAGGGTCTTGTTAGCCCACTCTTCCAGTCTACCCAAGTCCTCCTTCAGGATGGCTCTTCCTTGCAAAGTGTCTACTTCCCCACTTAGTTTGGTATCATCTGCAAACTTCATGAGGGTGCACTTGATCCCATCGTTCAGATCACATTATGAAGATATTAAACAGTGTTGGACACAGTATCAATCCCGGGGAGATCCCACAGGTTGCCAGTTCAAAAAAGAGCTATTTAATGCCACCCTCTGAGTGTGGCCAGTCAACCAGTTCCCCACCCACCACATGGACCACTTGTTTCTACCATAATGCACTAGTTTCTCTGGGAGGAGGCTGTGGGGAACTGTATAGAAAACCTTGGAGAAATCCAGAAATCACCCCGCACCAACCCAGCAGGTTGCTTTGTCATAGAATGTGATAATATTTGTCAAGCACAATTTATCCTTGGTGAATCTCTGCTGGCTTTTCTCAATCATGTGCTTCATTTGAGTTGTGATAGCCCCCAGGAGGACTGATAGGTCTTCAATTTCCTGGATTCTCCTTTAAGCCCTTCTTGTAGATGGGGGTGACATTAGCCTTCTTCCAGTCTTTTGGGATGTCCCCTGATCTCCATAACTTCACAGATGATAAAGGCCAGACTCACAATGATGTCATCCAGTGGATATTGTCAGGGCCAATTGATTTATAAGGGTCAAGCTTCTGTAATAGTTCACACACCAACTTTCCACTGATGGTGGGTGTGTATTTGCATTGACCAGGATTTTTGCTCCCAAGGCCAGGGGCCCAACAGTGCTGGTAAGATCAGAGGTGAAGAAATTGTAGAGAACCTCTGCCTTTTCAACATTGTTGGTGACTGGTTCACCTTTCCTGTTTAACAAAGGACTAATATTATCCTTCTGCTTCTGCTTGTTGTTTATGTAGCTGAAGGAGCTTTTCTTGCAGTTTTTGACATCTCTGGCCAACTTCTATTTGAGCTGAGATTTTGCTTTTCTTATGTATCTTTGAAAGCCTTGGCAACAACTTTATAGTTCTCAACAGATATTCATCTGCTTTTCCACCCCTGGTACACATCCTTTCTGATTTTGACCAGACTCAGAAGGTCATAGTTAGGCCAAGGGTATCTCTTGCTCTGCCCTTGCCTTTAAAAGGGATGAACTGGTTTTGTGCCTCCAGGAAAGCATTCTTGAAAAACTCCCAGCACTTACTAGTTCACAGAATCTCCTGAGTTGGAAGGGAACCATAAGGATCATCAAGTCCAACTCCTGGCTCCACACAGGGCCAAGTCAGAATATGTGAGTGAGTGCATTGTCCAGATGTTTCTTGAACTCAGCCAAGCTCGGTGCTGTGACCACTTCCCTAAGGAGCAACAGGCTCACAGTGCAACAACCTCCTTAGTAAAGAATCTCTTCCTAACATCCAACCCAAACCTCCCCTGGCTCAGCTTCATACCATTCCCTCAGGTTCTATCGCTGGTCACCAAAGAGATGGAAGTTTCCCAGAGAATCCCTCCCAGGTGAGCACTGAGCAAGACGAAGTTTGGTCTTCTAATATCTAAAACCTTTATTTTAGCACTAACCTTCAGTGTGCTCAGCAGAATCCCAAACTTGACAAAACTGTGATCACTGCAGGCGAGACTATCACCAGCTGATATATTGCGAAGCAAGTTGTCTTGGTTTCTGAGTAGCAAGTTGAGAAGTGCCTCAAGTGCCCTGTTCCTGGTTGGCACATGTAACATTTATATGAGGAAGCAATGCACTATGCAGTCTGGGAACTTGATGGACGATGTGACTTTGTTCTTCCAACAAACTTCTGGGTAGTCAAAATCACCCATAGGTTCTGTTGAACTGAAGCTTGCTTAAGTACCTAAATATTGCTCCATCAGCCTTATTGTCTTGGTTTAGAGGTTGGTAACAATGCCTACTGTGACATCACCCTGGGAAACAACCCCTCTGAACTTGACACAGAGGCATTTAACAGGGCTTCCACAATCACCACAGTTGACTTCTATACATATATAAGGTTCTCATTAACACAGAGCACAACTCCTCCATCTTTTCTTCCCTACCTTTCTTTGCAAAACACTCTATAGCCATTCCTCATGATCCTTCACTCATATAAGTTGTCCCACCGTATTTCAGCTGTTCCTATAACACGTTTTTCTGACTGGATGCAGAGCTCCGGTTTCTCCTGTTTGTTCCCCAGGCTGTGTGCATTGATATACATACACTTGCAGTGGTTGGTCTCCTGTTTCACATCTTGAGAGGAATTTAAGGGAAATTTGTCACTGCTCTGGTTGGTTTATTCCCCAGTTGGTTGCAGTGCATGAGCACTGCCGTTTTGGACCCCATACCCAAGTCCTTCAGTTTAAAACCTGCCTTACCAAGATGGTCAGCCTGCTGCTGATTTCCTTGCCTCTTTTAGACAAATGTATCCCATTCCTCCCTAGCAGGCTACAGTCATTGAAGAATAAATATCCCACTGTCAAATGCTAAAACCCTTACAATGTCACCAGCCACAAAACCAGAAGCTGATTTGCATTATGCATCTATTTCTGGCTGCACCTTTTCCTCTAACTGGTAAAATGGAAAAAACATAGCTCTGCCCTCACTATGAACCTGGAAATTAATTGACCCATGCATATAACATCAAGAGGAAACACATGGCTGATCGATGTGCTGTGGAGATATGGCCAGCCTGCTCTGAGGGGACAAGATGTGAGCAGTGTGGACTCAAGCCATCCCAAACCTCTAAGACCTGAGGGCTGAGAATCTGTCCCTGAAACAAATGCATTTGTCAGTAAATCTGTGTCTATTAAAATGCATTGCTTTGATTACAGTAGCCTGTATCTCCCATTGGTGCCAACAACACATAACACTGGTGTGTCCCTAGGTCCCAGCAGAGGGAACAGACTTCTGCTACCTGTACTTTTCTAAGTCTGTCAATACATTAGAAGTGTCAGTAGCAGATATGGACAATCTTTTTTATGGCTTGAACAGCATTGTAGAGCTATAACTAGCTCTACATTGTGCTTAACAAAAATGGATTTCAATATAGCATCTGTGTATATGATGATTCAATCAATGGTTCATTGATTATGAGTTATTCTCCTTAAAGACCATTGTATCTTTCAGCCACCAGGATGGATGTATACAGTGGTGGAATTCAGATTGCATGAAAAATATCACAAAATCACAGAATGTTAGGGGTTGGAAAGAACCTCAAAAGATCATCTAGTCCAACCCCCCAACCAGAGCAGGACCGCAAAAACATGTCCAAGTGGATTTTGAATGTCTCCAGCGAAGGAGACTCCACAACCTCTCTGGGCAGCCTGTTCCAGTACTCCATCACTCTCACAGTGAAAAAGTGTTTTCTTATGTTCACATGGAAAGTCCTCTGCTCCAGCTTGCACCCACTGCCCCTTGTCCTATCATTGGACATCACTGAGAAAAGCAATCTGAAATTTCATAACTTTCAAGTGCCCAGCAGCCAAAAAATGGTTTTAACTTTTTCTAGGGCAATGCACAGGTAGGTTTTATGACTCTCCTTCAGTTAAATATGAGACTTAATTTGGTTCTATTTTTAGGATATGCAGAGCCTGGCTTCATACAGATATACAACTACCTATATAAAAACCTACGTGTATGGGTATGTACATAGAAAGTATGCATTCAGCTACTTTCACTTCATACATATACGGTGTTTTTCTGATTTTACTTTGTGAAATTATTTATTCTAGTGATATATTAACAGAGACTGGAAGTTACACAGAGTTGTGTATACTTAAGAAATAATGTCAGACTACTTTTTTGTTCTTCCATGGAGTGATTATTTTCTGTTCTCCATAATGCATCTTGGTCATTCACTCAAACCTACTGTACAAGGATGCCAAGGTCAAATTTGCTCATTCTGTAATGTTTGGCCAGGTCGTTAGTATTGGAAAGCCAGAAAAATGAAGTCATAAGCACTCTCCATTATTCCTCCTGGGGTGACTGAGACGTGACTGCAATTTGAAAACTTGCTCTGAGAAACTGCTTTTCTGATTAACCTGGTGGAATTGCAAGACCAGAAGCTTTCTGAAAAGATCCAGACTCAGAGAAATAAGGTGGTTTGTTTTACTTAGAACAACTCTGTAACACTTACCAAGATCTAGGTAGATTCCTGGAACAAATGAGTTGAGAAAAAACGTAAGAATAACACATCCCAGCACAGTCAGGCACTTGATGAGAAGAATTTTGTCTGTTATTCTGTGCTGTAGACAGGGAGAAAAAAAAATAATAACTATATTACAGAAGGAGCTATCTATTATGCATAGAGTTCACAGAAGCATATGTGAAGCAAAAATTTGTGTTACTATATTGTATATTCCTCTTCAGCATAAAAGACATAAATATTTAAATTGAAGCATTTCATGCATACCTATAAAAAACATGAATATGTGGGCCAATATGATCTAAGAGATACAAGTAGCTAACTCCTGCTGAACACATGTGTTTGATTACACCCACCCAAACTTCATTTCATAAGAATGAGGTTTGAACTGCAATTCCTACTACGGAGGGCACTCCAAGCACTCTGCAATTTCATGACCCTGAACAAAATTACCCTTTTTTGCAGGTATGTTTTGAAAACCTATAACCTAGCCTAAAGGTCAGATCTTTTATGCCTCTTGTACAACACTCATGGGCATGCCAAGCCCCTAAGTCCTACGCAGTTCTTACACCTCCCCTGCATCCCTATGCTGAGGTGCTCATGCTCTCACTCTGCATCCCAGGGCTTTACATCATGGCTCTGCTTCTCTGCTCAGATCTCACTTTTGCCACCAACTCAGGGAATCCTCTTCTCACAGCCTGTCCCCCTCTCTCGTTTCACATAAAGTTCCACTAAAACACAAGGAAGTCTCTTTTCTTTAAAAAGTTTGTCTTTTATACAGAAATCCTCTTGGTTTTGTTCATTTCAGTGTGACATGTAGCTCAGTGATGTCCCAGTCAAGGACCTGAGCTCCCAAACACAGACCTTGATTCATTAGTCATGCCAGTGAGGTGGACAGGATGTGATATTTAGAGAGTTAAATTTTGGTGAAATTAATCCCACTACAGAGTTTATATCTTGTCAGACCCAGTTTAGAATAAAGACTTAGGCAGTGTTGAAGTGTGCCCAGCAAAGAAAACAGGATTTATCCAAGTGGTTTATCCCTACTTGAATACTAAAGCAGGCATACTGCAGGCAGTGTAGTAAATTAGAGTTGGTATTCAGTACATGAGCAGAAATGTACTCTATCACCATGCATCACAGTTATAAATAAACTGTTGACACCTTCTTTAACCATTTCTGGCCATGGACTAAAAAGAATGAAGAAAACATTGATGAATCATTTATTGGTCCCTTAAATTGTATTTTTTCTATGATACAAAAGTATAAAACCTGACAAAAACTCACAATGTAGTTCAGTAACCTCATCCCACAAAGAAGCCAGCCAGCTTGCCTGACAGCTTTTCTGCTATCATGAGAATTATTAGATTTGCATTGTATTCAAAGCACTCCCTCTATATTAAAGTACAGGTCTGCTTACATGGACACTGAGAAAAAACGGTGTCTACTTACTTTTTTCTGGAGTTCCTGAATATTTGTTTCCCAGTTTTTATCTTCTTGTGAAATTTGCCTGAAAGAAAATGACACCTGCTTTTTTCCGGAGTTAAATTAGAGCTCTGACTAAATCCCTCTCACTGCAAACAGATCACACTTTCCCCTGTACAAAGTAACTTATACCACGAAGGAGTTGTGGCCTTCTCACAAATGGCAGCAGAATTCCCATGGGTGTTTACTTAGGACACCACTTTTGTAACATGCTCCACTAATACACAAACCCTTCAGCTCAAGATGAGTACCACCAGCTTGGAAGGAGCTAGCCTCCAGAGCATGGACCCCAGCATAGGATCTGGCTACGTGCAATATGTAGTCCATTTAATAGTTCCAAGAGTCGGTGTATTCCCCTCTGTGATAAAAATAAAGGGTTGTGTGCTAACATCAACAAGCCAGAACAGATATATTTTACATTTGCATTTTATAATGAAGTTTTTAAGACCCAAATAACTTCATCATGTTATCAGCATAGTCAGCCCTCCAGCAAAGAGCCTTGGGGGTTGCAGTTCAGGAGAGCTGTTGTTAACGCTAATGAATTTTTACACTGCTGTAAATGTACTGTGCTGGAGGAATCCTGATTTTCAAGATTAAATATACATTATTTATTTATACTGCAGAACTGTCTTCTTTAGAGTGTGGTAAAGTCTAATGATCTGCTATAATCTTTTAAAGAAAAGATGATTTTAACAGCCTTTTTTGTCTAAGTAGTAATACAGTCAACTCCAAAGTGCACAGCACTGAAAAAAAAAATCATATAAACAAAAATAATCTTGTTACTAGAAGTGTTTAAGAAATTATATATATACATGTTCATACTGCCTATTAAACATGTTTATTAAAAAAAAAAGATTATTTGAGTTTTGCTTTCGTTTAGTCAATTCACTTTCGGAGTATTTATTACTGCTGTTCTAGTCATCAAATTGCATAAAGTAACATTTGAGTTTTTTACCAGAACAAAAATTAAATGTTAGGATTTTTGTTAGTACTAGTTTACAAAATCTTCTCCTTTTCCATACATAAACAGTTAATCATGCCTACAGTGAGGTGTACACTAAAGATTTTGATTATGAAATAATTTTCAAATGCAGCAATTCACTTGTGATATAATTTTCAAACTCACTGAAGAACACTTCAAATTTTTCAGAAAAATAAATTACAGAATTTTACTATGCTGAAGTCACTATTGCAAGAAAAATCTAATAATGTGCTTACGATCTTTTTAAACCAAAAACTACCTGAAATTTCTAATCCTGGAAACTTGTGTCATATTGACATTTATTTTCTAGGCCTTACACACATTGGTTTTGTCCTAAAATACTGAGACAGAGGTTGAGTCTTCATATCTGCCCCAACACATATTTGGTCAAGTGAGAGCCAAGAATATAGGTCTCCTCACAGAGGAGATCTGCCCAAAACTAGTAAAGGTGAGCCCTTGTCTCTTTGACCAAACAGAAATATTATCCCTGAGATTCACATAGGCACACCATCGTTACTGCCTTTTGCCTGAGATAAGCAGGAACTACCTGCCAGTCCAACAAACTTCCTGTGCTTGCTGCTTGTCCCCAGTGAGGGTCAGAACAAGGAAGGTGGGACATGCTGGTCCCTGCTTACCTGTGAAATGTCCTCAGCTTCTTCCTCAGGAGCATCTCCAGAGTCAACACCTTCTGCATCAAGAGGCATTTCACGGCAGTCTCCTCTCTGCTGGCCGGGTTAATGCGCTGTGCAGTCAGTCTCCAAACATAGATCTCATGTTTCAGTTCTAAAAAGCAGCAAAATCCCTTATCTTAAAGCAGGTATAATGCATATAAAACCAGAGACACACAAAATATGTGTGATGTGCCCTGAACTCAAAGTCGTTAAAATTATTGGAATGGTTTCCCAACAATTTTCCACTTAGGAAGGAGTTTTTACCATCAAGCTGAAGGGAATGAAAAATATATAGAAATATTTTTAAATAAATTAATCTCAAAGTCCTTTTCTGAACAAAAAGAAGTACTGCCTTCAAATGCTTGGGAATGCCTTCCATAAGCTGCAGTGCTAAAATTGTATCACACTCGTTTTTTTATCAGAAAATAAACTACAAACATATGTGACTATACTGCTAACAAGATATTAGTCTCTGTAGTTAGGAATGAGATGAAATACTCCATCATATTCCGAATGAACAGCCTGTTTCCATTCACTCTGTGTTCATAATGGCCATGTAAGGTAAAACTGAAATTCAGCACTCTCCGATGGAACACTGTTTAATAACACTTTAAAGGTTTCCTAAAAGGACTTAATTCTTAGCTACTGAAGATATCCATAAATATACAGCTACCATCACCTGCGTACAGACCTGAATGACAACTGATCCCATCTAAATTCAGACAGACTGATAAACACTTGAAATCAGTCACCAAAATCTTGTTAGGATTCTTGACACTTTTTGATTTATTTATTTCCAGTATTGTCAAGGTCTTGAAGAATGACAAAACAGCGCATGTTCCTGTCCAGGAACGACCTTGCAGGCCAAAAAAAAAATTTTTTTTAAATTGGATTTTCCAGGAAATCAGTATAGAAATAAAAGCAGAATATTCATTCAGAGACTGTCTGCACAAATGCTTCCTGATGAAGGAATAGGATGTTTCCTCACCCTTCGTATCTATTCCCTTCAAATATCATGTTGCTGAAGACAACATGTCAAAAATTCATAGCTTTGTATCTTAAGATCCCTGTTCAATCAGCAAGCTGCTCTTATCCTAAGAAATGGATGTGGAAGTCTTTGTACCACGTAGGCAAGTTATATGCATTATTTATTAAAATAAAAAAAAAGTAATAAGAAATATTTAAACACATTCTGATGTAGGCAGTGATATTAACATTTGCTGCTGCAAATTCCCCATGGTTCATGGTATCTACTAACAAAAAGAGCCCTGAATGTGTTTAATTCCCCCGGTTCCTTTGTGAACAAGTATTTATAATGATAATACAGAGTGAAACATGTAAAGATTGACCCTGAAAGGGAATTAGACTTGGCAGAATTCAAATATTTAAAAGCAAAAGTAAGCAGGTCCTGAGCCTGCATAGTTGACACAAAGAAGGTATCTGAACAGCAACTGACTCACATTTTGTGTGGTTCATATCTATAGATGACCACACGTCCGTCAAAATGGTAATCTTTGCCTGAGCTTTATAATGCAAGACCAGAAATGTAAATTCACACTCTATAAAGCCCAATGACTTTCCCAGGTTATTAAACAACTAGTGCTTAGCTAAAGCTTTTCTTCCAAGAAGAGATTCATACCTAAATCACAGATATCAATGACATGCAGAATCTACCACTTTCCTTTATATATTTGGTGATTCTTACCAGAGGCATAATCTCACACTAAATTATATTAAAACATGGATAGGTCCTGCTTATCAAAGGATCCATGTGACTTTGTGTGGAGACCCTGTCCTGGCCATTATTTACTTTTCCATCAACATTTGTGACACACACACAAATACATCAGCAGTGATTTTCCATTCCCTTCCAGAATATAAACAAGGTGACAGAGCCTTAGGCCATAGCTGATATACTACTCCCCACAGGCTAAAAAAAAAAAAAAAAGAAGAAGAAGAAAAGAAAAGAACATAAAGGAAAAAATTCAACACAAAAACGTTTTTTGTGGGCTGGAGTAGACAGGACCTGTGCAAAAGCCCCATATTGTGAACATCAGAAATGGTGATTTTTTTTCTTTAATAAGATGACAAGACTAAATTTTAAGTCTCTGAATTGGTATAGCAATTTCCTAAAAAAAATTATTTAACACATATTTGGGGTCTGCTTCAGCCCCACAGTTTCTGGTCAATGGAACAACAAGCTATTTCAATTGGCAACTTTCTCATAACATCCACCTTGAAACTGATCTGAAATAGTGAGCTGGGAATTTGTTCCTTCGTATGTAGAGGAGCAAGACTAGATGGCAAAAAGTTAGAATATGGCTTTCTAGGACACTCTTCTGTACAACTTCTATGCTGGTTTTGTCTGGAGTAGAGTTAATTTTCTTCATAGTAGTTAGCATGGGCCAGTGTTTTGGATTTGTGCTAGAAACAGAGTTGATAGCACATGGATGGTTTTGTTACAGCTGAGCAGTGCTTACACAGAGCCAAGGCTTTCTCTGTTTCTCACCCCACCTTTCCAGCAAGTAGGCTTGGGTGCACAAGGATTTGGGAGGGGATACAGCCCGGACAGCTGATCCCAACTGACCAAAGTGATGTATGACATCATGCTCAGCATACAAATTTGGAGGAAGAAGAAGGAAGGGGAGGGAACATTAGGGCAATGGTGTTTGTCTTCCCAAGTAACTGTTATGCATGATGGAGACCTGGTCTCTTGGGGGTGGCTGAAGCCCTGCCTGCCTATGGAATGTGGAGAATGAATTCCTTGTTTTGCTTTGCTTGCACACGTGGCTTTTACTTTTCCCAATAAAATGCCTTTATCTCAGCCCACGAGTTTCCCCACTTTCACCCTTCCAATTCTCTTTCCCATCCCGCCAGGGGGAAGTGAGCAAGCAGCTGCATGGGTCTTAGTTGCCAACTGGGGTTAAACTATGACAACTTCCCAGGCATTTTTTTTTTCCTTTAATAAGTTTCCTGAGCACTTTAGGATGAAAAACTAAATTCTCTGATCCTACCTGGTGACCTAGCCTGAAGGAAATACAAACTTCTGTATTTAATTTAGGCAGGTGAAGGGGGAGAACCCCCTCAGTAGGTAAATGGTCCTTTCTGGATTGCTTTCCCATGCAGTTTTCAAGTCAATTAGTCTGTGGCTTTGAAAGTGTCCCATTGACAGTCCAAGAGAAAGTGAAATTTTTTTCCTTTTCTCTGGAAATGCTTCTGAAGCATGATTATCCAGTTTGCTATTCTGCTTTCTGATAGCTTGTCATTGCTACACCACCTTTTCTGATCCCGTCTGTTCACCCTGCCATAGCATTTTCCCCCATCCTTTCCAGGTGAAATTCTACCAACGATTTTGTTGATGGAAGAAAGTTGAATCTTTCATCAAAGCAGATACCCAGCAGGTATTTTCATACAAAGAATCTTCATCATCCCTCCTTCAGAACAGGACAGCTAGCATCACCACGTCTGTGCCACAAACAAACCCGCAGAGCAGAGAGCACCGCAGCCCACATTGCACATTCCTGTTCCGTGTCTAAAGAGCCGTGGGGCTGATCTCCAGGTACAGCAAGGTCAGCCCGGTGCTTTCTGGTCTATGTTCAAAAATATACATGTGTTTTCATATGGCTTTTATCTTGTCTTTATGTACAGCAAGTGCATGCTTGCTTGTTCAGACATTAGTTTTCTAAACACTCCAAGGATGAGGATGTCCAACCTGCTGAGGCATTTACTTCAGAGCAAAACGTCCTTTGAAAATCGGAACAGTTGATACATCTTTTATACTGCAACTCCTGCTGCAGTAGTAATTTGTGAAGAGGTTTTCTAGGTCACCACACAGAATGTTTCTCCTATTTCTCTTTCATGAACACTGTTACTGTAACAGCCCATTATGGCATCAGGTGATACATATGTATTAGCAGTAGCTGTTGTTTTGAAGGAAATATAATGCAGGACCCTTGAGGTCAGTGAGAACACTGAACCCAGCCAAAAACCTTTGGGCCTTTCCATACTTCTCCCATTGCAGATCTGCAAACCCATTTAGGCAAAAACCCCCGGAGTTTGAAAACATCTGCTATTTTATGACATATTGTGTTACACATCATAGACAAGGACTTAATCCAAAGGTAGTATATTTGGATGAAAACCTGAACATGAGCCAACAGTGTGCACTGCACAGCCCAGAGGGCCAAATGCATCCTGAGCTGCATCAAAGGAAGCTTGACCAGCATATCGAGAGAGGTGATTCTGCCCCTCTACTCTTCTTTCAAGAGACCCCACCTGGAGTACAGCGTCCAGCTCTGCAGCCCTCAGCACAAGAAGGACATGGACCTTTTGGAACCCGTCCAGAGGAGGGCCATGAGGATGATCAGAGGGCTGGAGCACCTCTCCTACAAAGGCAGGTTGAGAGAGTTGGGCTTGTTCAGCCTGGAGAAGAGAAGGCTCCAGGGAGACCATACAGCAGTCTGCCAGTACATGAAGGGGCCTACAGGAAAGCTGGGGAAGAACTGTTTGTAATGGCATGTAGCAACAGGATGAGGGGCAATGGTTTTAAACTCAAACAGGGTGGGTTTATATTAGACATCAGGAAGAAATTCTTTACTGTGAGGGTGGTGAAACACTGGCACAGGTTGCCCAGAGAGGTGGTTGAGGCCCCATCCCTGGAAACATTCAAGATCAGGCTTGATGAAGTACTGAGTAATGTGATCTAGTTAAACATGTTTAAGTAGTTGGACTAGATGATCTTCAAAGGCCCCTCCCAACCTAGTGCATTTTAAGATTCAAGATTCCATAAGGGCAGCATTTGTCTGCCACTCAACGGGTAGGTCTTGCACCACATTTCCCTGTGTCCATAAGTTCCTGTTCATCCTCAAATGCAATCTAATGGTCATATTACACCAAGGTGAGCTCATTCCACTCACTCATTCAAAAAAAACCAACAAATAAAAATCTGCATATTTTTTGCAGAGTTAGCTTTGGGGTTGATCAGCCTATTAATCAGTTTATCCTACCATTGCTAAGTCTTTTTCTAATAACTGAAATGGTATATACATGTGGTATATACCTTTTGTGATGTTTGTCATTAAAACAGCTAAATTAACATTTAACTGCAAGTTTAGTAGCAGTAGTTTAACTGGAATAAGCAAGGCAAAGTCTAGTATGTAGTGACCTGGAGTAAAAGAAAGCAGGAAAGCTTCTGCTCATCTGGGGAATTCAGGCCATTATGATACTAAAATCCTTGTGAAGATGGTACCTTCATAAACCCAACAAGGCACCACAGCAGTATACCTAGCATTATTATTTCACAAAAATTGTCTTTTGGGGTTTTTTTTCTGTTTTTTTTTTCCTTTTTTTTCTCTTTTTTCCAGATAGTCCATTTCCAACAAGAAAAGAATCATTTTTGGCTTAATTCTAGGATAAAGGATCAATAAAGATGTAAACCCTATGCTACTAATCTGATCTGGTTTTGTCATTTATCATATTTTGCCATGGAGATCACAGATATGACATCCTGGACCCTTTTAATTTAATGGAGTTTCAGCTACCGACCTGAACTGTGACATTTCAGAAAACATTTTCTGCATTTTAGTAAACACTGTTTAATTTTAAAATGTATATTCTTTCTGCAATCTGAAAAATTAATAGCCAGATTGATTTTCACTTACAGTAATCACAGATTCCCTCCCACACAACTGCCAATAACAAAGACGACATCCACAAAAAATAAGTGCAATTAATTCCCAGTCTCAGAATCAGAAGAAGCCAGTCTTGTTAATTGAAGATACTCAGAAGACCATGAACAACCTTGATGTGATGATAAGAATTATCATAAAATGTCAAATTTTAATTTACAAATGTGCTAAATTCATTAACTGTCTTTTTGCAAGTAAAGTTTTTATTGCTGGGCTGTCACTAATGATATGCAAAACATATTCCTGTGAATACAGGGGAGCTTTTTTGCAACATACTACTGCAGCTTAACTTTTTTAAGCTAATTTCTCAGAACAAGAATAATTCTGTTTCAATGTTAACTGGAAAGCAAATTAAGTATCATGAATTATAGCCCAATCTAGTAATAGTAATATCTATAACTTTCAGTATTTTTTTAAAATCCCTGATATTATGTAATTAGTTCTCTCAGCATTATTAGATAGTAATCAAGAGTCATCTCCATTTTAAAAGCACAAAAATTAAGTCAGAAAGGTGATTTTCAAGTGTAGAATGAATTCACCCTGAGCGATATTCCAGCTCAACAACTCACGCCTCCCTTCTAGTCTCTGTCCCTCAACAGGACACAATCACAGGGCTCTAATTTTGAGAGGGAAAAAATGCCAGAAACATTCTTGTCTTTATTCCTTTGAGCAGCTCAGTAGTGGATAAAAGTCAGCAGAGGCATAAAAGTTGCAGGGTCTTCAGAATTGCAGCAAGACACACTTTGCTTATTGAGCTAAATACTTGCAAAGGAATGCAAGAAATCTGCACGATGCCTCATAAAGCAATAAAGAACATTTATATAAGCTTGTCTACAGCTTTTTCCGACAGCTGGGGCCCCATTTGGTCACCGAGGCACCTAATGCCAGTTTGGATGCCCAGCATGGGATTGCATCCATGGCACAGGACAGGACATCCTCATCCCTGCAGCAAAGCAGCTGGAGCCCGGGCAGAAAACTGCAAACCTCAGATGGTGCCACACACCTAAGTCACCTCCCAAGCGGCTTCTTCTGGGCAAGCTGAGGCCAGAGTTATATTATTCAGAAAAGTGCAAAACAGCAAGTATCCTTCTCCTCCAAAATTCAACTGGAAATATTCCTCTCTGTACTTTTGGTTTTCCCCTGTAATTTTAGCTACTGAAAGAAGCACAAGGAACTTCACCACAAAGACCCAAGGCCAGCCCTATATTTTATAAAGGAATAGTCAATTTTACACCTCATTGTGAAGAAATTCTTCACTATGAGGTTGGTGAGAAATTGGAATGGATTGTCCAGAGAGGTGGTGGCTGCCACTCCCTGGCAGTGTTCAAGGCCAGGTTAGATGGGGTCTTGAGAAGCCTGGTCTAGTGAAAGGTGTCCCTGTCCATGGCAGAGTGGGTTGGAACTTGATGATCTATAAGGTCTCTTCCAACCCAACCATTCTAAGATTCTATGATAGTCACATAACATTCAGATGGAGTAATTTGCAGATATTAAAGAGGGTTAGATCTCCCATTATGTGAATAACGGATGGGATTTCCAGTGATATGGGCTCTGTTCCCATCTTCAGGTGAGACAGACTTAGCACCAGAGATATTTCAGTCCTTGTGGTTTTGTCCCTCAGTTATACTGCAGTTTCCCATCTTTTAAAAGCTGGAATTTGAGTATATTTAGGTTTCCCCCTGTCTTAATTGGCACTTACCCAATGCTATCACAATGCTTTGCTCTGTTACACTGAGAATGACAGAGTCATGGGAAGGAGAGAGTCAAGTACTTTGAGCATTAATTTGCCTGAAGGTCCAGTGTAGTTTGTTACAGGAAATTTTCATCAGTATTGAAATCTAGAAAAATAATTTTTGTTTACTCAAGAAGTTTTAACTCAGACTACCAGACTTACCAATGAAAACCAATTTAAACAACGGTTTCCATTAAAGCGCAATTGTCACAATTAAAAGCAATCTCTGTTCAATTCACTGTTCTCTGCTCAAAAGCAAATAAGTTCATTCCAATCACAAAATATTTTGCACCAAACTTAACTACTGCTGAGGTCAATTCAATACCACAGGGGAAAAAAAGAGTTAAAAAAAGTGCTTCAAGCAACCGCTTAAAGACAATATTCCCAAAGTCCTATTTAGGAAAAGTGAATCATGAAAAGATACAACCTCAAGAGGACAATTCTTGTAATGTGAAAGATAATGCCTCATCTAATGTTGTTAATAGGGCAAAATAAAGAGTAAAACTAGTTTAAATGTAAAAATGGTGATTAATAACTTTGGCTCATTTTGATAAATAAAAATGGCAGGAATAATCATCACAGTGAAAGTTCTCTGCAGGAAACAGGTACAGAACACATGCTAAATTAAATTGCTCTCTTAAGCTCCATGTATCAGGAAGATCACATGAGTTTCAGAGTAAAGTGAAAAACTCTGCCATAGCTTTATCAAAATAATGATGAGGCCAGATCTTGCTGAACAGTGTATAGCTGCATCATCATTCCGCAGGTCTGGTGTGCATACAAAAGTCTGGGTGGACAAGCACTGCAAAAGAAACAGGAGGTATCACTTCCTAAGCTTTTACCTCTCATCAGGGATTTTTCTGTACTGCTTCCTTCCATGAAAAATGTGTATAATAAAACTGTGAAGTGCTGCTCTATTGATTCTAAATGCCACTGTATTGTACTTTCTTTCTGCATAAGGCAGGTGAAGTAACATTACAGCTGCCTTCTTGTGATGGCTACATTATCTATGCACCAAGCAAATAATATGAGATTGTCACATTTCCCTTATTCTGCAATGACAGAATACTATTTTTATCATCTGAAAACAAGACAGATCAACATTTTTCCTCTTTCCAAGGGGAAAGAGGAAACTCTAAACCAGCACAGATGACATATACAGGATTTTAAACACAAAATTATCTAAAATGCTTGAAAATATAAAAATCTTTTATCTATGTAAAAAACTATACTCATTTTCATTCCTGATCATTAGAAGAGCTATTGAAGGTGCAAATAATAAAAGACAGACTTTTGATTTTGTTTTCATTTTCAAACAAAATTATGAACCCAGTGGATCCTTGTATATTATCAAAAAAAGGAGTGTACTCAAAGTCTGTGGAAAGCATAAGACTACTGAGTTCCTTTGAGACTGAAAGTCCTATAGTTCTTTTAAAAAAAAGAGACAATATGTAGCAGAAGGATATGATCTTAGATCTCAGAATAATAATTTGTAGGAAAGCTGTATCTTTTAGTTATGATGCTATCATCCACAGTAGGAGAGTTAAAATGTTAACTCTTCGTTGTTAATACATATAACAGGATTGCAGAGAAGACAAAAATAAAAAAAGTTTTCCTATTCATCGTTATTCTTCCAGATTAAAAATTATTCCCATATCTTCCCATGAATTTAGCATCTTGGGTGAGGACAGTGGAGTGCAATGCATATTGAAAAATTGTCATCCAGATTGAGCTTGCAGTCGAATGATTCAGAATCACAGACTAGTTTGGGTTGGACGGGACATCAAAGCTTATTTTGTTGCACCCCCTGCCATGGGCAGGGACACCCTCCACTAGCCCAGGTTGCCCAAAGCCCCATCCAACCTGGCCTTGAACACTACCAGGGTGGGGGCAGCCCCAGCTTCTCTGGGCAAAACCTTAAAATATCCCCTTCTCTTACAAAAGATCTTGAAATAACCCTTTCTTTGGATATTATTTTCTGCATACTCTGCCTGCTGTTTTTCTCACCTGAACCAATTTTCAAGACAGGACAGCCCACTACTTTCAGCAGTTACATTAAAATACCAATAATTCTTTACTGGCAGTCAGTGAAGTATCTACATAAGTACAGACACACCTCAGGTTTGAGATTTATGGATGTACGTAATTCAGTTACATACTTGATGTACCTCTCACTGATTCCAGCAAGGAATGGTTCCTACGGTTACAAATATGTTACTAGCTAAATGAGGCTAATGACTGTTCTCTGACCTGGAGCTGTGCACGTAGCTGCGTGTTATGCAGTGTACAGATCACAGAATCACAGAATGTTAGGGGCTAGAAGGGACCTCAAAATATCATCTGGTCTAACCCACCCTACCAGACCAGAATTGATCTCAGAGGTCTGTGCCCAACCTATACTGGTACATGGGGTTGTTCTTCCCCAGATGCAAGACTCTACACTTGCTCCTGTTACACTTATTAAATTTCTCCCTGCCCAATTCTCCAGACTGTCCGGATCTCGCTGGATGGCAGCGCAGCCTTCTGGTGTGTCTGATGCTGCTTAACACCTGGATCCCCTTTGAGCCCCTGCAGTGTCCTTGTGGCCCTGGACATTATTATTATTTTATGTGGGCTTTTTTCAGTACAAATTGTCTGGAGCAGTATCAGGGCTGCCTTGCAAGTCGTCAAAGAACTGCTTCTTCACCAGCATTAAATCAAAAGGCTGTACATCACATGGCCTGGCATGGTGTCACGGCACACACCACTGGTAGATGATCTGGACATCCCTGAGCTTTACCTTGCATTCAGCTACAACTAGAGCTGACAATGCCTGCACTTGGTCAATCGTGTGCAGCACAAAGTACCTTAGCAAACACTTGTAGTCACTGTGAGGGGGAAACTTACCAGATATTAAGTGCTAAATGAGTTTTTCAGATTTCCCTTGTTTTCTCTCTTAACCTTCACATTAGTTTTAGCATCCTTTGGACATTTTCATGCAAAATGAGGCCCAATGTGAGCAGTGCTTACTCTAATTCCAGGAACAATGCCTGGACATCTTGGGTCTGCAGCCAGCACCAGTCTATCAGTCGTACACGTCTGACAACCCTCAATTATTGTTCCCCTACCTCTTTCCTCTTCTAGATTTTCTACCTTTTCACTTCTGGTTTTGTACCTCTTTTCCCGCCCGTGTCCTCCCCTCCCATTTATTCTCTTAGAGAAGCAGCTGTAAAGCTCCACATGGAAGAAAGAAACAGATTTGCTCACTCATCTGGTTATCACATTTTACATTGTGGGAAACAGCACTGTGTTTTTCACACATTAAGCACTTTATACATGACTATGATTAATTAGAAAATTCCTTCTGTTGTAGGCTTTACATACTATTATATTACCATAACAGTATTTCCCAGCTGCTGCAGACAGTGAGTTACACCAGAGGGAATAATGTGCTCCCTGCTCTCCTGGCATCACCACTCCTGCTGCAAGTGTAGGTCTCTCTTTCAGGTGGAGAAACAATCAGAAACTGGAGCAAGCAACACGGGAGAAATGGGGAGCTCGTGCCAAATCAGTTGCTGTGCTAAGAGAGAGCTCTTTCTCTTTGCCAAAAATAGGGATAATAATACTTGTCACTGATCCCCGCATCACCCACCATCCTGGGGATAGCACCTTTCCCAAACACTGAGGTCCACATCTCTACAGTTTAATAGCTGAGACATAAAAGTGTATTGTCACACTCACAGGGACTGATTAATGCATCATTAACCTTTAAGGGAAGTAATAACTTCAGTTTCACATTTTGGGGTGGGGGGAACAGCAAGTTTACTTCCTTTTCAACTCATAATTTGCCCTTACCTATTCTTTTGCACTTTACTCTCCTAACCCTAGCATCTTCTGGATCACACAGAAGGTGACACAAGTTTATTATCTGAAAGTCACACTCAAAAAAGTTCTCAGAATATCCCTTTAGTCTTAAAAAGATTTTCTCTCTTATGGTTGAGTTCTTCAGATCCTATTTTCTTTTGCAATATGCCCCACTTCAAGCACTGCAGGCAGATATTGGTTCCTGGGGAAAGAACATGCATTTTTTTCTACTGCAGAGGTGCTGCAGCTTAGTCTGAAAGCCAAAAAATTAAAGTCATTGGTAACACACAACATTGGAATAAATCTGCCAATGTATCATCAGAATAACAACATCATCTGTTCTTAAAACTAGTGTTCATCTATTCTCAGTAGTCTGCATAGCCAAAAGCAACATAAAAATGCTTGAAGCACATGGCATACAATGAAAAAAAGTCTGGGGAGAATAATATACCAATTAAGTACCACATATCTTTTTTAATTGCTAATCGGGGACAGGGTGAAGGAAAACTGGTACTTAGCTGATGAAAACAGCTGCTTACAACAAGCCATTTGAAGTTACTGCAGAATTATTGCAACCTGAGATGGCAGGACCCCTGAAAGCACCTTGGAACACACTCTGCAAACCCAAATCACGATGGCTACCTCCTAATGGAGCTGTGTTTGTTGCTATCTCTTCCCCTGTCATAGAAAATTTCAATAGAGTAGCTCTTCAGCCTTTGCTCTAATTGAACAGCTACTGATTAGCTTTGCGGCAACGGGGAAGCAGCTGATTATAAGAACACATGGTATACTGATTGTGAGGCTGCTACATCTGAACATGCTAAGCTGCAAGTAATAAAGATTACCAAGAGGTGAATTGAAGGGAAATATTCTAGCCTCTTAAAAGTGTACAGTGTTTCACTGGCAAAAATATTTTGTCAGTGAATAAATTATACAATTCAAATTAATGAAAAAACTGTTATGCATACTTGATCCTTAAAAATCAAAACCATATGCTTTTAAAGTTTGTAAATGAAAGGAAAAAATAACAATTCTATTTTCTTAAATGTATATTCACAAAAAAGTGCTGTTATGTCAGGATCAAAATTGCTCACGGTTGGCAGAATGGATTTTTTGACTGTCTAGCTATTATTTATCTCAAGGCACCTTGCAAGCTGGCATTTTTAAAGGTAATTTAAGTATATAATAACTCTAGTTATTCATGGAAATGAGCATGAAGCTATGACTTTTATTAGAAAATAAGAAATGAATAAAAGCAAATTAATTCTTTTTAAATAAGAAAGTTGGGAAGTTACAAAAAAAATGCTGAATACCAAAGATTTAATTATGTACTTCCAGGCAACAAAGAAAAGTAATCATTTTTTATAATGATGCATAATTACAAATGGTTTTATCTGGGACGTTGCAAGGGTTCCTTTCCTCCCCAACAAAAAGATAATTCCTTTCCCATAGATTTTCTCTTCCACAAAGGATTCTCATCCCTCAGCCCTGTGTGGAACAGATAGGAACATGCTCTGTATTTAGCATATTGATACAGAAACATATAATAGAAAGGCTTGGGTTGGAAGAACCTTCAGAGGCCATTTAGTCCAACCTCCCTGCAATAAGCAGGGATGACTTCTGCTACATCAGGTTTCTCTGAGCACTGTCCAACATGACCTTGAGTGTTTCCTGGGATGGCGCATCTGCCACTTTGCTGGGCAACCTCTTGCATGTTTCACCAATTGCATAGTAAAAAAAATTCTTCCTTGTATCTAATCTACATCCATTCTCTTTGATTTTAAAACCATTACCCACAATAGGCCCTACTAAAACCATTACCCCCATCTTTGTTACAAGCACCCTTTAAGGCTGCTATAAGGTCTCTCTTGAGCCTTCTCTTCTCCAGGCTGAACAAGCCCAACTCTCTCAGCCTGTCTTTGTAGGAGAGATGCTTGAGTCCTCTGTTCATCTCCAGTCATCCTCATGGCCCTTCTCTGGACTGTCACCAACAGTTTCATGTGCTTCTTGTACTGTGGACCCCAGAGCTGGACACAGTACTGTAGATGGGGTCTGAACAAGAGCAGAGTAGAGGGGCAGAATGACCTCTCTTATCCTGCTGGACACCCTTCTTTTGATGAAGCCCAGGATACAGTTGGCTTTCTGAGCTGCAAGTGCACACTGCTGGCTCATGTCTAGTTTTTCATCTGCCAGTATGAAGAAAAGAAGGAGCAATAGGAACAAAAGCCAACTGCCTATGTCTTCATATTATGCATTTCAGTAGTCTACTGGGAACAACTGTGAGTGGATATTGTTTATGTCATGGCTTTTTTGCCTCACTTCAAAGTCTTCATTTTGACCAGAAAAGTAAGATCACTCACCCATGGTACATAGTTCTTAATGCTTATTAAGCTTTTTATGGAAATTTATTTTAAGTAATAACGCCTTCCCACAAGAAAAGCTCAATATTAATGATTGAAAATTGATAGATTTAAGGCTTATCTATGGCTAGGAGAGTGTCCCTTTCTGCATGTTAGCACTGCCAGTTTTCAGTGACTTACCTTCTCTAAAGACATTCTTGGCACACAAGAAAAAAATCCACCTATTTGAATGGAAGCTTGCATAATGTAACTGAAGTGAGTCAAAAGTTTCCTATTTTATTGTCTATTGATAAAAAAGTTTTTTTTTTTTTCTTTTTGACCCATATGTATATAGTCAATAGATTTATTAGTCAGCTTGCAGCACATTCCCTGGTAAAAAAAAAGTAGGAAAAGAAAATTATTGATATCTTTATGAAACAATTTTATTTTGTTGTGTCATGGAGGAATATATGGGCTTTTTAGTGACTGAGCTCATTGCTTTATTTCTCTTGCTCTCCAGGTTAAATATCTAAGGGTGCAGAAAGCCTCAGCTGTTGTATGATGGTGGCAGAGTAACAAAAATGCATACACCATACCAAGCAAATCTACGGAAAGAAAAATCTCCTTAATTCTCTTAGCAAACAGTTAGGTGGTATCACCTCTAGAACAGCTCAAAAATGCTTCAGTTTTTAATACTTAGGAAGACTTTGGCCCCTGGAGCTGTGAACAGGTGGGCTGAGCACACTTTGTGCTGAGTGGGCACTGAAGTCCCTCAAAACCAAATGTCTGCACAAGAGCCAACTTCCTGAGCAGTGAAGTGTTTTCTCTGTCTTTTCTGTCAGATGGTATTCAAGAGAGATAGTACAATCCACTAAGAAGACCACTGTTACTTCTGTCTTTTTAATAAAGTCCTACTCCTAAAGCTGATTTTCCCTGAAACAGCCAGGTCACTACAAGTGATACTCATCTTGCCCAAATTAGGTACCTATTGTGAAGATCTCTACCACTAAGTTAGTCACTGTGGACTCCCCTTATACTCAAAAGAGACACATAAACTTCAGGGAAGGCAATATATCTGTTCTATTGTAGACAGCTATTTTATTTTTAGAAGGGTTAATCTTTCTCCATGGATTCCAAATGGAGCTAATTCATATCAGCCATATGAAAAGTTGTCTTCCACATGCTAAATATATCCCATACATACAGGTTCAACAATGTACAGCACTTTAAAACATCTATTGTATGTGCAGTGGAAGCCTGGATCCCAAGTCTTCTGCCACCCAAAGTGAAAAAAAGACTCCAGTCCCAGGGAAGAAACAGTTATATCCAACAATCCTTGCACAAAATTTGATAAGAAATTATACTGAGTTATTTCTTACCTCATAAAGAAATTGTCAACATTTGGGGTTGTTATTAAGTTTTACCCCTCAATCAGAAGCCATAGAACAATGAAAACTTCAAAATTACTGAATAGAAAAGCATAAAACCATAAAAGCATGGAGACAAAAAACAGACCAACATACTGAAAAGCCATTGAAGCAGCTTTACCAAGATTTGTAGAGTTGAGAAACCAAAAAAGACATAGATTTAGTTATGCTAAATTATAGAAAAAATACACAAAGGAAATTTAGGGTTGAAAGATTCACAGAAGCAAGCTGGAAAGAACTTGGGAAGTTCTACTCTTGGTGAAATGTTCTTCACCGACCACAGACCAGGAAAAGATTGCCAAAAAAATCCAGTGGAAGGAAACCAGCAGGGTTTGTCTCTGAGGGAATACATCAATGCACTATGACTGTTGTAAGGGAAACCTGGTGTATTTCTAAAGTTAGGTCATGAACTCAGCCCCTTGAGCAGATGTTACCTATTGCAATGCAGAACACTCTGGTATTCAAGCCTATGGATATAAATGATGTAAAATATCCCCATAAATTTTGAAGATATTTAAATATTCATGTCAAGACCTAAACCTTATCACCACAAAAACATCCGTTTCTAAAAGTCAGAAAATATCACGACTAAAAATAAAATTTGAATTATTATTTAAAGAAGTAATGTTCAGAGACTGAAGGAGAGTGGGTACTTCCATCTGAGGACAACATCACAGTAGGCATTTTCTATTTAGCACGTATTCAATGTACTGATAATAAAAAAGGTTTCACACTTACCAACAATTTCACTTGGCTCCTTATTGTAAAGTTTTTTGTTCCAGTAAAGAAGTCTGAGAAAAGGAAAGGAGACCAGAACAACAAGGCAGATGCCAACAAACATGTGCCCTGTGAAGGCTGCAAAATCCAATCCCTGGAAACAAAAATGAAAACCTAAATTAAAACCCAGTTATTTTCCTATGTTACCTACAGGGAAAAGTATTCAACTAGATGTACTTTAGCAATCAATAGTAACTGTAAAGCAATAAGTTCCAAGTACAGTGAATGCTGTATTTCACCTATTTGAAAGAGACAAGCCACAGTAATTCAGAGAACTAAAAAACAGCATTACAAGTTATTCTGAAATACATTTTATTGTTCCTGACATGGATAGAAAAAAACCCACAAACTGAATCATTAACTTTCTCTGTCATTATTCAAATCACTCTTAATTCATTTTAAATTACACTGAATCACAGAAATAGTTAAATTTTAATGACTGGTTTTTATTTTTAACTGATGACAACATGGATTTTTACAATAATTCAGTCTGATACAGGATTTAATCTAAATTCATAAATATTCTTCTACAATAAAAATATTATATGTCAGTATTCTGTATTTTTCTGACTGATAAAAAAATGGACACATTTCTTCACATGAAGGCATTCTCAAAATGTTAGTCCCCTTTCAACTGAATTACCCCATGATTCCATATTACACACGCTATAGTGGATCAGGATTAGCCTCTGGGATGGAATTTTTTGAAGCAGTCATGATCAGCCTGTCCAAAAGTTTTTCATGAATCTCCAAGAAGGTTTGCAGCAAGTACTCTGGTAGCAAGACACTGTCATTCACAAACTAGAGGCTGGCCAAACTGATCATCCCAGCAAAGCACCTCTGTGATATGGAGCATCGTCCAAACTCTGGACCACTCAGGTCGTTCAAACTGATTTTTCAGAGCATCCACTGATTTCCCAAAGACTCCAGAAAGTCCGCAGGATCCACTGGATGTCTCTGTGCAACACCTTAATGTTTCTACAAGGATGTGACTTTTACCAAATACCTGTGTGCTACCTACCCATAGAATCTTCTGCAGTGCCAAGCCAAATTAGAAACAGCTATATTGCCTCCTATATAAAGAAGTTACATGGAAAAGTCCCAGCCAAAATGCCTCTGGTTCAAAAAAGGAAAAAAAGTTTCTCCATTGTATCACAGGGAATAATAAAAAACACACAATGCTAGAAACTGATTAAAGTCATAAAGAACTTTCTAGCCAGATAAAGAGCATTTTTTGGAAAAAAAATCCATAACTTGCAGATAATTAAATATATCTTAAACTTAAATATGCAGACCTAGGATTAGAATTTGAATATTGAAAATACAGGTTTCAGGTTCATGAGCTAAAAAAAAAAAATCCTTAGCTGCTATTTAATAGTATATTCCTTTGGTTGAGATTGAGTTAATTCTCTTTCTAGCAGCTGGTGTAGTGCCATGTTTTGAGTTAGGATGAGAATCGTTTTGATAATACACTGGTGTTTTAGTTGTTGCCAAGCAGTCAAGTACTTCTCAGCTTCTTATGCTGCCCTGCCAAGAAGAAGGTGGGAGGGGACAGAGTCAGGACAGCTGACCCAAAGGGATATTCCATATTGTATGATGTCATGCTCAGTATGACACTCAACTGGGGGCTGGGCCATAAGGCAGTTCGTCTCAAGAACTAGCTGAGTATGGGGTTTGGCTGATAAGCAGTTGTGCTGCACATCACTTGTTTCATATACCATCACCATAACCATTATTGTTGTTATTGTTGTCTTCTTCTGTCCTATAAACTGTGTTTATTTCAACCCACGAGTTTCACTTTTTATTTTCCTTTTCAATTCTCTCTCCCTATCTCACTGGGTCGGGAGTTGGGTGGGGGAAGTGAGAAGATGGCTGTGCGACTGTTTTAACTGCAGGCCAGGTTAAATCATGACAACAATTCTACTCTCCAGCCACTAAAGGTGAAACTATATACCAGTTCATTCCCTGGCCTTTCATTATAACTCAACTGCCATTTCTGTTATGAAAGTAGAAAGAAAACTCTTCAGGAATTGCAATAAGATTATTTTAAGAATCAGACAGAATAACATGATACCACAGGGGAAAATAATATACCTTCATTCAGTTTGCCTACATCATAGGTCAGCCAGTTAAGTGTCTGACATCCCTGCAAGACAGACTTTACAAGTCAATTTTTATAAATACTCAGAAAGATTGGCCTCTGGGCATCAAGTCAAGATTCAGAGCTACATGAGGCATTTCTATAAGGATGAAATCAACATTCATAACTCTAGGAAATTTACAAATAGCAATGATAAGAAAAAATAAATTCTGCAAAGGCTCAATGCTTGTAAGACATGCCCCAAAGTCCATAAAGTCCATATCCCCCCCTGTATATTTCCTTAATAGCAGTAATTCAAAATTTAAAATAAATCTAATTTACATAGGAGCCTCTAAGACTGGGGGGGGCGGGGGGGGGGGGGAAGAAAAGATTGAGGGGGGGCCTTGTTAGGGAAATTGCTGAAGCATTGAAAATGTGCCATTAAACAGTTCAGAAAGTATGGAAAATAGGTATTCAGCATTGTATGATCTCTAAAGTGACCTGAGAAGAGGTAGGAAGCTGAAAGGAATTAAACAAAAACACTGAAGCTACAGTAGCCAAAACAGCAGTGCCTATATCTGACGGGAAAAATGTTTATTCTCTGAAAAACAAACTGACTGGAGTATAGATGATTCAGGATCAATAAAGTAATTAGAATTGGTCAGGATATACTCAAACGAGAATCATCAGAACTAGGAAAATTTCTTTTGCACCCAACCTAGTATTACAAAGAGCAGTGGAGATGAAGCTTTTCTTAGGCTGGAAGCAATGCACTAACACCACAAAGGATGCCAGCTACTACACAGAATATGTCGGCAGAAATTCTCTGCAGATACTTGGGAAAAAAGCTAATTTCTAATCATAGAATGCTTTGGGTTGGAAAGAATGTCAAAGATTCCCTCCTCCCTGCCATGGGTAGGGACACTTTCCCCTAGACCAGGTTGCCCAAAGCCCCATCTAACCTGACTTTAAGCACCATCAGGTGTGGGGCCACCACAACTTCCCTGGGCAACCTGCGTCAGGGCCTCACCACCCTCCTAGTAAAGAATTTCTTCCTAGCATCTAATCTGAACCTACCTTCTTTCATCTTAAACCAATTACGCCTTGTCCTCACCACGCTCCCAGGTAAAGAGTCCCTCTCCACATTTCCTGTAGGACCCTTTAGGTGCTGATAGGCCACAATTAGGTCTCCCTGGAGCTTTCTCTTCTCCAGGCTGAACAAGCCCAACTGTCTCACAGCCATTCTTCATAGGAGAGGTGACAATTGCTAGCCTTGGACAATTTGTACCCTGTAGCCATGAGCAAGCTGAGGACCATCAAGCACAACGACTGTTATGGCTGATATCAGAAGTGCGCATGGTGAAAAATGGTTCACGGCTTGTGCTGATGCTTTAGGCTGGGTGCTTAGCACCAGCTTCTCTGCAGAACACAGACTATACCCTGAGGGAAGGAGCAGGCCTACTTCCCACATGACACTCTCAGGTAGTCAGCTGACATCCTCTCAACTTTAAAGGGTTTACATTGTACCTCAGACACAATTCAGCAGATGATACCAGGATGGTGGCATAGCTATTTCATCAGTTGTTCCTGCTCCCTCTCCCACTCCCTAGAAAAGGCACGTAACATGTACAGAACCTACTTTCGTACCCTTTGTAGCTGTGGCTAACACATTTTATAGCTCCTGAGTCCTCTGCACTGGTGTGGCCAGGATTCAGCATTGTAAAAACACATTGAAGGGCTCCATGTATCTGCTGCATACAACAAATTGTCATTCTCATAAAGATTTTACGTTTTCCTGCACAATAGTTGGAAATAGAATTGACATGCACAATTGGCAAGAAATAATTTTCTTCCAGGAGATCTCAGTCCATCAGATAAATACAATACATGTTTCAAATGTCCCTCACTTGAGGCTATGCTGATCATGTTAAATTTCTCCCATTCCCCAGTCAAATCTAAAGATTTTTAGCAAGACAACAGCCTAAAGGTTCCACGGCCCACAGATTCACAGCTGAAATAGTGTGGACATCTTTCTTTGGTTTATAGCTTTAAATACAAAGTCAAATATATTAATTTTGCATTAGGAGGAAGTATCATATTGTTTTCCTAAAATACTACTATTCTATCATCCTGGGGGTCTTTTTATTGTTTAACTGCTTTTGGAAATGTGAAATTAATTCAGACCTTTGCAGATAGGTGAAGCAATTCACGGGGCAGAAAAATACTGTGCTTCTAGCCAGAATGCCATTTACTTAATATTTTAAACCTAATAAAATTAGAAAGAGCACGAGTAATTAATTATTTCTACACTGGTTTAAATGTCCCTTCTGTCTGGGTGAGTGAGATATATGTTGTCTCAGGGGGGACTACTCATGACATCACTGAGACAAAAATCACTGACGGTCTAATACAGCTACATGAAGATAATGCCTATCTGAGACGCTGACAGACCTCCTTTTTTGTCTTGCACCATACTATTTAATGATTACTACATGCAGAAATGTGGAAAAAATTCTCAAACCAGCCATAAACCCATAAATTTCATTTCCTATGCCTTACCTAGGATTTTTTTTTTTTTGAAAAAAGGAATCAATGAAACATTGACAGAAAGGGAAGGAGATTTACAAATTGATTAAAAGTTTTAACAATCTTGTATCCAGCAAACTCAACAAAAAATGCCTAGTAAACTACAGGAATCCATTTCACAGTCTGCCAGCGCTTGAAATATATTTATAGATTCATATAGAGGATCTATTTTTCAGAATTATCTCCTTCTATTTATAAACCTTTGGTGAGACATTTTTTTATTAAATATGACCACGTAACACTGCATAATGCTAAATTTCAGAATGAAGTCTGCAAGCCTCTGAAAAGCAAAATGGGAACCTGATGGCTGTCCATTTTCCTGGGAGTTCCTATTAAATGACAGTAATAACTCTGAGTGGGATGCTGAAAACCCAAATCCTGAGCAAACATTGAATTAACAGTACAAGCTGTATCAAATACTAACAAAGACAGTAAATAAGAGGTTATAATCCAGTGGCTAGCACATGCTAAAACTGCCTTTGCTCTTATTATTACCTCTTTTTAGACAAATTAAATTTAGATACACTAGTGCACACTATGTTCACCATACCATTTTGTTCTGGAGACAAATTCACCATCCATTCTCTAAAGATCGTGTAATCACAGCCTAAGCTTAGAGCACAAGCAGCTTCTGATTTCAGAGGCATGACTGTAGATACATGTGAAGTTCCCAAATATAAAGGACTTAACACTGAGCCTTCCTGAAAGCAATGACCATTTTGAAATCATTCATGCTCCACTGTGCATACAAAAATGGAGTTACCAAAGTCTGCAGCACATATCTATTCAAGACAAAAATATAATAAATTTTGTTAACAATGGTCACTCAGTAGCAGTACTCTGGAGGTAATAAGAGATATTAAAAACATTTGTATTCACTGAATGAGTTAACATTTGCTCTTAGAGAAAACTTATTTTTCTTGCCCAGCATCACAACATAAATGTTATTTTGTGAGAGTTCTTCCAACTCTAAGGACAAGCAAGAGTACAACAAATCTCTCCTATTATGCAAATGTCCCACTGATTCCAAGCATGATGGTAGGGGAAATGGTAGCACTATGAAGTAAATACTGCTACAAAACAAAAACTCTTTTGGCATCCATTTGCATCTCAAGAAAAATAAACAAGCTTATCCCTACATTTTAATAAGTAAGCTGTAGCAAAAAACTTATTTATTCAAACACACTTTAAATAAAATATTCTTAATATGACATGTTTTCCACAGAATCTAGGGAGAAAAATCTCTCCAGCCCTACAGTAAAGAAAGAGTAAATTATTTCTAATGCTATAACTCAATAACAGCACCCAAACTAAAAAGGCTGCACTTCATTTTGTATTGATTTAAAAACCAAGGTTTCTTAAGAAAGTGTAAGCTTGTACAATGTTTTACTAGGCTGCTTTTAGAGGTTGATATAAACCAGTGAAAGTTTAGGAAGAACTGAAATTATCTAAACTAAAATTCTCTTCCCAATGGCGCTTAAAAACAGAGAAAACCCAGTCATCCACATTGTGCAATACTCTACTCAGACTCCTACAAGGGCATTTGTCCAAGTACTCCTGTACTTACTATGTAAAACAAACACCAAAAATGAAGTGCAAGAGGATGAAAAGGGGAATTTCAATGACAATATCAACTATAAAAAGTTTCCTAGAAAGGAAAAACACGACCATAATATTAAAAAGATGTCAAAACCAAGCTATTTTCTGTAGAAATTATCATAATAGACACTACTAAAAATACTGCATGAAGTCCAGTTTCCAAAATGCCATTATTGCACTCGAGAACTTTTAGCTCTGAAAAACTTGTGGGGAAAAAGAAGTAAAAATTTTCCTTGGTACGAATATAGCAGACATCCCATGGATTTTGGAGGTGGAATTTGGGTTGGCCGTATAACTCTTCCTCACAGCAGCCTTTGCTAGAAGTTGTTTCAGAAATGAGACAACATCTATGTGCTTCTGCATAGAAGAGAGTGTGCTGGAGCGGGCCTTCAAAATTAGGAATCACACTGTTAGTTCAACAGCGCAGACTGTAAGAGGCCAGATGGCTCAGCTCCCTCCCTGCCCTAACTTCTGGTTCTATCCAGTTCATTCTGCCAGAGGTCTCCCAGGCAAGTCTCCATTAGAGGGAGTGCTGACAGAAGCTGGTCCAAACCACTCAGCCTCAGAGCCAAGGATATGTCTTTGACTCTCTTTCAGATAGAAAGATAGATACATAGATACATACATAGACAGATAGAAAGAACAGATGAGAACAATGGAAAAGAAGAAGCACAAGTCCCATGGTCGTGTGGCAAATCCAACCTATTTGTTTATACATCTTTATTTCTGTGATGCAACAAAAGATCTGGAAACTATCCAGACTAAAAATATTGGGGAAGCTTTTGTGCTTGTTTCAAATACAAGATGATTTGAAACATATAATGTCACATTTTGGGGGGTATTTATACCTCTGATTGCTCCTAAAATTATCAGTATCTCATTCAACAGAAATGTGATTTCTTAATTGCTTCCAATGTTTATAGCCACTTCTAAAGGTTCTATAGAGATTAAGAGTTTCTGAGTATTTAGGAAAATGACCTGTATGGCAGGTGCTAATTATTCTCTTTTATAAAAAAAGGCTTAAATAACTGCAGAGAATTCATATTTAAAAATGTAAAATTTAGCTATCAAATCCTCAGCCAGGAATGTTATAGTCTCCAAAGTCATCATCCAAACAAACTAATTGCAGTACATTTCAAATATTTTGAAGGCAAACATTATTAAATACTCTGAACTTTCAAAGGTATTTTCCAATCTGGACAGTACTTAATTAATTTGAGTGTATTCAGTTAATCAGAAGACATCCTTTTTTGGTACTGCAATAGAGGCATAATTAACTCCAAATTTAAAAAATAAGGATTTTTATACTACAGTTGCCTCATCTCACTTACACATAGCCCATACACTACATTTAATTATTTTAAATATATTTATTTTGGGGGTTTATGACACCTGGCCAAAACAGAAAACATGCCTGGTGTCCCTACAGACTTGCCCATTACATTACTGCCCCTTCTGTCGTGGTGCTTCTTGGTGGTTCATGGTGATGGTGGGGCAGGGGCAGAAGGAGAGTAGACCTGTCCCATCACTGGAACAGGTTGTCCAGAGAAGCAGTGGAGGTTCCATCCCTGATCAGGCTTGATGGGGCTCTGAGGATTCTGATCTAGTGAAGATGTCCCTGCTTACTGCAGAGGGGTTGGACTAGGTGATCTGTAAAGGTCCCTTCAAATCTAACACATTCTATGTTTTTGTGATCCCCAGAGGAGTTGCCCCTTGCATGCTGAACAGACTGCCACCATGCTGTCCTTAGCACACCAGAGACAAGTGATGTACCATGAGATTTGAGGGAATCATCATACCAGAGGCAGAAGTGAAACTTTGTGTCCTCCTGTTCAGGAATGTGAGTGATAGCTGAAAACATGAAAAACTCATGCAAATATCAGCTCCACACAGAAGATGAAGGTTGCAGATATGAACATCTGCCAGCAGTGGCTCTGACCATCTGCAGGGTAGAGAGGGCCATGTTGGTGGGAGGAGATGGTGGGTCCAGGGTGGTCCTTCCATTTAGCACCATTCACCCAGAAAAATTAAAAGATTTTATCCGTAGATTGAGGAGCCAAGTGTTGGAAGTTAAAATCTCTCATTGCAGCTTGGGGATACCACAATGTTGGTAGGAGGTGGGAGCCAGCTCCAGCCTGTGCTGTATGGAAGGAACCCCCATCTCCTCTCTCCCCCCAACATCCACTTGGGCTGCCGTTGAAGGACAGTCTCTGCCTGCAGCGTAGTCATGTATGACATGGGTCTACAGGGGCAACGCAGCCTCTTGCATAGTGGGGGTTTGCTTATGGACCATTATTTCTGGTTTGAAATTTCTGAAAAATCCCAATTTTTTTCAAAACATTATCTGTGTTCTGAAAAGAAACTTTGGATTTTCATCTTCATTTTTCACATTTTTCTTTTTTTCCAACTTGTTGCCCTCTTTGTAAAGCCCTCGATTGTTTTGCTTCTTTCACTTTGCCATTAACATGGAAATCTTCCCCCCACAAAAAAAAAATGGGAACTAGTATTCTCAGTCCATATCAAAAAGTCCATTCTTCATTGTAATGTTGTCCCCAAAAGATCACTTTGTTCTGTCTGATCATCCTACTGAGAAAGAAATAGCATGACAGAAAAAGTGGATTGTATTATTTTTATATGGCTGTCTGGGTGAAGAAAAGGTTCAACACTGCATAAGTCAGCCTCAGTACTTAATTTTAGCAGCTGAGCATCTTGCAATACATACCTTCTTTCTCAGCTCCTGTTTTGAAACAATAATCACATTTGGAGGATCCCCAACAGCTGTGGCAGCCCCCCCAATATTTGTGAAGATGACTTCTGCAATCAGAACGTGCCTGGGATCCAGATTCAGTACTTCACAGAGCCTGTGGTATAAAGAGAATGAAGTCAACTTCTTATTCTATGACTAAATTACGCTAAATCATAAAACATAAAATTTATGAAATTTTCACTGAAAAATCATCAGATTTTAAACATAATATTTGTGCTTTATTAAAGTTTCAATTTTATACGTGCTGTATTATTTACATCAACATAAATGAAAAAAATTTCTTTTTTTCACATTTCTAATGCAATAGTTAATGGTAACATAACATGCTTTTTAAAAAGCATTTCATTAAATGTAATTAACTACAAGAGTTGGACTACACAGAAAATAGCATTTCACATTTTTGGCATCATACACCTTTTTAAACTGCGGTACTCAGGCCCACTCTGACCTATGGAAAACTATTCTGGGCAGCCACAGGAGCTGCACTCAGCATCATTTGTTAACGTTCATGTGGGGAGCAGTGGTGGAAGATTGCACAGGCAACCTTTTAGCCATGAATCATCTATTAGTGACCTCAGCTTTCAGCCTAGGTTTATCTGGTTTACTCTGTTCCTATTTTTCCCCTTCTCTAAAGCTTGATCAGGAGTATTTCTGTTTGCAGCGCAACAGGAGTAGAAAATACACCTTCCTCTTTATTACCAAAAAAAAAAATCTACCACAAAATGCTTTTAGCAGTTCAAAAAATATTTAATGCTTCTTTAGTAAGATGCTTCTTTAACAAGAAAAAGTAAAATGTTCCTTTATTTACAAGCTTCTTAAAATGCTCTGGGAGATATGAGGGTTGACTCAGTAACCTCACGATGCACTTCAATTCCGAGCCCACTTACACACAGTAATCTCCACACAGCTTACTCCAGCTCACACAAATTACATTTGCGCACAGATCCGCACAAGCCGCTCGTTTCTGAAGCGCAGGTTTGACTGCACACCCGGGCTGTAGTATTAAAGGCTGAAAGTTGAGGTCACACCTAAGAACTCTGAAATACAGAGCGACTGCTTTTCTGCTCATGGCTTATCAAAATGTTGCTCCGGTGTGCAAGGATGGAGTCCATGCTCAACATATCGCCCCCTCTACCTAATACGGGATGGGGGGGGTGGGGGGACAGACTGGGCAGCAAGGATGCTTTCTCAGGATTGCTTTCACTGTAGTGCTGTCACGCGTTTCTCTGAAGGAAGAGTTGAGCTTTACTCTTCAGTCTAGCTCTGTATTATTAAAACTGATATTTCAAAGGGATCAGAGTATTGCACAGAAAAACTGAACTTCGTAGAATTATGCTGTCGCCAAAAGTGTCAATTTAAAGCTCAGAAAAAACAGGCAGATGACACATATGTCAGCACATAAAAACCCCAGAACAAAATTACTGCAAAAATACACTATTTCCCCAACAGGGTAAAATAAAGGGTACTTAATAGTACAACTGACCCAATTGTACCAATTGTGGTACAAGACCCCAGTTGTACTTGCAATTTTAACTTCATCACTTCTTGATGTCCAAATGTTTCAAAATATAACTTTTTCCTTAGTGATTCTTCCTTTTGATGAGTCTAGAGGTAGCTTGAAGAAAGAACCTCTGACACACGCCAAAGCACGGCCAAGCCCAAAGTATAAAACTCTCAGAATGTGCTGGCTGTGTGGTAGGATCAAACTTCTTTGGGTAACTTGCCCTAGTTATAGAATTGCCCATGTGAACAACCATTAGCCTTTTCCAGTTCACAATAGCAAAGAATCTTGAAAATAACCTATAGCTAAACACAAGTAGTCATTAATTTTTTTCTAGCATCTTATTACAAAATGCAGAGTGAAACAAGTATCATGTTTTATGTCTTATTAACGGAAATATAAATCCTTCTATTCATAGAGTTAGTAGGATTTTCTGGAAGCTTTATCTCCATGGCAATGACAGTGCAGTGCAACATAAAGAAGCTGTACACCAGAACTAAAGACAATGGCAGCAAGATAAAAACAAAAACATGATCTTCAGCATGAAGCTTTTAGAAATAGGGATTTTTTTTTGTTTTACTAGACAAGGTAAAATTTTATTTTAACTTTGATAGTGATTCAAATATAAATGTTTCCCACATACTGAGTTTCCCCTTCTTCAGTGTTAAAAACTCATTTAGAACAAAATTAAAGCACTTACTTAGTATACTTCTAGTTAAAAAGTCCAATACTTAAAGGGTGGCTACAAAGACAGAGGTTCTTTCTCCACAAGGACCACATGGAGAAGACAAGGGGCAAATAGTATAAGTTTCACTGGGAGAAACTCCATCTCAGTACAAGAAAAAAAATATGGTGAGAGCAGGTAACCACTGGAGCAGCCTCTCCAGGGACATGGTAGAGCCCCTATGACTGAAGGTTTTCAAGACGTGACTGAACAGGGAGCTAAATAATTTCATTTTGCCTCTCTTTCCCATGAGAGGTTGAACCGTATGATCTTCTGAGGTTCCTTACAACCTGGACTACTCTGTAATTCTTTGAAAACATAATAAATGCTACAGTAGCTCTACCTGTGAACAGTATTTCATGATGCATTGACATCTGGATTTCAATCCATTCCCAATTATAGTTCATTCAAAATATTCTGTAGCATAGCTGAAGAAAACTTGGTGTTTAATAGTTTCAGTGTTGCTTACTGCTAGATGTGAAATTATTGATTGGAGTAAAGCAAAGTGATCTATTTAAAATATAATCAGACATAAGACAAATGGAGCTTTCATTCACCAGCTGTTTCCCAATCAAGAATAAATTCCACTTGGAAAATGGTTTTTTACTGCTTTATACTACATTTTAAAGCAGGAGCACGTCTTAATATAATTTTATGTACTTTCATGTAATAATGACTGCACACATTACATCACTTAAGGTCATTTTAAAAACACAGTAAACCTTTCTGAAATTGAGAAGGATTAACCAGAATTTCCTGGCCAGACACAGGTTAAATCCAGGTTAAACAGTAATTTATAATCACACATTGATTAAATGTAATTGCAAATCACATGTTATTAATTTGAAGGAATATGAAGTAATTAAATTCATTGTTCTCTATTAAAATTCCAAATATCTAATCCCAAATTGTGGAGTTAACAAGTGGCTGTATCAATGTCATGATCACCAGCACAAAGAAAATTGAGAAACTCATATTCCAAAATAAAGCTTTTAGTGGAAATCTGGAGGTTTAAAAAATGTATTTGTCACTAGTATTAGAAAGGATAACGAATTCACTAAGAGATTAATTACTATCTAAAATTATATATAGATGTTAGTGAGTAAAGGACAAAGCACCTTTAATTAAAAAATTCTCCTTGCTGACAGGAAAAAAAAATTCATGTACTAGAGAGCATTTGGTGCAGTATGCTATTGCAGTTCAGCTGTGGAGACAAACCAGAATAGCTAGCTGCCAAGGCAGTGTAACAGGCTTCAGATGTGTCCTCACTATTAACACAAAGGGAAAAGACAACCAATCCCTTTGAAAACACTAGCTTTTTACCCTACTACAATAGGCGCATTTGAAGTTTTGAATTCCATTTAGATGATCAAAGAAGTCCAAACAAGCATTTTGCACACATGCCTACTACTGATTGCTGGCTATAAAAGACCAAGTCCAAAACCATAACAATAAAGTACCTTATGGTTACTGGAGTAAAGAGCAGCATAGTGGTAACGTTGTCCAAAAATGCAGAAAGAATTGCAGCAATGAGGCACAGAAGCGTAATCATGGCCCACACCTTGCCTCTAGAGAAACGATAAGCCTAGTAATGCCAAACAAATAGAAAGAAAATTAAGGGACTGGATCATTCTATTTTAGTTTTCAAAAAACAATAGATAAAACAACTCCACTAGAGATGAGACAACTGTGAGCTCAGGGCATTTACCACTCCATGCACCTCCAACAGCATCCTCTCCAACATTAATTTAGCAAGAAAACATGTTGTGGAAGTGAGCAAACATTTCCATCATGCAGAGGAAGAAACAAGCCTGAGGAGATACCATGCTCCACTGCCAGGCATGAAGAGGGTCTGTGATAGGAGCAGGGCTGAGCTCCCACCTTCTCCCTGCATGCCCAGCTGCACTAACGTGGTTCAGATTTCCCACCCCTTCCACACACTGTGACACCTTCCCCACTCTCAGAGCAGCCCTGCTGGGGCTACACAGTCTGGACATCTGTGTAGGCAGGAGTTGTGTCCACCCATGCTTTGTTTAGGTGTTCTGTGCTCAGACCACTCCTCCTTGTCACTATCATCTTTCTTTCCACCCTTCTCAAGAAAATTCATCTATGCAGCAGGTGAAGGGGTCCCTCACTGTGGGTAGTACTTGCTGTGCACCCAATCCATCAGATCGCCCTTTTCATTGGCCCTGTGAGAAGACCTGTGGCCATTTTTCACATGTGGTCACACAGCTAATGATATCTCCCATAGTTCCTCTCTCCCACAGCAAAGCACGAATACAGATTTCAGTCACAGCAGAACCGCTGTCCTGGGGAAGTCAGTGCAACAACTCCACGTTACTGGGAGGGGAGCTTCACCTTTCTCCTGTAGAAACAGAATTGCTTTAAGGGCTTCCTTTCAGCCCTAAGAGATTTTTCCTAACTACCTGCTGACCACTGCCATTTCTACTAAGTATACACTGCCCTAGGAAAGGTTCTTCAGAGACAGTGCTTGATGTAACAGATCTGATTACACCCTGGCTTGATTAATCCAATAATAATTAAGAGTACCAAAACAAGCCTACCTTTACTGCACAGTAGTCAAAGAATCCAGTCTCTGAAAATATGGCCACCAAAACCATCTACCAAAAGATGATGAAAAAAAGAATAGCTTGCAACTGATTTATTACACTGAAACAAAGCCATGTCATTTGTGATCCTGACGAAAGTTCTTCTTATCTGGCAGAGCTCTGAGGATGTGTTCACCATCATATTAGGACATCCGCTAAAGCTGCCAGTTGCTGCGTGTCAATACATCATATGGTGAAATTTAGTTCTCCACATAGGCAGTCTGTAAATGTCATGCTAGCCTGGTTGAATTTTATTTGTAGTGACTAAGTGGGCATCATACATTAAGTACTCAATGTATCTCCCCTATGTCATTAATCTAGAAAAGACAATAATTGTGTTTGCTTTCTGCAGTAATGCTCTACAGAGTGCAGCTGATAGCGACTCTGAGAACTACTTGAATTTTCCCATATTTCTGGGAGGTTTCCTGTCCTTCCATCTTTGCTCCCAACAGATTTTTTTTTGCTTTGTTTTTCTGTGAGAAAGGCAAAGAGCAGGGAGCAGTGTCAGAAAATAAGAAAAGCTCAGAACAGCAACAGATAATTGCAGTTGTGTCTCTGTGTATTTATATTTTGTGTTAAATAGCACTTGAACAACTCTTTACTATAGCTCTGGGCAAAGTCATTAAAATAATAAATTATTATAATCTAATAAGATATTTCTACTCCATTCCTTAAAAGTGGTTTTTTGCTTTTTGCTTTTTATTTTTTTGACTCCAAACACTGATTAAGAAAAAAAAAAAAAACACTTTTCCAGCAGAGTCTGTATCAGGAAGGTTTTGAGTAAACAAAATTAGCAAGGTAAACAAGAGCAATAATACTTGGAACTTGAACAGGTCTTTCCATTTATAGACCTCAAGAATGTTTTTAGCATGCTATCAACATGATTTTACAAATTTGAACACACTACCCAGTGTTTTTGAAAACTCCTTCAGAGACCTGATCATCCTCCTTTTTGATAAATCCTTCAAGACACAAATTTTCATCATAACATGTAGCAGGACATGTAGTAATTTCATCATAACATGTAGCAATTAACAAAGTGTTTAAAAGGGAAATATCTCTGTACTGTGTGGGATTATTGCAGCATGTTTAGAGCAAAAGCTACGTTTTAGTTACCATTCCAAACAGCAGTGCCAGTGTCTCATAATCAATCCACTCCACCACTTTGACCATACTTGGCCTCTGCAATCAAAAAATACAATTACCAGTGAATGCCACAAAACACCTAACTTGTGATTAGCTATGAAATATAAACTCTACTTAATTGATGAGCCATTTAAATAAGTTATGATTCAAATTAATATGTGTTCCTACAAGGTGCACAAACAGGAGTCTTTATTATAACCTTTATTACAAATAGTATCACTATTAATATTATTACTATTATTATTATTACTAATTCAAAATACTGCTGGCATCTTAAGTGGGTTATTATGACAAGCCTACATAAGAGTATCACTTTATCTATCTGTTTCTTACATAACTCTACAGAAATAAAAGATAAGTGAACTATATGGTACACCCCAGTTTCCTTTCTGGTTAGAGAACAGAAGAATACCCCTTCAGCTGCAAACAAACTGGAAGAAATTTAAGGGAACATAACATAGTTATGAGAAAAACAGAGAAAGTCCATCAGAGGTTTCACTAAATATCAACTAAGAGTAAGCAGGAGCAGGGAGAGAACAAGCGGAAGGTGTAAGCGTGAGGTATAATCATTTAGTGTAGTGTAGGGCAATGTATTTCCATTTATGTTTGCTTGGTAACCTAACATTATAGAAAATAACAGTGTTAAAGTAACTCTGGATTAAGCTGAAAATGGTTGCACTCAGCTTCCTGCAAATCAGAACAAAATAGTATCAACTAACTTTTTTCTATTCTTGTCTATACCATAAGCTGACTTGTTTTCCCCAAGATGATTCCCCATTCCAGTATCTGCCCTACCATCTCTCTCTCTTAAAAAATACTTCTTTTTCATCTTCCCAATCACAACAGAGCACTTAGGGAAACTTATGATATCCTACCCAGAAACAAAGGGGTCATTTAGTTTGATAGCTTACCTCTCCAACAGTAGCTAAGGCGGCTAAAGCTGCCAATGAGCCCAGCATCGCTGCAAGGGTCCTGTGAACAATCTGCAACAAACAATTAACCAGAGACTCTGCTAAGTATCTCCTTACTATTAAATAGAGGAGGGAAAAGGATAAGAAAAAAAAAATCCTGTAATTTATTCTTAGTTTGTTTGGATTGGCCTTTTTTCCTTATTCCACCTCACCCCCACTTCAAAATGACCTGACCAGAGAATTGCTGATTACTTTGCCTCACTATACAATGTTATTAACAAGTGAAAAAGAAAAGCCTGTGAGAAACCCAACAAGGAAGCCTCAGCTCTGATCTCAAGGCAGAGAGGGGACTTCAGCACTGGTTTCTTACGTTTGCCAAAGGGTGACCCAAGAAGAAAAGCAATTCGTCTTCCCTAACTTGAGGACAGTCCTGTTTGCTTCCACGGGAGGAAGACACATGCCAAGGAGGTAATTCACCTCATGTCTTTATCAGTGCTTGTTCATCTCCAGTGTCTACAAAGCAACAGACATGTCTGGCAAGCCTGTGCACCCTTTTCAGTCTCTCACACAGCGTTTTCTTCTTTCATGAAGTGTTTTTTTTACAACATTTTCTCTACAAACTTCTTTGGTTTCAAGAAGGCCATATACTTCAGCTAGAATCTGCTGGACACCTTTGTCAGTCTCCTCCCTTCCTCAAAAGCTGCTTTCACCAGTGTGTAGGCTATCCCAGCCTTGCACAGTGCTTCTCCTCCACCTCTGATGTTTCCCTAGCACACAAGCAATGCAACTGAAAACTGAATCCAAGCCTCTGACCTGACAGCACTGTCATTCATTTCATACTGCAACAGTTACTACAGTATATGGACGTTCATCCACGTCTGTGTATCTGATGCACTCAAAATTCTCAAGGGGAAAGTATGAAGGCAACCATGCCCTGAAAATGTGCAAGAATGAATGAAGAGTAGTCACATCCAAAGCTCTATTACAATAAAAAAACTTGTCAAATGTACAACTCTATCCCTCAAGGTGTTCAAGGCCAGGTTGGATGATGCCTTAGGCAACCTTGTCTAGATCATGCCTGGAGGCTGGTGGCCCTGCCTGTGGCAGGAAGGTTTGAACTCTGTGATCTTTGGGGTCCCTTCCAACCCAGACCATTCTGTGATTCTATGATAACTTTTCATTCCAGCAAAGTATCAAGGGGAAGCTATACAGTAACATAACACCTAGTTTACTTAAGTAAACTCCAAGACATATAAATATTTAAAAGTTTGTATTTGACAGGCTTAGGAAAAAATAGGTGACTCTTTAATTTTCTTTCACATAAAACAAACCCAAACCTAATAATATATTTGTAAAGTCAATTTTAAAAGCTTACAAATGGAGAAATTAAGAGATATGGGTTACAAGCTGCAGCACTCTTTGAACCACAGTTCCATTTAATGCATATTTGGAAGGCATTATATTAAGTAAAATTCTGTTGTTATTCTTTTGGAAAATTGAACAGTTCTGATCCAAATCCTTTTGAAGACTGGTAGGAGGATGAAAATAATTTCAGAACAAATCTGAGGGTATCCATAAAAAGTAATCTCAGGTACAGAATTGAAAGAGGTCAGAAATAAATTAACACAGAGATTAAACCCCAGGAAAGATGAAAGATTTGGTGAACTTTTGACTCTAAAGACACTTTGAAAGGTGGAGTGAGAAACCATCTATACTCATCTGATCCTTCTCATGCTTGAGAAAGTGCATGCCTTTGTGCATTCTTTAGTAAGCAAAGATGGTTACAACAAAAGAACCCTGACTGACAATGAGTTTCTCTTTCAAATAGGAATTGCCTCTAAGATCACAAATTTGGCTTGACTGCATCAGCCTGAATGGGTTGAGTTTTCATTTTACAAGCTAGGAACAGAAACAGAAGGAAATGATGGGCCAAAAGTTTCTTCAGTAGGAGTGGCAATTGAGCTCGGGCAGCCGGTCCAGGTCAATGCAGTTACTGTAATGGTGTCAGAGATAACTGGTTACAGCCTCCCAAGGCAACTGAGAGTCTTTATTTCCATTTCCACCCACCAGCACATAAATACCTCCTCATATACTCCCATCATCTCTGTTCCTCCTTCTGTCAAAGCCACATGCAGAAGTGACCTCTTATTTTCTTCTCATTCTTATTTCTTTCATCCCACAACTGGATTGCCATGTTTCAATGATTCAGTCAGTTCTAGCACGCTCTGTAAATTGCACTTACTATAAAAGTTCCTTGTCTCATTTTTCAGAAAGTTTTCTTAAAAAGCAAGATATGACCATTCAGCCAAACAAGGCAGAACAGATGAAGAAGATACAAAGCTTTTAATCTGTCAGTTTGCATGCTAGACCTCCCCACATCCCAGCCCAACCACAAACCTTATAATTTTTTCACACAAGGGGCATCTTCACCATCAACATCATCTTTATTTTTATCTAAAGAATGCCTAGCAGTGCTGACTTAATGAAGCAGCAAAGGATGGCGCTTGCCTTTTACAAAGGGACAGTTATTTCAATACAAACTGCTACTGAAAACAAAGCAGGCCAAATTTCATTCACAAATTTCATGCATGACTCAGTCATAAAACTCACTGATACAGGATATCAATAGGCTGAGAGCTGAAAAGATTTCAAAAAGGGAATGAATATTTTCAGAATTTTCTATCAGCAATGAAAACACCCGAGGCTGCAACAATGGAAGCTATTAAAAGTAACATAAATGATGTAGAGGTAGTGATAGCAACATCATAGATTCATGCTATTGGGTCAGTTCAGAATGGGAAAGGGTTAGGAAAAACTGCCATGAGGATCTTGTTTCATAATTATCTGTAGAAAGTTTACCTTATGATTGCCTGCTGCCTGGTAAACACAATGTGCTGAATGCTGCTTCTGAATGACAGTTTCAGTTCTCTAAATTCAGGAGTTATTTTTTAAGTAAGAAATTATAATCAAATCATTTACACCACAAGATCTTATGTTTGATATTAACTAACAACATAAGTGTCCAGAGCTATAATGCAAACTAGATTTAGACAACCTAGACCTTCTCCAGATTTAAATATCTATCTAAAAGTGCTCTGGAATATTTGCCCAGAGTTCATCAAATCTTTTGGTAGACTGCAACAGAATCCTTATAAAAATGATTAAACATTCCACTTTATCTTGTACAGTGCTCCAGGAGGTAAAAGCAAATTATTTAGAAGCCAATTGAATGGTGACATGTGATACCAGAGCATACATTTCCCAGCTGAAATCCAGGACTTGCATATTTCTAAAATGTGCTTCTTAAGCAATTTGATAAATGATACATCATACCAAACATTTTATTTCTACAAAACCTTCTTTATAGGTGATAAATGGCAGTTGAAAGATGAGTGTCAGTGACACTAAAGTAGAGCTAAAAATGCAGCCTCAATTAATTTCCTACAGATTTTTTCTCCAGTGAAGCCTGTTGCATTAAAGTACTTATTTTACTGATAAATTAATTTTCATTTGATGGAATGGCAGCATTGCTGCATTTCAACAGGAGGCAGTTATTTCCAAGGCTATATCCACATATGGGGTTTATGCATTTTTCACCTACCTCCACAGTAGCTCAAACCTTCTCTATAAAATCAATTGCCAAATCTCTCTTAGACTTTATAGTCTTTACAGTCTTTATAGTTCAATTCTTTATTCTCTTAGGACAAGGAGGGAAAGAAGGGGAGTAAAATTTGGTCTAGGATAGTGGTTTTTGTACAGAATAACAGAATCACTAGGTTGGAAAAGACCTTTGAGATCAAGTTCAAACATACCTGTCCTCTACTAAATTTCTGACTTTATGTTTTTACCTATTTCTTTTTATGCTTTAGTAAGGGTTTATTGGGTTAAAAGAAAATATCCTCAGCAGTGGAAGAGTTTTTTCTCAAAGATGAAGAGTTTATTTTTCCTAAAGATAATCAAGACAGTATTAGCCTGACTACTTTTGAAAACATGTTCCTCAGTCAGATCCCTTGATGAACATTATCCTATCAGTTGCTCACGTAGTTTATAAATTTTGGTGGTCTGCTTTGCCATGGACTATTGCAACTCTTTTAGCAGTTTTAGCACAGACAAAGCCTCAGTCTTTCACATCACAGGTATTCGATCCACTTACAGTTCATAAAATTAGTGCCAAAGTGTGAAACTGCCACCAGAAGCTGAAATCAAAGCTTAAATTTGCAGAAAACTAACAATAATTTAGACAATTTTTCCTAACTCTGTCAAGCAACATAACTGAAAATTTGAGCTTATGTTAGAAAACAGGAAGGGTCAAAAAAAGTCTCCATTCTTGAAACTCTGCCCTGCAGTAGATCCATTTTAAAGCTGAATGGCACCAAATTCTCAGTTCTTGAGAATTTGTTTTACTTCTGGCAAACTGTGGAGTTTGGACAGAATATAAACCAACAAGGAGAAATACAGGATATAGTCAGGAACAGAGATCAGAGCAGCAGAAAAAGGTCAATGATGCCAGCCATATTTACTTGATATTCTTCACACTCGCCTTTATTAAAGAGACCATGTAACCAGTACCAGCTACTGAGGGCACAAAAACATACCTCCCTTTCAGCTCATCATGATAGGTAATGTTTCACCTCCTTGCACTCCTCCCCTTGGTTTGCTCCTTACACAAGCTCTGCAGAAGCTGCTTTTGCTGCAGGGCCCCCTTTCCAGCATATGAGAACCCCTTACAGAGGATGTGTCTTAATAGCAATTACAAAATGAACGATAACAGAAAATTAATTGCCTTAGAATTACTTAGTTAAGCAATAGCAAGTGAATTCTGTAGGGATTTTAATGAAGTAAAAGGAGTTGCTTGACATAGTTTAGAAGGTATGACATACTGATGCAGTATTCATTGATGGAATAAAGCAGCTCTTGAGGCAACTACATAGGGTACGCAGCTGCGGAAAGATGATGTGCATCAAGGATCCCAAAGTGACTACAAGCATCACAAAAATTAGTGACAGCAAGAATAGATATTTATATCTTTGTCTCTATGTATTCTATGCACATTCAGCCATGCAAACCACAAAATAAGTCTTTAGGTTAAATTTTTATAAAATTTTATTAGTAACCTCATTTTTGTAAGTCAAAATACATCAAAACTACACCAGTGTACATAAGTATGCCTTGCATGGAAAATGAAAAATAAAACCACAAAACCAAAATCAACAACAAAATCTGGGCCAACAGTTTATTAATTTTTATGAGAATTCAGTGGTAATTCACTATAATAGAACTACCATATGCATTAAATATGTCCACAAGATCAATTAAGAACAAAGACTGGAGAGGTCTGTGGATTTGGAAACATTAACTTCATATTTTAATATTAACATGCATTCATCTCAATCACACAATAAATAGCTGATCCCTCTAGTGCTGTGAAAGTAGTATCTACACTATACATTCAATAAGCTCTTTTTACTGACAGCTTTCCAACCCTAAAAGGCTTGTGTGGGGATTTTTTTAATAGAAACATTAGATTCTATAGCAAACTGTCATTCCTGAAGAACATGTATACAACCCCAAGGTATGAAAGCACCCATCTATGACATTCTGCTATAATATCCATCTTCCCTCAGTGTGCCAAATTACTTGTTCTGATTCACTGTCAGCGAAGAAAGTTGTGGTATAAACAAGCCTGCCTTAGGGAAATGCATAGAATGCAGCAATTGGCCATTTCCTAGTGCAATGTTTCAAAATGTAAGATGGTACTACACAGGATGATTATCTTAAATAGAAGGTGATTAAAAGTAATACTATACGGTATCCAATACAAGTTAACGCCTCAGCTAGTTCACTTTTACTCCTGAGGTACATTGACTGTACAGGCAAAGAAATCCAAGATAGAGATACCTTGGGAGTTTTGTCTGGGAAAGATAGCCCTGAAATTCTGTGACTAAGCAACTACATCAAGCTTCACCAGCTGACATCAATTCTTTCTATATGTAAAACACAATGCACAGAGGGACAGAGGCTGAAGGCGATCAAATTGTTTTCTGTGAATAAATTATCTGAGTAATTCCTTCCTCTCTTCTATAGAGCAAATCTACAAGCTGTGTCTAGACTCTGCAAAGGTATTTGCTCCTTCATAGCTCTGTCAAAGGCTTTGATTTAACAATGTGCACAATTTGCAGTCTTTTCACTATCTATAAGCTTTCTTTATCAGCAACATCACTGCTTGCTGTTTGCAAAGAAAACTAGATGGGCTGAAGATTCATGCTGACATGGGACATTGAATTAACTGGTTCAGGGTCGCCCTTGAATGATGGAAGGATAAACAGATCCTTGTCATGCAAAATGAGCGTGACAACTGAAACCCTCATGTTTTCATGCCTCGGAAACTCAGGGGAAATGCCAAGCTGGAGAAAACATAGAGCCAGGAAGGAAGGAAATAGAATTCATACAGATGTTGGCTAGAGGATCCAGAAGAGGTTTTTTTCTTATATGATAATGGTTGAAATGATTGCTTGACCTCTAAGTTGAGTCTGGTTTTGAAATAACCTCCCAGCTCAGAATACTGCTAATGAGAACTAGGGATAAAAAGGTATAGTGATATACCTAGTAAATATTTCTATTAGATTCATTGAAAAAAACAGGAATCTGTCATATCTGTCACTAAGGTTGTAAGTGGATGTTTTCCAGCCTCTGCATGTTGGGATGGCTCTGATATAAGAAAACACCAAAGAAATGGGAAAATCCCACAGCATCTGTCGGTTTGAGAGCTCCTCAGAGTCAAATTTTAAAAGTGAGGGTTTTTATGTGCTATGAATTTTGGGGATTTCTCTTCATGGGAAATTAAATAGAGGCACACAGCGATGAAGAAACTGATGTTTTGATTCAGGACAAATTTATAGAAAAGAGAACCCTCATGTAAGACAGGATGGTGATCATTTTCTGTACCAGGACATCTCACTCCTGTAATATTTTAGCTACAAAAATCATTGGCTACATGAATAAAGCTGAGTTAGGTGATCATGAACCAGTAAAGGACTAATGTTGCTACTTAGATAATAAACCAGCCACTACTGTGGGCTGACGTAAACAAAGCCATTATATCATCAACAGGGTGGCCTGGCAATAAGATTTCAGTGTTGCAAGTCCATTTTGCAAGGGTCAATCCAGTCCTCCAGCACCCATCTCGGCAGGCTTTGCTGCCTCTATTCTGTCTGCGTGCCTTAAAACCATTCTCAATGCACACCCTCATTTTTAAGCCCTTAAAAGCCTTTTTTGTGGGTACTGCAAGACCCCCTTCATTATATTTGGAGTTTCAGTATGTTTTCTGGAAATGAAGAAGATGCCACCATCTGTATTTCCCCAGTTATCTCAGCATCCTCAGGACTATCGAGACTGTGAATTACATGGAACTGATCGTGAAAGTGAGGGGCAGACATATTTTACTTTTCCTGTGTGAATCTTTGTCAGCCTTCTTTTAAGAGTAGGGTAATGTGAGCATACAGAATTACAGCCATGCACTTTGAACAACAGTACAGCAAACTGCAGCACTCACATTATCTGCTCTAGCCAGCAGTTCCTCTGGAGAGTCTTTCATCCCTGATATCTCCCCTCTTTCTCGCTTGAGCTTTTTTCTCTGGATTTCTTTTCTTCTTTAGATCATGCTAACACATCTCCCTCCAAGTCTGCCCCCTACACTCTCTCATGTTTGTTCATTCCTTTTTGCCCTTGCTCTTGATACAAGAAGACATCATCTGTGGCCCCAAAAGAAGCTGAGTGACTCTCATCCCTGTTTACGTATATTAGAAGTGTACGTGTGTTCTAGCACCTTGTTAAAATTTTAAGCCTTCATGGTTCTCTACCCTTCTGGTTGCCATAGGCAGGGTACAAGCTGAACATCAGCATTCAATTAAGCTAATTTAATGTTCTATTGCTTTACACAGACAGGAAAAAAAATCATCCCACAACATACCTAGTATGCAGGGCAGGGCAACACATTTGTGCTTGACAGTCTTTCACAAATGGAACAAAATGCAGATCAAAATTACTTTTAAAAGGCAATCAAAAATAGAAAAATGGACATTTGGAAATTAGTTTATACACTTAGTCTTGAAAATATGTCTCCTATTATTTCAAAAAACAGCATTCTGTGAAAAGTGGAGCCGGGAAGACAGCATCATTTGAAGCAGGCAATCCTATCAAGTCCTTAGAATAGCAAGCAGCACCATCCAGTGGCAATTTTTTCCTCTTACGTTCTTAATTAAGGCAAATTTATATACCTCAGAAGTACCATTACACCGAAAAGAAGATATTTTTTCCGTAAAGCACACATGTACAAAGCAGAGTCAGACTTCTACCAAGATATATCTAGCAATTAGACAGGCAATAGTCAGTGTAAAATCAATATTCATATTCGATTAATAATACAAAACAATTGTTACATCAAGCTGGAATCCAGCTGAGGATTTTGCTAACTGTTATACTTCATTTATGTTTGAATTATACTTATCCTATCCTTCTCTTACAGCACTCGTTGCAGTTACAGAGGGTATAAATAACTGTAGTTTATCTAACCAGTGCTGGCTCTGTCCTGTTGGAGACTCCTCGTTAGTAGCAGAGGCTCTGCTCTACTCAAGTGGTAGAAATCCTGGAACCTGTGGAGACTGACCCACTGCTCCTCATAAGGAGCAACATGGAATGCTGCTGCACAGCTGCTTTAAAGTCATTTTGAGCCTCTTAAAATGCACAGAGGTAAAAATACACAGAGGTCACACCCTCCTAAATTAGAGAAAAGCAGGGCCTTGATAGTCCATACTGATCAATTCCTAGCTTGGTCACAGGCTGTTCTCCCTGGGACATCATCTAGGGTACTGTTTGGTGAATATCACACTCTGGGGACAGGATGGATGGATCTGCTCCACGTCTAGACCCCTTTGCTTAATCCAGTCCTCCAGCACCTATCTCAGCAAGCTTTCCTGCTTCTATTTATTCCATGTGCCTTGATTACAGTTTCCCATACACACTCCCTCATATTATGTCTCAAAATCACTTTTTTTCCTGGGGATTGCACGACTGCTTCCATTACACTGTACATTTTCAGATGGGGACCAAGAAAAAAAAAAAAAAGCAGCCTCTTGGGGTAATGGCAATTTAGTGTTATGGGGACACCAAACCAGACTGCTCCTGCTGCCCAGGAAGGATAAAAGGAGATAGATTTTTCTTCAAGTTAAGTTTTTCTACTGTATTTTATGGTTTAGGTTTCACTACGTTGAATTCAGGTTCTGTGCAACTCCCAGAGTCCCATCTATGACTTCTGCCTCAGGCTTGGAAGTTGGCTTTCCAGGCCCTACTGCTTAGCTCCATTTCTACCTCAGTGCAAAACACTGCAGATAGTCAAGAGAGTATCAAGGCAGCTTCCCAGTGAGGACCAGTAGTTTCTGAAGGATGGAAAAGTGTGCAGGAGAGAGCATCCTTTCCCTGCTGGAAGCTGGCCAGCACACTCGGGGGCACTGGCTTTCCCACTCTGCCCCAATCCTGGGCTCTTATGCTCCTTCTCACCCCCAGACAAGAGGGCAGATGATGCCCAGTGGGGGTATGTCTTGGACTATTTATCATATGCAAAGGTAGGAACACTTTTATCCAGACTCTTCGCTGTCTGTATTTAAAGACAGATCAATATGAGGATGGATGGGAAATGAGAAACCATGCTGTGTAAGCTGATCACTGGTTTCTGTGACTTTTCTCATCGGAAAAAAATTTTCCATTAAGATTAGCTTATAGCCATCACTTAGTATTATTGTTTCATATACCAGTGAATATTTCTTCTTTTTTCCTATTGCCTCTCTGAAGCATCGTTTTCCATGTGCAAATAAATAGCCTCATTACTGGAAATAAGCAAAAACTGGACTCTGTGAGCACAGACAGCAGTAATAACCAACATCTTATTTCATTTGCAAAAACGCTTCCTGTGAGGAAGCATTGGTTCAGCCAGGCCACGATGCCAGAAAAACCGTACAGATTGAACCACATAAAAGTTTTGCTCTCTGCAGCCAATTTTTTTCTGGCTAGATGCTATTAAAAATCACTCTGCTTTGAGTTAAAGAAATTAAGCTTAGGGGATGTTTATTCATAATTTAAGCTAGTTAATAATAGAGAAGTTTTATGGAAAGAAACTGACACTCTCCATTTCTATTAAAGTAATAAAAATTGTGATTATAAGCCCATACTTCACACTAGTAAGAAGCTAGAGCTTTTAAGGCCGGACCTTGCATTTTCAAATATCTGTGTTTTAAGGAATAATACAGACATGTAAATGTTATTCCAGGTGACAGATCATTAAAATACCATTTGAAAAATCCCAGCAAGATTTTTCTCAGGGCTACCTACACAACAGGTTATGAAACTAAATTTTACCTCCTGTGATAAAATAAGTCTCATGGAGGGTCTCACAGAATTTCTGATACTTGCTGGTATCACCCTTCTGCCACTTCACGTGCTATTGGGATCTCTTTTTTTTTCTTCTTTTTTTGTTTTAATTTAATAAAATGAATGTTTTTCTGCCTTTTTCCAGACTAAATAAAATGTTTTATTAAAAAAAAAATCATTACTCTCATATTTGTTTCTGCTGGCTCATTTAAGTATTGTGAACAGCTAACATTCCAAATACAAAATAATTATATTACTAGAGGAAAACATTGCACAAGTGCATACAATCATTCATTCAAAATAATGAGCTCTGTCCTTTGCTAGTAGATGTTTAATGTTCCTCCTTAAATATTTCTAATTAATGCAGCTCCAACATAGCTGTATATTGGCAGTTAATAATTACTAATAAGACCTTTATTGACTCAAGAAGCTTTTCTAAACCCCAATAAAATTTTATCATATTAACAGATATTTTAAGATATGGGTAGACAGATTTTCAGGGTAACCAGTGTATTACCCTATTCCCTATGTATGCAAATTCAGATAAAAGGGGAGAAATCAAAAATATCTTACCACATTTCAAAGGAAACAGAGATTTTATCCACACTACATTTCCTACACTACTTTTCCTTGACTATGCTCTACCACCAGAAACCACCACACGCCACTACTTATTGAACCTGAGTGAATGGTGTGCAAATAGTCACTTTAGTTATACACATAGAAAAAAGTTTTCATTGAAAATGCATGGAAATCAAGGAAGGCAAAAGACAAAAAGCACTCTTAGCTGAAAGAACAAAGATATTGGGAGAAGAAAAGTGTAAAAATTAAATTTTCTAAGATTTTTTTTGGTTTATTTTTTTAAAGATGTCAAGTGAAGGAGGCTGACAAACTAGAAAGAGCCTATCTTGAAATACACTGTGAAGTAATTTAATACAGCAACATCAGTACAGAAGTCAGTACAGCAGCACTTTACACAAGTCAGCCAATATGAAAAGACACTTATAGCCCATCTTACCTATGTTATTCAGTACCCTGAAGGGTCAGAATGTAGAGATGAACAAAGGTAAACCTGGCACACTGTTTTTTTTTTCTTTTTAAGTTACACTTGTTTCAATTTCCTGCGCAATGTTGGCTTCCAAGAACAAAATTAAATACTTTTTTTTCCAGCAGCTCTATAAAATAGTATAGATTTTGTATAATTCAAAAATACTGTAAGATGCAGAACTTGTTTTCCCTCTGGGAGAAGGGGATGGAACAGAAGACCAAAATGCAAAGAGAGAACTGATCAAAATTTGAAGAAAAAGCAATCTCAAGGGAATGAATGTCTAGTTACAGAAGGAAAAGATGATTACATGGGGGGAAATTAGAAAAAAACCACAGATTTCAAACAGAAAATGTACCTAAGAGATGTCCATCAAAGAGAGTTAAAAGCAATATGACAAGATTTCAAGGGGCAGAGTAAGATTGTGGAACAAGAAAATATTCATATTTGTGGTAAGCATAAAAAAGAAATCATAAAAAAATAAAGAGGAAAAAGAGGAATCTTCTTTTGCCACAAACATATTTGCATTTTACAAATGTTTCAAAAGAAACAACACTTACAATAAATGTCTGAAGAAACCAAGTTCAACAGCTTAATGGGTTTTCTGAAGAGCAGCACATCCTGAGACAGTAGGACTTCACCTGACATACATTGATCTCCTAGAAATTTGGTGCCAACTTAAAAGCAAATGGCTGCTTCAAAGTAGAATTTACTCTGGATCTTTACAGCAGTGCAAGATTGGAAAAGATAAAAGTTTACAGTAAATGCATTCCATTTTTCCCAACTAGAACCTCTTCATCAGCTTTTCCCATCATTGTATCTGCTGGAGGCAGAAGCTCTTGCAGCCTCTTCTTCTGCATGCTCCCTGGGGACTAAGGGAGCAAAGTGCCAGGGCAGAAGGGATGGGAAGAATTAAAAGATGAGGACAGTGGTGTTGAGGAGGTTGTAGGCACGAGATTGAAGATGCATGTTTGTGGAAAAGGGCTGTGCAAGAGAAACAATAGGTGGTTCTTCTGAGTTGTAACTGACAAAATGTGACTTCTTTCTTCATCATTATAAGAAAATATGTGAAAATACAGCTCTAAAGCCTGTTTGGGTGCTCACACGGTCTGAAGTCGCACCCATGTCACCAATGATAATGAATAAGACACAGAAAACTCTAATAAAGACTGATAAATGATGGGGAGCAGCAACACTAAAAATGAAAATCCATGAGAGAGCACTCCTGCAGCAGCACCAATTGGTTTCTCTAAGAGTGATAACTGCTAATGGAAAAAAGAGTGCAATGTGTTGAGAAAGCAGGACTTCAGGCACTAAAGTTATAAATGTTGAATTTAAGGTAAGCCACTATTACATATTCTAACAATAGTAACATCTGTGTCTCTCAAGAGATCCATAAGGGTACCAAAAATAGCCAAGTTTTGTTTCTATGATAGCAATTGAGAGCTTATATATTTATAGTTTAAAATTTACTCTAGGTGTAGCATTCGTCATTCCTACAGATGTTATGGAGAAAACAGCTAACATATGATGTAATATATGGCATTCCACATTTTAACATTCAAAAAATTTGCCTATAAATATATATTTCTGCCTCTAAATTTGTAAAAATCACTATTCTGCTAATGACAGAAATTTCTCCTTGATCTTTTCACAGAAACAATAATCTAATGAGTTGTTTTAAAGCTTTTTCTTAGAAGCAACAGGAAAATGCATGCTTTCCTTGACTTTGCTTTTCAGTTTCAAGCCTTTATTTCCTTTGCTACATGAATTGTTCCAAGGTAGCGTTCTAGAATGCAAACACAAAGCCTCACCCTTTACATACATTAAATACCTGATGATTTTGCAATTGCTAAAGGGTGGCATAGTTGAGGGATTTTTTTGAAAAGAAAAGCCGCATTTAAAAGTATTAGCATTATTTTGGTGCTGTACTGCATGCTTATCTATATTTATAGTACAATCTAATCCAGTCTCTCTCCACACTTAATATTATACCTCTTTGCTCATTTATAAGGGACATAGAGGCAGGTTTAGTTTCATAAATAAATCACCAATGCTGAACAACATAATCTGACTGTCTGGAGCAACTGTCATGTTATGTGTACCCCTTCTTGATGCTTGATTAGAACCTGTTTAACAAGGAATGTAGAAGCAAAATGAGCATGCTGGGTATAGTTATTACTGACCACCTTGTAGACTTATTGGCTTCTTTGTTTTGTATTACTCTAAATCTGATGTGATTCAACTTGGATAATTAATTGAGACCGTGCATGTTTACATGAATAATAATAATTATTTTTTTTTTAAAGGGTTGTGCCTACGTATCTGCTCTTTATTTCCAGATAATCAGACAGTAAGTGTTTTTCGTTCAAGGAAGCCAGTTGGAGCCCTGTGCTACCTCTGTCATGTTTTCCACCCGTAGTGCTGATGCAAGGCATTTTCATTGGGTTTGATACCTCAAGTCTTTGGAATAAAGTTGCAATATATTTTTATAGTTCCCTTTCCCTTGACATCTTCATGTTAATTCAGACTCTATTTCCTCTTTAAATGAAACAGTAAAAGAATTTCTAAATTTCAGTCATTAAAAAGTGTGCTCAGTTAAATCTTCTTTTGAAAGTACACTAAATTTGTAGCTTGCGATCAGTTGGAGAAGGGAATAACCAAAGCTTTGGGTTTTCTTTTGCCTATTTTTAATTGTTTTTAAGATAAGATTTTCTTCACTTTTTATAACACATGCTTATTTTCACTCTAACCAACTATAATCCTGTTAAAATATTAAACCACTAATAGATCCTAACACAAAAATACACAAGATCACTGTAACATTAATATAATGTGCCAAAATCAGTTCCAATTCCATACAACTTCCTCACATATATCCTATTCATGCCATTAACAACATGGCTGGTACAGCAAGGACTCATATACACATTTTAAAAGTATATAAATGCCCAAGACTGAAACCCTTACTTGTGCTCCATTTACAACATAGGGGAGAAATAAAATCCAAGTGCAAAACATGACTTACTTCCAGTATGATCAGCACGTAAACACCTACTAAGATGATTGATGCAATTGTTACTTGTGCCTCTATATTTGCATGAAGGTATTGATGCTTCATGGATAGAGGAACACTTCCAGGCTCCTGTAAGAAAGCTTGAATGTTTATGAAGATGGTGCCTCTGGTGAAAGAAAGAGAAGTTTTGTTTACTTATGAAATGAAATATTATTAGTTTTACTTATGCATTAATTATATATTGAGCATCTGTAAGTGTATGCATGTGTGCTGTATTTTTACAACTGCAAGCAACTTTTCAATTATTTTCACTCTGTCCCTCTAAATACAATTGTTTGGAAAGTAACTACATTACAAACCAGCCTCATAAATCCATTTAAAAAGCAAGAAGTCATCCCTTCCTACCCCTCTGAAACAGACAGTGATAGATTATTTTTAAAACATTATCTGTTCCTTCATACTCGAGTCCATATAAACTACTGCGTCAATGAATCACTTCTCAGTCTCTCAGCCAACCTGTTCGGTATCTGAAAGGTTCTAGTTGTGATGATTTGCTGGTTTCTTCTTGAACTTAAGGGTAGAGTCCAGTTGTATACCATCTGCAAGAGAGTCACATTTGGCAATATTAACAAACAACTTAAATTAATTCCACCTGACATACAGGGACTTAGGTTTGAGCAAACTTATCCTCATCCCCTCACTCAGACAACGAAGTGAAAAACACCTCCAGAAAGTGATCAAGAATGAGGGTGCCAAATCACATTTTCTGCACTGACTGTAAGAAACATCTAGGGCCACTAGGCTCAGAGATAAAAATACAGTCAACCCCCAAAGACTGCTTGGGGAAAGAAACCTAACAGACATGAGGTACAGATTATGAGAGGCCCAGGACCAATGTCATACCCCCAGACATTATGAAGAGGACATGCTAGAACTTCAGTAAACAGAATCCCTGATTGCCGATCTTCTAGCAAAAAGAAACCAAAAATCTTCAGAGAAGAAACACTTTCTGATACTTTGCCCATTGCTACACACTAATATTAATGCATGTTTAGCCAAATATACTCTTTAAAAGTAGATACAGATAGTATCTCTTTTTTTAATGAAAAGGAACTTTAAAAAACCCTTCAAATTTGGTTAATCGTAGTCTAAGTCCTGACCCTGTCCTGACCCTGTACACCACCAACTGTGCAAAAAACAGCTTCATAAGCCAGCTTGGAGCATCTGACACAGAAAAATGCCTGAGAAGCATACAGGCAAGGAAGTTTATTTCATCTACCTAGTACTTTTACTATTTCAGGACCATTGCTGTTTTGCCAGCAGAGATGGGCCGCTGCAACCATTTGTGTGCTGGCAACGTGAAGGTTCCTTGGGGATCACGGCCTCCAGCACTGGTTACAGCAGCCTCCTCATCATGGATGTGGGCGGTTTAAGAAAATGATTGCCATTAGGATGTTGCTTGCCATGCTGAGGTAATGGGACTAGTCTTTTGTTGTAGAGCATGAGATTGGGTGTAAGAGAGAATACTGTTGGCATTGTTCAGCTGTGCTGTCACTGGTAGAGGCAGGCCATCCTGTCTTGTATACAGGATGAGAGGCAGTTGTTTGTATGTCAGTGCTATTTATTAAATGATGAAGCTCCTCTTTATTTTTCAGTGATGTACAATGACAGGCTGTAAAAGATCCTCCTTCACTGAGTTCTCTGGGAGAGAGCAGCAGGAACTTGTTACAAACAGCATCAACAATGAGAAAGCCGTAAGAGAAATAAAGCCAATAAATGTGACACATGTTTGAGAAAGTAATTTGCAACAAAATGTGAAAATGCATTTCAGTGAGTGCAAAAAGGCACTTTACACTTGTTCCTCTCTTCTAAAACAACTTTTAAGATGTTGCCAGTTTTAAACTTAAGAACTTCCGTGCTAAGTGTCATGAGATATAAGTTTTATAAAATTTTAATATAGGAATCTAAATGAAGCCTTATAAAGACAAAAGAAAATGTAACTTTACTTATTACAATAAGTTTTCTGATGCTGATGTTGGCATGCTTCACAACAGTAAAAAGCACGACTACTTAAACCACAAATTGTTTGGTGAAAGTGTGATGAAAATGGTGACGAAAAAGTAAGTTGTAAAATGCATCCCAGAAAAAGTGCAAGAAAATTCAAAGGCCATCACCTGCTGCTGGCGTCTCCTCCTTGATCCAGCATCTTCAGTCTGGTTGATTTGTACTATAATGTATTCCTCTGTTCGCTGATCAACTACATCTGCTACAAATGGGCCTCCTATGTCTAATTTCAACAGAGCAGCATCATGAGAATCGGTCAGATTCATAGCTGTTAATGAAGTTGTTAAGGTGTAAATTTTCAGTAAAAGTTAGTATAGGCTGTACAAATTACAGGGGAAAAATATACCTCCAAAACAAAAAAAAAACCCAAGTTACATTGAAAAACATATTTTTCACCTAAAATGCTTAAGAATATATGAAAAGAAAAAAATAAATATTTCCTAATAAAACAGGAATTATGCTTTTAGAATAAATACATCAGTCCTTTATTCATAACTTTTGAGATCACTAACGCTTTCAGTTGACACTGTAGACGTACCAAAGCTCCAAAATATCATATGAAGACAGAGAGACAGAGAAGTAAGGCCCTTAAAGTGCTTGTACTGGATGAAAGATTGCATAATTAGCTCAGCAATTTAAACATCACGGGCTTTGCACTGGGAAAAACACTGTGGAAGCTCGAACCATCAGTGTCGTGAGAATTTGCTTTTTGGTCAAAATTTTACTCACAAGTTGTCAAACATCTGAAAGACATCTTTTCAAACCCCTCTCAGTTGGAACGTTCATGGTCTCTTTTTCCTCTAGCCCCCTCGTCTACATTTTCTTTCTTCTTTTCTTGAATATCCAGCATGATCTGTGGTCAAACTACATTCCTAGTCTAATATAATTAAGAAGTCAGCACTCCATGTGCCACAAGTCTATTGAAAGTCTAGCTCTATTAATCTCAATACATCTAGGAATATTTAAACTCAGTATTGTGAGAAGTCCACTTCTGGCATGGTTGAGAAAGAAGTTTCCCAGTAGGGAAGAGGGAAAGCCAAAACTTTTTAACCCTTTACTGTTTTTCTGTTAATATAACAGAGATATAATGTAATTCTTTTGCTACTATACAAGGCTAGATGGAAAAATGAGGCATAACACACAAAAAGAAAAAAAAAATCCTAAGGGAAGAGACTTGATCTTACACATAAATGTTCGGTTGAAATAATTCAACTTAATCACATGCTTAATGGTCTTAACATCTGACATTTAATTGAGTATACTACAAAGAGTGAGTCTGTTGAAAAAAAATGCACAAGATCATGTATCTACCAGAAGGAGTTTCCAAGAAATGTGTTTTATTGCCTATAGAACTTAAAAAATTATAGGACAGACAGAAAAAAACACAGTATAGTTAGAGGAGACACAGAGCAGAGTCATGCCCTGTTTCCCAGTGAGCACCAGTAAGACCATTCATTGCAGACTGGGTGCTAAGGAACAAAGCTGCATAGTATTATGCAGAGGTCTTTCATCTTAGAAAAGAGTTGTTGCTTCTGTCCACATTCCCAGTAGGAAAAGAGATGTCTCTCACACTAATCCAAAAAAGATCCTGCCAGATCTAGTGGCAGCTGAGCAGCCTATGCATTGCAAAATAATATAAATGACACCCACCCTACTTAGCACGTGAGCAGAGCAATCATCACCAGTGTTATTCACATTTCATTCATTAAGAATGAACCTCCCAAGCATCAGTTGGGTTAAAGGAATTGCATGGGAAAGGATAAAAATAAGCTCAGATGCAACAATTCAGGAGGCCAGTTCTGGTCAGGAGAATTTACACACACAGCCCTTAGCAAAACTAAATGCCAATTACAAGTTTTCTTCTGGTGCCGGAGGTTTCAAGTGTGATTTGGCATCACAGTTTTTTATGTCACAACTGATACATAATATTAATCTCAGTTGGAACTATAGCTATACCATTAACAAGAGACATTAATTATACCTTCTAAAAGGCCTGTTGACCTGAAGTCATTAACCCAATGATTTGGGACCCCTCTTGACAGTCTGCCTTTTATTAGGAGTGTAGCCAGTAATTTATGTCTCGAAAAGCTTCAGGTGCATATAATTATGGCAGCTTCCTTTAAAGCAATACTTTTAAAATAAATCTCCTAATTACCCAGATGACACATTCAGGAGCTATTACAAAGGATGCTTAAAATTAAAGAGGGAAAAAATAAAATCTTATTTTCAAGAAGAGTGGTTCCTTCCTTCTTTTCCTATAAACATAATGATACTTAAGATGTTTTTCAATTCCTCTCTGTGCATTTATAAAACTATCAGAAAAAGCCCTACCAAAACAGATTCTCCTTTGCAAGTGGAACTGAACATCATTCACTGGTCTGCATTGAGATTCTGAAATCCCATCAGTTATCTTTTTCCAAACAATTTTTAGTGACTCTGTCATAATTCAGTTGTTAGACTGCAGCAGATCACAGCCTTTATGAAAGGTGGAATCAAAATAAACCAGTAGAAACCTTTAGTCATGCTTATATGAATCAAAATGTGATTTTTTTTATCAAGCTGCTCTTCAGAATATTTTTGTTCTGCCTGATCTTAGTTTTATATTTCCCTTATATTCCTGGGATATGATTTCCTTTATATTTTAACCATTCAGATGTGACTAACTTTGAGGAAAACTGTCTTTTTACTTTATTATCCCCTTTTCTTCTGCAACTTAACCATGCTGGGACTATTTTTTTCTGTACTTTTTTTGGTGGTGTGGCCTCCAGTATGTGCCTTTAAAGGAAAATATTCCTTGACAAGATTTACAACCAGAGCTGTTATTTTTTATTTCACTTCAGCTAAGATGCCTCATTTTTATGTAGTTCCATTCTTGAAATTATATTACTGCTGTGAATTATCCTGTCAAGGGATTTGGGTTTGCGCATCCTTTTTGCACCATTACACAGTGACTGTCTGTATTTACATCTGGCACAAGATTGGGTCCACTGCTCAGACCTAAACCAGGAGCTCTCATTTTATGATCTTGGATTTCTAACTGCTCATAGAAAGTATTGAAGGGTGTGCAAAAGTCACCTCATGCCAATTTTTTTAGCTTAAGTAGACAACATTATGGAATGGGAAGCAGTGGCTCAGCATTTAAATTGTTATTCTTTCACTACAGTCTATACCTCTATACTCTGGACATTTGCATCTGCTTATTCCTTTAAAATCTGTGAAAAGAAGGGGCATTTAAGATGGAATTCATTTCTTGATTTTAGACCACCAGACAAAGACACAAGGAATTACTCATGAGAAGCATCAGTTCTCTCTATTAACTATAAAAAGAGTCTAGGATGACTAACTTGGGTGTAGCTGAGCCCCTCCCCAAATACCAAGTCTCTGCTCTACCCTGCACGATGTTGTTATGGTATGTACAGAACCAGCTGAAAAGCCATGATTGACAGTCTGTCATGCAGGTGGCTGACTTTACGCTTTCCTTAACACCTACTTGCATCACCTTCTCTGCCTACAGTAAAATGTACCTTGAGAATGCTATGCTTATTATTTTTTACCATGATCATGATTTATGTCCAGGTCACTCGTGCTTGTTTCTGTAGGCTATGACCACTTTAAAGAAGTCATTTTGCCTGTGTCTTAGCATCTATTTTTACACCTTGTCTTTAAACTGGGGCTATATCTGCCTTGTTCTCTGCAGTATTCTCTTATGATGTTCAAGCCCTGTTTGTAGTTTATGAGGTTGTTTTTACATCATCCCTTCCCAGTGTACCAAGTTGAGCCCTGTGCTATTCTATACCTATTGGTTTTCCCATCTGAAGAATCATCTGTGGGTTTAGAGCTTTTTCTCCTCTTTGGTATGTCAGCAATCTGGTTCCATTTTTTCCTACATTGGATCCATCCTTTCTCTCTGTGCTCCATCAGTTCTAGATGTTTTGTGAGATCTTAATAAACCCTCTTTTTTACACTATTTTCTCAACGATGCCTTGAGATTCTGCTTCTTTGCCTGCGTCTGCACACGGTCCTGGCCTTCATCCATCAACTTAGCAGCTTGAACATTGCTTGCAGTCCAAAATGCTTAGTAAGTTTCTAGCAGCACCAACAAACATAAATTATTTATAAATGTGTTTTGCAAGGAAAAATGACAAAGTGTCTGACAGTAGAGAACTAGAGTTACAATTTTTTAAAAAAATCTAAGGGGAAAAAGTTCTAAAAGTATTAAAGATGTTGTTTTATTCATTATGTTAATTCATGCTTCCTGGGAGAAGAACCCATTTTAAGGATCTCCACATAATTTTATAAACCTGTTAAAATATGACTATATTCTTTGCTGATAGTCTCTACATACCTCTGGTTCAGGGAATAGGAACAGTGATTTTCAGTGTCATGGTCATGGCATGATTACAAGTATTCCTAGTGACCTTTTCTTACTCCATGATTAACAACAGTTGCACCAATCATTAGAATTCATGCAGCTTCAGCAAGGAATTTGGTAATAAGATGAGCACATTTACCCATCTTATGTCTACTTGGTCTAGAGCCTCCCCATCAACTTCCATATGTGGAATTGCTCTCAATAGTTCCACTGAATCCAAATGAAATGAGAAATCTAGCCTGTGATATAAATTTCAAGATTTTTTTTTTTCTATTGAGATACATCTATTTTCTGCATTTGAGATCTTAATCCTGGATTGGATGTGGTAAAAGCTCCCAGAGCTGCTGAGGAGGGAGGAAAGTCAGTGAAAAGGGATACTGACTACACGCTCTCTGATTTGGACTGATCAGACAGCTGTTCAGCCATGACTTCAGATGATGTATTTTCATTAAGTTTTGTTTTGTACATAAAGAGCAAGTGAGTAAGAAACCCTTCACACTGAGTGCTGTGCAAATATATACCTTGCAAAATGTCACCCCTTGCTCCGAAAAATTTGCTGAGGAGATATCAAACATTCAAAGTAAACAATCATTTCAGGACTGAAAGGCTTTAAAATATGTTTATAAAAATGCAAGACTCTTGGCCAGACTCAGAAGGAATTCACAATTCACTCCCCAGTGATCATCAGGTTTCTGGTCCAAGAGAAGGAAGTTCTGAGTGAAAAAAGAAAATGAAATTGCTTCACCTTCAGTGATCTAACTTTCCCTTGCTTATAACAGGTACTGGCACAAGTACAGAGAGGTTTGAGAGGGAAGCAAACAAGACTGTTACTGAAATACTTGTCAGGGAGAGAGTAAAGATGGAAACTGACAGCTCAATGTCTTAGGTGTGAGACCCTTTGCACAGAAATGTGCTGGAAGGAGATTGACCTTTTCTTGTAAAAAGAAAATATTTTTAGTATTGAGAAGCATAGAAATAGCAATAATTGTATCAAGTTGAGTGAAAGAAAAGAAGGCACTGCACCTGGAAGACAGAAGCTTCTTTCAATGACAGTGAGGTAGCATACAGTGTGATTGTATAATTCCTCAATAGTATCCATGACTCCCCATTACTTTTTAATTTCATAAAGCCTTTTTCAATTCAAGAAGCTAAAGCACACTTCTGCTCCAGCTGTCTGTTCCCCATTGTTGGAGAAAAAAATGAAAATTTTGCTTAGATCAGGGCAGAAGTTACTGGAAATGAAGGAACAAATGCAGAGTACATTTAGCATTTCAGAAGGTTCTTCAAGTCTGAAGTTGTGGAGAAAAAGCATCTTTCTCATTCTCCCTTTGGTCAACCATTTAATGTAGAGAAGCTACCAGAAGGTTTGAATGTCCAAACAATAAATAAAAATGTTCATGTCTTAGAATAGGTACCTGTAACTAAACTAAGAATTTATTCAGACTCTATGTATCTTTTTCTATTTTTATGATCTGCTTTCCAAAGGCACATCATCTTATTCATTATTGATGGTCCCCACTTAACATACAGCCTTTGAGCAAAATATCTGAAAATACTTCACACAGTTACATCAATGTGGGTATTGAATCTTGCTTCCTTGAGCCAGGGTTCAGTATAAACTTACTACTTGCTGGTATTAAAGAGCTGCCTGTTAGAATTTATAAGCCAATAAATCTCAAGCATTGTCAAAAAGGAACAAAATTATCATTGTTTTTCAAAAAGTGAGGTAAATCCACTGAATTTGTATCTGGTAATAATAAGGAAATCAGTATACAAGAAAAACAAAACCAAAACCCAACCTTACAAACTCAAAAAGCTTCTATTAATTCATAGGACTCAAGATGATGTTTTCAGAAACTTCAGCCAACACACCTCAGTGCTACATGCCAGGTTTGTATCCATGGAGAGGTGCAAAACAAATACAGTGGGCTAATTAGAACAAAAAAAAAAAAAAAGTAATGGGAAGAAAGACAGAATAAATCCAAACAAGATAAAGGTATGGAAACATAAACAGGAATAAGAGCAAGTGGAAAGTGCTAGAAGGATGTCATTTAAAAGGCAGGTCACCTAGCTAATGCAGGTCTCTCCCAGCACCAGAGAGAGAAATTCCTGCCTTTGAGCAAGCCTGGGGTGAAATGGGCATGACAGAATAAACCACAAATATCTAAGTGATACCAGGATGACAAGGGATATGAAGTCCAAAGGGGACCACTCCGTTTTTAAAAGTATTTCAAACTTTCTTGGTTTTGATTTTTTTTCCTAGTGTATGCAGACACACTGTATGCATGAACATATATCCATGACACACACATCAATGTGTAGGGACTTTTCTGGAAAGAAATAGAAATGAAAGGAAGGAATTTTTTTAGAAAAATAGTATACCAAGTTTAGAACCTATTCAACACTTCTTAACAGCTTCTGAGGCATGAGCAAATGGCAACAAGTGCTCATTTGCATAATTTGGCATCATGTGAGCTAAGAGACTTATTTCCCTCCCCCAAAGCAGTGTCAGGCTGTACCTTCTCAGGGTTTTGTGACAAGGACTACTGCATCACACCTGCCAGCCTACCATGAAGTTCCTGTGGAATTCAGAGAGTAGCACCTAAACATCTACTGGGAATGCTGCAGTCTGTCAGCCAGAGTAAATCACATCCCCAACACTGCTGTGGGAATAGTTTACCTTATCCAAGCCCAGCCAAAAAGGTGAATATTTTCTTCACTGTGAAACACAGCAGAGGACAACCACAGGAGCTTACTTCTTTGCAAATGAAGACTGGCAGGAACAGTGAGATGACATTCAGAATTGCTTGTGCCTTTTCCAAACCTCATTTAGAAATGCAATCTTACTCCTTGACCCTTCTGCTTGAATTATGACATCACCTTGAAAATGAAGCATGGCTTTGCTGGATTGCTTGTCTCTCACGTATTTCTTACCCCAACTCAGTGACCTCAGGTATGGGACAGAACATCCAGTTTTTAATACACATGATACAAACTAAGAAGCTTCAGCTCCAGGTTTGTCAAGTAAGAAAGGGGAATGCTATATGCTGCCTTACATCTATTTGGCTCAAAACATTGTGACATGTGAAATATAGGAGGAACACCTGTTTGTACTCAAATCCCAGTCCCACCAGCACTTCGCTGAAACAAACCAAAGGAGTAACTGGTTGCAGAGTCAATGCATACAATGCAGCAGCTGTGGTTCCAGCCCAGAATCTCTGGAAAGAAAGGAAATCCTCAAGATATAATATGACACTTGAGTAAAACTTGAACTTGAGGACTCACTGCCAATGCACTCTCATTCGGCAGACTGGGCTACGACAGCCCTAGTGCTGTTCAACACATATACAGGGGCCTTCACCAACAGTTTGAAGAAGGAGAAAAATATCTATGTGAACAGGATATTGATGGGAGTTTACAGTTTTAGTTGTCACTGGCCCTACCAAATGTTTACTTGTTTTCTTCCCAAAAAATCAATCTCAGCTTTTAATTATAAATAGCCCTCAAACACTAACCTTTTCTCCTTCATTTACCCTACTAATTATTCTGTTATATTGTGTCATTATTGGTGACAACGAGAATGCTAATAATGAAATCTAGTTACAATACACTCTCCCTTTAAAAAGACATGGAACTGTCCAGTTAAATAGAAAAAATAAAATAAGAAACAGCATTTCAAAAATTAAATCCTACCACACTTTTTCAAAGCAAGACATCTCCCAGGAGCTTGTGAAATATATCTGTGTGAATCATCTTTTAACACTGGTGAAATAAGAGCCAAGCAGATTGCAGAGCAGACTGATTAAGTTAGAAAGACAGTGGAACAAGAAATGTCATTTATTTGCAAAATTTTTCATTTGTTTACTAACTGAATGCTCATCCCTCAAAGAGTCTTCACATTCAGGTCTGCATTCACCTGCAATGAATCATTTTTATTTTGGGTTACTCTACTGCTTGGCTTTTTTAACAGTTTCTTGGCAATCTGCAGGCTTAAATTCACTATGGAGCCATTTTGCATGGAAAATTTGTAAAGGAATCTGCACCTCCACTGAAAAAGATATCTACAGATCTATAAATCCATGCAAATGTCTGGGCTAAGTTGTTCTGGAAACATATCCATGAATCATATAGTTTCCTGCTGTTGAAGTTCCCTGGCTAGAGTCATGGTCCAAGTATACCTTACAGATATGTTACAGATGGTAGTATACAGCTGGTCTGGGGTGCAGCTGCTGCAGCTATTTGCATATCCTAGCCATGGTCCCATCTGTTTTCTGGACAGGCTGGAGAAGTGGGCCCAGGTGAACCTCAGGAGGTTCAAAAAAGCCAAGTGAAGGGTCCTGCACCTGGGTTGGGACAATCCATGTTATGCATACAGATAGGGAGATGATGTGCTGGAAAGTAGCCCTGAGGAAAAGGACTTGCAGGTACACATGGATGAAAAGCTGGATGTGAGCAACCCATGTGCATCTGCAGCCCACAAGGCCAACTGCATCCTGCGCTGCATCAAAAGAAGTGTGGTCAGCATATAAAGAGAGGTGATTCTGCCCCTCTGCTCTGGTGAGACCTCACCTGGAGTACTGTGAGCAGCTTTGGAGCCCTCAGCACAAGAAGGATATGGACCTGTTGGAGCGTCCAGAGGAAGGACACAAAAATGATCAGAAAGCTGGAGCACGTCTCCTGTGAGAACAGCTTGAGTGGGCTTGTTCAGCTTGGAGAAGAGAAGGCTCTGGGGAGACCTTACAGAGGCCTTCCAGTTCCTGAAAGGTGTCTATGAGAAAGCTGGGGAAGAACTGTTCACAAGGACACGAAGAAATAGGACAAGGGGTAATGTTTTTAAACTAGAAAAGGGGAGATTTAGGCTGAATATTAGGAAAACTTCTTCTATCTAAGGGTGGTAGATCACCGGAACAGGTTGCCCAGATTGGTGTTGGAGGCCCCATTCCTGGAGACATTCAAGGTCAGGCTTGATGTGGCTCTGAGCAACCTGATCTAGTGAAGATGTCCCTGCCTTTAAAGGTCCCTTCCAACCTAACACATTCTATGATTCTATGATTCTGGGCCTTGATCCCACTGGCTCCTCAACCCACTCAACCCACTTCCACACTCTTGGCTTCATGCAGAGGCTGGACATTGGATGGGCACCACAAGGCACCCCAGACAGCTATCATTCAGTATGACTTGGCTAGGGAGCATGAATGCAGCCTGTACCAGTGGACAAGCCTAAGTGCAGCCCAGGCTCTGAGGACACCCAGTCTTCTCAGGTTAGGAGACAGAAAACATCCACCCCCTGAAACAGCTTATCAATGAAATTTCAGTTCTGTGAGTTGTGGTTTTTTTCAATGAAAGAAGGATACAGAAGCTCTCCAGAGGTGATACAGCCAACATCTGCCAGGACACACCTTGATCTGGATAAATGCAAAATAAAATCTAGGGCAAGGATAAAAACAAGCATTCATTAACAACACAAACTAAAAATGCCTGCTAAACCTATCTCAAATACTTATATAAGACTCTTTCAAACTGTACATTAAATTGTAAGATTGCTTTCAGTATTTTCAGATATACTGAAAGTACTGACCACAGCTGAAAAGCAGCCCTTATTAGCTAAAACCAAACATCACTCCTCATTTTGAACTAATTCTAAGGAATTGGGGGGGGGGGGGGGGGAAAGGAGGATGGCAAATTCAATACTTACAGAGCAGACAACTACAAAGATAAAGAGGCCTGCAACTTTTAGGAATTTTAGACAGCACCTGAAACATAAGAAACATGTATTTACTATATGTCTAGTTTAAAGCAAATCATTTCTATTCTCTTAAGAGCTCTGACATTTCAGAAGCATCGTGGTGAGTGAGCACTTATTGGTGATAATATACCACACCAGAGTATGGACACCAACTAAAAAGGGTTAGCAGAGGCTTTGGAAGCCTTGGTGACTGTAAGAGTCTGCTGCCAGCCGGGTGTCATTGGACAGGAAGGAGGTTTTACCCCTTGGGCTACAGTATGAGCTGGTGCTGGGATCTGGAGCCACTTCTGCTATTGCTGGCCCCCAACAGACCCAGAGCCCCATCAACTCACCCTGATTTCACCCAGGGAAGCAAAGGAGCATTGCCACTGCACAGAAGTGGCACAACCAAGCACAAAGCATAGATTGTTGCACACAGGGGCTGGTGTCATGAATGACCTCCTCAAAGCTGCACTTCTAATATGCTTCCTGAAAGGTACTGGGAAAAGACGATTTGAAGAGAAGAACCAGCTTTAAGAATTTCCTGGGTTTAAAGTGTCTCTTTAAAATCAAATACACTTCATGAGTATCTCTAGATAAAACAACTAAAAAACTAGATAGATTTTTTTCCATAACACATCTGTCCCCTGTGCTCCAGTTCTGGAGACTCGATGCCATCAAATCTTCTGAAGTGTCGGAGCTTACTGCTGAGTGGGTTAAGCAAGAATAATTCTGAATGAATAAGTGGATGTTGAAATAACACACTTTTGAGTGAGAGCTCTTAAGATTTGGCACTTTTAAATTACCATTTTTTCTTAATCTTAGTGTAAAAAGCAACTCAACTAATTACTTTCTGGTTGCCCATCAGTATGTTAAACAGATAACTTAATATTACAGAATGTTTTTTAGTGATTTGTCCTTATTTCAGCTTTTCATTAACTGAAAGCATTGATGTTCTTATTCCATTTTTCCAAAAGTAAACATTCAAACATTGCTTTTCTGACAGAATGACAAATGTAAGGTTTGATTTAAGCCTCATGACAAGCAAGGAAAACATTTCAAGTTACTAGGATAATTAGTTGAGAAGGGAACAGTGCGATAAATAACTGTATTGGTAACTGCTATAGAACAAAATATTAAAGCAAAGTAGTCAGAAGAGTCAGACATAATTTTCAATCACAGTGGAAGTAAGTCCCTAAATCAAGTTCATTGACTGAAAGCAACATGAGTGACTGGAGGCCCTTTTTCAAAAAACAGTGTTTTCTAAAGATCACTTCCTCTTTAGAATTCGCCAAACAGGCAGATAAAAACACAGCAGTTAATAAACATATACTACCCACAGACAAACAGGTATAAAGGGGATACAATATCCTATGAAACGCAAGAGGTGGCAACTTTGCACAAACGTTGTACAGCATAAAAATCTAGAGAAAGCAGAGAAAGAGGGGAAGCCAGTTAGGTAACTTCTTCCAGAAATGCCAGGTAGCCCTGCTCTACAGAAAACCAAAGTGACAGAAAGAATGAAGAAGTTGTGCAAACCGTGGAAAATACCTAGTGCCAGCTTAGTTATGCATCCACTATCCTGCTTGTCTGTTCTCCCTATCTCAACATTACAGCTCTATTTCGGTATTTTTTGAGAATTTGTAATGAATTATTAAAGCCCAGTCCAGACTGATTTAGTTTTAATGTACTTGATATTTTCTGTTTGCACTTCCAAGTTAACATTTCTAATAATAGCAGTAATTCAAGTTATTATTGAAAAAAGAAACAGCAATAACTTGGTTTAAAGACATAAAAGAAATCAAAAAGCATTAATTAAGCCTTTATAAATTCATAACCGCTTGTCTGTAAATAACAGAAACTCATCTAAAGGAGCTGGCAAGATGTAATAAAAAAGCTTTTGGAAATGGTTATTTTATTAAATGTAGAATTCAGAAGGCTCTTTTCCTCCCTTCTGTTTGTTTTCATGGCGTTTTGTATTAGGGAAGCAGCGCTTTTAACAGCTTACAGTTGAGAAGTGATCAGCCTTTGACTCGCCCGAGGTTTGCAATCTGTCTCTTCCTACAGCACTAATCTGGCACAGCGATGCAAGTACAAACCCTGTGCCAAATCCTGTGCTGATATATATATGCCTCCGGCTCAATCCTATTTGACTTCAGTTGGAAATGTATGAAGTATAAATCTATGCAGGATTTCACCCCCCTGTTACAAACCAAATGTTTTTTAGTCTGATCTGCATGTGGTGCTGAGCAGTTTAACTCCCATTTATTATCTCAGCGGAGCTATGCTGATTTACAGCAGCCAAGAAGCTGGCTCCATATGTAAAACCCACGCTATACCTATGAAAATATTTCACAGGGAGGTTTGCCAGAGCAATGTGCTGCTCTCCAGATCATAAAACTACGCTGTGCTGGAAACAATGGATTCTACGCTCCCACTTGATGCTTTTTGTTCCATCAAATACCAGGGAAATCTACTGCGAGCATGAAGAAAGACGCCTGCCAAACTTCTTCACATCTGCTCATATTGCACTAATTGCAGCCATTGAAATTCTCCTGCTCCATTTGTTCAGCAGCAGTGCAGGAGAGTGGCGCTCCACACGATACCGTATGCACAGTGAAAGGAGGAAAACAATTGCCAAGTGATGAGCTAAGACAACTCTCAGACTGGGAAGGGATGCACGGACATCGCGTTTGAAAGGCTCCGCGGACCAGCACAGAGGCACAGATGTGCAACGTTGGGCTCCACACAAGTCTTCAGGGCTACATGCAGAGGCCAAACCATACCAGCAAAAAGTGTTGAAACTCTGGCTGGGGCAGAGAGAATTAGTATCCAAGATTAAAGGGTCTGCTTGTTAACTCCCAGGCAAAAATACTCTGAGAAAATTTTAATTTAAACTCTTATCACATCGATATCTGTTAATATATTCACAGATTCAATTTCCTCCATGCCTGAATGAGGTAAAAGAGTACTTTGGACTAAATGATGTACTTAAGGACAGAGAAATGCTCTGCTATATTTTGCATTGTATGTATGGGAAAAACTACCACAATGATTAGAGAAAGACTGTGTTAGATATGTATTTTGATTAAAGTGAAGCATTTCATAACAATGGTAAAACACTGAAGAATAAAGCTGTGGACTTTTAAGGGGCTTTTAAGAAATGTTTTTAAAGAAATGTTAAAAGCCATGTAGAAATTCTGTAATTACAAATTTAGAATAGGTGCTACGCCCAGTGCTTACAAGACCAAAGGGCTATAATCAATTTCACCACAGTTTATTTATCAGCTAACACTCCATATACATACTGTACCTTGCCAATGACATTTTATTCATTTGCAGAAAATAAATAATTTTCTAGACATCTATAATTTACAAAATAATCCCTGCAGAAAATAAAAAAAAGTGGAAAAAGAAATTAATGTTTGAATTCAGACCTCATCTTTGATAAATTGAACTTGACATGAAGGTTGTCCAAGATTTCATATCTCTCAGAAGAAGCCGATCTGGACAAACTTGTCATTTCACTTCCCAGTTGAAACTTTTGATCAAATTCTGCAGAGCTGTTGTCCCATGAATCATCATCTGTGGTGAAGTCTGGATTATGAAGAGCCATGCACTGCAACCTGTCGCATATTTTCAGTAAACATAATAAAACAAAAAAGTTTATTTCAACAGGTAGTAGATGCAACAGACCTTACATATTCTTAGGTTCCCTGTAAGAGGTTTTAATGGAAAAAAATCATTAAAATATATTTATTCAGCACAGGCTGAGCTCCACTTGGTGACACAGCTGGGTAGACTGGGGAGCAAGGGCAAAGACCCCATGGCATTTTGGTACACCTGGAAGAACCAGCTCTCTGATGCACCAGGTAGATGTACCTCAGGATTTGGTGTGTTAACCCCCTACAAAGACCCTTTCTATAGCTTTGCTGTGTCTTTCAGTGCACCTGATGAAATACCACATGGAGTAAACAGGAGTATACAACTCGCGGTTGCCTATCCTTAGGGCTCTCTAATGGCTCTGGCATCAGACCTTACATCCTTTCTTTCCCTATTTACAGACTTTTCTTTCCATTCAAGATCCTCCAGAGTAATTCTCTGCTCACAACCCCTGCCATTCACTTTATTTCCCAATAGGTTTGGTGTCAGGATATAAGAAAGAACCATGTACAATTAAATAGAGGAGATCTTGGGAAAAAAATTAAAGTAAAATGAAAGAAACTTACCCATTTTCCTCTGAGGAAACCTTCAGTAGTGGTGTCTTCTCTGTAAAGCCAATGTGTTTTGACCTTAAGCTGAATAATTTGGAAAAGTTGAAGTTGTATCTTTGGAGAGAGGAGAAAAACAAAAACCAAAACCAGTAAATCTACAGTACAATGATTTGCTACAGCTCTACAGAATATTTTGTTACAAATGCATCTTGTTAGTTAAATATTCTTTAAGAATGGTGTTCACCTAAATTAAGGCTTTCATTAAGTTTACAGTAGTCGAAGTAGTTAGTTCCTCCTAGGTATGGGGACTCTACTGCATAAAATAATTTATCTTATCTTAGAAGTGGTATCTAATACAGTCAAATAAATTCCCTCTTAATGTCAGAAGAGCAATAAATACCTAACTCACTTGTATTTTAGACAAATTTACGGTGGAACAACTCACTGTACTATTAGTGAAACAAAATTTTTAAGGTAAGTAATACATACATTCATATAAGTTCATAGTAGTATACTGCATAAAATAATAGGACCATTTCTGTCCCACTAATGGCAAATCAGACATGGATCACCAGAAATCTACTAATCTCTACAACAACCTAAGCACCCTTCATATAAGGGAAGAAAGCTTTATCTGAAGTACTTCATCCCTGCAGCACAATCCCGTCCAAAGAGTTTCTGTCAAGCGTTGGTCCTGGTGCTGCAAGTAGTTAACAGAGAGTAAGCTAGATCTTGCCATATTACAGCTTAGCATTGCTAAGAAACCTTTTGATAAGGTATAAATCATGAAACATCTGAAAAGAATGGAGCACAACCCCAGGGGTCCACCTTTGGGGTAGGCTTCTGGGAGACATTAAATAGTTGAGCCATTTAATAGAACACTCTCCAAGACCTGGCTCTTCCAGAGACATTTCCCATCAAGGCCAACATTATTCCAACACGGCCAGAATTATTCCATTCAAAAATTGCAGCCACGCAAAAGTCCCAAAGAAATCTGCTAGACATACAGTCAATATGCAGATCTCATTACTCCTAGAGACACTTAGATTGAACCTAAAATGCCTTCTGCTATCACTAGACTGTGAGGGGAAAGAAATTACAGACAAGCAAATAAATATTCAAAGGTGACCAGTAATTCAGTCTTTTACACATAAGGCAAATTCAAAAGAAAGAAGGATCTGTGTATTTAACTTTATAACACAAGGCACGATAGTGGAATTGCTTGCTGTTCGTAGAGGTATGCAGGAATTCAGACTTTGTAAAATTAAAACATCCAGTTAATGCTTCAGCCTGCATGTTTAGTACTGTTATCATTCAGAAGCCACGCTAGGTGTGGAGCAACGAGATATTGTTATTTCGGCCTTGAGTGGCTGCAGCACTCATTCAAACTCTGCTGTAAGCACTGTATTTGCAATCTCAACAGAAGAGAATGAATGAGTTAGAGAGAGACTGAATTATCCTGTACCTCAGGGCAAGCGTTGAGCAGATTACAATTCAGGTGCTACATTGCACTGACACTTTATCTGTGAAGACATGATTGCACACTCTGAAGGTATCGAAGTGCTTCCTTTATTAAATGGGAAAATATCATTCAGAAAAAAAGTTTAAGTAGAGAAACTCTGGTATTTTGAAGAGAGTGCAATTCTAATCTTATCATAGCCTTAGATATAGAAGATTACCTAGAGCTTTTACAAAACAGAATCCGTAAGGATAGCAAAAGCTCTATCAGGATTTAAATGTGTGCTCACTGAGAATCACTGATATGCTCCTGACTAATCCTGGCATCCTGCTACATTCAAAGTTTGCATCCAAAGGTGGCAATTTTAATATAAATTCCGATAGTGGACCTTGAACTTGTGCATTCAGATATTTAACTCTTGCAAAAACTATTTAGCTCTTTCTGTTGTTAAGCAAAATGATGCCACTTGTTCCACAGCAAAGGCTCCAAATAATATATACAATTAGAAAAAGGTAAAACCCATATGAGAGTTTGCCAGGACAGCAAAGGAAGAGGAAAGTAACAACAACAGTAGTTATAAAATAATATACAAAGCACATGATGTGCAATACTATCTGCCCAGAGCCTGATGCCCATCCCTCCTCCAAGCAGAGATTCCCTCTTCCTCAGCCAGCTCTTCACTTTATATACTGAGCGCCATGTCATATGCTACCAAATACACCTTGGTCTCATTTGGGTCAGCTGTCCTGGCTGTGTCCTCTCCCAGTTTCTTGTGAAAATTAACTCTATCCCAGCAAAAAAACCAGGACACACCTCCTGGTATAGGTTGTGACACTTTAAAATGAAATGGACCTGTAGAGCTTCACAGACTACCAAGAATGTCCAATACAGTAAAAGTGGAAAAGGTCTTCAGAAAAAAGTGAAAACAATTAGTATATGACAACATCAATTTGTAGTGACTAAAAACACATGGACAAGAATTAGCAGCAGGAAACATCCAGGCTTGACAAAACAAAAATAATTAGAGAAAAAACAGAAGAGGATCAACTCCCCCGTGATGCGATTACTCTAATTAGAGACTGAGAGTAATATAAACAATAAAGCTAATTAGGGCATAAAAGATTCTTGAAGGCTGAAAGCTCTACAAAGAAAAGTTGAAAAAACATCATAAAAAAATAGCATGGAGTATAAAAGTCAAAGTTGTCCTTGAACAGCAAGTTTACTGCAAGGCCCTCTCTGCCTCTCTCTCATATTTAAAGAGACACTATTGGTGCAATTTGGTCATCCATGTCATAAAAGGATAACAGACATCATCTGCAGGCAAAACCTAGGAAGGCCTGAAGACGCCCTGTTATTACAGGAACAAGTCTGCAGTGCTCAGAAACTCTCTCAGCATCCTTCTCGGGGTTCCTCAGCCCTGCAAGTGGCTGGCAATTATGATGCCTATGGAAATAAGGGAAAGAAATCAGGGACGCTCATTTCAAAACATAGGATCAGTTTACACTTTGAATTTTTCTTCACAATCCAAAGAGCTAGAAACTTTAGTTATACCTACATTCTAATCTGTCTCAACCAAGCAATCCAGTAAGGTTACCCAGGAGCTAATCACCTCATCAGATCACTGGCCCATTGTGGATAGACCCATTCACAGGATGAGAAGACTGATCTGGATTTATACAATGTGCAGGCGAGGAGCTGGTAAAGTTTTGTCCACTGTTCTTTTCTCACAGCTCAGACTCAAAAATCATTAGCATTTAATACATTAAATACAAGAAGTGACATGAAATAACTGCATTTATAGATGTATACAAATGTATAAATCTATATCTACATATATTTATATGTAGATATGCACATAGACCTTCACACAAAAAAATAATATTCTCATTTCATTTTTATTCAAAAGTGATGGGATAAAATTAAACCCAAAAGCTATGGAAAAAAATTATTTGACATGGATTTCTTTAAATACTTACAAAGCACCACACATATGGAAAACTCCATGTAGTACTGATATCAGACTAAGAAGAGCGTGTGCTGCCTCTTGTACAACCACAGCTGTGGGTGCATTCATTCTCACATTTGCTACAGCTGGGCATGTTTGGTTTTGTTGGGTTTTGTTTTTTAATTAAGGCAAATCTTTCAAACAGATGATTGTGTTCTTAACCACTTGACTACTGCTGTGACAATCGTATACACAGATTTTTGGCTCTCTCTGCAGGAGTATAAGTTTGTTTCTAGGAGGTGTGTGTTTTCTGAGCTGGTTACTTGCAGTCAAAGCAGTATTTTCCCATCACTAATCTTGCAGGCAGTTAGAATTTCTGACTGTCTCCATAGTTACCCAGGAAAGGAACCGGCGTCGTGGGGAAGGCTGTCCACACCCCCGATGACACAGCAGGTTCTGCCAAGGCATGGAGGTATCCACAGATAAAGTTCCAGTTGCCTGTCAGCAGCTGGAGAAGAATTCACTTACAGCATTAAAAAATAGCAGAGTCCAAATGCGAGTCTTGTGCACCTATGGCAAACACACCCCCACACACACGACCTGCAGCTGAGCCACTGCTCCCATGGATGAGCAAAGTTCACACTAGTTGGTGGCGATATGTGCTTCCCTACAGCCGTACAGTGGAGATACAACCTTCAGTCTCCTTCGCTCATTTGGGCAATTTAAGGAGAAGCAGGGTCTTCCCTGCCCTCCTGGCCACATAGAGAGGTTCAGGGAGTGCAGGAGAGGAAAAGATGGAGGAGACTCCAGTTGCTCTCAATGACAGGCTGATGCCTCTTTGGACCTCATTCAGTCAGTGGCTGAAGAGTGCTGCAGGTTCTTCCTACAGCACATGGCTGTTTCCCATCACCAGCAGGTCATAACTTCCAAAGTCTTCAGATGAATTCCAAAAAGAGAACATGATTTCTGCTGTTGAGCACCAGAGCTGCCCCTGACTACATTTTCAGGCATTTCCTATATGTGTTTACACATGTCATTTCAAACTAAAGGAAAAGGAAGTCTTTGGGGTATCATAGAATCATAGGGATTGGAAGGGACCTCAAGAGATGATCATGTCCAACCCCCCTGCCAGAGCAGGCTCCCCAGCTCATATTGCACAGATAGGCATCCAGACAGGTCTTGAATATCTCCAGAGAAGGAGACTCCACACCCCCCTGGGCAGCCTGTCCCAGGGCTCTGTCACCCTCACTGTTAAAAAGTTCTTCCGCATGTTCGTGCAGAACTTCCTGTGCTCCAACTTGAGGCCATTGCCCATTGTCCTGTCTCCACAGTCCACTGAAAAGGGGCTGGCCATTTCCCCATGTATCCCACACTTCAGATATTTATAAACATTAATAAGGTTCCCCCCTTTGTCTTCTTTTCTCCAGGCTGAACTGTCCCAGCTCACTCAGCCTTTCCTCATAGGGGAGATGCTCCAGGCCCTTAATCATCTTTGTAGCCCTCCTCTGGACTCTCTCCAGGAGAATGTTGTATGTTGTTCAGCAACAAGCAACCTTTCAATCCCAGATACAATACAGCAGAGGACATCAAAAGAAGTAAGCATCCTAAAAGAACCCAGGAAAAGAATAGACCATGCTCATCCTAGTTAGCTGACAAACACTTAAATAATCACTAGGTTTGGCTCAAACCTATTATTTAGCCTTATATTGAAGAGATTCGTCATGCCACACAGCGCATTAAGTTTTCGCTCCCTATAATAAAAAGCATAGATTTTAAACATCAGCTAAAATAATGCTTCATATGCCACATGCTGCATCATGCACACAACCATCAGTAAAAGACCTATCTCTATGACAACAGAAAGCAATAATTCACATTTCTATGGAAAGGATTTTGTTGGAATTGGAAAAGAGGTGAATATGGAAGCATACATATAATGCAAGAAAATCAACAGTTCTGAATATAACTTATTGGAAATTTCACTACATACAAAATTGAAAACATAACCTCTCCCAAAAAAAAAAAAAAAAAAAAAAAGAAAAAAATGTGCTTCCCTGAATTAATAATCACTAAAACCACTATATGTGTGAGGTTTCATCTTAAACAAAAGTCCAGCAATGCTACCAAGCCAAGAGATTATAGCAAATACAATAAAAATACAAACAAAGTTTTTTAGACGAGAAAATGGCCAGAGTAAGAATAGCAGAGACAATTAATCATGCAGGAAACTAGGAACAACTGTAAGACTTTAATTTATAATTTCTGGATTCTTATAGGCTAAAGCCTAATTTCAGAAGCATCATCATCCCTGAATAGAGGACACATATAAATGATATGTACTGAAATAATTGTTTGTAGCATAAATTTCTCATCACAATGTGGAAACAAACTGAAAAACAGATCTTTTTTTATAAAACAAAAAAAAAAAAAAAAACAACAAAGATAACCACACAACAACTTTTGACTGCACTTGAAACACATTCTCCCAGCAGTTTCTGATAAAGTCCACTGTTGAACGAGTTACATGGCACAAACTGTGCTGACCAACATCATAGCATTCAGCTTTTAAACATTTGCTGTGTACTAAGCAGCTGTATGCATGCATCCATCAATCCACACTGTGATATATATATGTGCCCACACAGAGACACAACCTCCTATCATGTTTTCTCCTTGGTGGTAGCACGTCATGGAGGAACTGTTATGACTACCCATCACAAATGAAGTACGGTCAACTGATACACTAAGAGTCAAGGGAAGGATCAAAGACTCCAGAGCTCACATCTCTAAACAGGCTCCAGACATTCTCTGATGACTGCTTTATGTAGCTTCAACTAAATCAGCAAATAACCTCTAGACCCTTTAAAAGCATGCACCGCTAAGATGTCAGAAAAAATCTAGCAATGAAAGCATTACTTAATACAGACTCATTTTCTCTTTGACTTTCCTAATTTTCTATTAGACAGGACCATACAGGATTCCCCAGAGGACTGTGATGCTGGCATTACCTGACAGTAAGACACTGTAAGATGTACAGCCAACTGGCAGGTCTCATATTGAGAAATGCATGCCATGCCAAGACCCTAGACAAATAAAGAACACACTTAAGAAAGATCTAGCAAAGCCTGTGACAAGTATTTCCAAGACAGAAATGGTTTTGTGTATAGGACACACACAACGGGCTTGCTACATTCACTTCTGCTGGATTTGGAGTGTGAACATGTCACGCAAGAGCATGTGGTAGTCGTCTCTCCTCCTTCATTTGTGTGATATTCTCCTATTTTGAGAAGCAGAGCAATTTAAAGTTTAGAAATAGCTTGGAAAATAGAATGCTTCCTGTATTTTCCTTTTTAAAATCAAATCAGGATTTGTAGGGTTATTGTACTTCCCTGAAAAATGAAATTTTCAGATATCTACAGGATTTGGTATCTCCTTTTCCTTAAGTCTTTGCCTGCCTCTGCCAGGGAAAGTCTCCATCAAGAAGAAATCGGAACACGATTAACTGCTTCGACACACCGGGGACCCACTGCAGTGAGTGAAGTTAGAAGTAGATACCTAATCCTAAACTGCCCTGAAGTTCCTCTGACTCTACCTAGGAGGACTAAGCTGTTCTTTACATTTTTCATTCTTGTGTCAGGGTGCCATGAGGCCTGGCTGTCCAATGGTAGGGAGCCAGGACCCGGGGGTGGTCATGTGTCTGGTAGGGCCATGCCCTCCTTGACCAGGGCCCATCTCAGAGCAGCCAGTGAGGGAGCAGGGATGGGACACAGGCAGGGATGAGGGCCAGCCCAGAGCCTCATAACTAGCCAGCAGGGCCACGGTGATGAGGCAGGTCCAAAAAGCTTATCCTTTGAGGGGCTGAGAAGTTGCACTAAGAAAGCATAGCTATGGTTTCTTCCTCTCCATTTTCTGCTTCAGCAAAGGAAACTGGAAAGCTACAGGGGAGAGCATGCAAAAGCTGCAGTCTGAAGGAGAAAATGTATTTCAGGAGCAGATGCTGCCAAACCAGTTTAGCTGTTGGTGACTGCCAGCAAGCTGCAAATTTGAAATAGGCAGCAGTAGCTGGTATTGGTAGTAGTCCAAATTCCCAAACCCCCGTTTCCCTATGGATTACACAGATAACTCGTTAAGGGGCATTATTCTCAAATGCTACAGGGCATACTGAAAAGTGAATCTGCTATAGGGGAGCAATTTATCAGCAACACTTGAAGCATGGCTGCACTTGTAATACTTTAGCATATTCTCCAAGCTTGGCTTTTAAATGCCAGCATTTCTCCTTGGCATTCAGGATGGGCTTTTAGCTTAACCAGCTCTGATGCTAACTGAATTTATGACAAATAAAAGTAGGTTCACACCTTTTTCTTATTTTTTTAGCCTGTGAGGCATTTTCAAGAATCTCAAAAGTTATGAAAGTAGTCACAACTTAATGGGTTTATTTTATATCTGACCAGACTCTCTTAAAAGTGCAATATGGGGCACTTGGATGACACCATTTTTAAATAAATGTACTTAAAAATGCTAAAATTCACTCCAAAGATAGGGAATGAGGGAGTAGGCAGAGAAGAAAAAAACACAGTAGTAAAATTTTAAGATGAAAAAATAATTTTGAGGGGAGATATAGCTATCATATAATGAAGTAACACTATTAAGTTGAAAAATAATGGGGTTTTTTCACTATAATGGAAGTCCTTTTAATTACTTTTTTCATTATTTTAACTAGAATGGAGGTACTAAGATTTCTTCATCAGCTTCTGGCTGAGCATAACAGACAGAGGTTATTCATATAACTTTTTGCTGTCTAAATTCTGGCCCAGAATAGTTACAAGCAGTGGAGAGACTTCTTCAAATAATTTTCATTCTCCCTGTCTCTCGTGTTGTCTATGCTATCAATCTGGAGAATTTACTTTGAGATAGCAGAACGATTTCTTCATTAAATAATGTATAAACCTCCCACAAACACTGTCTATATTACAGTATACCAAAAAGTACTTTTTTCATGTACATTTTATATGCCCTTAAGTGAAATCTCTTTTTGGTACAAATTTTTCACAACAAAATGTATTCATTGTTGTCAAGAATACAAAGTACTATGAACAAATCCTTCCAAACATGATTTCCTTGTAACTTTCTAATAAGTAACTTCCAATATGGATTAAATCCACATCACTGGTCATTGTGTTCCTCCTTGAGTTATATCAGAGCCAAAAAAACTGTAAAGCACTAAAAATTCCAGGGGAACAAATTAAAGAAATCAAACAAAATAAAAAGGTAGCTGATAGTAACACACAATTTACTCAAAACATTTGAAGAATATTTAGTTAAACCTTTCAAGACTAAATGCAGTTTTATTTCACAACGATGATGCTCTTCCCTGCAGTACTCCTTCACTATGATCACTGCAGTTTCCAAGCTGAGTTTTCCAAATTCATTCCACAGTGCTAGGTTCTTTTTTTCTGCTTTGAAAGGTTTCAGATAGGTACCTCAAGGCTGCAGCGTCAGAGACGGAGCTATCTAATTTATGATAACAAGCAGTTTAAAACACAGATTTTTCATTCAGTGCCAATGGGAGATGAATTTGAAGCACAAGATTTGAGTCCATAAACACATACAAGTTAGACTCTCAAAGAAAAGGGAGAAAAAGGAAACAAAAAAAAAATACAAGTATTACAAATAGTGAATTCCAAAGAAACTCTAAGAATTTCCTTGTCTCACACAGAGAACCATGCAAATTATATTCAGCAAGTCTCCCCCAAAATGGGGAAACTAATCAGAAGAGCAAAGACTAATGATGCCATTTGAGCTTCCCTGCCTCCTGATTTAAACTGCAATCTACAGGTGAGAACAGGATCCTGTGCACTGAACAGTTAACAAAACAAAACCATGCTTCCAAAGGTTCAGAAGGAAATTCCTTTCCCTACATGGCAGATGGCTTTGTTCCAATAACACAGTTTAACTATACACCATATTTCTTGACAGCAATGATGCACATCTTCCCTCCTAGTCACACAGATGCCAGACTCTTCTCTCAGATACTGCATTCCCTTTGTCCCTCTGCAGTGCCACTCTGGTTACTCCATAGTCTCACAGAGTTGATTTCCTTCCATTTTGTTCCTGACATAACATATTCCTGGTGAGAAATGCCATAACATTTGCTATGCACATTCTAAAAATCAGCACTATCCCAAAGCTAAATCCTGGACACTGATCACCAAAAGAAAGGCAGGATTCTGCTTAGTAATCATATGGATAATAAGTCTTCATGAAAATTTCTGGCCATCCAGACATGAGGTTACAGAAATAAAACCTCATTCTCCCAAAGAAAAAAAAATAAAATAGAAAAGGAAAAATGTCAGTGCTGCAGACTTAAAAAAAATCCCCAAAGATTGTCAGCAAAAGATTATCTGCAGAAAAGGGGGAACCCGATGCTGACATAGCTGCCCATTGTCATCAGCTTCTCTATGTCTTCTTCCCCTCATTAAGGCAGAAGGCTCCAAGCTATTGTACAGAGAGACAGATGAAAAAAAAAAACCCAGCAGGTTCTTACAAATGAACCACATTAAAGAAGCAAGACAGATATGACTGTCTCCAGAAACAGAAGAACTGAGACGAAGGATCTCTGTCACCAGCCCTACCTTGTCAGAGACATTGTGGAGCACAGATAATTTAGAGAGTTAAAGGCAGAAGAAAGTTTACAAGTGTGTGGTTTCTTCAGGCAGATATAGCACCTGAATAATATATTCATTTTCAATCAGAGACACTAGTGAGCATCCTAAAAAGCAGAAAGGAAACAGGATTTTTGCTTTAAAAAAAAAAATAAGGAGAGCTTGTCCTTTGCTATGTATTGGACCTTGTTATGCAACTGCTTGCTTACAAACTCAAATGGATCAAAAAGGTTCGGTGCTCTTGAATCAACATCACCTCCAAATAAAAGAAACCTGAAACACACAGGATACCTGACTGTAGGATAAAACACAATACTAACAAAACACAGCTTCTCACATACGTCTTTTGAATAATAAAACTCCAGAAACTGTTGCCAAGATAAATGGCCACTGCACTGACAATTGTCTTTTTAATACAGCCTGCACAGGCAGTTTGCAAAAAGAAATTACCAGTAGGGTGTGACAGAGCCAGAAAACTGAAGGATACTCTGACACTATGGAAAAGCACAGGAAAAAGACAGGAAAGTGGATACTTTAGGCAGTAAAGCAAAGTAACAAAAAAGAAAGTCAAGGGAGAGAGAGAGACACACACTACAATGGCCATAACCAGACTTTTTCTTAAAAGTTAGTGTAGAGTTAATTCTTCTGCAGCTAAAGACTAAACACAGGATGATAGTTGCTTTTCTACACAAAAATAACAATGTTTAAGACTAAATAGTGGAATCACATTGGAATCATGACACCTAAACATAGGTTACAATTGCAAAGAAATGTTTTTCAAATAAACAAATACAAAAAGTCTATGAGAAGCAGAACTCCATTGTATATTGTCACAGAGAAATAAACCCCACATTTTGGATTATTATAGGGTTATGTAATGTGAAAGTTAATCAGTATAGTGGAAGAACTAAAGCTACAGGAATTATCTCCTCCAGAAGCTTTAGGAAAAAGCGTGGGCTGGAGAGAAAAAGTATGACACATGGCAGAGCTAAAAGAACAGATTTTAACTTAAGACAAAAGCATATAGATATATTAAATTTTTTAAAGGCCACTGATGTTTGAAAGGAAGGATGGCCTCCATTAACACTTGTTCTTCATTGCAGGAGGCATGGTTAGTCTTGTGTCTGTGGTGTTATTCCAGTTTATATATTAATTTTTTGGTCAATAACCAAACACTGTAACCTCAGTAGTACATGGTATGCTCCTATTTGTAACTTTCTTGATAATGAAGACTAAATGTGTTGTAGACCATGATACAGTGAAGACCTCATGCCTGAAAAGATACATATGTGCAGGTAGGATCCTGATGACTATCTATGCATACAAATAAATAAATTTGGTTACACATAAGAAAGCTTGTGTCAATACTCAATTTTTATGATCTCAAAGCATTACATATGTGACCTAAATCTCCCCTGATTCATACAGAATTTCACAAGTATGAAGAGACAAAATTCTCTTTTCTCCATCCTGTCAGCTTGAGCCTGAAACATTTGTTGGATTGGCACATCAAGAAAATTAAATTATTAGTCCTACTCTAAATTGTAAATAAATTCATACTTTTGATGCTGAGCTTTTGTGTGTTCTGCCACACAAACATCAGATTTCCAGCTGAAGGAAAGCATGACAGGTCTAATGATATCAATGGAGCTTTTTCAACTTTTGCCGACAGACCTATATGATTTGCACAATACCTATGCACACAAATACTTATGGGAAACTATCCTTCTTTTTTGCCAAGGATAGTCTTTCTCCTGTCAAAATAGGCTAGTAGGAGTATTTCTGGCCATATAATCCTTTTAAATACTGTTACACAACTATGAACAGATTTGTAATGGGTGCTTGTTGCCATTTTATTTGTGGTTAAAAACAATAGTTTTTCACATGCTGATGTTCAAAATGTTCTGAAACCTCACTATGCCTTACATTACTGCCCTAGCTCATTTTTGGGTACAGACTACAATATGCAAACTAGATATGAGCCAAAAACATTGTCTGAAATGAACAAATTCCATTGCATTGCAGTTCTCTTGTCCTGCACTGCAAAGCAATGGAAGGCACAACGTACAGTACACAGAGCCTCTTGGCAAAGCAGCTATGTGCTGCCAATGGATGCAAAAAAACTTTGCATTTATGTAATATTATGACCTAGCCCACTGGTTTAGCCTACACAATTAAAGACCTGTTAGAGAAAACAGAAGTGCATTCCTTGTTACCCTCCACTCTAGGTTTACCATTCCTTTTATCTGACAGATTCACTAAAATCAGGTTCGTGCTTTTCACTCTAAGAGGTTTACATGATGAACCAGCTGTCAATAGACTCCTAAAGAGGATTGCAGTTCACATGTCATTGACGTGGCTGAGGAGGTAGAGTTGCTCTTATCACTCCTAGAAAGATTAGAGACAAAAGAATATTTGAAGCTGCTTTTACTTTTGTATTTTCTAAGCAGCTGAGAAAATAAATTACATAAGACCACAAGAGTGGGTGGAGAAGTCACTGTGAAATATTTACCTACCCTCTTCACGGAAGTACTGTCTTAATCCAGGATTAGAATTCTGACAATAAAATCATCATTAGCATAGTGCTTTCTCCTCAAACCACAAGTGCAATGCCCTGCCAGCCATACCAGTTCAACACAACTGCCAGCATGGCCAGCCCAGGGAAACACCTTCATACTCCACCGTTGCCAGAGCATCACTTCAGTCAAGGGAGTCCTTACACAAACCCTGGTTCCTGACACCAGGGAGTGAAAGGCAGATGGACTGTGCTTACTGTCCTTTCTGACTAGCGTGGATAATGGAGTAGCTCAGAAAGAGTGAGCAAAACCTTCAGCCTTTCACAGCTGCCTCTGAATGATGCCAACTCACAGGCAGTACTGAGTCAGGATCCTGCTGCATTTCTGAAAGCTCTGAGTGGCTCTAACTGCCAATCTGTTTTCTATTTCACCCTGCCCTAAGGAAATCATATTAAAATGTGCAAAGGAAAAAAAAACCCCATACCACCACCACCAAAACCCAAACCTGAGTGCATTAATTCTGAACCTACTCAGTTCTGACAGACCTGTCTCCACCTCCCTGCGCTGTCCTTGACTTAGCTCTGACCTGCTGTGGACAGAGCAGGACTTCTGCTGGTCCATTAGCACGGTTATTGCAGGTTGCCCCTGCAGTCCCATTAGTACCTATCAAGCAGAGAATTGCTTGCTTGGTCACTGTCTGTAAGCATTCTGGTGACTCATTTATCAGCCTTTGCTCTATTTCAGAGAGTAAATCACTTGAGCTCCTTATGAATAGCAGTTTTTTTAAAAAAAAGGCATATGATTTGCCAGACTACAGACTGTGACCCTAATTTTTTTTAATTCACTGGCTAATTTCTTCCGTCTGCATTAATCTATTTTTCCATCAACTACATTCAATTTAACATGAACTTCAGTTCTTAAATGTATGACCATCACTATCCTGGAAATTTTTGCTGTGGCTGAGGAATGATTCCCAGTGTTTCTAACACAAGAGGACAAACCACTCTAATGCTAATTAATTCTAATGGGAGAGACATTTAACATGTGGGCCAGACCAAAACACATCTCTATCACCAAAAAGAACTGTGCTCTGAAATGTTTGCTCTTAACAGTAAATTATGGGATTAAAAAAATAAAAAGACAAGAAACAAAGAAGAAAGCAATGGTTTCTTTCTGTACCCCTTGCAGGGAGATCGGTTTATTATTTGATGGATCATGGCCTTTCATGGTTTTATTTTGTTGTGAGTTTGTTTGGAAGACCAAGCCATAAGTATTCACTAGTGCAAGGCGTTCAGCGTAAGCAAGGAGAGCCTGTAACTCATCTTCAAGGTTTGGGACTGACGGTTTCGTACTCTTTTGTTAACCACAGTTTTGGGTGGAGCTAGGACTTTTAACACAACTGAAGACAGATTGCATCTGGTTTACAACCACAACATTAACTTGAATTTACCTAATTCACCCCACAGTTCACTACACCCTGGTCTCACTCTGTATTTCACGCTTCACACAGTGCCACTCTGTAGCCACAGGGAAGGGTTTCCATCCATCCTTCTCACTGTTCCCACAGTCTCTGCATTTTATTGATATGTCTCCTTCCAGACACTTCTTCCACCACTGTCTCAGAGCCCTCTCTCGCCTCTTCATGTTCAGCAGCAACTTTCCAGTAGCCTGGGAAGAGGCTGGTGTATATTTTTGGGCAAATACTTGGTATGAACTAATCTACCCAAGATGTCGTATCACCTGACATTTTCAACAAAATAATAATCTCTGGAACAAGAAGAAAGAGGATGAGATCAACCATACAATGCTGATTATCAGGAAATAGACTTAGAAAATAAAATATCTGAATTACAGTGGCTCTTACAATGGATGTTTAATTATTTAGAGAGAGAAAAACTGTTAAATTGAAAGAGTGGAAACAAAAAGAAGAATGCCTTGGAGCCTGGTGGCCCATATACTTACTCAAGAGCTAGGAAGTATGTGTTGACTATCCCTCAGACCAGGGTGAGAATTGTACAGCCACCTCCTATATCTTGTGTAAAGTAATTAAATGGGGCATTTACAGTAAAAGAACCACATCAGTATTACATCTTTTTTTGATTGAACTTTGAAACCAAACTGTCCTTGTCCTGGGCTCTCTCCTTTTCTTGTCCTGTGCTCCGTTAAGTTTATGGGCTCCTGCCCTACCTGAGGCTCACTGAGGTCCAAGCCTTAAAGCTGACTAGTCAAAACTTACTGTCAAACATCAACTGCCACTCCATGATGCCCTTTCTCGACTATTTTTGGTTGTATTTTCAGGTTTTGTCTCTCTCAATCTTTCCGCAGCAGGGCCCGTGCCTGTGGAAAAGTCATCATGCAGATACATTTACCACCCAACAGCAGTGCTGCCTAATTGCACATCCAACTGATGCCATGATACATGCAAGGGTTCTGGATTTCCAATGCTTTGCTTTTCTTCTCTCCAGTCATTGTCAGCAAAGACTCAACTGTTCTTCCCCACATAAGGGTTTTGCACACCTACATGGCAGAAAACTGGGGACAAAGCCGAATTCTATTCATGAGTACCATTTGACCACCTGCTACTGCAAAGCTCCGATTCCCACAAATTGTTTAGTGTGTCAGAGCTGCCACCCCATACATAGGCAATTTGGCTGGGTACAAAGACCTTTTTTTTTTAAATAAAAAGCTTCATTGAGGGATACTGAGCCTTTGAGATATTTGCTTCATCTTACATTGATAGCTACTCCTTATGACAGCTATTTAAGCCCCATGCATGCCCTCCTGCTCAACTGTGACTGACTCTGTGCAACACATTTCTTTTCAAAGTCTGGCTGTCTGGTTGGCTTAACCCTTCAACCTTATAATGTAAAAAAGTCATTGCTGAAATTAAAAGCCTTCCTTCATTTAAAGAGAGGTTTACATGAGGAAACAGCTGTCCAACCCCAAAGAGGATTGAAGCTTGTATGTTGCTGGCAGCTTTCCACAATTGGCCTAAGAGATCTAACGAAGATGAACCCCACATAACCATATTATTAATCATTAGGAAAAGAGCAGCTGCTTGCAAAATTCAACAGTTTTCTGCAATGTCACAGGGACTCAGTTAAAACATTTGATCTTTGGTGGTTGTTACACTGAACATTTTTCACTGAGTGCTGAGTTCAGTTTTCAGCCTGACAGTGGAAAAGTTTGGAGCAGTTAATTACTGCTTACCCTGATACTTTCAACAGAGCACTTAAAACTAAAAGTTAGTAGTGGGGGATTTTTGTTTATCAAAATGTCCTGTCAGAATCAAAAAGCATTTGAGTGGCTACATGGGAGTGCGATGGTTTTAGTCTGCTGATGACAAAACAGAAATTGCAGTACGTGATGAATCTGAGATCTTGTGAATCATTATAAGCAACAAGCACTGCAATGACGAATAATACACAGCAACAGAGAAATTAAACAACTCTGAACACAGTGGAACTTATCATGAGTAAGGTCTGTGTCTCTATGTTTCATTAACAGCAAAAGAAAGTTAAAAATCAGTCTTTTTCTGAACACTCATCTTCTGCTCAAAGCCAAACACTACCTTACATTACGCCAACATTAAGTTACAACAACATTTACATCATCCTTCTGCTACCACTTCCAGGAAATGGGAAACAGCAAGTTAGAAAGGTACAGCAGACCTTCTCAATAACTTACTTATTAGCCTATTGTGCATGGCGCCTCTCTGCTATGCTTCCTACTGTTCAAACTAAAGGCTTCCTAGAGCTGCTTATTGCTTCTTGTGAGTTTTTCAGGTTTTGAATGGAATTTTGTTATGTAGTAGGGGCCACAGCAGGGAGCTGTAATCTGAGCTAAGAGAGTCTCAGCAGTCCCATGCCCCTACACAGTCTGCTCATGACAAGCTGTGGTGTGACCACGTGCCTCCATGGTAGACACAGATGCTTAAGAGAGTATATTTAAAACCAAGTGAACAGAAGTAAAACATTTAGTAAAGTCACAACTGTAAAACTTCTTTAATATTATTTTTTCACTGCAGTGTCATAGCATTTAAAGGACCTCACAGGTAATCAAAACTCAGAAACATTCACACTAGAGATGATAAATGGAAAGAAAGTCAGGACTGTCATCATTCAGGCAGCAAGCAAGATCACCAGAAGCCACACAAGCATGATGAATGTGGCAGTTTGCTGTGAAGTCATCTTTCTGTCCTGGATTCTTCTCTAATATTTGTGTGATTGACATGAAAAATCAGAAGGTTTTCTACACAAACATGCAATTATGATGTGAAAATGACTGCTTTCCCTGTTTGACTATTGAACAGAAGATGATCCCATTTTATGCTAATAGCCAAAGATCAAAATTAGTCTTAGGACACACAAAAAAAAAAGTGTTTTGCGTGTTTTTGAGTTCTTTTTTTCCTCAGCCTTTTTCCCCTGTCTGAAGAAGCTTTTAAATTGTCACATAAATTTTACTTATTTAGACAGTAACCATGTCTTCTTGCCATCTAATTCTGTCTCATAAATGTCCTTTAAAAGTAGCAATACATCAACATAATTAAAAATCAAAATAGAGATTTATAATCCCTCTCTGCTAAAGGCATAACTTCAGTTTCATATTGACTTTTCTCTACACAGTATTTTATCTTCCCCCAGCTTCTCCAACAAACAGGAAATACAATTGCAATCTTTCTGTTGTGTTGCTACAATCTGAGGATTCAATAGACATTTTACACTCACTGACCTTCTCATCACAAGCCAATTTCCCTACTGATCTGGGGACCACTGATTCAGGACAAATGAAGAGTTGGATTTGATTGATTGCTTTTACTTTTCTTACATAAGTGAGAATTACATAGGTTAAACTGAGAGATAGGAGAAATGCTGACAAATAATTTTTCCTGCTTAATGAAGTACAAAGACTAAAGACAAAGAATTCCAAAGACTACCATATCAAATGGATAGCAAATTCCAGGGCCAAATTCCTCCAAATATAACTTCAGTGGAGTAACACCAGGGCTTGGTTTCATCACCTTCCTTTCACAGCCTAATTTCTCATGGAAAGTTCATGACATAATGAATGCACAACTGTCAACCTTTTTTTCTCTAAGAAAATGATGTTATAATCTAACCACCTAAAGAAGGTATGGACAGAAATTACATCAAAAAAGAGAGACTAGAAGATAATGTGAAAAGAATGTCACAGGGTCTACTTACTGCTATCACCCTCTTCTACCACCTTCCACCACTTTTATGGTACAATTAATGCCCTTTTTTCAGCAACATAGTTTTAAATACCAACAGAAAGTAATCAGTTACATCGGATTAAGCACTACTATTTATCTCATTTCTATAGATGGCCTTTGAGGTTCACTAACTCCTAGGCTGAAAAAGGCTGACTTCACCTCCTTCCTGTGGAATCACAAAAGAGGATTTCAGATTTGGTTGCTATAAAGCCATGTCATTAGGCTTTTCCCATGGAAGTAGTACTAGTAATGATGAGACCAAAGCAACCAAGGGGCCTTTTTGCAGCCACATCCTGTACATGCAGAGACATGATGGAAGGATGTAGCTTGTGCTTTTGAAGATGTCAGTGCTGAGCTGGGGGGCATTGCCCATTCTGCCATAGAGCAGCATGAAATCATCCCGCAAGGCAGTAGACTCAGCATGGTGGCTTGGACCGATGCCTATCAGCTGCAAAATCCATTTCATGTAACTGTAAGGAGAAAGAGCCTTGTCAATCTGTTTAAAGGCTGAGGGGAATGAGAGAAGTGACAAATCAAAATCCAGACTTCACTGCCATTTTAAAACCTGTGTTTCTGATGGGCCAAACCACACCACAGTTCAGTGTAAACATACACCTAAGCCAGGTGCATTCCCGCTGAACACCACCGGCACTCATTCATAGTCCCTTTCAGAGAGGCACGTCTGGATTTACAACATCCAGCAGGACTGGAGGCAAGTCCTTCACAAGAGCACAGACACACTTATTTCATGGGGAAGGATGTTTAGGAAAGACAGAGTGACCACTGTGGATAGCCCAGACATCTCCACTCGGAGCCCAGGGAGCTAAAGACAATGCAGTGAAACCTGGAGTCAGAAGGCACTGTTCCTTAGTACATGGGGTAAATGAGAAGGTGCCAGAGAAAACACACGCCAACCAAAATACCCACAGGATTGCACTGCAGTCATATAAAAATGTTGAGTCCAACATAGGGTGGACATCTACCTCCCTGGGACAAGGGCCCCACTTAACTCAAGAACATTTTCTTAAAAGCAATTTTAGCAACTGAGTTAAATCCCCTACTCTGTTAAATAATTTCTTTGGAAAGTCTTGTCTCAGTGTACATTTGAACAATTTAGAGAACCTGGGAATCTTATCCTAGAAAGATAATTCAGCAATTTAAGTTAAGTAGATACATTAATACTAACCATACAGATATGCCAATACAGTGATCTTCCAAAAAAAAAAAGATTTGGTCTCCTCTTTTTTTAATCATTAGTAGTTTTCTTTGCAAGCAAAAGAACAATTTACATCAAAAGCCAATTCTCTTTTGAATGAAACTAATCAAACAAGTTGTGAGTCTGCAAAAGTTTATCCGTATTTTATCTGCATTCTGTTGAGTAGTCCCAATGATTTAAGGGTAATTTCTTTTACTAGAGGGGTCACAGAGATCACATCAGTATTTTAACTGAACTTAATGTACATTGGCTAAAATACACTCTAAGAAGAGCCAGATAAGATTCATCTCCACGTGAAAAAAAAAAATCAATATTGGAGAGCAAGATCAACAAGGAGAAATTTCAGGAACCCTAATATATTACTACAGGAGATGAGATATACATTTGTCTGTAAGGGAGCATGGGGATAGCTAATTGTATATTTCTTCCTAAATCACACACTGTGACTACAGTTTACTCAGCAGGAAAATGATGTTATCAGAAGATCTGGAGCTACTGCCTGCAATCACCCACAATTTAGTATTTTTCATCTCTGGCACCTGTGACCATGATTTCCAAACCATGATTCGTTGGATCCCTGTAAGTTGTGTATTGGCGGTACACAAATCCTATCACCCACTGGAAAATAACACAAGATGTTTGGCCAGAAGGGTGGAGAGCTGGTCCGTAAGGACGTAATCATGGTATTTGTTCCTGCACCAGGACAGTAAACAGCACTGGTAAACACACCTGTATGTGTGAATTCACAAAAGTAAAACCCTACCTCCAGATGCATCCCATCCTTCCCTTCCCCTTGCCTGCCTCCCACCTTCACATATACGTTGTACTTACTATGCTCTTTCAAAACAAGATGACATTAACTCACCTCTGCACTTGCTGAACTGAAGAACTTTTACAAGATTAGATTCTACCAGTAAAACTCTCAGTCAACACAACAAATCCTCACATACTCCAAAAATCATTTCTAAAGGATTTATATGGCTTTTGTGGTCAAGCTGTCAATTTGATTATTTTATTATTTTTTTTTTAGAAAAGCATAGCTGTAATGATTTCCAGTTCTCTGACTAAAATACTTTGGGATGCACAAAGAACTTTGACTTGATCTGCTGTAGACTTCTAGGACATACTTTCACCACAGGTAAGCAAGGGATGCAGCAAAGCTCAGCCAGCTTGCCTGGCTCCCCCTTATCCAGAATTGGGTACTTACCAAAATGCCACAAACTTCTTTTACTCCCACTGTAAGCAGATTTCCTGCTAAATGAGATACATGGCCACAGAACAGACCTCAGCCCTGCCCAGCAGTTCAGGAGTGTGACCACCATGCCCAGAACTGCAGGGCAACCCCTGGGACTGCCTCTCCCAGCTTACCAAAACAGCCATGGGCAAACACAAAGAGAGATGGGGGAGAGAAAATGAAAGAAAATCCTGTTCTTTGGATGAAAAGTCTAGCTGACAGCAAGTAAGACTTACTGGTGATTCTGATCTGCATTATACATCTGATGCACTTCAATTAGGTAACTAAATTAATTGCATTTTTATGTTTATTTAAGTTTATTTTTTTCATAATTTGATTTACGTATTAAACTGCTTTGAAATCTACCAATTTTTTTCCTGACTTGCAGCAGCACAACATGAGGTTCTGCAAAATGTCCTGACACTCCATCACTGCAGTTTACACCATCTTGGTCAATGCAGACCTCCCCAGGCAGCATTTCAAGGCCTGTGCTCAGCAGGAGTTCAGGTTACATACACCATTTCTCTTACTTTAGGCTCTGTCAAGTCACCTCTACAGATTCTCAGAAGTACCCTATGCTGGGTGCTTTCCACAGGCTATGGTTGCTGCTGGTACACAGGTTGCTCCATCCTGATATCAAAGAGGTTTAACAACATGGACATAGACAAAGCAGAGATATTTAGTGCCTTCTTTGCCTCTGTCTTCAACATAGTCAATGGGCTCTGGGACTCCACATGCCTCAAGTTGGAGGATTGTGACTGCAGTCACAGTGAACCCTGAACTTGTGGGCAATTTGTTGGATCTATATACATCCATGGGCCCCGATGGGATTCATCCCAGGGTACTCAGGAAGCTGTCTGATGTCACTGTGAGAACTCTCTCAATTATTTTTCAATGGTCTTGGGAATCTGGAGAGGTCCCGGTTGACTGGAAGCTGGCAAACATTGTCCCAGTTTTCAAGAAGGATGGGTAGGAAAGAAGATCCTGGTAATTGAGGATAATTAAGCCTGTCAGTGTCACCTCAGTGCCTGGGAAAATTATGGAGAAAATCATACTGGGAGTGACTGAAAAACACCTAAAGGACAACGTAGTCATTGGTCACAGCCAACCCGGGTTCAGAAGAGGAAGGTCCTCTCTATCCAGTCTGATTTCCTTTTATGACAAGGTCACCCAGGTAGTTGACCAAGGGAAACCAGTTGATGTTATTTTTTTGGATTTCAGCAGGCTTTCAATACTGTGTGTCATGGTATCTTGTGGGACAAAATGTCCAACACACAACTAGACAAAGCCATAAAGCGTTGGGTGGGCAATTGGCTGAAGGGTCAGGTCCACAGGGTGATAGTGAATGGGGTTCCATCAGTCTGGCAGCCAGTCACTAGTGGGGTTCCCCAGGGTTCCATTTTAGGTCCAGTCCTTTCTAATATCTCTAGTATTAAATAGATAGTTATTAAATAGATAATAGAATTATCTATCTGGATTTCTGCAAGGCCTTTGACACAGTCCCCTACAACATCCTTCTCTCTAAATTGGAGAGATACAGATTTGATGGGTGGGCTGTTCAGTGGATAAGGAATTGGCTGGATGGTCACATCCAGAGGGTGGTGGTCAAAGGCGCCAAGCCCAGATGGAAGATAGTCACAAGTGGAGCTCCTCAAGGGTCTCTGCTGTGACCAGTGCTGTTTAATGTCTTTATTAATAATATTAAGAGTGGGATTGAGTGCACCCTCAGCAAATTTGCTGATGACACCAAGCTGAGTGGCGAGGTTAATGTGCTGGAGGGACAAGTTGTCATCCAGAGGGACCTGGACAGGCTGGGGAAGTGGGCCCAGATGAACCTCAGGAGGGTCAACAAAGCCAAGTGCAGGGTCCTGCACCTGGGTCAGGACAATCCCCATTATCCATACAGGTTAGGAGATGATATGCTGGAAAGCATCCCTGAGGAAAAGGGCTTGGGAGTACACATGGATGAGAAGCTGGACATGAGCCACCAATGTGCATCTGCTTACTGCAGGGGGGTTGGACTAGATGACCTCAAAAGATCCCTTCCAATGTACACATTCTACAATTCTTTGATTTTCATAAACAACCTGGACACAGGGCTAGAGAGTGTCTTAAGTAAATTTGCAGAACGCGAATTAAGTAAATTTGAGGAATGCATTCGACCACAAAGATGTTCACAGGGATGGAACATCTCACCTGTGAAGACAAGCTGAGTTATTCAGGTTATTCAGCCTGGAGAAGAGAAGGCTCCAGGAAGACCTTTTAGTAGCCTTGTAGGGGCCCTACAAGATACCTGGAGGGGGACTGTTTATAGGGGCGTATAGTCATAGGACAGAGGTAATGGATTTAAACCAATGGTTGCTTTAGACTAGATATCAGGAAGAAATTCTTCCCTGTGAGGGTGGTGAGGCCCTGGCACAGGCTGCCCAGAGAAGCTGGGGCTGCCCCCTCCTTGGCAGTGTTGAAGGCCAGGTTGGATGGGGCTTTGGGCAACCTGGGCTGGTGAAGAGTGTCCCTGTCCATGGCAGGGGGGGTGGAACTAGATGATATTTAAGATCCCTTTCAACAAAACCCCATCTGTGATTCTATGTATCTTCTATGTATCTATATAACAGGAACAACCGGAACCCCTGCCCCCAGACCTGAAACATTCATGATGCAGGAGAGGATGCACAAGGAGCACACACTCCTTTTACACTTGCTATGCGAAGTGCCAAATGTCACATATGTGTTATTAGTGGCATTTTAGTGTTTCCAGCCTTAGCTGTAGTGATTCAGTTTGTGGCCTCGTGATGCATTTTTCTGAAGCAGGTGAGGGGTGGAACATGAAAACTGTTTTATCTCTCTGTGTTTTATGACACTTTGTGACTCCAAATAGGGGAGAAAAGTCATGTGTCTGATCTTGCAAACACCACAAAATTGGCCCATGGCTGCTATTAAAGCTGAAATTAGTTCAGAAATCCGGTGATCCATGATCCCCCCATGGCAATTAAGACTGCTCTGATGTCCCATTAAGCTTCCTGTTCTCTATGTGGGAGAAACAAAATTCACTTAATGAACATGCATATCTGCTCTGCAAGGAAATAAAAATTAAATTTGATTAAGAGAAAAAATATTCTGTTTACCCTTATTCTTACCTTCCCTGAATGGGAACAGAAGTGAAATCCTTCCCCAGAGCAACACAGCCATCCTCCCCTATTGCTGGGTTTTCACACAGGGTCTGTGGCCCTTCAAGATTCGTTACCATGCCATGATACTCTTTTAACAGCCGCAGCTCATTGCAACTTCTGGTCACTGATTTGGCTGCCACCTTTGCAGTAAAACTGTTTTGATGTAAAGATGTCTGATTCAGCTCCATCTCTTGTCTAGAAATTGTACCATCATCTTTGTTATCCAAGTACATCTGTCCCTGAGTGGGGGAGGTTCTCCTAAAGAAAGTGAAAAAAAAATGTATTAGGACTAAATTTAATTGGCTCCATGTTTTCTTCAATACAAAGATGTTAAAAGTGCCAAGGAGAAGATTTTTTTGTGCACTTTGGATATTTCCTTTGTTGGTTTATTCCCACTAGGAATAATCCAAATGTTTTAAATTTCTCTGCAACTTCAAAGTTAGCTATTATAAAAGCCACTGAAATCACTGAAATACATAAAGGGAGAACTCTTCTACTTTTTCCATTCCTACCCTGATTTTTTCCCAGAAATTTTCCAGAAACCTGCACTGGTTATTCCACAGAATAAACCAAACCCTTCTCCAGATCAGAGGCGCGAGAGCTACTGCTGCAAAACATCTCCTCAGGTTACCAGATCACTGTTTCACCGCCACAATATGACTTTTCACTGGAGGGTGTGGTGGCAGAGGCCCTGCTGAAGCTACTGTTCTCCCAGCCCACAGGATCCCTCAGAAAGCTGCTGCCTCCCTAAAGCTGTGGCACAGCTGATGGCTCCTCGATAAGCAGAACAGGTACTCGAGTTTTATGAAGAAAACATGCCATTTCAGCAGTCGCCAGCTGCATTTCTGAAACGTGAATCAAACCTTGATGAAAATTAGGTTCTATTATATGATTATTAATGGTGATTACAATAAAACTTAATGCGTAACAGTCGAAAAGCTTTTATGCTCTCATCATTAATTTTCAGTGTGAAGATTTATAAAAACCACTCCAGAATCCCCACAAAGTGCACAAATCAGACACGAAGGCTGCGTTAGAGATCAGCCCATCTTAAGCGCACGCTGTGGTTGTCTAATCACAGGAATATTTCAGAGTAGAGTGCCAGAGCCACCGCAGAGGACAGCACGGCCTGGGGAAACAGGCCCATCAGCCTCTGACACCCCTGCAACACAGGAGAGAAGCCTTTTCGGAGCACATGCCTGTTCCTCCCTGCAGAGACCTCAGCACTGGACACACCTGTCCACCTGCGGGATGGGGGGTGCAAAAATAGCACAGGAACAGAGAACAGGGTCTTCTTCAGTCCCAGCAGGAGAAATCTCTAGAAATAGAAATAAGCTAAAGACGATGTGCAGCTTTTGAGCTCTCATGGCCTTGGAGGCTAGAAGGGAACAGAAGCTCATGAAGAAAACAAACTTACATACAAGTCACCACAAAGGTAGGTCTTGGCTTCAAGCAATAGCAGGCCTGCTAGACAAATCTAAATCAGCATTTCCCCAGGTGGCATTTCCTTCTCCAGTCTTCCACTTTTTTTCTTTCTATTCCCAATACCCTTAGTTCTCAAAGCCCAACCTTCTTCACCTGTCCCTACAAGTAGATTGACTACCTTGACTCATCCCACCATTACATCATAGCTGCAGTACCGTGTCTGGTCCTGGCCCCCAGGATTCACAAAAGATGTAGACAGCCTGGATGGAGTACAAAGGAGTGCCACAAAGATGATCAAAGGGCTGGAGAACCTGCCTGGTGAGGAAAGACTGAAGGAGTTAAGTCTTTTCTCCCTGGAGAAATGAAGGCTTGGGGATAATGTCATCACAGTATCCCAGCACTTTAAGGGGGCCTAAGTAGAAGGAGAGTGGAGGCTCACTCTTCACAAGGAGCCACGTGGAGAAGACAAGGGCCAGTGGCTACACATTGCACTGGGAGAGTTTGCTTTTCAATATTAGAAAGAAATATTTTACAGTGAGAACAATCCTTCCCTAGAAGAACCTCCTCAGGAAAATAGTAATCCCCATCACTGGAGGTTTTCAAGCCGTGACCAAACAGGGTAACATATAATCTCATCTAGGCTCCCTTTCCCATGAAAGGTAGGACCAGATCATCTTTCAAGATCCATTCCAACCTGAGCTTCTCTATGAGTCTACGATTAGCAGCCTGGAAAAGATCAGCATAAATAAGGCCATGTTTACTTGTTTTTTGGTGTTCTTGAAAGGGGGATAAAAGGAAAGGAAGGAAGGGAGGGTGAATTAGTGAAAGAAAAAAAGGTGGCAGCTATTGTCTACACAGGGCTCCCTGTGTAGAAGCAGCTCGCTGTTACTGAGCTGTTTCAGGGCTTCTCCATAGTCTGGAAAGCAGACTATAAACTTTGGCAATCCAAGACAAAACCCTGAGGGAGAGTCCTGGAAGAGCCAGGCATGCCCCTCCTGCTTGATGGAGTTGGGAAGGCCAACACCCACCATGTAGGGGCCACCACTGCCCCATCAACACCTTATCACCTCTAGCAGCCTGCAGCCTTACCAGACAGCCAGCTTTGCCTGTTCTAAAATCCCAAACTGCCTTCTTTCCTAATAAATAACTTTGCAATGCAAATACTTCCAGCTCCAAATGGAAAAGATAATTGTTCTTGTCTTCAATCACACTTTATATGTTTGCATAGTGGTCTTGTTAAGACACTCTGTAAATGATAATTAAGATATCTTCCCATTTATTCCATTTTTCATAACATTTGGTTTGTCTGAGTGCCTACTGTGAAAATATACGGATTCTTAGATTATGTCAGGCTGCGGAAACATGAGCAGTAAACCTACAGCTACTCAGGCTGCACCACTTTTTAAAAGATGAGAACCTGAACACAACCTCTAAAATTGATCCTGCCTCACCTCAAAAGTAGGATTTTTTTTTTATCTTGAGGTGAGTCACGCTCTCATATGTACAAAACCTTAGCACGAAAGGTATTTCTCTTCAGAATTAACATCAGTGGAAAAATAATAAAAAAAAAAAAAATCCAAGGAAAAGAAGCTGGAGAGAAAACCTGATGCCTGGATACAAAACCATAAACTACATTATTGCACATTCACAAAAGCTTTGCCACAAGAGACAGGTTTGATTGTGATTACCTACATAGCTAAAACATTGCTAAGGCAACTGTCACCATGGTATCCAAGCTTCTAAGACATCACTGCATTTACCATTCAAGAAATCCTCAAATGATCGCATTTCTTTGTAGTTACAGAACTTTTCTTCACTGTTATTTCTCCTTCCTCTTTCTTATTTTGCTATGCCTCCATCAGCAGTGAGGCATAGGTGAGACATTGTCACGTGAAGATGAGAGATTTTATCAGAGGAAAGTTCATTTGGGGTTCATCTCTCTGGAACCATGCACAAGTAAGGGGTTTTTTTTAGCCACAACTAAAATTGATCCAGCAACTGCACATCTGGATTTTGACAATAAAAGGGCTAATACAGTATTTAAGTCATGTTTGTTATTCCTTTTCAGCCCTTTCATCCCAGTCCTAAAAGTTGAACATCCACTTTTAAAGTGCTGATACTAATAAGGTCAACAAAGTATTTTATTTTTTTTTCAGAGGCTTTGTGTAGCTGCTTCTTGCAAAACAAAGCACTGGAGGCAAATGATGTAGCTGGTAATACATAATAATTTATAACATTCTTTTCCTGGGTATCAATAAGCACAGCATAGCATTTCTGCAATCAAAAATGAAGCAGAATGTAATATTTGGGGCCAAAGATTACAAAATACCACATCTGTTCCAGGCAATGCCCAGAAATAGCATTTTTCCTTTCTTACACATCTTATTATCTATCAAAGCCTTTCTCCCACCAAACCCACGGAAAAAAAAAATACCTCTGAACTAAATCACCTTCCCATTATCAAGCAGAAACCTCAATTCTAAAAAAAATAACAAGCTGAAGAGGGAGCGTGCAGTGATGCTGAGCAGAGTGTGCCTGCATGCCTGCTTAAACCAGAGGAAGAACACAACTCTTGGGGTAACACAGCCCCCAGAACTTGCATTTTCCAGGGAGCCTCTCTACCAAGGAATTTTCAGGACAGATCTCACCTGCTTGGGAAGTCGCTCTATACCATCTGAGACTAAATAAACTCATCTCCTGCACTGACTCCTCTGTTGGTGTGTCCCTGTGCCAGGAGCACTGCAGAGGCCATGGGTACGAGCTGCTGGGAGGAATCTCCCGCAGCCTCACACTGGCAGAGTACACCGAGACAGACGTGCCACCAAGGCATCTTCTTACATATGCATCTCTCCCCAAGTATGTATCTCCTGACAGCTACCCCACTAGTCAGACAGGTGATGTTGTACTGGCCTCCTGTGGCAGACACCTTAAAATGGTCCTGGCAATGGGGAGGAGAGTCATTATTTCTTATCCATGGCCTGGAGAAACAGCAGGACTTCAGCTCTACATCTCAGAAATCCTCCCACCATATGCTCGTCCTTGCATGGCCATTACCACATGTTTCCTTGTCCCTGTCATTCTGGGGATGACAGTTCCCAGGACTGGCAGATGAAAACTCAGCTGACAAACCATCCCTAGAGCCACAATCTAAAAACAAGACACTGCACACACACATGTTCCCACACTGCCACCACAAACACACGCTAATTTGTGTTTATTTGAGTAATGTCATGTGCAAGCAAACATTCCCAGTATTTCTTAACTGGTCTGTTTTCTCCTATAAATAGAAAGTGTTTCTTGCTGTAGGAAGGAGGTAACACTGTTTTGGGATGTAACAAATCACTTTGACATCCAAGATTTCACAGTATGTTCCCGTGCAGCTGTTTTCCACAAATCCTCCATCTAATGTATAGGATCCCTCTATACAGTGTTAGGGGTTGTATGGAATAACTGAACAGAGCAGCCCTCCCTTACATGGCCGAGTGGGAAGACAAAAGTGCATGGTGTGCAGAGTGGGGTTGCAGGGCAGACCACAGTAGATAGACACTACTGACTCTTCCATGTCAATCTGGGGTGCACAGTCACAGCCAGGAAAGTGAGGTAGGGCTCCAGCTGTAGCACTCTGAAGGAATTTAACAGAAACCCCTAAACCTGCATGCAAGACAGTCTCCGATGAGCCTTTGGTGGTTTCATGCAGCCAGGAGGCAGCCTGTGCTGCATCACTGACTTCCCAGCTCAGCAAGAGCTCTGACACCTTGCTCCTCAGACCCAGCTGCTCAGACCTTACAGCTGTGCTATAGCAGCAGTCCCTAGTGTGCACACAAGACCTTAACTTTTGGCAGGGGCTGCTTGTCTGGACCGCTGCTCACAGAGCTCAAGAGGATTGAAGCACCATGGCTTCACCTGAGGTCTCCAAGTTTAATAGGACACAGGAAAATTCTTCTGCACTGACTTAAAACCTGGCCTCTGTTAGTTGAGGAGTTCCCAGTATCCTCTGCACTGGGCTGGTGCTGTTGCAATCCAGCAGCTGCTGTCCCTGAAGGCACAGCCTTGTCTCTTGGGACTGGCATTCACTAGGTATCCACAGAAATCAGGGGAGATATGGAAGCAGTGGCCTTGCAGGGTGGAGGTCCCTCAGTGCAGTGAGGTGGTGGCTGGGCTAGCAAATCCTCAGTGTGGAAGGGAAAGGGTAAATTAGGCTGCAGAGTCAGAATGAGTAAGTGGGAGGTCTGTGCTTGGGATAGTGGTGAGGGAAACTGAGGAGTCTGGGCATGGAAACTGAGGAGTGTGGGCATTGGAAGGGACCTCAAAGCCCATCTGGTTCCAACATGCTGCCATGGGCCAGGACACTCTCCACTAGACCAAGTTGCTTGAATCCCCATCAATGCAACTCTCTGGGCAGTAAACCACAGCACATGAGCAAAGGCAAGCAGCCCAGGTGGGACCTCCTTGCAGAAAGTATTGTCCAACTGCATGACAGGAAAGCACAAAACCACCAGGCTGCACTAAACAAAGTACTTGTGAAGTGAGTAGGGCAAGTAACCATGCCAGAGTAGGTGTAACAGAGAGAGAAAACTGTTGACACAATTTGGCAACACTTTTAAAAACCATCCTGCCATCAAAACATAGAAGACCGTGTCTTTCCCGTGTCTCATATCATAGAATCATACAATCATCAAGGTTGCAAAAGACCTTCAAGATCACCAAGTCCTACCATCAGCCCTACACCACTGTAATCTCTAAACTATCTCCTGAAGCGCCTTGTCTAACTGGTTTTTAAATGCCCCCAGGGACAGCGACTCCACCACCTCCCTGGGCAGCCTGTGGCAATGCCTCACCACTCTTTCCGTGAACAAAGTTTCCCTACTATCTGTTCTGAACCTCCCCTGGAGCAGCCTGAGACCATTTCCTCTTGTCCTGCCTCTAGTCAGGAGGGAGAAGAGGCTGACCTGGCCTCACTACAACCTCCTTTCTCCTTGCTGTAGGGTGCAATAAGGTCTCCCCTCAGCCTCCTCCTCTCCAGGCTGAGCAGCCCCAGCTCCCCAGCCTCTCTTCCTAAGACCCGTTGTCCAGACCCCCATCAGCCCAGCTGCCCTTCCTCTCGCCTTCCCCAGCTCCTCAATACCCTTCCTATGCTGCAGCGCCCAAAGCTGCGCGCCGGACCCGGTGCCTGCCTCCGGCAGAAGAGGCTCGGGCACAGGCAGAGCTATGGCAGCAGCACCCTGCCTTTCCCGGGACGCTGTGCGGGGTGGCTTTGCCGGGCAGCACCACAACTTCAGCAAACAGCACCGAATACAGTCCCAGCGCCCGAGGAGCGGCGGCAGCTGCCCGCGCCCACCGGCCGCGGCCCCGCGGCCCCGCTGGCGTCTAGCGCGGCGCGTCGGCGGGCACAGGCTGCCCCCTGCTGGCCGCCCGGCCCCGGCCGGCCCCGTGGGGTTTCCCTCCGGGAGAAAAGCCCGCCTTTATTCTTTGAAAGCCGGGGGTCACGGCTGCCCCCACCAGGGCCTCCCCAGTTGCCCTCGGAGCCAGTGCGTGTGGTTAGAGGGGTGTGGGTTAGCTGGCGGGAGGGGGACATGGCCATGTTTCTGCTGCAGCGTTCAGCTAACCCTGCGTGGGTAATAAAACCGAAACGCCATCCGTAACGGGTCAGCAGAAACGGCTTCTGCATCGGGGGAAGGGTCCGATGGAGCAGCCCGTCCTGTGCCACTGGGGTGTGAAGCGGTTGGTGTGTGTCTGAGGGGGAGTCCATAGCGGCGGGTCATGGACACGCCGCAGTGGTCAGGCCAGCTGGCTCTGAAGTAAAAACGGGTTGCAGGTGTCTCATCTGCCTCGGCTGGATTTTAAGGATTTGTCAGGGGGGAAAAAAAGAAACCCAAAACTGTTTACGGAGTGTCATCTGGTTCTGTTGACACAGAGTCCCACCTTCAACCAGTCAGTAAGCGATTATCCTGCCAGAGAGACTCAGTTCTCCCTGTAACCATACCCTATGCAAAAGATCCCCATAAATCAGGAGTTTCCTTAAACATTCTGTCCCTGAGTGCCCATGTGCTAATGTCCTGCTCTGGCACAGTGCTTAGTTGGTCTGGGGAACCTTCTAGAAAGAGGCTTTGCTGAAAGAAGAGTGCAAGTGAAGACCTACCAGCTTGGCCATTAGAAGCAGGGAAGACTGCAGGCACAATGATAACCAAACAGCCCTGCTACCAGGAAAAAAAATCACTCAAATAAAACAGTCATTGCCTTTCTCCTTTGGTATTTCAGCTGTCAAAGAGATCAATCCAAATCTCATTCAAGTCAATAGACAGACTTTTAAATTCTTTTATTAAAGCTATATTAATTAATTGTATCTTAAGCGATATCTATATCAACCTACTCAGCAGGGTTATGTATTATTGAATCACTAATCGGATACAGATCACTAAATTGCAAGACACTGTAAGGTTAGCCTTCTCCCTGCCCACCTCCAGCACCCCATTTACATCCCATGTCCCCACAGAGTCCATGGAGAGAGACAGGCACTGAGCGCCAGGTCCCCATACAGCTTTTGCTACCCCTGAGACAGGGTCAATGCACCATGTAGCTCCCCGATTACCAAGGCACCTGGGGCTAGGACAGAGGTGCACTGAAAATGCATCTCAGCTTTGGAGACATAATTTCCAGCAAACATCACTTGCTTTGTATCAGGGACAGGGGTCACTGGGAACATGAAACCTATAGTACCAAATAATGCTGTACAGTTACTGGTACCAGATCTGGGACTTGGCCATTTGAAGACTTCCTTCATGCTGTCACATCACTGAACCAGTGCATACACTGGTTTCTAGCTGGTAAGCCATGCAAGTAAAGGGGGTAGGAGGTGAGCACAAATATTGACACAAGCCACTGAACTACTTGCTCATCCAAGGCCCTCACACATGACAGTTGCCTTGACTGTACATAGGTTCTGTGAGGCACCCTCACTGGAACTAAAAAAGTGCCCACATCTTAGAGGAATGGTAGAGAAAAGCAGCTAAGTCCTAAGCAGCTAAATACTATCTATGTTTATGAGTCCATAGATACAGGAGTCTGTGTTAAAAGTAAGCTGTATCAGAAGGAAAAGGGTGTGACTTTGTAATAGAACTTTGTGGATTTAGATTTTACTTTGAGAAAAAATTAAGGAGACCCTAAAAGAAACTTGCAAAATCTAGCTGGAGAACTCAGCACATGCAGCTTGCTCTGATTAAGATATGCTGAGAAACTAGGCAGGGTTGAAAGGAAAAAGCAAAGAAGGTTTTTCTTCTGTCTTTAAGATATGAGTGGCTTTTTATGCCACGAAGTTAATGTTTCTCCTTTCTCTTAAAAATGAGATTTTTAAGCAATCGCCATGCCTCAAGAAAGCTACATAGCCTGCTGAGGTGCCCGAGGCCTTTCGTTGCACCCCTGTGCAAGAACATGAAGTGATTCACATTGATGAGTAAAACTCCAGCTCTATAGCCTTGCAAGAGGACCTTGGGAGTATGGTACTTTATCTTATTTTCATAACTCATCATTATGTGGACACCGGAAAGCGATGGGGTTTCACATTCTCAGATCACGTTGAAGAGGTGCTGTGGGTAACTGCTGAGGTCTCAAGGCAGAGACTGGCAAGAAACACCCAGCCTTGCTTTGGGTTTCCCCAGCTGCTGCAAGCAAAGGCATCACAGGGTGATGGCAACGTGGGCAGGAAAGGCTGTGAGGAAAGAGTATCCTGCAATCTTAAATGTCTGCCAGTGTTTTATTGGTTATTTATTGAGATTGCTGGTGCTGTTATTTTTGCTTTGGTTGCTTTATCCTTCAGACATGTCAGGCCAAGAATATAGCAATGCTCTATTCTATTATTCAGTGCATTATGAGGGTCTTTATACCTTTTTTCTTGTAAAAAGCAAGGCAGTAAAAATAGGTTGATTAATTGACAATACCTTCCAAAAACATTACAATAACTTAGCTAGTTTCAGCTCTGCTTCAGAAGAAAAAAAGAAAAGGAAAAATTGTGTGGCAAAGTAGAAAAGGAACACCAATATCAGAGGTGAGGTGTTTTTATTAGTATGCCCATATTCTATTAACAGATGTCACAAGTTTAACAGATTATTCTACAGACTTCTAAGCCAAACAGGAAACTCCCTAAAACAAAGTGCAGAAAAAAAACCAATGGCGTTGTTGTTGCCCCTTGAATGATATGTCTAGATGATTGTTATTCCCAGAGCATCAATCGTTCTTATGTCTAACTTGATAAACTGCAGGTGCTTGAAATTGCTGCAGCAGCTCGAATACTGATACGCAATAAGCGTTCATGTCACATCTCCCCTGTCCGCTGTTAGCCTGCTTTTCCTTCATAGAAAAGACGATGATAAGGAGTCTCTCTGCACAAAGGAATTAGAGCCTCCATATGACTTGGCAGCTGTACCAGGGAGAAAGATAATACCAACAGGTGCAGAAGAGCAGAGTTCACAGTATCGCTGGTTTCTCCTTTATTCCACACATGGAGCAAAGCAGAATAAAATAGATCTTTTCTTTTTTTTTTCTTTTTCCTTCAGGACCCAAGTGTGAATGGAGGCAGCAGTGAGATGGACTTAAGTTTTTAGCTGGTCTTTTTCTCCTGGTATTATCAGACTGGAGTTTGGTTTGCAAAATGGCCTTTGGTGCAGCAACTATTCCACCCCACCAAAAAATCATGCTACATATAATTATAATTCTCAGAATAAATGTGAATTTTTTCACAGTCTGCTAATTTGCCTGGATTTTTTTACTTCACTGCAGATAAAGATACCTCCTACAAGATTTGTTAGCACTGGCCTTAATACATCCAAGATAATTAAACCAAAGAGGGGACATTAAGGGACCTAGTTAAGCATTTTTTACAGACCCATCTCCATGTTCGATGCTCAAAAAAGTTGGAGGGTTTTTTTACTTTTAAAAAATTATTTTTATTTCTTTAAAAAATTGCTTCCTTCCTGTATTGAAAAGCTTCATGGCTATAATCAGAAATTAATCATCACCACAAGACAAATCTATTTCCTGTTTTACAAAGCAGTGAATGCAAAAATAATACTCTTTTGAGACAGCCATGGCAAAGAGCAAAGCATTCCAGGAGCCAGACGGAGACCCTGTAAATGGACATAGCTGTACTGATTTCAGGCATCATTAGTACTTCTCCTTTCCAGACAGCCAAAGGGATTTGGTTCTGTTCCTATCAAAGTTTCTCTTTGATTTTAGCTAGGACAGGGTCAGACCTGATTGAGCTAATAAGCCTCAGTTTGGATTAGAAATTTTGGTGTTATTCCAATAACCTGCTCTGCCATGAATTACAAAGTGATGGCGCATATGCTGAGTAAGCAAGGGTGAAAATGAAAACAGGCTTTTATTTAGAACTTTCTTTTTTGTTCTTTGGGGACTCCATTAGCACTCTACAGCTGTACACAGCTTTTTACCTGCCTCATGTTGCAAATGATACTGCTTTTATGTACGTTCACTTTTCTTAGACACAAACAATCATGCACTAGAAGGAAATGCAGCATCTCCAGTGAAAATTGGTGTTTCTGTGCTCTGGTGGCATGGGTTCATGTCACGGTCCTAAAAAATCCACCAACTCCTCTCTCAGCTTCAAGGCACTCTTACAAAACCAGGAGTCTGAAAGCACATGCTATGGGATGTAGATTTGGGAGGCTGGCAGCTTTCTGGAGTCTTAAAGCTTATGAAAATCCAAATCCAAGCTAAAATGTATGGAATGCGAGCCCCGCTTCAGGGCTTTATCCAAACACACCGAGGGCAGTGAGAGTCCTGCCACTGACTCCACTCGGCAAGTGAAGCAAGCCCTTTGAGAGATGTGAAACAAGCCTGAAATGCTTAGCTTGTGAGATATATTTGGTTACAAATACAAGTTACCCAAATCCATGACTCAGAGGGGAAGGCTGAACTATGCAACCTCAGGGATAGAAGGTCAAGATGACACAGAGACTGCAACCATCATGCTGGCAAGTCGGCCCCGTGGGCACAAGCAGAGGAAAAGTGGGAAGGGAAGGACACCAGAGCAGCCCCAACCCTCAGTAGCAGAAGAGGAAGTCTATGAATAGGAATGCTGCATCTGATGCATTCTTTTTTTCTGGCACTGCTCCCTAGAGATGACAGTGTTTCCTCCTCCCTTAACCATGGCAGACTGCTTTTCATGTTGGTGGGAATGTCATTATGAGTGATTTTATTTAGGTATCCCTGGGAAGAAGAAATTTCAAATATAGCACAGCAACAGAGATTTCCTACCACAGTAACAAAGGAAGAGCAAGGAAATCTCCAACGTGATCAAGCACTTTAAATGTTCCAGGAACCAGGGATTGCTTTAGCATTGAGGAGGAGGGGGAGAAGCCCCAGTCTAGCAGTTGCCACATAAGTGGAGACAAGAGATGGGATTTTCTGTTCCTGCTTCACTGTGTGCTTAAGCATGTCTCAGGGCTATGAGGTGCACTTTTGTCTGCTGAATATCATTTGTCCAGCAGGTTTAATTCAGCAAAGCTGTAAATTATGCTGAGGTTTTGAGGAAGCTCTTACAGCAGCAATAGTAACCAGCATTGTTCAACGTAATGTTTGGGCTCCGCCTGAGACTGCACCTGAGAGTGAGGAACCCAAGGTGGCCTCTCCTTCCAGATTACCTTAAACACACCGCCCCAATGAGTGATTATATTTGTTGGCACTCACAGAAGACAGTGCATTCCTGAGCAGAAAGTTCAGTGCACAGAGGAGTCATTAGCAAGCCCTTCTGTGAATCCCTCCAGGTCTGCAGCAAGAATGCACTTCTGAAGCAGCTGCTTAAAGATCTGAGGGAAACTTGGCTGGAAGAATAGCCACATGATCCTCCAGTCCCTTGAGTGGTTTTGGCTTTCAAACACAAAGTCCAACGTGACATGACAGCCTTATACAACAAAATTCACCACTGAATGGATGAGCAATGTGACATGGTGGCAGTTAAACAGAGGGAGGGAGATGTGCACCCACCTTTCCCTTTCTTTCTTTATTGTCATTTGAAGTTTTTTAGCCTCTATCAGCTCAGATGGAAGTAGGAACATCCCACAGTGACCCTGGGTGTCACAAAGGACAGCACACTGGCTGGGGAAGGAAGGAAGGACAGGCTGTCTTCCCTGGCAAGTCACAGCATCCCACATGGAGAGCAAGTCCTGAGTGTACATGAGAATCACAGTCACATTGTGCTAGCACAGACCCACGGGATGGGCCACCTCTGCACTTGAGAAAAGTTCAGATGAGTTTGTTCCACCTCTAGCTCTAGTAACACCCCCCTCACCCCATAATATCCCTTTAAAAACACCTCTTGAAAAATAGCCCCTGAAAAAATATAATTTGCAGGTCACAGAGCTCAGCAGTGGGCTGGAAGAAACTGTCACCTTGTTGTGTGGCAATTGACTCCACTCTGCTTTTGGTTCCTATCCTTATACTTGGGAGATGACACCCTATCCCCACTGTGGGACACAGGTACAAATAGTAAGGCAGAAAGGAGTCGAAAATGTGGGGCCTGACACTCACAGTAATGACTTCTCCCTACCATAAAGCCAGAGCAAGATATATTTGCACTTACTCTAAATCCTCCTTTCACAGTCAAAGCAGTGTAAATGAATGCTAGGTCTGGTGGGAATAAGGACTGTTATCTTCAAAGAGATAATTTGATCCATCTAAACTTCTCAGGAAGTTTCACTGGAATACAGAAGTTTCTTTACCCCGAGACAATCTGGAAATCTCACCCTAGCAGTCATAAGAAAGTAGAAGACAATAACTAGATAATTCCTTGCATCCCAAAGTCTTGTATTTAATCATGGATCATAGTTCAGGTGACATATTCAAAGTTAAGTGTGAATTTCACATCAAACTGCAGACATTTGTTTCTTTTGTTTCATACAAGATAATTGTTAGATTATGGGTAATTGTTAGATAAAATAGTCTTCATTTATCAAAGTTCACAAAAGTTACTTCCCAGCAGAAATAGTTCTGAGTTAACAGGCCAACAAAACATTCTACATTATTAACTTTCTCTGACATCCATGTAGTTTGTATTTCAAAGCCAAATATCGGTTGTTTGAAAGGAAATCATACCTCAGGTGCTCAGACTTGTATCTCAACTGATGGCTTAGTAACCCCCCAAAAGAGTTGCATTCATTCCGTTCAAATTTCTTGAAAGTATTTGTGGAGTGTGTTGCATTCAACATCTTAATTTTCTTTTTTCTAATTTACAGATCTGGAAAGCAGTTTGTAGGTATATACAGAATAATCCCTTTGGGAAAAGAAAAACCCAAAAGTTTGAACTGTGGTTTGATTTCTAGAGTACAGAATACATGTCTAAAGAAACCAAATTCACATGAAGAGTGGAAAAGGTGTCTGCAACCTGTGGATGACAGATAAAGATATGTAAAGTGTTTGTAAAATTGCATAAATTCGTTCCTTTCAAAATGTAAGGAAAACCAGTAAAAGCTGCTTAGCCCAAGAATTACACTGCCTGGAACTGGTGTGAGATTTTTCCCTTGGAAAATAGAGACACCTACAGTTTAGGGTCATAGCCCCCCAAACTGATGAAATAACCTTTGTTGAATGGACAGCAAATGTTGGTTTTGTTATAAACTGGCTTAAGGCAGTCATCTGAGCCCAATCAGAGCAAGCACCTCTGCATACAGACCTATTCAAATAATAGGAACAAGGAATGCAGTCTGTTTAGAGAAAATGAAGCTACACAGCAAGGACCAGTGACAAAGAAAGCCTACAATCTCCTGCACCATGGAAAAAAAAAAAAAAGAGAAATGTAATTCTTGAAGGTCTGTAATGGGTGGGAATTGAGATTGCTGTTTTCTTTTCCTCCATGTAAGAATTTGATACCCACCAAGAGCTGGATACAGTACTGGGGCTCCCCTTTTGAAAAGTCATTAGGAAGCATGGAGGAAGTACAGAAAAAAAAACACAATTAAAATAATTTAAGGCCTGGAGAAATGCCTTGCTGCAAGAGAGACCAAAGGTATTCAGTCTGCTCCATTTTTAAAATAACAAAGATGGAGCACCTTCACAGAGGGAAAATATCTGGCACTAAAAGCCTCTTGAATTTAGTGGGCAAGACATGACATAAACTGATGGCTGGAAGCAAAGCCAGGTAATTTCAAACAGGAAATACAGAGCAATTTTTCTGTAACACAGAAAAGTCGTCACATTGATTAACTAGTGAAACAAACTATCGAGGACAGCAGCCTGGCAATGTCTTCTCAACTAGATGTATCACTGGGACATCTGCTTAGACAAGGCACGCCACTCAGTCCAACGCTTAAACTTGGGTAACCGGTTGAAATGTGCGAATGTGCGATAAAAATATGAGAGTTGGAGTCGAGAGCCCCCCACCCCCACGCCCCAAGTCCCAAACTCTGTGAAAGTCCTGCTGCACAAATTTCCTTTCAGTCCATAAGCTCAAAACCATTTGGGGTCAATTTTCTAGCTCAGGAAATAAATCAGTGTCTGTATCAACTGGAATTTGGTTTTTAGACTTTGGCTTTGCAGATACTTGATAACAACCAGGGAAAACAGAAATGGTTATCACAGTTGAAAAAGTTGTTTCAAAAATCCTTACAGTAATCTGTTCCTTTTGGACCTATAAAACCTTTAGGAGGTTTAGAAGGGGAAAAAAAAAAAAAAAAGGAAAAGAAAAAAAAAAGGGGAAAAAAGGCATCTAGTTATTGAGATTTTTTTTGTACATTTTCATGCTTAAAAAGCAATGCTTCTGCCAGCAATTTTCATTGAACGCTGTTATTTATAGAGCCACTTCAGCAATGAAATAGGAAGCTGTAATCACACTTTACATGCTCTGGCAGCCCTTGACATGGGCAGGATGTCTGAGAGGTACTGTATTCAGACTAGCTTTTCTTTTTTTTTCCCCTTTCTTAGTAACAATAAAAAAAGATAATAAAAATCTGTCTTCAGAGCTTCTGTATGAAAGGGGAGAACTCATTAGCTGAGAGACACACAAAATGCAAAGAGCTCATTATGCTTTTGCGATGAAGATACCAAGTTTAGCCAGACATTGTATTTTAATTGGATTTTCCAGCAGTAAGAACAGAAGAGCCTCAAAACCAACTCTCCGAGGGAATGAGTCTGCTCTTTCCCTTTGGGTCCCTGTAACTAATGGGACATATCCAGACCTTTATTCCTCCATCCCCAGTGGAGCAGATCTCTCACCCACCCTGCAGAGGAGGAAGCAGACAGATGATGAACGCTGGTGCCTTCCCACCTCGAGCTGCTGAACCTGCCAAAATGCCTTCCAATACATGAGAAAGGCTTTGTTATGTGCTCCTGTCATCAACCCAGCTCTTGTTCCAAACCCGAAATACCTCATCCCTTGCTTCTTCTCCTTGGGTATCTGCTAAAATGGAGCCTTTCGCTCCAGGGGAGCCGAGCAGGTCAGTGGGATTCACAGGCACTTGCCTCGGGCAGCTGCACTGCTGGGAAGGCAGCCTCGCTTTTCTGGGCAGGCTCCTGCTGCCTCGGTGCTCTCCTGCAGCACGAGCAGAACATGTCACTGACTTGTGCCTTTGCTTTAATCACTGCAGTATGCAATAAGGGATTCTGGAAAATGAACAGAATCATAGAATCATAGAATGGCATGGGTTGGAAGGGATCCCAAGGATCATAGAGCTCCCACCTCCCTGCTACTGGCCGGGCCACCAACCTCCAGGTCTGGATCTACACAAGGTTGCCCAGGGCCCCATCCAACCTGGCCTTGAACACCTCCAGGGATGGGGGATCCATCACCTCTCTGGGCAGTCCATTCCAGCACCTTACTACTCTCTCTGTAAAGAACTTACCCCTAATATCTAATCTAAACCTTCCCTCCTTTAGCTTTAATCCATTGCCCCTTGTCCTGCCATTATCTACCCTTTTAAAAAGCTGATTCCCCTCCTGTTTGTTGTGTGCTCCCTTCAGGTACTTGAAGGCTGCAATGAGGTCCCCCCGCAGCCTTCTCTTCTCTAGGCCTCTCTTCATAGGGGAGGTGCTCCAGCTCTCTAATCATCTTCATGGCCCTCCTCTGGACCCTCTCTATCAGTTCTGCATCTTTCTTGTATTTGCGACATTTCTTATAACGTGGTGTTGCTTCCTTTTCATACTCTGAATACAAATACAAATCTCAGAGGAGGCTGTTGTTCACATTACTGTGTGATATGCACAACAGAATAATCCATGTTGTAAGGATGTGTGGAAGTCTTATAGTCAAAGCCCTGCCCAAACCAAGGCTAATGTCAAACTGAATCCAGTTTGCTCAGGACCTTGTGCAGCCAGGTTTTGAACATTCCCCAGGATGGAGAATCTTCAGCCTCCCTCTGCCAGTTGCAGCCCTAACAGACTCAGTGTGAGAAAAAAATCCCTTACAGTCAAGCAGAATTGTTTCTTCTTACAGCTTGTGTCTGTTGCTGCTTGCCTTCTACTGTGCACCGCTGAGAAGACCCCTGCTCCATTCTCCTCTATAAGTGCCTTTGATTGTTGAAAACAACAAGAAGATCCCCTAAAATCAAAGCCTTCTCTTTACCAGGAGAGAGAGAGAGAGCCACAAGTCAAAAGCCTGCACATCAAAGATCTTATATCCCTGATACCTCCATGAGCATCAACTGGCAGGAGCAGCCTGAGGGAGCACGGGCAGGTGGTTAAAAGGGAGCCCAACGAGCCAGAACACATCACCTCTGGACATCTTGAGCAACCCCAAGAAAACATTTTAAAACCTCTGTCTCAGATCTCCTACATTTAAACATTACATCAATAAAATTAATCTCATCAGACATCTGAATTTTGTAGTGATTTGAGATTAAAATGGTCTTAAGCTGCAACACCATAGCAAATCCATCAGCAGCAACATTGCCTGGGGTCAGACAAGCAGTGAGTAAAATGTTTTGCTTTAAACTGAAAATGCACCCCAAGTACACGTACTCCTGTTTGCAGGATGCATGTAATGCAGAGAGCCTGGACTGCCAGTCCAGCAGTAACCTCATTCCTGCCTGCTTGAAGTTGAAGGGACTTTGTATAAAGTAAATGGCTTTGTGCTGTCAGAAGGCTCAGAGCTTTGGTTGGGTTGGGTTGGGTTGGGTTGGGTTGGGCTGGGTTTTTTGCAACTGATCAGAGAAAGAAACCTACAGGAAAATGGTTTATTGGGGGGCAATACCAGATTCCCCGTGTTGTTATTCACAAGAAATTAAACATCTCCAGAAACTTCTGCCTAAATCACACAAAAGAATAGGGGCACGAAATCACCACCATCACAGCAATGATTGGTAAGGGCTGCCTCATACCAGCTAGCACCTCAAGCTGGCAAAAGGGAAATCGTGAGCTGCGTGATGTCAGTCTTCAGAGTGTGGTCGTAGTGTGCTGGGTCTCACCCCAGAGCTGCCCCTCTGACCATCCTCACCAGGGCCTCTGAATCAGACCAGGAGATGGGTAACCACAGGGGCACCTACTGCAAAATTCAGTGCCGCACAGGAGCTCTTCCTCCCATAACTTCTTGGGTATTCATATCCCAAAGCTACTTTTGAAAAATATTTTGGCTGAAACCATGGTTTCCTTGAAATAAGAATAAGTTTATCCATATTGAAGTCAAAGGCAAATATTTTCTTCTCTGTACCTCTGGCAAAACAGAAAAACATACACTTTTGAAATCAAAACAAAGCTGTCTGTGGCTCCATAGTTTCAGCCAGGCTGCAATGCTTAGCTTTGCTGTGGTTCCTCTTTGCATACAAATGAACCAGTTTACTATTATTTAATTTGCTGCATTTAAGTCAGTGAAGCTGAAGCACATATGTTGTGGCAGCGCTGGGACTTAAGCTGTAAACAATAAGCTAATAAAGAGATGCAAAAAAGTGCGACAAGTGGATCAACAGGCAATATACAAAACAGGGTCACTGCTGTCATCCTCAGTCATAAAACCTTCTATACATGCAGGAGTTTCATTGGGAGCTTGGACATGTCACTTAGGACGATTTCCTTGCAGAGACTTTAGCACTCCAACAGCCTGTATGTCCATGAAAAGCGTAATGAAAACTGATGCACAGAGAACAGTAGCATAAAGTGGCATTCTTGAGGCATTATGACCATGCAACCTTTGTAAAGATACAAACTCTAAAATTATAACCATATATTTGGCCTGTATGAGTGCTAGAATGTGTGTACATATGATCAAAGATGTCCTGTGCCAGCCAAAGACAAGTGATCGAGTGACACACTGCATTAATACTTACCAGCTAAGAAATTCCTTCAAACCAAAAAAAGGAGTGTATGAGGAGTGTCCCCTAATACATCAGGGCCCTGCTCCACTTCAGACCAAGTTAGGTGTGATTAAGTGTAAAATTACTCCGGGTTTGTGATAGCAAATTACCACAGAGATCATCAGAAAAGAGTTTTCCTGGCCCCCAGCTAAAGCCCACATTGCTCCTGCAAAGCCTGGCAGAGAGTTTCAGGGACTTTATCTTTCTACTAAGAGCTGAAACATCAACTGCATTTGAGTGCATCACACACAGCCAGCCTAAAAGGAAGGCAAAAGCAGCTGTCAACATGGCCAAAGAGAGATATTAGAGAAATGGCCTCATAGAGAAGCACAACGTTTGTCCTGGTCTGGAAAAGTGCCAGGAGAAGGCAGGAACAGAAGCAGCACATTATGGTATCTCGTATATTACCTGCACTGACTCTGTGGCCCCAGATAGTAATAGCAGAAGACAGAAGTACTCCACAAGCTGCCTGTGGCTACATCTGTCTAAGTAGTGTGGCACAATAATGAATCTGTAGGGCAAAGGGTTGGCACAGAGGACCTGAACTCCACGCTATTACACATCCCAGAAATGTTTAGTGTGGTCTAGCCCTGGTCTGGTCCTGTGGCCTGAATGCACATCAGCAGTGAGAGCACACCTCTTGGTTTAGTTTCAGCCAAAAGCAATCCAGTTTGTGCACTCTGTGGCTGCTGCCCCACACGGACCAAAGCACACAAAGGAGATTCAGTTCACTTCTGATCCACATGAAAATACTCCCAGTGAGAATAGAACCAGCATCTGCAACTAGTCACATAAAATGAAGGAAAGGGAAATGTATGCAAAAATTAACATCCCACATCCCAGTGAGAAAAATTACCAAGACAAACTTACAGCTGTAACCACTGTGTTTTAAGAACACCTGAACAACTGTCTTCAAGGATGGACAGAGGCAAAGCATCTGCTCCACCAGGGCAGAGCCAGATAAAATTGTGTGAAAAAGTTCACTGCTGACTGGGTCACGGGAACCAACAAGCATGATGCACAGGAAATGTCAAGGAGGAGAAGAAAAAAATTCATTATCACACGGTGCTTAAATAAACCCGTTGGATTGTTCAGTGTATATCAAAGGCCATATTGTTCACTGAAATTACTCAGCTTCCCTCTTCAGGAGATAAACAATGCACAATTCTTGGGAGGGTAGGAGTGCCCCCCGATAGTCTGACAGACCCTCTCTATGAAATGCTAACACAGCAGGGGTCGCCAAGGATACAAACATGGAGCAACAGCCCTTAAATTCTTAAAACAAGTAAAATTTCTCTTTGTAAGTGGTTATGTGTGTGTGCCTGCCACATTTCCATTTTCAAAGATGTTCTTTCGGTCTAAATTCACATTTATTCACTCTAAAATCCTTTTGTTTCCTGTTCTTCATTTTTACTCAGCTAGGAAAATTGCTTGGAGACAGGCACAAGCACGATGTGCTACCTGCTGCCCAAACTTACATACACAATGGGAAATCTGCAGTCCAGCGAAACAGTAAACACACAATGACTGGAGAAAGGCTCCTTTCATCCCCTTCTTCAGTTGAAGTCAGGGATATAAAAGCGTTTGCAAAAACAGTTCTTCCACAAAACACGTGCGTTAGGTTGTAGGACTGTAATGAGGATATGTGATCAAGTTAGGATGTGGTCTGCAGAGAAAGAACCACGGCACTGCTGCTTGAAATGCAGCAAGGTGAAGGCTAAGGAACATCTCTGCAAATCTGTTCATAGACAGCTAAGGTCATGCTTACAGGCTGACCATCCCAGGGTAGCTCAGAGATACCTTTCCCCTCTCCCTGGGTCCTGTGTCATGGCTTCCCCAGTCTCTGAGGATTTGCAGCTCCTGCGCAGGTGAGGGTAGCTTTGTTCTCCACAGCTTTTGTTGGACTTTCATGGCATGAACATGTCCAGCCACCTTTTGAACCCATAAAAAAATGTCAAGTATTCACAAACTGCTGTTGCAAAGAACTCCTTGCCTAGGACACTTCGTTGGAAGTTTTGTTTTATTTGAAGGTTTTTTTTCCTGGACAACTATAGACATTCTGGTTAAAACCAAACCAAAAGAGGTACTATAAATCATCAAAAAGACCAAGGGCTTGTTGAGAATAAAGAGGAACTGGATTGCAAACTCTGGCCCAAAACTATATTTGCATCTGAATGTCCCACCAGCCCAGCATTTGAACTGACTTTGGATATTCTACTGCTGATATGTGGGTATTCTGATGCTGATCTCTACCAGTAAAAGCAGTTGAACCTATAACAGTTTCTACAACCTGGTCAACTATACCAGTTTCTGCCTATTTCTAGGGTCATGGAAAAGGAGACTCAGCAGTCTGTGGTCAGGGCATTCATTTCCTGTAAGATGCAGTTTGAAGTTTCTTTCTTCACTGGAAGATTGGAAGCCACTGGAAGCCCCATTGAAGGAGGACACAGAATCAAGAACCCAGGTTCAAAAGGACCTCTGGAGATCACCTAGTCCAAATCCTGTTCAAACCAGGCCTGGCTTCAAAGCTAGGTGAGGCAGATAAGACACCAAGGTAACATCAGTTGTGGCACCTGAAATAGCCTAGCATTTGGGCCAGGCACTCCCTGAGTACATAAACCCCCTGTGACAGAGGAGTAGGTTCCCAGTAGACTGTGGATCATGGCTCCTGGGAGACACGTATGTGGAGTTTGTGTCTCCCACAGCCAAGTTCATCAGCAAAAACACCAGGCTGTACTTCAGGAAGTCTTTCATCTGCCTCTTATTCCTGAATCATAAAATCATAGAATGGCATGGGTTGGAAGGGACCTCAAAGACCACAGAGTTCCAACCCCCCTGCCACGGGCAGGGCCACCAACCTCCAGGCCTGGATCTACACAAGGTTGCCCAGGGCCCCATTCAACCTGACCTTGAACACCTCCAGGGATGTAGCCCGTTCCAGCACCTTACCACTCTCTCTATAAAGAACTTCCCTCTAATATCTAAACTAAACCTTCCCCTCCTGATCTCAATATCAATGGCAAATGTTTTAAAGAGTCCCAGTTTTGAAGGACCCTAATTCTATGTCTGGAAGGTCCTACGCAGAACTGGGTATATCCCTATAAATCCATAAAATCAGTTTTCAAAAAAAATATAGGTCCTTCTGTTATCAAGGCACTTGTAAGAAGTTTATCCTGCACCCCATCCCCACAAGCCACCACCTGAAACTACACCCTAGGCTAGGCCCAGCCCACCCAGAAGGATATTTGCTGAAAAGAAGCCGGTGAGGCCCGTAGCAAACCAGGCCAGGCGAGAGCCAGGCCCCAGCACACATGACAGCAGCGAGAGCGTTTGGCTGGCGCTCGCCTCTCAGCTGACTGGCATAACCCTTATGTAAAATTCCTCAGATGTCGATGACCTCAGACCGGCATTCCTGGTTGGACACAGACTGTCTGAGGAGCAGCTGGAATGAGAACCCACTGCAGAAGGAGGTAGGGATTCATGAATAGACAGCTTCACACCCCCCGCCCCTCCCCCCCATTTCCTACACCAACCCTCCCTGACGCCCATCTCTCACAGTCTCCTTTGAGATGTCCCATGAAGAGCCATCCATGGGCAATGAGTTTTCCAAGCTCCAGCACAATAAAAGGTAATTGTCCACTACTGGCTACAGTTAAGTACTTTTTCTCCCGTGCTTCCCAGTTTCTTAGTATAGCATACCAGGAAAAATAATTTCAATGAGAAATTGTATCTGCAGGGTGAAACACCAGTATATAAATTAAATTACCCCCATTTGGCACATTATGAAATCTGAAAGTAAATCAAGCAAGAGGAGCATACAAGCACAAGACTTGAAATTTTGGGGGAAAAAAAGAAAAGTATTATCAGTTATAAAAGCAAGTATAAAACACCGGGACAAAAAACTAAGGGGGTCTTGCTTTCAACAGATTGTAACAAAATTATTTCATCCTTGAAAAAGTCACATTCATGTCTGAAGCTTGAGCCATGTTTGAGCGTATTCAAGGCCCTCCAAATAAGTTTTCTTGTGCCTATTAGTGAGTGTTCAGCTACCTCATTTCCCACAGAAGCTGTGCTGAAGTGCCTCTGCCTCTCCCTCCCCAGTTTTCAGGAGCTTTAACTTTGAGTCACAAAGCTGTCTGTCTCATCCACATATATCCTAAGGCTTACTTTGGGATTTTCTTTCCATTTTTTCCAATATTTGTAGCCAAGTGCCTGTAATTTGCCCACTGCCCTTCACAACTGCCAGGTAAAATTCCCCCTGCTACTGATGAAACACAGCAAGAACATTTACTTACCTAATCAGGAAGTTAGAAGATAAATAACATACTTTGGAAAGCATGGGAAGTTATGCCCAATATGCAGAAGAATTTTTTCACAGTGAGTGTGACAGAGCCCTGGCACAGGCTGCCCAGGGAGGTTGTGGAGTCTCCTTCTCTGGAGATATTTAAGACCCATCTGGACGCCTACCTGTGCAACCTGTCCTAGGGGACCTGCTTTGGCAGAGGGGGTTGGACTCGATGATCTCTGGAGGTTCCTTCCAACCCCTACAATTCTGAGAATCTGTGATTCTGTGGAAGTGCTTTGTATCTTTGAAAAGGTAGAATAAAACATTTTGCCAAAGCTATCAAGCAGGTAGAAACTATACCTGCTTTAAACAGCCCCCTTAACCAGAAGTCTTCCTGCACACATTCCTAAATATAAATGGCAAATATTCAAAAGTGCTTTATGGTATGAACATTACTGACTATAAAAGACACCACTTTGCCAAGCATTTCTGCCTATGGAAATCTGGTTAGCTTGGTTTAAAAAAGAATTTCTAAATCACCCTTCTATCATGAGATCTCCACAGTGTTGCAACTACTTCTGCAACAGGAATTCTAACAGGAACTAAAATTAAATGTCCTTGCAAAGAGCCACAATGACCAAAATTAACAGAGACTGTTTGTAAAGATCAATCACTAGGGATAGATGTGCAAACGCTGAAATGGCTCCTTTATAATCATATGATTATTGGGTGATGCCTCTACAGACAAAGAGAGATTGCCTCAACTACGCATACGCCTATAGGTTATGATTAATGCCTGACATCATAGGAAAGACTGTGGTTTAAGAGCAGTAGTAGTTTAAGAGTAGTTTGCGGTGCTGGATCCTGAACAGTTGCAATGTCTCTCCAATTTGTACGTAGTGCACCTTGAACACTGCCCTTTTCCCCAAGAAAATGGAAAAAATTCTTAACTACTTGTGCTGTTTGTGTTATGACTTTAATATAGCTTTCACAAAGCATTTTAACCAATCTGTCTCTTCTGCTCAAAAAGCGAATTCCAAACTTACAGACCTACACAGCTGTAACAAAAATGTATTTCTAGGACAAGCAACTATGAAGTGCGGCCTATCATCGCTTCCCTGAAAGAGAACCTCTTTCAGAGGGAAAATCACCCATAAACACCCTTCGGGGGTGTTCAAGGAACAGGGACTGGTGCCAAATGTCACACTTATGTTTCGCTTTTGATTTAGTTTCAAACAAACTCCCTTCCAGCAAACTTCAAGGCATCCCTGCTGGAGCAGCTCCTGCGCCGGGCAGCTGGGAGAGGCACTTCGCTGCGCTCGCCCTGCTGCTGCTCCTGCTCCACACAGAGCACAAAATACATCCCAGCTGTGCCTTGTGCCTCGTGGCACAGCCGCTTCCCTGCACAGTGATTAACAAATCCTTGCTAATCACAAATCCAAAAGAAGTCATGTAACCGTGTTGGCTTTCTGCTGCTGGACCGGGAGGAAAATGGATGCTTCAAGTCCTTCTGGTCTGATGACATTTCTCAAGGTTCATTATTTCAGTCAGGGAAAAGTGATGTCACCAACTCTACTCCCTCTGGAGAAGAGCTCTGTGTGGGCAGTGTCTGTGAGGCTGCTGAGAACTACAGTAGCTGAATGAGGCACTCATTCCCCAGATCCAAATCACTGGTGGCTGAGGTGCAAGATGAGATACCACAGCAATATTAACAGAAAGTAGTTTCGTTGGGGCTGAGTGGAACTTAATAGCTGGGAACTAATGAAAACAAAAAAAACCAAAACCAGCAAAACAAAGAAACCATGCTGTCCCTTTGTGTGAAGCAGACAGAGAGATCATAGCCCAGTCTATTGAAAAACAATAATCAATGCTGTTGTCAATTTTGAAATGATAAGGCTCTATTTAATTAAAGCAGAAATGCAGCAGATCAATTTTCTATGTTAAATTAAACTCAAAATTTCAATGATACATGTAGAAGAGGTGAAGTTCTCTGCTATGAGCTCTTCACGTCAGAGAACAGAAGTGGTTAGGGGAGACCTCAAGCACAGCATCCACAGGGTGGGGCTGGTAATTTCATAGATCATATAAATGCAACACTAATTAGCACACCCGAAAGAGTAAGTCATGTGCTCATGTAAGCTAGTAGAAGGCAAGGACCATCAAATGAGACCTCTAGAGTGTTGAACCAGTTGACACTGCAAGCCTCTGAAGTGACATAAGACCATGGAAGAAGATGCTCTTGATGGGGAGGGGAAGCTGGCAAATGGCAGGCAGACTAAAAAACCTGTGGAGGGCAGATGCCTCCATACCCTTGTCCTGTGCCACACAGCTGGTGAATCTTTTATGAGACTTCAGTAGCCCCTGGATCAAATATGTTTTGCACTTACCAAGGCTCCAATTTAAAAGTCAGACTCTCTGGGAAAGAAGTATAAGGCCCCAGAAATCCCTGCTGTGGCTGATGCTACCAATTATCAAAATCCCCTCTTTGGTACTTGTTTTACTCTTTTTTTTGTAGGCCCCTGAAATACCTCAGACCTTGTACCAAAACCCACTGAATGTTGCAGAAGGATTTCTGCCAGCCTAAATCTCCTCTCAATAGGTGCCATGAAGATGGCTTGAGAACGAGGTAATACACACGAGAAAACATCATCAATCAACCAGAAGATGCTGTAACCTGCAGAGGAGCAGGTTCATCCATTCATTTGCTCAACAGGAATACAACTTTTATTTCATTCTAGACTACTGGTTTTCCTCTAAAAAGACACCCCTTTTTCTGCCCTTCTTGATAGGAAAATGCCAGGTGCAGTTTTATTCCTGGAGAGACCAAAAAATTCAACACTTGCAACAAGACATCAGGTCTAGAATCAGGTCTGAAGCATGGTAATGAGAGAAACATGAAAGTCCAAATGTTGATTTATGGCTGAATACAGTGTTTATGTTCCACACATCTCGGAGTGAATGGATGATTTGGGCAGCACTATGCAGCTCTTCTAATGGATGCAGAATGTTTTCTTTCTTCTCTCAGGCAAATTAAAATATCAGTGGGTTCATTCCTCTTTCCTGTTTGATCTATTCCTAGCTGGACACACAGATTTTAGAGCGGATGATGATCCTACAGTGACCACATTAAAAAAGCAAACATCTGCCAACCATTACCACACAGTGGTTTCTGAGACAATGCTCCATTTGTCCTCGCTTAAGGCAGTGACACACACAGCGTGTGTCTGTCAGAAAACAGTGGATTATTGCAGAATTCTAGCTCCTTTGCCCAAAAATCGTAGGAAAGGTCATCCAACCCTCTGTACATAGATTTCAGTAATTTTCTGTTGTGAATAGGGAAGGTTGACCGGGTTTTGTAAAACTCTCGAAGAAGAAACTGAGTCATCACAGTACTGAGAGGCAAACTTTATTGCATTAGTAACACAATGTGGTAATATTTGCTCTTGTCTCAATTTCAGATTTATCCCCCCCCCCTTTGTTTTTAATTTAATGAAATAACCTCAACTGAATGCAGTCGCTACCCTTCCCCTAAATATATATATATATATTGGCTGTGTGGTTATTCTGCAAAAATAATTTGCTGAAACCCCAGCAGTTTAATCTACTCTGTGAGAGAGACAATGGCCAAATCTTAACTGTAAGAACCTGAAGGCTTTCTGCTGTAGCAGGATTTAGTAATAACTTTTAATTGGCAGTTCAAAGTTAATCCTCAGGGGAAAATGTGATCTGGCAAAAGCACCCAGTCACAGAAAGAAGAGGAAAAAAAAAGAAAAGAAATTCATTAGACTGTGGAGGGGTTGGGGTTTTTTTCCTCAGTCTTTCTGCAGCCACTGTTATTGGGAAACACTACAGAGATAATTGTTGCATTGTCAAGGACTATCAAGGCTCTTCTTACCTGATACATTTTATACCTTTTGTAGTTTATTTCTCTCCTGATGAAAAAGAGGGCAAAAGTTTAAATTCCTCCGTGCTTCTAGTAGGCTTTAGCTTTAACATGCCTTCTGGAGGAAAAATCATAGGCAAATCCCTTAGACTAATACTCTGCTCTTAGCTTTTTGTCCCTCGACGGCAGTTTCACATGTCCACAAGCCCCAGTATGTCTTCTGTTTCTACTCAAAGGCTTGTGGTGAGGAACCATTTCTCTTCCTAGCCTCCTAGATTTAGCTGTAGGAAAAGCCAATAGACGAAAAAAAAAAAAAAAAAATAAAAAGGAAAAGCCTAACCCAGACAAATCTCATTAACTCACCAGGATCTGATCAGTCCTCGATTTCAGCCATTCTGAGCTCTGTAGTTTCCCTTCTTTGTCCTAGTGATGTTTAAAACTAAGTCGTAGTGACCTGTTTAACACTAAGGAAAGGGTATGGATGCTTCAGGAGAGAGCTCTAAGGTCCAAATTAGCCTCCTTCCAGTAGATGAAAGGCTGCACTGAAAGCTAAGCTCCCCACAACCATCCAGGAGCTGCCCTCACCAAGCTACCAGGAATTCTGACAGCAACCTGCGAGAAGACCTACTACTTTTGTGAGAGTCCAGGAAGCAAATAAGTGTCTGTTTTCCACCTGTGACTGTATTGATACAAAAAGATGCCTACACATCAGCTGAACCACATCTCTTGGAAACTGCAGCTCTTCCACATCCGCTTTATATGAGTAAGAGATTTCATTCTAAATATATATATATGTATATTCCACATAAAACCATGCAGCTACATGGTTGCTAATCCCCTGACCTCTTGCCTTAAATTTAATTGAAAGCCAAAGGTTTGCAGCTAATTTGTACAATGTCAAGCTCTTGGGGAGTGGGAGAGTTTCGCCCTCTTCCTCCCGCAGCAAAAGCAGGGCTGAGCAGAACAGACCAGCCCATTGTTGGTCCGCAGACCGCACTCTGGCTCGCAGACTGCTCCAGCAAGATGATCAGAAAAATCACAACAGCACGTTACAAACACAGCCAACAGGAGTGAAATCCATGAGAAGGAATGCTTCAGAAAAGTCATGGGAGCACATACCTGCTTCCTTCATATTTTTATTAAATCATTTTAATTTGGAGATGTATTCACCCGAGCAACATCAGTGTCTTATCTCAACTCGCAGACCTAAATATAACTTTTTAAACTTAAAAGTACATGTTTTGTAGACCACCTAGCCCAAAAGGTTAATCCTCAACTACTTCCCTTATAAACAGATAGAATAGGTGGAGCAAAAATACGTACATTAAAAGTCACGGTAATTTTGAGCCCCTGGAGAATCTACAGTCTAAAGTATGTCAAAACAATCTTTTAAATATTTAATATTCTGGGAAAGGTTAATGTTTGAGACATTGGAAAAGGAAAAGTAACAAAAAAGAAACAGTGAATTTTATCACATATACCCACTGGGGTTATAAAATGCTGAATGCTCAGGTACTCATAAACATTTTCCAGAGACACTGAACTATTTGCCAAGTTTGACTAACTTTTAATACATATTATATTATTGCACATAATGAAACTCATCCTCTCAATGTAACAGAACTGCATTAAACTATTCTAGAAAATATTTCTTGTAGGAAAAAAAAAATTGTGGTTTACCTGCTTTTCTGAAGAATTCTTGAAGCGGTTCTTTTGTTTGGCAATAAAAGCCTCCAAAATGAAGGGGGGGAAGAGAAAGAAAGGTGCACTGATGTTAAAAATAAAATACTTGGTTGAGCTGAGGGAGCTGCAAGATGCCTGGAGCTTTCTGAATAGAGAGTTTATTTGGGTAAAGTGACTTTGTTGCTGTGGAATTCAGCTCAGTTCTTTGTAGTAAGCATCTCTGGATGAGGAGAGACTGACATTTCATCCTGTGCACACTCATAAATGAAGCAGGAATTCCCAGATTTGCCATCATGTGACTTCAGTGAGGAACTAGCACTCGACTTGCTCCCAGCAACCGTTACTCCCTGCCCAAATACGGCTCTTCCAAAGCCTGAGATGGTTGTAACAAGTGGCAGAGAGCGAAAGGGTGCACAGGTCGGGGCGAGCTTCACTGAGCAGACACTTCATGCGCTTCCCTGAGTTTGGGCAGGAAACAGGAGGAGAACAGAGAAAAAGTATCCTTGTTAAGATGCCACAGAAGTTATAAAAGAGCAGATTTACCAGTCCTTGGTAGGAAAAACTGGTTGTGCTTGAAAGGGTGGGAAAAAAATCACTTTTTATGCCATCAGAAAGTACTAAAAAAGATTATCCTGACCAACAGTCATTCTCTATACTGGAATTTCAAGGATTTACGAATTACACTGCAGTACTGAATGCAATGTTAATTAAGCACCATGCCAGCCAAACTCTTGTTGCCTGTACCAGACAAAAACTGATAAAAGATAATGCAATCCACACTCCCTATAGAGTATATGCCAACTGGAGAAACAGATGTTACATTAATATCATAGCTACAAGCAGAATAGCACAAAGGAAAATAATACAAAATTCATTCTCCACAAAGAGAATGATGCTATTGACATTTTGCCTTGAAGAACTGCATGTTATTAAGTAGTGATGATGGTTTCTGCTAGCTGAGCCTTCCTAAAGAAGCAATTGTTCTTGAAAAATGAGTAACCAGTTTTGACCTTCTAAGACTCAAGGCAGAGCTGAACACTTCCAGCTCCCTCAGGATTATCTGTAAGGTCATCAATAGTTATATCTCCAATGTTCTCATTTGATGTGAATCATGGGATGGACATTCATGACTGGTATCTTTGCTCTTGCTGCTGAGGAGAGGCGTTTTCCATACAAGTCTGGTGGAGAAATGCAATAAGGTGGACTATCATGTAGCTTGCATTAAAATGTTCTATTTGGGCTGTTGTGGTGGTTTAGCCCTGTCTGAAGGCCAGACACCCACCAAATCCTCTCTATCACTCCCCTTTTCAGCCTGACAGGGGAGAAAATGTGTATTGAGAGGCTTAGGTGTCAAGATAAGGACAGGGAGAGATCATTCTGCAATCAGTGTCACGGGCAGAACAGACTCAACACAGAATAAAGGAAAGAAATTCTCTAATTTATTGCACTGCCCTGCGCGCCCAGTGACACCAGAGTTGGGTAATGAGAAGTGCAACCAGATCTTAAAGCACCTCCCCCACCTCTCCCTTCTTAGCAGACTTCACTCAAGTCATGATTTCTCTCTCTTTCCAACCCCCATTGTGGCACAGGGAGGGGACGGGAATGGGGGAATGGGGGTTTCAGTCAGTTCCTCACAAGTTGTTTTCCTTCTTGGCCAGGGGGGCATTCCTCACACCCTTCCCCTGCTCCAGCGTGGGGTTCCACCCACAGGAGACGTCCTTCATGAACTTCTCCAACTTGAGTCCTTTCCTACAGGGCTTCAGCTCTTCACCAGCTGCCCCAGCGTGGGTCACTTCTATGGGGTGCAGTCATAAATCAAAGAATGTCTCTCAGTCTCTCAGGCCCAGACTGCTACAGACTGATCCCCCATGGAGTCACAAGCCCCGCCCCGCCACCCCCCAAGCAAACCTGTTCCAACATGGATATCTCTCCATAGGCTACAAGTGCTGGCAGAGGCTTGCTCCAACATGGGTCACAGTGTCTTCAGTATGTCTCCACCTGCTCCAGTGTTGGGCCTCTTCACGGGCTGCAGATGTCCTTTTCCATGGGACACACGTGCTCCACCATGGGTTTCTCCATGGGCTGCAGGGGCATCTTTCTCTCTGGCACCTGGGGCGCCTCCTCCCCCACCTCTTTCCTGGCCTTGGTGCCTGCACAGTTCCTTAGATCTTCTCACTCCCTTCCCTGGTGGCAAAAAGCAGCTGTTTGCATTTTTTTTCTCCTAAATGTGATTCCCAGAGGCGCTGTGACCCTCGCTGATGGGCTCGGCCTTGGTCAGCAACGACTCCGGCCTTGAGCTGGCTGGTGTTTGCTCTGTGGGGCCTGCAGAGAGCTTCTGGCTGCTGCTTGCAGAAGCTGCCCCTGCAGTACCCCCCTCCTCCACCAGAACCCAGCCACACAAAACTACAACAGCTGTTGTTGGAGATATTTGATTCTCCAAAAGTGAAATTTCAGTGTTGGTTTGCAGGGCTTTTTAAGTTCGTAGAACAAATGTAACAGATGCTTTTTTTATTGTAAAATAGATTCCAGTACAACCTGATTGTCTACAGACATGAAGGCTCTAGGAAGTTATTTACACCTCTCTAATTCAGGAAGTGCCTGGTCATGTTTTGTGAATGCAAATCTAATTATACCCATCCTCACTATCCCAAGACAGCTACTCCCAGACTGCTCTAGTGTGGCAATGGACCTGCCAGCACAAGACAGGCCTTTTTATTCAAAAAACCAATTTCCATTAAATTATCAATTTACTGATAGATTATAAATGTGCAGGTGTCCTCCCATCTAGCATTATGCAGACATGGGAATCCAGTTCTCCTCTCAAAGATTATTCTAATAACAAAAAAAAAAAAAAACCAAAAACCCAAAAATGTGGGAACACTTTCTTTTACCCTTTTACCTTCCTCTTCTGGTTGACATACCTGTAGAAGGCCTTCTTGTTATTCTTTACATCCCTTGCCAAGTTCAGCTCCAGCTGCACCTTGGCCTTCCTGACTCCATCTCTACACAAGCAGGCAGAATCTCTGTATTGTCCCCGGGCTGCCTGTCCCTGCTTGCACTGCTTGTGCAGTCACCTCTTGTTCTTTAGTTTGACCAGCAGGTCTCAACTCAACCACACTGATCTCTTCCCTTCCCTGGCCGATTTCCTACATCTGGGAATTGAGAGCTTTTGTGCTCTATAGAAAGCATCTCTAAAGATCTGCCAGCTCTGTTCCACTCCCTCATCCCCAAGGACCATTTCCCAAGGGGTCCTACTGATTAACTCCCTGAAGAGCTGGAAGTTTGTTTTGCTAAAATTGAGTGTCCTAACTACACTCCTTGCCTGTCCCATACCACTCCAGACCTTGATCTCTACCAATGCATGATCACTGCATCCCAGGCTGCCTCCAATCTTGATGTCACCGACAAGGTCACATGCATTGGTGACTATCAGGTCTAATATTGCATCCTCTTTCATGGGGGTATCTATGACCTGGGTGAAGAAGTTATCTTTGATGCATTCTAGGAGTCTCCTGGATTGCCTACAGCTTGCCATGCTACTTTTCCAATGGATATCAGGATGGTTGAAGTCCCTCAGTAGGGCAAGAGCTTGTGAATGTGAAGCCTCCTGTAGCTGAAGGAAGAAGGCTTCATCTAAGGGCTTTCCTTGACCAGATGGCCTGTAGTAGAAACTGTATTTAGTGTATTTAGAAAAGACTGCAAAGAGAACAACTGCAATGCTGCTCAGGTTGATTTAGGATTTCATGTCCATCAGCCCGTACAGAGAAGCAGGAGCTGACTGGAGTCTGGACTCACGTTGGATCATTTTTCTGATACTGAGTTTTGAAACTTCTCAGTTTCCAGAGAGCTGACCAGAGCCAGGTAGCAAACTAGGCTTAGTCCTGGTTTCATTATCTATCTTTTCAGGGCAAAAATGGGGTTACCAACACCCCCTATAAAAGCTTTTATGGAGAAAATTCTGGTTTTGAAGCTGAGATATAAACAAATAAATAGATAAAGAAATAAGATCATAGCCAGTGTATTCTAAGCAAGCCCCTGCTGTAGAGGAAAGACTTATTTCTCAGCAGGGAGGAAGGTGCCTGCAAACGGGCTGGCTGTTGTGTGAAGCTTGCGTAGCTCAGACCAACAGAAGAGCTTTCGCATTCCTGATGGATTTCCCAGGCAGAGCACTGCCCACCCAACCCCAGGGGCTGGGAGTGGAGGGGGGGCAGAAGGGAAGCACACTGGTTGTGCCCTCCACCAGCGGAAGGGGTGAGTCCTCCACCCATCATCTCATCCCCTCCCACTGCACTGCCCTTGCTGTGTGAAAGACGGGTGTCTAGCTTAAGCGCTCTCTTACACTTCAAATGAAGACAGAGACAACTCTAATGGACAAATCATCCCAGTCTAAAGGAGGGAGGGGTTTGTGTCAGCAAATTTTAGGGGACTATGTGAAAGCTGAATGTCTAAACTCCCACTCATAGTCCCTGGAGAAATGAAGGGTCAATGCAGTCAGCAGTGTAAGAAGGTTCACCTGGACCACAGCCAGCTGCCCACTGTAGATGAAATTAAAAAAACTCTCCAGACTGTACTGACTGTGACTGATTAAACCTCTGCATCCCAAAATAGGGAGCACAGACACTGAGTTCATACGTGGGCACCTTTGCCTTAGAGACCTAGATTTAGGAGGGATGAAGCCTTAGGTGACACAGTTTAGCAGTCTTCCAGAGGGAGATGACCTGGAAGAGGGAGATGCCGTTGCAACAGCTCTTTCTAACCAAGAACAATTTGATCTTGTTCCCCCTAAAGCAAGTGACCACAAACCCCATCCTGTAGCTGTTCTTCTGTTTCTCTGTTTGCTGGAGCTGCTGTCAGCAGATGCCCACCAGCAGATGCCAGACAAGCCTGAGTACAGCTGTGGCTGGGCTCTTCCCTCCTGTGTCTCTTCTGCTCCTTTCTCCTCCAGTCAGCATTTTTCTATTTGTACAGTGCTGGCTCTTCCTCTTGTTTCCTACTCCTGTGAGGGCCTGGGTCCAAGTGAGAGGAGATCTGGAGGGAAGAAAGATGGTGAGAGGAGTGGGAGCGAGCAGAACTGGTGACAGCACCAGGGCAGTAAAGTCCATTTGCTGAACACCAGCCCAAAATAGTGTCACTTTTTTTCAGACAGGAAAGTCAAAAGGTAAAAGACATCGGGCAGGGTGGGGAGGAGACACAGGTGGCAGTCTAGTCTACTCCTGCAGACCATCTAGCTGCAGTGAATGTGGCAACTGGCTGGCTTCTTCTGCAGTTACTGAAGCAGAACAGCATAGTTCTCCAGCAACACTGCTGGCTGAATTGGAAGTTGGGTGTTGATTTGCCATCCTGAGCTGACCATCTGAGAAGCCTGAGCTGAACGAACCAAGTTCAATTAACCAGCAAACATAAATGAAAGATTCACATCCTGGAGCACACAGGAACAGGCAGCCTCTCCTGGCAGGGCTGCAGCAAGGAAAACCAGAGGAAATCCATCTCTGACAGACAGACAGAAAGAGATCTTTTTCTTTCAGGGTGGGGCTAAGACAGTACCGGTGGTCCTGTCATTCAGCTCTCAGAGATATTAAACAAACCTGGCCTGCACTCTCCATGGCTACTATTGGGGGTCTCTGAGTGTTCCATATCAAGATACAGCTTCCATCACACCCATCAGCCCAGCACCAAGTGTGCCCCACCAGAAGCAGGAGGGCCCACAAGGAAAAGCAGAACACCCATGAACCTTAGATCCTTGCTTACGGCACGCCACCGCCAGGGAGACATCCCAGCCGTTGTCTGTGCCTGGATCCACCGCAAAAGGCTCCAAGTACCAGGTCATGGGATGTGGTCAGGGAGGGATGCAGATAACAATGGTACCCTTTCAGCTCTGGGCCCTGAACAGTAGCATTCACTGCCTGCCCAACACAGCTCACAGTCCCAGCTGTAGCCGCTGGCAGTCACAGCCACCCCACACACCAAAGCCTGCCCATCTTTGGAGCTGATGGACATCTATACCTTGCTTCAGCGGCAGAAGGACAGGAGACCAGCATCCAGGTGATACAGAGAGGGCTGCTAGGACCATGATATGACTTTCTGTATAAGAAGATGCAATTACAAGAGCAAACACCCTTTTATGCACATCAAAACAAGCATGAGACGGTCCTCATCGCACAAGAGGAGCTTCATGTTCAAAAGTCATCCCATATCCTTAGGGTTTATCATAACTCAGCTGAGGCAATTACAAAGATAAATATCTGTGTGGATCTCTCATCTACATAGAGAAACAAATACCCAGTGGCTCCAAATTCTACGTCTCTGCACCTAAGCCAGTCTTCACATCTATTCGAGAGCAACCACATCTGCCCCCTCTCCACTTCCCCACCCTGAGAAAAATAATTACTCCAGGATAGTTACGTGGATGCCTATGCACAGGGAAACCTCAGTCTTGAATGGGGTTATGGAGCATAGAATGCCTCTAGCAGATGGGAAACTGATTTGCTTAAACTGGGAATATGTCTGAATTTTTCATAGAAGAAAGTATGTGACTGCTCTGATTTTTCAGTAATGTTTATTAGTGGTTCACAAGGTTTTTTCTTTCCATCAAAGTTACATATTCCTCTCCCATTTTTTTGGCCATGTATGTGGAAACAAGCTCTGCACCATCACCAGGGGCATCCTCCAGGGACCATTGTGGCCTTGCGTTTCTAAGTCACGTGGAAATGCTCATCTCTGAAGGGTGGAACTTGTCACACAGGGTGCTGAGAACCACTCAGTGTTGGCAACCCAAAGTCCATCTCAGTGGGAGGAAAGCATCGTTTCACTTTATGAAAATTCATCCCTCACTGTATGAAAGACCTCCATCATGACAAAATCCCACCCCTGGATAGCATACCCCCTTCTCAGAGCAGTCTGTCATCCCTAAGGTGGTTTTTCAGGTTAGTTGCTGTTTAACCCAGAGCACAGCAACTCTCACAACACATCAGTAGCATGGTTATTATGTGTTTAGGAGCTGCTGTCTTCTCCAGGCAACAGACAAAGTAGTGAAAACTCATGAACTGACTCCAAGACCAGCCACATTGGAAAATGAGTGCTCAGGAATTGCAACTCGCTTCTTCCCTGCAAACAGCAGGAAAGCTGGATCTAGGATCTGGTGGGTAGAGGGGGCGCTGGCTACCTCTGCAAACACTACTGCCTCAGAGCAGTTCGGATGCCATAACGTAACCTGAATCTCCCCGAGGTGCCACTGAGCAGCTTCTGTGACCATCTCCCGCAAGGCCTTAGCAGCAGCACTTGTCACCAGTCTGGAAGAGATGAGAAGCCAGTAGGAGCGTTTGTACCACTCCCAGATGGAGAGAAACAGCTTGTACAGCAATCTTTCAGATGAAGCAGCCTGGAAGCAAGTTGTAGCTTCGGACTTTCGTCCTCCCCACTTCTCCATCCAAAGCCTTACATAGACAGATATCCCAACGGACACTTGGAGCACAAGCGCCATTTCTGCAGCCAGCTACTGTAAACATATTTGCTCCAACTGTTCTCCATTAGTCCTCTCTGCATTCTCCAACTCGCCCATCTTTGTCAAATAATCCCCAGACCAGTGTTAACTTGCTTAGGAGGACAGTTCTACTTGCCATGGTTTCTTGGCCGTTGCTACGCTGACCATGTCCTTCCCGACTCTTGCGACATGGTGTGACACAAGTAAGCATGGCCACCTTTTGCCTACTCTTTCCTCTTCCCCCTCAGTGCTCACTACTTCAAGGTTACTTCCATGGACAGACATAAGCTACACATTTTGTGGGACCAGTGAACATTGGTGCTGTTTGTCCTTGTTCCCTTTTCGGGGGGGCAGCCTTTTCTAGGTGGAATGAGACAATTCCCTGCAGTGCACCGCTGGGCAAGAGCGAAGCCTTGGCTTCATCAAAGAAATGAGTGTAGTGCTCCTACGAGACCACTTCTATCAATGCAGCCTATGTGATGAAATAGCTGTTCTGTACGACACAGGAACTTTGATCTCCTGACTCCCAGTCCTGTGCCTTAACCACAGAAGGAGCTTAAAAATCTCCCACAGTCTTCTCCTCCCCTGGCCATGCCTATACATGAGGATCTTAACACACTGCAAACTGGCTGGGACCAAACAAGACCATCTTGGAAGCAAACATCAAAATGGGTATAAACTATCTTTGTAGAGGGTACTTTAAAGACCCCAAAGGATACTAGTGAGCTTTTGGAACAGCGGCCCTAGAGACAGAGGAAATTAAACAATTGTCTACTTTGCTTGGACAAAGTAGACACTTGTCTACTCCCCTTCTGTTGTGGGGTTGTTGAAGGTCAAAGAATCACAGAATTGTAGGGGTTGGAAGGAACCTCCAGAGATCATTGAGTCCAACCCCCCTGCCAAAGCAGGTTCCCTAGGACAGGTCACACAGGGAGGCGTCCAGATGGGTCTTGAGTATCTCCAGAGAAGGAGACTCCACAACCCCCCTGGGCAGCCTGTCCCAGGGCTCTGTCACCCTCACTGTGAAAAAGTTCTTCCGCATGTTGGTGCGGAACTTCCTGTGCTCCAACTTGAGGCCATTGCCCCTTGTCCTGTCCCCACAGACCACTGAAAAGATGCTGGCTATTTCCCCTTGTGTCCCACACTTGAGATATTAAGATCTCCTCTTAGTCTTCTTTTCTCAAGGCTGAACAACCCCAGTTCTTTCAGCCCAAAACAGGTACCAAATGGTGCACAGTATCTCACCAAGACTCCTTGATCCACATCCAGAAGCTGATTCATCAACTGGAGAGTCAGGGAGTGATCAGCAGAAGTCCCATAGAGAGTGGAGGCTGACAGTACTATTATGGCCGGAATGAAGTCACACCACCTACGAGTGTTGCAGTGCTGGACATGTGGAACTTCAGCATGAGCTGGAGTCAAGGCAGCCAGGTAGTACACCACAACTGGTATCACTACAGCATTTTTCATTTCAATCTTACTCAAAAAGTTTTTCCACTTCAGGAGGAGTGTTCACATGTTGCTTGCAGCTTTACCTACACCCCGTTTAAGAGGTCTTCTGAGTTTACTTATATAAGAACATTACAAAGGAAGGAAGAGCATCAAAACTCGGTTAAAGGAACCTGTCTCATCTGTTAACTACTAGGTGAAAGCATTTGAATAGCTTCATAATTTGTGTTTGACAAAGCACACGGTTGTGCCACAAATACCAAGTGTATCAGAAAAAAATGTAAGAAAAGTTATCACTTGGAAATTATGGAAATAACTTCCTCAAAATGGATCAGTTCCTGAAGCTGAAAAGCCTCTTTAAAATAGTGGTAAATACTTCATAGAACCATACAATGATAGACTAGTTTGAGTTAGAAAGGACCTCAAAGATCATCTAATTCCAAACCCCTGCCATGGGCAGGGACACCCTCTGCTAGAATAGGTTGTCCCATCCAACCTGGCTTTGAACACTGCCAGAGAAGGAGCAGCCACAGTGTCTCTGGGCAACCTGTGCCAGGGCCTCACAACCCTCACAGGGAAGAATTTCTTCCTTATATCTAATCTAAATCTCCCTTCTTTCAGTTTAAAGCCATTACCCCTTGTCCTGTCACTGCACTCCCTGATAAACAGCCCCTCTCCAGATTTCCTATGGGAAATCCTACCCCTTTAGGTACTGGAAGGCTGTAAGAAGGTGTCCCCAGAGCCTTCTCTTCTTCTCCAGGCTGAAAAAATCCAACTCTGTCAGCCTGTCTTCATAGGAGAGGTACTCCAGCCCTCTGATGATCTTCAATAGCCCTCCTCTGGACTTGCTCCAACAGGTCCATGTCTTTCCTAGGCTGGGGGCTCCAGAGCTGGACACAGTACTGCAGGTGGGGTCTCACCAGAGCAGAGTAGAGGGCCAGGAACACCTCCCTCAACCTGCTGCTCATGCTGGTATTGATGCAGCCCAGGATGTGGCTGGCTTTCTGGACTGCCAGTGCACGTTGTTGGCTCATGTTGAGCTTCTCATCCATCAACGTTCCCAATTCCTTCTCCTCAAGGCTGTGCTCAATCCTTTATATGTCCAGTTTTAGTTGTGCTTGGGATTGCACTTGGCCTTGTTGAACTTCATGAGGTTCACATGGGTCCATCTCTCAAGACTGTCAAGGACCCTCTGTATGACAGCCCTTTCCTCCAGCTTGTCGACCTCACCACACAGCTTGATGTCATCAGCAAACCTGAGGGTGCACTCAATCCCACTGTCCATGTCACTGACAAAGATGTTAAATTGATGGGTCCCAATACTGACCCCTGAAGAATGCCACTTGTCACGGTCTCCACTTGGACACTGACCCACTGACTACAACTCCTTGAGTGCAACTATCTACCCAATTCCTTATCCACCAAGCGGTCCCATCTGTCAAATTCAGGTCTCTTCAATTTAGAAACAAGGATGTGCAGGACACTGTCAGATGCTTTTCACAAGTCCAGGTAGAAGACATCACTTGCTCATCTTTTACCCATCAGTGCTGTAAGCCCACTGTAGAAGGCCACCAAATTTGTCAGGAACAACTTGCCCTTAGTGATGCTTTGTTTTCTGTCACGAATCACCTCCTGATTTTCCATGTGCCTGAGCAGTTTGCAGGAAGGTCTGCTCCATGACCTTCCTGGGCACTGAGGTGAGACTGACCAGCCTGTGGTTCCCCAGGATCTTCCTTTCTCCCCTTTTAAAAATGGGGATTACTGCAGTCAAGGCTGCCCTTGAGCTCCACATTCCCCACCAGCCCTTCCTCATTGGTGAGAACAAAGTCTAGTACTTGACATAGAGGCCTCTCTTCCAGGAAAACTAATCACATCTTCATCTACTTAGTCATTCTTTAATTTCTCCTCTTTTGTACCTCTGAAAATGCACACCGGCTTGGGAAGAAGCATTAATTGTCATATCTTGGCCATGGGTCAAACTTTCATAAGGAACAAGAAAGGAGAGCAGCTTCCTATGGCTGCAGCCATCCTGAGTTTGTGCATTCTGGTCTTAGTCATTGCTAAATGGGGTAACAAAGTTCAGCTGACCTCCAAGATGGAACCACACCAGAACCTTTTGCCCTCACATGCTGGTAAAGTCATCACAGTGAAACAAGGACTTGGGATTTCTAAGGACTAGATCTTCTAGTTCTACTTAAAAGTCCCTTGCCCCGTCCCCGTTAATGTTTGTCATCAGTAGTGAGCACATGCAACTGCATATTTCTTGTCACTTAGTGCTGACCCACTCACAGAGGAGATCCTTAGCCCACGTTAGAGGACAACAGAGGACTCGGTATTACCAGGTGCACGATTTCACATCCTCCAAAGAAACTTCTCAAAAAGCTTCTGCTGAGACCTTTTTGAGGTCATGGTGCCAGTGCACCAGACCTAAACTAGCTGTTCAGAGCTTATCAAGGACAACCACAGTCAGGAAACAACTGAGACAATTCTACTCTGTGTTTCTGTGAGATCCTTGCACAGTCTTACTCACTGGCCATCAGATGACTAGACGAAAAGCTGAAGAACGGTGCCTTGCAGATATACCATCAGCATCCACATTGGAGATGAACACTCCAGTCAGCACCATCTTTTCCAAGGAGTGGGAGCACCAATTCACAAACAGTTAGTGTGTTGAATTCCCAGGTGCCTCGCCCTGTGGCAGTTTTCACTGAGGACATCACGACGGAATAACCTTTCCACCAAAATCTCCCACCCTTAAACCCCACTCTAGTAAGAAAAGCCTGTTGGCATTTTTAGTTAACACCATAATTTTTAACTCTAAGATTCATCAGGAGATTAACCTGGAAAGGTAACATCTGCAGGAAACCACACATCCATAGTTTCTTTAAACCCACAAGTGGGAATACTTTATCAATGAGACCTTTGGATCCCACTGCTTCCCTTTTTTTTCTAGAAAAGCAATGCTTGGTTTATTTTGGCACACTGTCTGCCCATGGAGATGCTTGCAGGGCAGGCAAGTGCCTACACATACTGGCCCAAAGACTTCTTTGACTAGTAAGGAACAAATACCATGATTATAAATAGGACATGTCCCCTGAACTCCCTGATGGGACTCGTTGATCTTCTCTCCTTAATCACAGGCTGTTCAGGGACCATTAGGCAGTTTTAGAGGCATCAGGCATTTACCCAGGCAACAGAGTAATTTGGAGCAAAGGAAGGCATTTTTCTCTCAGTCTTCTGCAATTTCATTACAGTAAAGCTTCATAATATATGAAACCACCGTCTTTGGTTTTACAGGGAAGTAGCATATGAGAGAGGGAAGGGAGAACTAGCCCCCCCATTCCTCATTTGCCAGGAATAAGGGATACGCCTCTAAAAGCCATGTAAGAGCAAATCCAATTGTTTGACCACTTGGAACAATGGGTTTTTTTCTGAGAACAGCTGGATGCTCATGTAATTAGACAATCTTTTTTTGTTAGAAAAGATCATTGAGTCCAAGAGCACTGCCAAGTCCATCACCAAACTGTGTCCCTAAGTGTCACATCTGCACATCTTTTAAATACCCTCAGGGGGTGGTGACCCAACAGCTTCCCTGGGCAGCCTGTTCCAGCAGCTGACAACCCTTTTGGTAAAGAAAATTTTTTTCATAATACTCAACCTAAACCTCCCCTGGCACAACTTGAGGACATTTCCTCTCGTCCTATCAGTTGTTTCTTGGAAGAAGAGACCCACATCCACTGGGCTCCTCACAAGACTTGTGCTCCAGATGACTCACCAGCTTTGTTGCCCATCCTTGGACACGCTCCAGCACCTCAATGTCCTTGTAGCAAGGGGCCCAAAACTGAGCCCAGCACTCGAGCTGCAGCCTCACCAGAGCTGGGAGCAGGGGGACAATCACTCCCCTAGTCCTGCTGGACATTTCTGATACTCAGAAATGTTGTAAGTCAGGCCACAGGTGCCAAGTATTTAGTGCTGTAAAAGAGCGTCTGAGACACTTCTGTTCAGCTGGCAGCTTCAAAGCCTTTTACACAGCTCACTAATCAACTACATAAACTGTGTCTTACACAAAGCACACTTCCCTTTTGCTTTTCTTGGGAGAAAAACACTGACATTCTTTTTCTTTCCTAAGCAAGTTATAAAACTTCTTCATGTTCCAGTAGCTCACATAGTTCCTGAAACGGGTTCTGCAATTCAGGAATGGCAATTGAACTCTGCCTCAGTCCTTGGGCCTGTGGCATTTGGGCATGACGCATCCATCACATCTCCTGAAAAGCTGGCTACAGCACCTCTTTGATCAAGCTGGATGCCTACAGGGCTCCAGTGTTACCATGGCAAAGGGCAGCAGACTACCACATGAGCACTTATGGACTAGATTCTCCACCACTGTACCTCAGGAGAAACTCAGTTCAGCAGTGAAGATGAAAGAGGTTGCTTAAGGTTTTGGGGTTTTGCATCTTTTTTGAAGGCTCAAAAAGAGACTCATAATTCTTCATCAGCAAACAGAGTGTGTGGAGGGCAGGGCACAGGCCTGGTTTCTGGCATCTCCAGTGAGACAGAGGATCAGGACAGGAACATTTCTTGCAAGAGATCTTTAGCACTAGAGGCCTCTAAAGCTAATGAATTTCAAAACTTTGACATCTCAACAACGTTAGTGCTTTGCCACAACTAAATCTAATCTTCCTACTTTGAATAACTAGTGCACAGGCTGTGCAGTAACATGTAACACCCGCCCACCCACCACCCAACTTCAGTGCAGAGTTTCACAGAGCCTTGTCAAACCGAGTATCGCTTTTCAGGGATGACACTCCACACACCTGGGGTCATGCTCTTCCACTTGTAGAAAGCTGGAAAAAATCCCTTAAAATCCCTCTAAAGTGTTTTTTTTCCCCTTGGGTGTCCAAGAACAAACGTCCCATTACCGACATGAGCAGCACTAGGAAGAACTGCCTGAACACAACGTACCTACTCGCTACCATTAACCATTAGACTCACTCTGAGTTTACTACAGCTCATGTTCTGCCCGTGGCAAAGGCACCTACTGCGTTGGTGGAGCAGCAAGAGCAACGTTTGGCTGACAGCTGCAAAGGGCAGAACCATTTCTCAGGGAAGCACTGACAAGGCTCCCCCACCCATGTAACAGTTTCCTAGGGGAGCGGTCACAAGGCTCCTCCCACGTAACCATTCCCTAGGGGAGCTTTCACAAGGGTCACCCCATGCAACCATTCCCTAGGGAGCCTTCACAAGGGTCACCCCATGTAACCATTCCCTAGGGGAGCTCTCACAAAGCTCCCCCCACTTAACCATTTCTTAGGGGAGCACTCACAAGGCTGCCCCACGTAACCATTTCCTAGGGGAGCTCTTGCAAGGCTCCCCCTATGTAACGATTCCCTAGGGGAGCTCTTGCAAGGCTCCCCCCACGTAACCATTCCCCAGGGGAGCTCTCACAAGGCTCCCCCCACGCAACCACCACCTCCCCACCAAAGAGCTCAAGAGCACGGCGCTCCTCCTTTCTGTGGCAGAACTTTTATTTGGAGGGAAATTATAACTTTCGCATTTACATGGCACGAAGTATATACAGTACACTTTCCATGAGAAGAATTATGATGCTGTTCACAGAAAGGTATCAAATTGGAGATAAATAATGCTTAAGCTAAAATATACAAACCAGGGGTGGAGGTGAAACTATTGGCTGTTTTCATTATCTCTAGAAGAATTTTGAGGAATAATGTTAATTCCATGTTCAAAAAATTTTAACAAACTTCTAGTAAAGTTAATTGAAATATTTATAATACTATTCAGTTGTTGCACAGTATTTCCAATATACAATCAAGAAGATGCACGGAACACAACACTTAATATGAAAAAAACCTATTGCACCCACAATTTGAAGGTTTCACTGCCTTTTGGATGCTGCACTACCATATTTATATAAACATTTACAACACTTCAGTAAACACAAAGGTTCTAAATGTAGTGCAGCATTATGGGGGGGCCACTTTCAGCTCTTAAAATAAATGTTAAATGCCCATATACTGTGCCATTTATTCTAAGCTGATGGTTGAAGCTGTAACCCTTAATTCCTATGTGAGTGGCAAACACACTTTCCCCATGCTCAGAAGAAGATTACCATCCCCCTGACTACATACTCTATACTCTGACACCTAAACGGGTCCTTGGCTTCACTGTCATTTTGGCGGTTTGCCTCAGTGCTTGTAACAACTATCCCTTTTCTTAAATTATTACTATTATTTTTAAAATTAGTGTCCTGTTAAGTAGTCCTGTGTAGAATCTGAAGCAAAGGAATCTGCGTCTTCATTATCAGAATCGTCGCTGCTGTCATCAGCCGCTGGCTCTCCCGTCAGCGCTATGCGGGCGTAGTCGTCAGTGTCTATAGACTTGCAGAAGTGGATGGCATACTTCAGTTTCTCCTCCAGCACTTGCTTACAGGAATACCTGGGCAGCTTCAGGAGAAAGAAGCAAGTGTAGGACTCTGGAAGGAAGTGGTCTGGAGGATTGTATTTATCCAATACCTGTTGAAAACAAAAAGCATCACATTTTTGATTCATCATCCAAAATACAAACAAATGTCAAAGTAACACTTGGTATTTATTTTTTTTACCAGTATATTAGATTTCTGATTCTGATGCCAAAGAACAGTAAAATAACAATGAAAAGACCGAACCCACTTTCCTTACACTAAGTAAATAAATAAACCCACACTTACATGAGCTGCTTTGATTATGAAAATGTGGTTGGGAACAATCTACAAAGGATTACATTACCTCAGCAAATACCAAAATATGGTCTGAAGATTGTGGGGTTTTTTTGATTTAGTTGAAATGGTTACTGAGCTGAATGAAATGCTCAATAAATGCCAGCAAAGAGAACTGATAACTGGCAGTGGGAAAACTATCAGAGAAACAAACGGCTGGGAAACGAAGCGATCATCCACTTGCCCAAGTCAAGAGAGAAGCGTATCTAACGCATTATAGGTCTCTGTTGAACTGTTGAACCTGCAATGTAACACTGTGTAAACAGCTCAGTGAAATCAGCCTGTTCTCTTGTTGTGTTATGCTACTACTTCTCTGCTACCAGCTTTCTAAAATAGCCCCCTACACCCCACCCCATAGGCCTTACCTGAATAACAAAGTCCCTCCCCCTGAAGTCTGCGATAGTCCTGGGCAGCCTTGTTCTGCCCCAGACAAAGCGCAGGAAGAGAGACCGCTCTGTGTTGGAGAAGGACTCCATCACCTCCCAGAACCACTGTATCAAGGAAGCAGTGGGTTCGATGCCTTTGTAAGTTGCTACAGATTTCAGAAGGTGAAGTGGAATATCCGGGCTTCCACAGACCTGAAAAATAAAATATAGTGATGGGCTACAAGAGTCTGATCAAATCAATTACAGGCCAGTTGTTCCCTCCATCCCTTTACAATGTTTAATCAGCTTTTACACTGACAGAAAGAAGACTCAAATATTTGAAGAGCTGCACAGTCTCCTATTACAATAATACTAAATATCTTCCCACCAGGTGACAATAATGAATTTTCTTTCCTATTCTTGAATCACAAAGAATTGAACATTTTACTTGGGATAAATTATCTCCAATTCACCTCTTCAGTCCCTGTTTTGTGGTGGGTTTTCATTTTGCTTGTTTGTTTCTTCCAGAAAGAACTCATTACATTACTGGTCAGCAATATAGCATTTTCTAGCCCTTCCTTGGCCAAACTGTTTGCAATCACAGAGCCATCGTTACAAGTAGTATTTAACATGGGTTTTAGATTAGTATGATGTAAGTGAAGACTCTCACTCCAAGTTCATTTGATACAGAAAGCAAAGCAGAAACTGATACCATAGTTTCCAGTTCGTATCCCGTGAAGAGCGAAAGGAGAGGAACTGGAACAACACGGGCCATCCCCTCACGAACTGCTGCAACTTGCTCGTCAAACTCATGAAGCCTGCAGAGACACCATTTCAGAGGTCCTGTGAATGCTGCTGTTATTTCTAGCAGTTACTGTAATGCCCAGGGAAACGTTAACCATTCTCCCCAAGTCTGCAGCTACGTGCCTTGGGGCACTTAATACACATTTAGCACACCAGACACCTACACCCCCTTCAACGCCAACCCATGACAAAGAGCAAGCTCAGTATGGGGAGATACACCCTGCTGGCGAGGGTATTTTATTTCCTGTATCATTCATGTGCTCTGCCTGGCAAAAACAAACCAACCCTCCACTTGGAAACACTGTGCTCCTGGGAAAAGAATGGCTGTGCTTTGAAGCTGTGTCCTCAAACACTCCCCACAGCAGACGGACATTGTGGTAAAAGAAAAGTGGATCTGCCCTGGAACATGACGTCTGAGGACAGGAGCTGCCGTGTGTTTCGCTTCCGCCCCATCCCTTGGCAAGTAACTGAAGAGATGTTCTACAGAGCTCTCGAGTGGAGCTGCACATCATTGACAATTCCTGTCCTCAGGCACCTTGTAATCACCAAAATAAACACAAATGTCAGACAAGCTTGGTCTTACGCATCCACTTTTTCACGTGGCTGCTATTCAGGTGCCAGTTCCTCTTCCAAGGGCTCTGCTTGATACTGAATCCTAAAGCGTATGAATGTTTCTCCCAAAGGGCACTTATTGGTGAAACGCTTGCTTTAGAATTGATCGTGCCCTTTGAGGGCAGCCAGGACTGGCAAGGGAACACAACCACTTCTTCAAAGGAATGTAACATTTCATATATCATTTATCAATTCCAAATAAAATCCCCCTCTGCTGTCAACAAAAGGTTTTAAATATTGGTTCATAACCACATACAGGGCAAAAAAAGTAAGAGGTACATTGTTTAAAACCTGTTACATTTATTGAATACATCTTTTCTGTCAATAATTTTAATTGCTTATTCAACAAACCTGTAGTTTATTGCCAGCCTCACGTATTCAGCTCTATTATCCAGTGTAATGTGGGTGTACTTGGAGCTCAACTGAATATCCTGACCACTTGCATTAGGCACAGTGAAGGGGAGGCTCATCGCTTCAAACTCTTCTGAAGTAGCTTCATTGTCTCGAATGTACATAAGCCCAGGAATAAAATCTTTATCCACCTTTTGAAAATAAACAAGTCCAAGTTAAAGTCAGCTCACTAACACTATAGAACACTGTCTCCTGCATACCAAAAGCACTAGCAAATGCCTGACCATAACCCCTCTAACTGAACTTCAGAGCCATAAAATGCCCTGTATTTTACACAACGTTTGATTATGCTGAGATGTGGAGGGGGGTGCACATGTTCTAGATTCTAATCCTTCTGGGGAACATTTGCCAAGAAACTGTATCACGTAAGAAAAGAAATTTAAAGCTTAAAAACAGTCATGTTTCTGAAGTCCAACGCTGGTTTTGGCACAAAAGGCATCCCCTCAGTGACAGATGACTGAAGGCTTTTACAGCAAGTGCATTTCTACACGGCAGCATTTGAGAAGGAACTCTCACTGGTAACAAAGACCTAAAGTCTCACTCTGCATTTACTGAGCCCAGTAAACAGGAATTGGATGTTAGTGACGTACAGTATGTGGGCAGAGTACAAGTATAGAGAAACCAGGGAAACCAATCACTGCAGGAAAAATTTGTACTAGTCTGCTTGCCTTCCGTAAGTTACATCCCACGCGGAAACGTCATACTTACCTCACTGAGATCAGCTATTGTTAGGTTCATTCCTGCAAGCTGTTTCCATACTGGTTCAGCCAGGTTGAGGCTCAGAGGGCTGCCAGTCCGGATAGCAATGCCCAAAAGTACACCTGTAGGTTTAAAAACATTGTATTTTAATTCTGTTGTTCCTGTTGTAAGTTTCCCACTATTATGATCATTTAATCAAGTAGAACGTCACAGTGTTGCCACAAAGTTACCAAGAAAACGAAACATGTTCATATGCAGAAGTGACTTGGCAGCTGGATTTAACAGGAAGCAATCTCTGTTCGCTCCAGATTCATCTCTTCCATTCGGTGTCACAATCAACAGAGGGGTCAGCCCATTCTGAAGCTCCTCGCACATTTCCGCTATGGATTCACTGTAACCTCCACCACAGTCATCCACAGATTCACCTTGGAGATGAAAAAGGGCTCAAAGTCAACTGTTCTCTCAAAAATAAATGAAGTATTGAAATAAACTGTATTTCCTTCCATAGGGATGTTAAGGAAACAAAAGTTTACTAAAAGCTGTGCTGTCAGCTGTGTTCATAGGAAAGCCCTTTATGTCTAGCTTTATATTTAAATATTTCTAATCAATTGTAAACGGTATTATTTAGAAGATTAGACAACATATCACAGTGTCAAAAACACTGTTTTGCCTAACACATTTTTGTATTACACACTAATTGAAATAAAATAGAGGCAGGAGAAGAAAAGTCAAAGCAACGTGATTCCTAAGTGACATTTTAGAATAGATCTGTTTTATATATCTTACATACAACAGATACAACAGCTGTTCAATCTAAAATGTTTTTCATCAAAAAGCACAAAGTGCTAGGTGAACTGTAAAGCAACCCTGTCAGTAAAACCAGCTAGACAGGATTATCTCCTAATTCAGAGGGCTGAAAAACCTGTTCAGGCTTTGCAGAACGTTTGAAGGGTTGTCCCTGGAACTTGAGGAGAATTACACACACTTTTTCACTGATCTTGAGGGGGTTTATAAAATCATTTTAGGAGGCTTTTTTACCTCCTCTTTAAGCAGCTTCCTCTGCTTAGAAGCATACATTGTTTCCCTATATCCATTCTTTCCTTCAGGTCCTCCAAAAAGGTAAATCTGAGGATAACTGTGAAGTTAAGTGCAAAATAGATGGGTGGGTGGAGAACCCTCTTACCAACAAACTTGACTTTCCAGACACGATGAGGAAGCAACAGGCTGTCAGGGCTAAAGGAACTCATTTTAGCACACATCTGTCCAAACACTGACTTGGTACCATCGGGCCCAGCCAGCCCTCCTTTACTCCTGGAGCGTTTTACCTGTTGAGAAAGGACACTTGAGCAGTCACTGTAAGGACATGCTGCAGCTGTGCACATCAGGCCCTAAGGCTCATATTTATAAAAGACTCGTGTTCAGTGAAGCATTTGCAGAGGTCCACAGTGTATCTCTGTGTATACCTGCACACATTGCCTGCAGAGAATGAGAACCCAGCTTCAAATTACAGCACTGCAGTATTTTTCAGTACCATGTAACATCCATCCCTTGATGAGTCACTCAGACTTACTACATATCCTGCTCCTCCCCCCAAGAAGACGAAAGCTATGAGGACCCCAAAACTACTTCAGAATCACAAGATGGCTGAGGTCAGGAGACACCTCTGAAGGTCATCTGGTCTAACTACTCTGCTCAAGCAGGGCCCTCTTGAGCCAACTTCCCATGATCATGTCCAGACAGTTTTCATGTATCTCTAAGGATAGAGACTCCACAGCCTCACTGTGCCAGTCAGTGCTCAGTCATTCTCACAGTGAAAAAGTGTTCTGTGATGCTGACGACCCTCCTGTATTTCAGTTTGTGCCCACTGTTTATGGTCCTGCCCCCAGGCACCACTGGAAATAGTCTGACTCCCTCTTCTTTGCACTCTCCACTTCAGGAATAGAAAACTAGGTATTAATGAGATGGCCTCTGAGCTTTCTCCAACCTCAACAGCCCCAGCTTTCCCAATCTTTTCTCATAGAAGAGGATGTTGCTGTCCCTTAATCATCTTCATGGCCCTTCATTGGACTCTATCCAGTATGTCCATGTCTCTCTTGTTCTGAGGAGCCCAGAACTGGACACAGTGTTCCAGATGTGGCCTCACCTGCTGTCAATGCTCCTCCTAACACAGCCCAGGACACCCATTAATACTCTTTGTGGCAAGGGCAATGTGGCTGGCTTATGTTCAACTTGGTGCTCACCAAGAACCCCAAGTTCTTTTCTGCAAAGCTGCTTACTGGTTGGGCAGTTCCCAGCATACACTGGTGCCTGGGGTTGTCCCTCCCCTAGTAAAAGACTTTGCACTTCCCCTTATTGAGGGGGAAGGCTCCTGTCAGCCCATTTCTCCAGCCTGACAAGGTCCCTCTGGATGGCAGCTGCAGCACATCATCAGCACCAGTACTTCTGATGCTGTGCACTTCTGATGCTTCAGATAAGACATCCATCAGATTTCTTATCAGTTTTATTGAAAGGCTGACATGGACTCAAGTCCTCCTTGTGTAGAAGATGCTCTGTATTAACAGAAGATTCAATGGATTGTTAAGAAATCGGGATGCCCAAGAAGTGTCAAATTGAGAAATCACCAAATCTTCTCTAGAAAAGAGGATAGTATGAGTAGAAGGTCTGTAAAAGCACTAGTTAACTCGCTTTTTTTCAAGCATCAGACCTAAAATATAAATTCATCCAGTGAGAAGAAAAAGGCAAGCAATCCCACCTGACCTGAATAGGTTGGCATGTCCCTTTGCTATTATACATTTAATTCAGTATTTATGTACCAGCAACACAGAATTTTCATTTAATCTGATCATTTAAATGCAGGAATGGTTACAATTTAACTTTTAACAAAGCCATGTAGGAACACCATCAAGTATTGCTGGCATATCTGCCAGCACCTTAGGATAGTGCTTGCTGACAAAGAGAGATGTTGGTATTAAAATTTATTAGGTTATTAGCAAAGAGTAAAACACTTCACTGAAAAGTGGCAAAAATTCATGCAAATGTATTTTGGCCTCAACTGGCCACAGGTGTTTTAGCCTTTTATTGCAGAGGCCTGGAGCACAGCATCTTGTGCACATCTCCCAATCAACCCCTTTAGTGACATAAGTATCCTGTGAAATCTGCTTCACTGAATAAGCTGAACAGGGTCAGATACAACCCTCACTGAACACATGCCCTGTTAAACACAGACTGTGCAGCATCTCAAGTTTTTAAGATATAGTTCCAGCCTTCTTGCTGATTAAATGACTTTCCAGAATGAAACAAGTTATTGATTAGAGCCCAAGAAGGATTTTCATAAAACAGTCTGCCATCAGAAGATACCTGCTTTTGGAAAATCAGCTTTTCTTGGACCAGAGAAACACAGCAGCTCAAAAGCAGCACAGTGAAGTGTGGAAGAATCAAGTTCAAGAACTTTCCCCAGTAAATAATCATTTTATTGCAAGCAGAACCATTGCAACAAAGAGTGAGAGGCCTCGAGTCAAATCTGTAGCCTGGTTAAAGCATTTTGAAATGATGAAGACCAAAATTTAAGGTCTTTGAGTCTGAAGAACAAAACTTTCTATTTGTCTCAAGCAGCCTGAGAGTACTCACTGAGATACTGGCCACCACGTGGGACACTCCCCAACCTATCAGCACTTGGGAGAAATTTAGTTTGAAAGCCATGTACTCAGAGACTAACCAAAAAAGTTTTAAAAAGGTGACAGTGTATTAGCTGGAAACAGCTCAGAAAGAGAAATACATCATATTAATGCAGAAGACAGATCTATGAAGAAACCAAGCACAATTTGGGCATATGTCATGAAATCAATCTCCAGAAGAGGTAGAGAATATCAGTGTGCTAATCAGAAGAGCACAGACACAGTCTCAGCCATACCTGGAGGTTTCAGTTACCTATCCTCAAACTGAAATGCTAAAAAAACCCAACAACAGGGCAAAAAGATGAAGAGTACAGAAGGACTATACTATGCAAGGTGACAAAAAGCACTTAGCCTGATCATTGTAGGAAAATGAAGGCTGTCATGAAATGAGTGTTCTTTAAAAGCACATTTGAGACTGGTAAGGAGGAATGTTATCTAAACTGAAGTATAACCCTCTCAAAAGAACAAATAATTCATGCATTGATATTCTGTGCCTAGGGAGGAGGAAGAAAACGATCCTTAAAGGGGAATTTCCTATATCCGTAAGTGTGGCATTTCCCCCACAACAGCAGAGAGCACTGAACCAGGAGCTCCTCTGCAACATGACACTTCTGAAAGTAGACATTCCCATTAATAAATGAAATTTGCTCCCTTTTAAAAAGGAGGGAATTCCTTTCAATTGCTGCACTCATCTCTTTCATCTAAAGGCAAGACATAATTTAAGAGCAGTGTGAATGTGTCTGCCTATAGGTCGTAACACACTGCCATCTGACACCACATGTGCTACACTGGTACTTGAATACTAAGTAAACCTCAGCTTACTAGTATGAGGGTTGGCAAGTAAACTTGAGCACTGGAGCCCCATCTGGACATGTAACTGTTAGCTCATCTTATGGTTCAGCCTTCAAGTACTCCTACTACTCCACCTCTCCGGAACAAGGCCAAGGTGCTGTTTCAGAACATTTCACTCAATAACCATACCCAAAAAGTCACATGGATAAAGCTGAATCAAGTTTGGTTTATTCTGCCCTGGAGTGTCCCAAACTGTCCCTGTGCATTCAAGCTCACCTTCATGCTATGCATCATAGTATAACACATTTACTCTCATGCTTATGCAATAAACATTCCAGGCTGCCACTCGGCATTCCACACCTTATGTCACACACCTCAAGCTCAAAAACTAGATAAAACTACTGTGTCCTACTATCACAAGGCCCTAAACAGGAAAAAAAAATCACAGAATGGCATAGGTTGGAAGGGACCCCAAGGATCATAGAGTTCCAAATCCCCTGCCACAGGCAGGAACACCAACCTCCAGGCCTGGAGCTACACAAGGGAAAAATGCAGGGCCAAGTACTATGTAAGGTGAATGTGATCCCTCTGAAGGAATCTGGTCCATGCAGGACATGACCTCAGGACAAGGGAGTGGTGTTTGGCTTGCTTTATGCCGCAAGTTACAGTGGCTGGTACATCCAGCTCTGGTACTTTCGAAGAAACCACTAAACACCAAGGTAAGCTGAGGAATTTCACTTGTTTTTTCAAAAAGTCAGTATCTGGAAAGCAACTTTAAACTAAATACTCATCTGTTCAGTATATCCAAAGAAAGATGAAGTGAATTGATGGCACCATGTAATATATAAACTAGAAGAAGTCTTGTGAAAGCAAAGGGACCTCAAAGCTTTGCTGCAGTTAAGCCCACAACTGTAAATAAGATTGAAATTCTGAATCAGCTGCTTGAGTCTGTGTAAAACAGCTTTGAATCTTTAATATTATAAAGGATCTAACAGCTTAAGAACGCACATGTTCACTCCCTGCCAAAGCTAACTCAAGAAATTGTGACCCGTACGCGCTACTCTAATCAGGCCAGACTATGAACATGGACATTTTTGGCCTTCACTTGACTTAATCTAGGACAGACTTGTATTACAGCAATATTGTACTTCCCCCAGAAGCTATGAAGAAGGGAAGCCCTGCAGCTACTAGCTCTTTTCTAGAATTCAATGACAGACTGAAGTAAAGAACTAGAATACAAGCAAAAGCCTATATTAATTCTCATTACTCAACAGTAGGAAGAGGACACTAAGCAGGAAATCAGTGAGTAGGTTTTGGGCTCGTTTCCTAAATACTTGGATTTTTGAATTCACACACACACACAAAAAGTAAACAAGAAATCCCAAACAATAAACTAAACCAACAAGTTTTTAATCACATAACATTACCACAGGAAATTTTAAATGCCTTTACAAAATGGCACAGAAGCAAAACCAGAGTCCAGCCCCAGCAGGATGTACTTCTGTTCACTAAGAGAAAACTCATTAGTCAAAATTTTCACAATTTCTCCATTCTAACCTTACAAAGAGTAGTTTTCTTATTTTTTACCATAATAAAAAAAAAAAAGAAAAAAGGAAAACCACCAACCACTAGTAGAGAAAATAAATGCATGAGGACTCTCAACCCAGGCTTCAGTCCATTTAAATGAAAACAATGCTTTACTATTCTACATTACAGAAGTATCTATGGAGAAAAGACATATCTGGCCTAAGGCACAACATTATGTTTTCTAACGTCAATGATAAGAAGAAAAAGCCCTTTTGTATCAAAGAGTTCTTCAATCAATATGACCACATGTGATGAGCAGCAAAGGACAAGAGTTTAACATCTTGATTTTTAATTCCATCAGGGGCTTCCCCCCACCCGGCCTCCCCCGCTTCACGTTCTCTGTTATGCAAGCAAGAGCTGAATTATTCATCTGTCCATTTGGAAAGGTAAGAAAGGCATCAGAATCACTCCTCTCTTAAATTATCTAGTGGAGTGAGTTTTGAAAAAGCAGTCCTTTGTCAAGCAGGACATACTGTGGTCATCTGAGTTTAAATAATTCACTTAATATTCCAAAAGTGGTCCACTCCTCCCAAAAAACTGCAGTGTGGATGAAAACACACTGAAAAGAAAATGAGCAGCCCTTGCTGTGATCCCTTCTGCCTTGTTTGATTCTCTGATAAAAACCTCAAACAGCTGAAACAAAGGGACTTGACAAACATGTACCACTGAGTCAGACATACTGATACTAAAATCAAAACTACAGCTTAGGATACCTGTATTCTGTTGAGCTCAACGACTGGCCCATGCTGACGATCTCTCACCATAGTTGCTTGCACAACTTTTCTGAAAGCTGCCTCCTAAAAATGAAAATACAAACCCAATGAAAACAGTGGCAAAACTGTGATTGGATAAGCAAGCTGCACGTATTTCTCAGGTAAACACATAAGCAGTTCAGGTCAGGAAAATAACAGACTCCTCAGCAGAATAGAGAAGCTGATCCTGCAATACTATCCTTCAGCAATTTCCTTCCAAGTACACCACAAAACACCAGAAAAGGTGTAACACCTACAAAGCTCTCTAGAAGAGATGGAAACAAGCATCAGAAATTAAAATAAACAAAAGCAACAGAGGATAAAGCTGCAAGGTGTTAGTTAAGGAACATGTTACTAGTGTTAACACCAGTCAAGTCTAAAACATTCAGGATTCTAGAGAAGTAAATAACGTCTCTCCTGTATCACTCAAAACCATGGCTTGAAACGTTGCATTGCACCCAAATTCAGTTCCTACTAAGTACCTAACATGCTGCTGAGTGCAGATACAAATTAGCTTACTCTAGAATAATATATGTGTATGAAGAATAATTAATGTAAGATAAAAAACAATCAAAAAAGCCAAAGATGAGATCATCTTGCTATGGAAGGCAATAAAAGAAACAACAACACAACAAAAAACACAGCAAATTTTCCATGCAAATTCAAGTGTCTGAGGTTCTCTCACTAAATATTTGCATCAAATTTTACACTGGCAGTTTCAAGCAAACATTAAAAAGATAATAATTTTAAGTCTTTAGAATATCTGAATGCAGACCTGACTTAAATGCCTAGATACAAATATGACATCACAACTTCTGGTGTCTGTTGAATGCTTGTGACATAAAATATGCCTGATACCCCATTTTAACTGTTCTGCAGACTCTTCAAGTACATTACATTGAATGTACCTCTTGCACACCCTCTCCTACCCTTAACATCACATACTTACAAGGCTCCCTCCTACTAGAACTAATACATAGAAGTGTCCTGAAAGAACAGACAGGATTTCCCTTTCCTTTTTTCCAGTTTAGGTTTTGATGAAAAACGTGTTGTCTTCTCTCAATCTGTGAAGCATGTGTTCTGCTGGATTGATTTATTTACACAATTTTAACTGCAGTCTAGAGGAAGAGATTGTGAGATAACACATGCTAAGAAACCTAGTTACAGGCCATATGTCTTATTTAAGGTCACACAAGACCAGCACCGCAGAGGGAAACTTCACTGTTTCTCTTTTCAAATATATCTCCCAGCAGATTTTGTCTGTTTTTAGAAGATCATTATTATTTGTTAGACAAGTTACTGTGACAGTGAGAAAATCCAGATCTAAAACTGATGATCACGCTGAAGGGAAGTCGTATTTTTTAAAGGCTTTCCATATCTGCAGTTCTGAGTAAGTGTTGAAGCCTTGAAGCATTATCTACATTTTCTCATGACTGACTTTACTTACAACTATAAAAATCTGAGATTGAACTCCCAGGCATTCTGTCTTCTCTTTTAACCCAGTCTAAACCAAATTTGAACCTGCACAGAGCTTTGGATCAACTAGTGCATCACCTGATCGTGACAACTGAAACATAAAAAGCAGAAAACAACCACTTCATACCCATCTTACTTTTTTTTTTTTCCCTGCATAGCACCTACTGAATACTCTAGAAGACTTTGGCTAAACTTTATACAGTAAATCTTCAGTTTGTGGTAATTATCAAGATCAACACACAAAAACACTATGATGAAGAATTAAAGAAAACATAATAAAAAGAATACATTCACGAAAAAAGAAGTCTGCACAATCAGAAAGCAAATATTTGATACACAACTTTTATAGCAAAACTGGGATATATAGTTCTAGTTTCTTCAGAAACATTTTAAACAGTTCATTTCACTTACAAATCACTCCCTGAAAAACATTCTGGTAAATACCTTTCCCTGTGATATCAGTATTCCCCGCAACGTGTCAAACCCAACTGAGGGTCCCTGACCAGTTTCATCAAGTCTTCCTTCAAGATCAAACATTGGAATACAAGGACAGAAGAGTTCTGAAATGTGATGCAACAGCAGAAGCCTGTTTCTCAGTGAAATGATGGGAATTTCCTGCAGGTGATTGTACTCCATAGGAACCTATGATAAAGCAATGATATCCAAATGTAATTACTATATACTTTATTAAACAGAAAAACAGTTTATAAGATTTGTAAGTAAACTTTGTGTTGGAAATTCACACATTTGCTTATTCAGACTGTCAAAACTTAATACACAGAGTTCAGTTGTTTATAAAAATTACTAATAGCATCCTTTTAACTGAAACAGGACAGACTATTCTTGCTATTCCATATTTCACAATTCTCTTTATCCACAAACAGACACATTTTACATCCTGTCATCACTACACCCAGGCATTATAGCTGAAGGAGAGACTATTCAAAAAACAATCTTCAAGCCATGAAGAACACCCTTGGAAGGCATGAGATTTTCACAGCTGGAATATGGAATTAAAATTCCTGCCAATTTCCCAACTGTGTCACTGTTCTGCACTGGATTAACAACTGAACGAAGAGCCTTTCTAAGATCAGAAATCTGGAACCCTTATTTGGAAATATGGAAGCAAAAGCAAAGGAACTGGCTCAAATTCAAAGTCAAATGAAACAAAGCACACTGAGCTTGTGCAGGGATTTAGAAACGAAGTAAGTCTACTGAAAGATCACTAGCATACCATGAAAAGTCAAAATCTAAACGCAATAAGCCACACTCCTTACCTGTGTAGGGAGCTTGCCAGCATTAGCAGGTTTGCTGGTTGACCAAGCTAAAGTATGTGCTGAGCCACAGGCTACTCTGTTGATCTTTTTGCCCTGAAGTGCTGCAACCAAGCGTGGCCTCTGGATGGCGTTAGTGGTTCCGTCGCCAAGCTGCCCTTCATCGTTATCTCCCCACGTATACACCTCCCCTAGAACAGTAGAAGTAATTAATTGTTCTGAAGCTAAGATTGAAGTCTTTTGCCTGCTTCTCTTTTTAATTAGCAATTATAAATCATTTAACCAAATGAGGCCTTGGACTGCAATCAAGACTTCCAGGACTGATGGCCACCCTGAAATCAACTCTTTCATGCAGATGCATCTTGGAACAACACAGGTAGGCCCATGGTCTATGCAGAGCAGCTAGTATAAGATGCATTTACTCATAGCTTGTATAATTTAAAAGTTCTGTTCCAAAACAGGAAGAAATGGTGGAGCAGAACAACAACAGATACACCAGGAAACAGCCTGTATTTTGTAGTTACATAGCAAAAAAAGCTGATATTAAAAAAAAATAATTTAAAAAAGCTTAACATTTTGCATGGGACAAAAGAAAAGATCCTCTAGTAGGTTGTATTACTAGAGAAGACATTAAAATGGGTGCTTACTATTGCACAATAATTGAAAAATACTTTTAAAATCAACCTTTTTCCTGAGCATTTATTTTCTGCAGCTATATCCTGTTTCACTAGCACCTATAAAAACACTCAGTTATTGTGCTGACTTGTTAACTAAATGTGAGAGTCAGTCTGCTAGAAAGAATATTCAGCATCTCAGCAATATTATTTGCGTAGTGCTTCATTTAGCAAGTTAAACACCTCAGCAGGCTCAGAAGACCCCGAAAAACACCCTAACCAAAACCAACTTAAAAAAAAAAACCCAAAACCAAATCCATTCATTCTATTCCTTGATTTGTCTGTAATTACCTTTGGAACTCTATTTTTCTTTGACCATCAGCATTTATGAAACTTAAACTCTTCATGTTTTATTAATTAAAAACCTTCAGTTGGGTTTAGGTGATCACTTTAAACCAAGACATATGCAACATCTGCCAACACAAAACACATCTGTGCACACACAGGACCAGCATTTTAACAAGGACAATCTACTAACAGTTGACTAAAAAGTAAAGTTCTGTTGGTGAGAATGAAGTAAATGAATTTCATACCATCTTCAGTGCAGCAAACACAGTGCAAAGAGCCAGTAGCAATTGCAATGACTTTCTTTCCTTGCAGTCCTTGCACTTGCCGTGGTCTTCTCACATGGTCATCAGACCCATGTCCTAACCGATGGTAATCTCCTTTGCCCCTGCACAGAGAAAGTAAAATTAACACACATTTCAAACCTGTCTTTTAACTGTGGAAGAAATGGAGCAACAGACAGTCTCTGGTATGTGGCCTGCACATGTATTTATAACCAGTCTAATACCAAAATATTCAACATTAATCATCCCCATCTCATATGACAGGGATGTGGTTCTTCAACCTCTAATACGCCATCCTACTTATTCTGTGTATTATATTGCTTTTGCAGGGCATGGGTTGCTTCTTTCCTTGTAAAGGGATTAAGTATTTGAAGCATTCATCTGCAAAAACCAGGTCATTTACCGACCTCAGAGACTGGAACTTTGTACAATTTAAGGATATCTCCAATGTCACACAAAGAAAAGGGCAGAAAGATGTTGGGAAGGTATTTTATTTACTCTTTTTAAACACTTAAATCTAGTAGTTTAGATTACACAATTTGGAATGGTGTAGGAACAATAAAACAATAAACTAAAATCAAATTCTCAGACTACAGCCATCCCAAGCTAGACAATTTTGATAGTATGTGAGAATCATTCATCTTCCACCCTGCATAACACTTCAGGCTTATACTTCTACAGCTCTTGAACTTCTGCATCTTGCAGTGGTCAATGCCTGGAATAAAAACCTCTGTGCTTAGGTGTCTAAGGCAAGTTACCTTGACTTTTCATTCAAATAGCACTATAAAATGTTCCCTGAAGAGGTAGATTTCATTACTAATTAGGACAGAGGAACTCAAAAAGTTTTTTGATGAGGGAGAGGATAAAAACAGCGACAGCAGAAGAACACTAATACCTGGTGCAGACAAGGTGACATCTGACACTGTCAAAGTAATTAAAGCAAAATACATACCATGTATATACTGCTCCAGATTTGGTAAGTGCCACTGAAAATTGTGATCCACATTCTACTTTAACCACTCCAAGGCCTGTGAGGGAATCAATCTAGGAAAAGAACATCATATGAAATCAAAGTTAATTAAAGAAGCAATAGTTTCAGACTGCACTGTCTGAAATAATATATATATATAATGTGCAAATGTGTGTCTATATGTGAACTTATAAATGAAAACGTGTATGTAGAAAAATTAGCAGAATTCTACACTTTCATCTTTCTACCATTTACTACTTAAACACTGAAAAGAAGGTCAGATTTGGCAAACTCTTGAAGATTAATCATCCCTTATACCTTGTATGACATGGATGTCATTTTGCCAAAATAGTAAAAATATTTAAACCTCTAGTACAGTCTCCCTATTTATTCTGTATGGATCCTTGTGCCATTTTACCATCAATCCTATGGGGCTGATGCTTAATGAAACAAACAAGCTGTTTTCATACTACATTACTTCATGGAATAAAAAAACCTGTTGCATGGGCCAGGCTGGTAGGCTTTGTTCACTTGGGAAGAGGATGGAGACACCTGTATCCAGGTAAGAAAGTGTAAGCCTGCACTAAGGATCTCAAACCCACTGTGCACAGGTATACACAGTGACACTCACATATATTTCTCAAACACAAACAACATTCGCCTTTATAGTAAGTGCTGTAGTTCAAATTAGATGGCTACAGGCATTTCATTTGTAACATAAGAAGGAATTCCAAGTCAACCATGCATTCACATGAAAAGTTTAATATGAAGTAAGGTTACTTGTCAACCAATCAAACAATTGAAACCCCTCTCTGGAATGAAATTGTGACTCCAGCAATATTATAGAAATTTATTAACAGAAGGAAGTAATGAAGATTTCTTGGCAAAATCTTAACTTTTGAGAGGAATCAAAATTAAAATGAGAGAGGTTGCTAGAACCAGCATAACTTTCTAGAGAATAAACCTTCATGTGCAACTTTAACAGTCAGCACAGAATGTAAAGACTTGTTATTGCAGCCTACAGAGTTCATTCTTCACAACAATCGGAATAATCCTGACATCACCGACGGGTGGGAGACCGTATATACTGCTAAGTTTGTCTTCAGTGTTCTCCATCAGCCACCACAAAAGAATTACACTCCAATACCTTCATTGGTACTTTACAGCCATCGCTGCCTCCTCTCCCAAGTTTTCCATAATCTCCATCACCCCAGGACCAGACTGTATCATCATCAGTCAGGCACAATGTCTGTGCATCTCCACTGCCACAGGCTATGTCAATCACACGGTAGCCCTGGAGAGCTTCCACCTGTAAAGATACCACCCATTTTTGTTCACAATAAGAGATTCAGTCAGTTTCAGAAAAGACAGAAAATCCAACTTGAAAAGGTCCTTCACTGGAACTACAGGTCTGAAACACCACAGGAACAAGCACGTAAAGGTACAAAGGGCTGTGCTCTTTTCAAACATGCAAAATTAAAACAAAATATGTATTTTGAATACTGAACTATTTTTAGTTGGTGATCTAGTGATTTTTATTTTTTTTAAAACCTAGAAAGGCAGGGAAAACAATTCATACAAAACACATAAGGTTATCAAAGGCTACATCCCCTTTAAACAATTTCAGGCTCTCTGAGTGAGTACTGTATGCAATAAGAAAAATAAATCTTATTTTCAATAGTCGTTTACAATTCTCTAGCACTTGCATCATAATCTGAATTTCATCAGCATCTTTCGAAATGCTGTCACCTAGTGATGAAGTACGGGATCTGGATTCACAGAGTAAAAGGCTGCTGACCCCACATCCATCACATCCTCCCCATTCTCTCCTCTACTTGAATTAGATTTATAGGTAGCACGATCCATCATCCAAAGCAGCACAGAACTTCACAACTCATCTACATTATCTATTTTCATACTAACCAAACATATGGAGGGGTGAAAAGTTGTATAAAGATATATAGGAAAGGTGGGTAGAACTTGGGTTTTGGGGGGGCAGGGGAAGGAGAACATCTGGATACAGGTGATAAGGTCCCAGAGTGGACTAAGAATGTATGATACCACGTCCCATAAATTCAAGCACTGAAAAAAAATTAATGCTTGTGTGAACAGTAACATGTGCACAGACCTATGAATAAAAATTACTACCATTCAGTTTCATTCAATTTATGTAATCTTATTCTTATGTAACCTTATTGTGTGTTGTATTTTCAGGAAGAGAACACTGGTAGCAAAACTAACTCTTATTTCAAAGGCAGGGCAGATTTCCTAATACCACTATTCTAACTTAAAGCTCTTACAGCTCACAGGAATACGACAGGCTGGATTACAACTCATCAAGCTCTCAAGATACTCATTCTTCCAACATGCAATACTGTGCAAGTTCTCAGATTTGCCACTTAAGAATCAAAATAAAATAACTATCATCTTCATCAATAGCTGGTTAACTCAACTTTCTTTAGCAAACAGCAATTAAGTTCTTCATAACCGCTTACATTAAATTCCTATTAATTTAGTAACACATCAGTATTCAATCACAAGCATTAAGAGTATTGTCAAGAAAAAAAAAAGCAGTTTGGAAGTGACTTAGTGACTATGACTGTAATGATCACTGGTCTATTTTCCAGTAAGTACACAATGAGGGGACTCAGTAGACAAGGAGCTCACTTGCTACTTTCAGTGCAAACTACTCCTGTGAAGGGGTGAAGTTAACTTCCTGGGAGGTGAGCTCTTTGATTTGGAGTTTTAATCTTCTATAAAATAAATTCCTTATAAGCTGTTTAGTGACCTGTCTCCAGTTTTGCAGCTCCACTTTTGCTTTATTGTTCCAGGCCACTCTTGTTTTCGAGAGCAACCATTCTTTTCCTACAAATACTGGTGACCCTTTGACCTTTCAGTTTTTATATGCAAAAAGCTAAAGGACTAAAGCTAAAGGAGGGGAGGTTTAGATTAGATATAAGGGGGAAGTTATTTACAGAGAGAGTGGTAAGGGACTGACACAGGCTGTCCAGAGAGGTGGTGGATGCCCCATCCATCCCTGGAGGTGTTCAAGGCCAGGTTGAATGGAGCCCTGGGCAACCTTGTGTAGATCCAGACTTGGAGGTTGGTGGCCCTGCCTGTGGCAGGGAACTGTGTGATCCTTGGGGTCCCTTCCAACCCAGACCATTCTACGATTCTATGAAATGAAGAGAGTTACAATTTGGAAGGTAAGAACTGGACTAAGGATGTACAGAACTGCAAAGGTTTCTTACCAGTTTAGGTTTTAGTTGGTCCTCACTGTCTCCATGTCCAAGGCGTCCATATCTCCCCTTTCCCCAGGTAAAAAGGTCTCCTGCAGCTGTAATACATGCACTGTGTGCTCCCCCAGCAGCAATGTCAACCACTTCTATACCTCTCAGAGACTCAATTACACGAGGACGATCACAGGGGCTGAAAGAAAAACATTCACCTTGACAAATCTTTTAGAATAGACCATTCACATTCTCCAATGTACAGCAAGAGGTTTTTAAAATGAGTATGAAGAAACCAAAAATAACTGAGTATTTGCTTTTGCTTCAGTTTAATATCCTAAAGATTTAGGTTTAATTAGATACTCAGAAATATTCTGCGATGCCTATGAAAGGCAGATGTATTTTACCATGTGTTTTATTACAGCATTACAGGTAAGCAGAAAGTACAAAACCACCTGCATTAAAGTCTAGTCAAAGCTAAGCATTTACCCCAGAAAATCAGTCCAATTTAAGGTATATTATCAAGTTTCTAGAATAAAATGTACTGTTGCCCCCATGGACTTCATTTTTCTTTTCGGATGAGAACATTATTTCTAACACAAGAGAATTTCTCCTCTAATGTAGGCAACAATGCCTGTGGAGATGACAAGAATAGTAGTTGTGCTCCCTAAAAGTGCCTTGAAGTTCCAAATACCTAGAAGACGGATGCCAAAGGAAAGCCACTGGACTTCAGCACATTCAGATGTGTTAGAACACAGTATCTAACCACAGAGCTGGAGTGTCTGTCTGAAAAGTGTTTTGAGATTCTCCAATTTAAAAATGTGCATTTCCACGTCACTACTTAACACTGAGTTCCACATATAGGCAGTACTCATACAACATTTCAACTATAGAGCAACTACAATAAGTAGCCATTAATAGGTCTTAAAAATTAGATTTCAAAGTGTTCCTTACCTTCGGTTTCCATGACCAAGTTTACCATCTTCTGCTTCGCCCCAAGAGTAAACTTCTCCTTCAGAAGACAATGCCAAACAGTGCTTTCCTCCTGAGTTCACTGCAACTTTCTTTATAAACACATGTTGAATGGACTCCAGTAAAGTTGGAGTAGAAACTGACTCTGTTCCTCCAATTCCAAGCCTACCACCCGCTCCATATCCAGTGGCATACAGCTTTAAAGTGAAGAAAATTTAATGTTGTTTACCTCCTGAAGAACATTCACTAGAGCTGTAGAGAATTCTTACTCAATGTGTATACTAGAATACAGCTAGAGGAAAGCCTGATAAAACAGTTTCTTACACGTGTCTATACCCTCTTCTGGAAAATAAGAAACATTTTTAAATATTTCACACAATAGTTGTGAAAGTATGGCTACATTCAAATCAGTTTTAACTGTCACTGACAATGGATTTTGTAAAAGTATCAAGAAACCATAGTTTTGTGTGGTAATGTTACAAAATCATCTATCACCTACAGGTCTCTTTCAAGCAGCATTAACTGTGGTTTTCTTTCTTCTGTGGAATATACATGCCTAAACACAGTTGCTTCTTCCCCTCCCATCCCATAAATATATTACTGCTTTTCACTCTCTTTTTGTCTATCTGAAAGTAATTTTCATCTGCAGAATGATATCAAGCAATGTCACTAATTTGTGAATCATTAACAAGGATGATACTAGCTGCTGAGGTCAGAATCATTGCAGTAGCTCACTAGATGAGCGTAACTGATATCAAGCTCTAGCTAGAGTTAACAAAAGAGCTGCCACCTCTATCAAAATAAACACTTTTCAAATTCATTATTTTTTTTTTGTTCCTCCTATTATTACCTCACACTGAACCTCTGTTTGGTACTCCTTTTCACTCAGGATGTAAGCACCAGCAAGTCAGATCCTGCAATATCTAATTTACAGGTGTTTAGCCAACTATGAGCAATTTCAGATTCCAATTACACCTCTCCCCTGTCAGAAAGACATAAACACCGTTGCATCTTACTGTCTGTCCTCTTTTATGGAACTCTGAGCATGTTACCTATATTCAGCTCTGTTTTCCAAAATCTGATCATAGTTTTGAATTGTAAACGAAGATGTGTGTCTTACTTCATGCATTTAATGCTACAGAACACTGAATTCCTATATTGCACTGGCAGAGTTGGTATAGTTGGGTTTCTTTACAAAAAAAACCCATCAACCACCACCTGTGCTATGCACATTAATATTTATTTAGCCAAACTCATTTTGACTGAGGATGAAATTTTTCAAAGGACTCTAACAATCATTTTTTGTTTCCTTACTTTCCCATCAGCAGTCACTGCAAACAGAGTCTGTTCACCACCAATTAACTGCACCGGTCTAAGGGTAGCAAGAGCTTCACACGGAGTTGGGACTTTGACTTTTGCCCCTTCGATCCCACCAAGTTGTCCTCTGTGATTATGACCCCAACCATAAATAGTTCCACTGCCTCCAGCTGAAAGCGTCCAATCATCGGGGCGTCTGCAGAAAACGCAACGAAACAAGCAAAATTAAGAGTCAAAACACAGTGCAGTTTATCATGGTGCAACACAACGTGAAACCAGTGACAGTTGAAAGAAATAACCTATTCATCCACTGGACAAGCTGTTCATCTTGTTCTCTCTTGAAGATGTCATGGCACTCATGAAGAACATCCATATTTTCATTGTCTGCCATTAACTCTCGGATTTTCTTTGCCACCTGAAAAATATTTTTGATTTAAAACATAGTCAAACTATCAATTTACTCTTATCACAGCTGGTATAAAGCACTTTAAACTCAGTATATCTTCTTAAATTAAACACTTTCATATGTGCCATGAACCATTTAAAATATTCTGGCAGTACCTCATCAAGGAAAAGGCGAGGTAACGGTGTCCTTTTATCAAGAGCCACAGCAACCCTGGATGCCATACAGTATCTTCGGAACCAGGCCCATTTGTGTGTCTCTGCACAGCAAGGGAGAGTGTCCAACTCCAGATCACAAGCGAGAGCCACGAGCACCTGCAGACAGTCAAAATACATTTTAGAGACACATAAAATACTTGTAATGAGGAGTAACATGCATTTGATGGAGCTGAACAGCCGATAGACCAGGGGAGCCTGAACACAGTCTCAAAAACATGTAAAGTATAAGGGGCATAAAAACCCCTTTGATGGGGCAGCATCAAGTGTACCCACACTATCTCACACGGTTATGAAACTAATTTTCTAATTCAACCTAGAAACTTTCACAAGCCTCCTGTGAAAAGCACTCCTAGATCAATTAACTTTTCTATATCAAACGCCATGTGCTGAACTTTTTACCTTCCATTCCTAAACTATCACCTTCACACCATTAAGCTAGTTTTGAATTAATTTTCATCAGGAGTCAACTTCAAATCAATATTACTGATAAAGACTGTGAACCATGCGTTAGTTCTTTCCTGTATAAACTTTTATATATTTACGAACTTTTCCTTAAGGGACAAGTGCTTTTGGTTTAACTTTCACTACACGGGAGGCTTTTTCAGCCTTGTGGTCCTCTTGCTCTTCTCTAGAATTCCTCAGCTTTTTCAATTTTTATTTTGAACAGCCCTCCTTTTCAGGCATTCTTATTTGTTCCAACTAGATGTAAATAAAACTTTCAGAGTAAATAAGAAACTAAAAATATAACACTCCCATTAGGACAACTCAGAAATCACTTATTGAGAAGTATAGTCTACTGTACTTTGAAGAGGTTTTTCTGACCTATGTACCTCTGCGTAGCAAGGTACTCCTTATTCTTTATCTGTGTATTTGATTCTCCTTACAGAAGTAGTATTCTGATTTGGTGAGAGAACGTTTCTGATATAGGACTAAGAGTTCACCACATCTCACAAAAAAAAATCCAGATGTATACTAATATAATTTGTTACCTTAAAGAAAGGGCTGTGGAGTAATTGTTTGCCACCTCTCACAATGGGGTCTTCGTAGTCAAACTGTCGCTGCAAAGCTTCTGGAAGGCCTTTAACCAAAGCAGCTAAAGCACTCCCTGTGAAACTCTACAGAAAACACAGAAGTAGAAAGTTAGTCTTACTGCATGTAGCCCAAGAAGTAAATTAGTCAGATAACCACGACAAAAAAATCAATAACTCTCCAAACTACAGTCAGTTACGTGAGCTAGTATTTCCATCTATTTCCTATCACAAAAGGGTTTCATTCCAGGCAATTCCAAACCCACATGGATACATTGCTGGAATTGGCAATGTCTTTCTAAAGTGGAGTAGTATCTTTAGAGACCCGTACAAGAAGGTTGCTCATTTGCTACACTACCATTAACAACAAAAACATTGTACATCAGGGCTAGCTTTTTAATGCTTCACATACACCTTAACATGAAAAAGGTGAAGAGGCCAGCATCAGCATCACTCACTGCCCTCTTACCAGCGCTCGAGTTTCTCCGTCATTATCTCCTAGAATCCGGTTGATGTTAATAGACTGGCCAAACTCTGTTGTGAGCAGTTTCCGTAGTCTCTGCAAGGCCCACATTCTGTGGCCAGCAGCTAAGGAAACATAAGCACACAGTTAAGTTTAATTACTTAAAACAGTCATTTTAATGTTAAAGAGACTTAATTTTTAAGATCACACCTACCTAAGGCACTCAGTTGAGCACAGGCTGCAAGAGAAGCTGCCAGGCGAGGAACTATACTCCTGTTGGAAGCAAAATTTAAGCGAAAATCCAACAAACATGTAACCAAATCCATTGAGGGACATGAAAGAATGCAGCGATCCGAGAGAAGGTCTTTAGGGCCTACAAGAAACACAGAAAGCAAAAGAACAAACAGGAAAAATAGGTGAGGAAGATTTGCCCTCAGAGTGAAATGCATCAGAACACAGGCAGGATTTAGCTGACCAAGCACAGCAGTCAAATGCCAGTCTGCATCTGAATTGATCCATTCCACCTTCCTTTGAAGGGACTGGAAGAGGCATCTTCATGACATAATTCACCTAATTCCAAATCAAAAGAATTTCAGAGGAACTGTGCCTCAAAGTTTCTTCCCCTCAGCGATGAAGAGGCAAACTAGAGTGATTATACAATACTTTCATCTCTTCTCTACGTAGAAGTACACCTCTCAGGACTTTGTAAAAAAAATTTCCCAAGTATAAATAGAACCATGTTCTTAGCCTGAATATAAGCAATCTATTGAATTTTGGCAGGTAAATATCATGAAATAAATCAACTGTGAAAAAACAGGTAAGTTAATCTTCTCTCCCACCCTTCTGTAAGCTTCATAGCTGATACCGTACCTGCAGCTGGCATGATGGGGTAAACAGTGAATCGCCATCCCCATCCATTCACAGAGCCATCACTGATGAACTTCCACTTCAGTTCATCCCCTGGGATTCGCAATTCACTAGACCAGTCTGACCACTCCCGACCTGTTACAGAAGGTAATAGGAACACGTTCACCTATACTGTTGAGCCAATGCAAGCCACTCATCAACAGCAACTTTCCCACCAGGGTTATATATTAGAAACATCACATAAATGCATTCAAGAGGGGAAAAAATGCCCAAAGCAGCTATGTGAAGCACATGAAAATAACTATATCATTGTTACACTACCAAAAACGTCTTAAACAGTTCAACTTGCTAACAGACACCCTCAGGACTTTTAATACCATGGTTAAAAGACAGTTATTAGATCTGACTAAAATCCACTGTCCTATTTTCAAATTATTTATTCATATTACAAAAATATATAACAACTTATACATTAAATTAAGCTTTACAGCTTTTGCCAATTAGGAATCCAATCAGAACTACCTCAGTAGTGAAACACATGCGCATCTGAATCAGTCTGGGGAAAAATGGGTCAACGGTAAAAGACCCCATCATGGCTGCTCAGAAATGCTAAGCACAGGCAGTAACTACCTAGACCTTTGCACATGATGTGATGTTTGGATAGGTTCACCGTAAAATCTGATGAGATTAAAAAAATTCCTCTAAAACCTACTGCAAACTAATAGTGCTTAAAAATGAAATCAGAGATAATAGGATAAAAGATGTGAAGATTTCATGTAGTTTCATGTACACAGGCCAGAGTAGAAAACAGAAAGAGAGAGCCTAGGTATTATTTTGGGCATTTGACAGCAGAAGAGCATTTGTCTTGACTGTATGAAAGCTCAAATTCCTCTAAGTATTGCTTGAAAAAGGAAAAACAAAAAGCTAACAGGACAAGTATCATTCTCCAATTCGTTAAAATAGACTTTGATTATACAAAAAAATTCACACACGTTGTCAGGGGTGCTAAACACTGATCTTTTACACTCTAACTGCTCTTTGGAAGAGTATGACAACATGCCCTTCTGAGAGATTCTCCATATTAGTGTCTCTGTCCAGATTCTATGTCTTTTTCAGTTTAGAACAGCATATGAATTTACATAGTGCTTCCTCTTTCTTTATTGGCGTATCCCTCACAGTAAGTCAGTCACTGAGAGTGGCACATTTTGTTCAGCATTTAACAGTCAATCACACAGGAGGCTTTTGAAAAGCACTGGTTCTCATAACCTGATCGGACGGAAACAATTCTGTTGACACCATCCATTATGGTGAGTGGATCATGACGCCGCTCTGTAGAACACTGGCGATCAAATTCTACCCTCAGTCCCTCAGCACCTAAACAGCAACAAAGAGTTGACACGTTTCTACAGAGCAATCAATACCACAAGCAAATGCAGGATTTTAGAAATCCACACAAAATCAAATGCAGTTGTTTGGAAGCCAGAGCGCCCATTAATAAAAATAACTTCCTTTGGTTTATTGACATTATTTGTCTGTAATTTCTACTCTTTGAAAGGCTTACATCATAGCAAGCTCATGTGAGTAGGGGCTAGCAGACAGAAGATGACATTCAGAACATTCCAAACCAAATTTGCAACAGACAAAAAATGTCTATTTACAGTGAAGTCAAATAGCTCTTTGTTGCCTGTACCTTTAGGTAAGTACTAGATACAACATACTGAAGGAAGCACTAAATGAAAAGACAGCATTAAAATGAAAAAGTATTTCCCTAGTGCTCAAGACTAGAAGACAGGCATTCAGTGGCTGATCCTGAAGAAGACTCAGTCAATCTCAGCTTCGTAACTGAACAGAAAACAGCAGTGATATAAAGCTGCAGTCACAGACAGTGAACCAAATAGTTTGTACTTCACAGGATCAAGATGTTCATGCAGTAGATAGGTGTTTTAAGAAATACCTTACTATAGCAACAGGACACATAGCATGGCTTTAAAAAGTTCAACAGACAGTTTTGCAAGCTCAGGAAAAAACTTACTCATGCAGACTGGAAAGCAACAGAATTTTAGTAATGTAATTCAAGAAATTCCATACCTGGTATTTTTACTGTGCCACTAGAAGATGTATCATCAGTGTATGGATGGCTGCTTTCCACCACAACCGGTTGCGAAGAGAGGCGACCACTTTGTGAATCAGTTGCCACGTCTTCTAGTTCAGTAACACACAGCTCCAGCAACATATCAGCAACCTAAAAACAAAAAAATATGTAGTTTACAAAAAGCAAGTTTGACTAGTCCAAGAAAACTAAGCTAACTACCATTCTTCCCAAATTTTAAATGTTTTCTGAATTCATAAACCTTCATATTGATTCAAAAATACTCTTATTGATGTTGTTAAAGCTAGAAAGACTCCTACAACTAAAAGCCAAACAATCTAAGTCTCCAGTAAGTAAATGAAAACACAAATAACTGTTTTCCCTTGCAGAAAAAAAAAGTCCTGTAAATTCGAAATTGCAAAGCATAGGCCAAGAGATTAACAAAAGGTGTAAATCTCCCACTGTGCTCAGCGTTGGTGCAGCCTCATCTTGAACACTGCGTGCAGTTCTGGTGCCCACTGTTTCATGAAGTTGTTAAGGTACTGAAATGCATCCAGAGGAGGGCAACGAATATGGTGGAAGGGCTGGAAGGAATGTCCTGTGAGGGGCAGGGGAGGACTTTGGGCTTCTCTAATTTGGAGAGAAGGAGGCTGAGGGGCAACCTCACTGCTCTCTACAACTTCCTGAGGAGGGGAAGTGAAGAGGGAGGTGCTGAGCTCTTCTCCCTGGGATCCAGGGACAGGACGTGTGGGAATGGCTCAGAGCTGCACCAGGAGAGGTTCAGACTGGGCATTAGGAAGCATTTCTTCACCAAGAGGGTTGTCAGGCTTCCTAGAGAGGTGGTCAATGCCCCAAGCCTGCCAGTGTTTAAGAGGCATTTGGACAACGCCCTTAACACACTGTAACTTTTGGTCAGCCCTGAAGCAGTCAGGCAGCTGGACTAGATGACCACTGCATGTCCCTTCCAGCTGAAATAGTCTATTCTATTCTAAATATTTAACCAGTATATAATATTGCAAAACACTGTTTAGAGAGAAAATTCCAGTAGTACTCACTTCTAAAGAGCGGTTTCAAATAAAAATTTTGCCTCTTGAGGTTAAAAAAAAAATAAAATTCCCTCAATTCACTGCAATGCATGCTCCTTAGCAAAGTCATTATTCATCTTTTTGGTTAGTGAAGCCAACTTTAAAACTTTAATAACAGAATTCAAAAATCAGTGTTGCATAGCTACTACTGATGCTTCAAACCAGTCTTAAGCAGTGCGAAGCCATAAATTAACTACATCACACGAACATCTTAAGAAATGCACTAATACACATTAGAAAAGAAATCTGAAAAGTTAGAAGAAACATTAGGGAAATTTCAGTTAATTCCTGTAAGCAGGTATTCTATATACTATATGATTTGTAACACTCTTTCATAAAGCTGTTCGTATCCAGTATTACTGCATTTATTAATAGTTTGTCAGTTGTCCAAGAAAAACCCAAAAGAAACCCCACACCCACCAGTACTTCAGAAATACTAACTTCAATGCATCAAATGTAAATCTTAAAAATTAAGAATTATTATATCATTGACAATACATTATTGGCACTTTTTTTTTATCTAGGAAAAATGGCTGCATCAGAAATACACTCAGATGCAAAACCAAAACCCCACAAAACCCAGAACATGGAATTTTTTTAACTAATATTCCACTGATCCAGGAAACACAGCTTGGTTTAACGCAACTTCATTCCAATAACAACAGCCACTTGTCCAATACACAGATACAGTTCATTAAGTTTCTATTTTAATGTCTGGTTGCAGCATGACAAATCGAGGGCCTAGTCTATCGCTGGCACTTGTAGCTCATGCATATATTCATGTAGTGTTTCCATTAAAATCATTAATATTCCCATGTACTTAAGTTCAACTCAAATGTTCACATCAATTAGGCTTCTCAGTGCGTTGAACTGCACTTCAAATACAGGGAAATATTCTAGTAAGCTACGAAGAAAAAGGACACAGTTAAAATGCAACAGAAACAAAACCTGACCTGTGGGTAAGCTGTGCCCATCCCAGACAGCACAGCTGAAAGAACATCTCTTCCCTTCTCGCCTGCTCGGTTGGACACAGCAAGCTTCAGCAGGTCAACCATGACTCGCGTGTCATCTGGTACTAAGAGGCTTGTAAATTCATCCAGGTACTGAGGCTCTGGGCCAGACACTTTACTTTGACTTTCTACATCCTATAAAACAAGTTGCAGAAATATCCAGGCAGTGAAGATGAAAAGTAGTATTGTACTGAATTGGAACAAGCTCACTTGTCTGAAGAAGTTTAGAGGCAGTTTAAAACACCGTTGGTAAATTTGGTGTTATATAGCCCCAAAATTAACCTACTGTTAAAACCCATAGCTTAAATGAATGAAGTTTTCTGAAAATAAACCTCCTTCAACTTTGGGTCATAAATAAACAAACAAATAAATAACCCATCCACCTTTGGACAGATTTTTAAAAATGCAATGATTTAAGGAATAACTTTAAAAGCACAAAAAAAAAAAATCCCCAAAGGAAAAAAAACCTGTTTGATAAAAGCATGGTAAGGATTTAACTTTTAAAGAAGGTATTGACAACATTACTTCTTTGGTTTTTGTCATGGTTTCTGCAATGATACTGGCAGCTCCGGGATCATCTGTGACTGGAATGAAAGGGCGGGAAGAGGCAGCAGCAGCAGAAGGAGTTACAGCAGATGGTGTCACAGCATCTTCTGAAGAAACAACCTAGTCAAAACGAATGATAACAGAAGTTGCAACAAGATAGTGTAAAATCTTTAAGAGTCTAATTATTTATTAGAAGGGCTTACATTCAAAAGCAGCAGCAATTTTTAAAAAAAGCCATAAAATCCAAACCAAGAGATTTCCTCCCTGTATTTTTAGCTTTTATGTTCCCAGCACAGCAAACCAGCCAACACCTACCACAATAACAGCTGCTACAAAAACATGCAATAATACATTAGTGCCTGCAGAAAAGCCTCCAATGTAGGAGACAAGCCCTAACAATATATGACAAATTAATAGTTTGTTAAAGGAAAAGAACTTTTCAGTATGAAGCCTTTTCTTCTTTCTGCTTCTGACAGCAGTTGGGAATCAAGAGTAGAATTCCATTCAGGCTCTCTAGTCTGCATTAGTTGATATGTTTACAATTACATTTCATTAAGTAATTGTCAAATATTATCTTAGTGTTGACTTTAAAAAAAAAAAATAAAGATTGCTCCTGTGAGATGAATTTAATATCAGGTCAAACATCTAGTATCGTCATGTTAACTCTGTAACACTAGTAGGAATCATCACAATCACATTTAAGTGACACAGTGCTTTCTGAAAGGTCAAAACCGATTTCATACTAAGAGTCTATTTTTTCCAAATCTGACACATGCAGAGTACCCAGTCCTGAAAACAGAGCACGGAAGAAGTGTTCAACCTCTGCTACTATCAAGCAAAACAGGACAGTATTTTTCAGCTTAACTGGTAAATGCTGTTGGAAAAATTCATCTGACACTTTACCTCCCCTCTCCTGTCCTGCCATGGGTTTGGGCTCAGCCTCTCCTCTATATCTCCCACAAGCACGCATTCATCTCCGTTTGCAGGGCTTCCTGTAGAAGTAACATCTGATGGGGGGGCTGGTGATGAAGAGGGGCATTCTACTGGTGCAATCATACTCGCAGGCATCAATGCTCCAACAACTGCATCCCTGAAATCATTTTGGACAGATTAACATAAACATAATTATACTCCCTTGTTGAAAATATTAAAAAAAATATATTAGCTTATGTTAATAAAACAAGGAGAGATCTCCAAGTGCCTTAAGATCTCCATTCTCCTTTAGGCTTGATGCTTAAATACTGTATTTTAAGGCAGCAATTTTACATGAGTTCCTCTTTGTGAATTTTGGCACAAATACTGTATCAATAAACAAGGGCACTATAAAATTTATTGTCCTTTCCACACTGCCTGCCACTGTGTCCTCCACATGATCCATCATTATTTTTCTTACACTTCTTTTACATTATTTACTTCAGTGTTCCTAAATAAGTAATTTTTCCCCAGGCACTGGGAGCTTCTATAGAGAAAAAACATAACAGCAACAACACCAAAGCAAATTTAATGAAGCTTAGGCCAATCCTGAGGCGTCTGAACTTGAGAAACAATTTATACCTGGGCTCAAGAGACCTGAGTAGATGCATTCAGCTATGTCATCTTTTGCTCTGCAAAAGGCAAGAATGTTTGCATGCCTACCTGGCATACATGATTTGTAATGCCATCAGTATATGGGATAATGCCTGCTGTTTGGCAACATTCCCATCAAGTGATAGGAGAATCTTAGCAAGGGAAGGGCGATTCGGCTTGGAACTGTTTGCCCCATTAATTTTGTTACTGGCAGCAGAAGAATCTGCATCTGAAGGAACACCTAGAGTGAGGGGGTGAAAAAAGACAAAAAGAAGAAAAAAGTGAGCATGTTTTAACGGTGTACCACATAAGTGGAGCTGATTTATCTAATTTCTTATTAAGTCAGAAGGATGGCTGTAAAACTAACTCCACATTAGATTCTTAAACTCCAATGCCTACGGTTACAAGAGTAAAGTCAATACTGAAGCTTTGCAGCAAGGACTTTCATAAAAGTGTTCTACCTTGTTACTTACACATGAAGATTAAGGTAATACAGGTTTAAGTACTTTGGTGATCAGCCTCTAAATTTGAAGATTTAGTTAGAAATTTCTCAAATAGCACGAATATTATTAGGTGCTCTTAAAAATACTGATAAAATATTTTATGTAAGTAGTTCTTGCTCTTTTGTGTTGGTTTTGGTTGGGTTTTGTTTTGTTTTTTTTTTTTAAATACAGCTTTCTTTTTGCATTTTTCTATCACCTATTAAACCACACACACAACTAACTCTCCCAAGGCATAAAAAACTCAATGTAAGACAAGAAATACCAACCAAGATAAGAAGCACCTAAAGGGTCCCTTGCTGTCTGGAAAAGTACTGGTTCATGAACAGATGGTGTAGCGACATCCACTGTTGTCCACGCTACACTGTGGGAAGACCCACAAGCAACCCGGGTGATTTTCTGGCCTTCCAAGCCCTGGACAAGAGTAGGCTTTCTATTGACTGTCGTAGTTCCATTCCCTTGTTGCCCATGGTCGTTGTCACCCCAAGCATAAACCTGCCAGCAAACATTTCCACATATTACTTTGCTTTACTGGTTGCCTCATTTCATTTTTTTCTTAAAAATTCTTACAGATGAATATTAGTGATTTGTACTATTGATCTAGAAGACTTCAGAGACCCTACTGTCATGACAAAATTATTTGACTAATGCAGCCATTATCATACATAAAAATAAGGGAGGGAGGAGAATCAAAGCAGCACGTTATCACATGATTAATAAATTCTTGCCAATTTAAAAGTCAGCAGTAGATTCAGAAATTACTTCATGTTCATGGCAAACAGTTAAGTTAGAAGAATGGCACAGTCATTACACCGGGGATCTGAACCAATACTGTGATAATGATAATGCTGGATCACAGCAGAAAAGTCTCTCCAGAATACTATGACTGTTTCTGCATATCAAGAGTGAGGAGCAGGAAACTGATCACGCATAAACTAAAAAAATATTATAAAAGATACTACAAGAACATTTAAAGTCCATAATAATATGAAAACTAAAGTATTTTAAGTTAGGATCATGCTTGTATTTGTTCAAGAACTATAAAGCAAGTAAATATAAATTAGAAATGTTTATTCCACTTAATCAGCATTACATTCATCTTCTTCATTTTATTTCATTCCTTCCAAGATCAAGGAAAAAGGGGAAAGGAGGAGGATGCACAATGTACCTGCCCAGTGTCTGTAACCGCTAGGCAATGGAGTGCGCCTACGGCCACGTGCACGATCTTTTTACCCCTCAGTCCTTCCACAACTTGAGGCTTCCGAACATGTACGTCTGTGCCGTGGCCCAGCCTGAAGTAGTCGCCCTTACCCCTGCAAGAGACATCCCAGACATTGTTTACACATTCCTCTGTCAGTGCAGCTTCCTGAACCACAATGCTTCACTTAGCACAAGCACCAACTAGCAAATTCTGCACATCTGAATTACAAAGGCCTAAAACCAGATGGCTGCAGTTCTGTGACTCCATAACTTTTCAGCTCAGTATAGAACAGGCAGCATTTATGTCTAATTTTTCCATATAGCACAACTCTGATAACATTGAATTTCCTCTGTTGCAGGTACCCTGCAATTATAAATACCTACAAAAACATTGATGTGTTCTGATAAGATTTGGACAGTTTTATTCTTCTGAGGATAAATCTAACAAAGACCCTTAGACAAGTATATTCATATGAAAAATACATAGGAACTGGCATGTCTTCAGAGCTGAGATTTTTCACACTGTTGCAAGCCTCAGTTTAGGTTCTCAAGCCTCCACAATTTAAATTATTCTAACACTGTTCCCCAGAAACTGTACTAAAATTATACCACATGCAAAAGTAAGGTAAACACCTTACAAAATCTCTAAGAATGTCAATAAAACAGGAAAAAAACACAACCCTACCCTGAGACTTCTTGCACTGTGTTTTCTGTAACCACTCGCTCAGTTCTGATGCTCACCACAACCAATTTTTCATAGAATCATAGAATGGCATGGGTTGGAAGGGACCCCAAGGATCATAAAGCTCCAACCAGCTTGCCACAGGCAGGGCCACCAACCTCCAGGCCTGGATCTACACAAGGTCGCCCAGGGCCCCATCCAACCTGGCCTTGAACACCTCCAGGGACGGACGGGGCATCCACCACCTCTCTGGGCAGCCTGTTCCAGCACCTTACCACTCTCTCTGTAAAGAACTCACCCCTAATGTCTAATCTAAACCTTCCCTCCTTTAGTTTTAATCCATTCCCCCTTGTCCTGCCATTGTCTGCCCTTTTAAAAAGTTGATTTCCCTTCTGTTTATAAGCTCCCTTCAGGGACTGGAAGGCTGAAATGAGGTCCTCCCGCAGCCTTCTCTTCTCCAGGCTGAAAAAGCCTTTTTCTAAAGAAACTTTATGGCATACTGGAGACAAATGTGGGATCAGGAAGGTAACAGTACTAAAACAGAAGTTGTGGGTTTTTCCTTAAATCAGTACAGATTTAATCAGATAAAAGTTTAGAAGTAACTTAGCCAGCCTGAACCGCAGGCACGCACAGCTGAAATAAGCCCAAAAAGTCTTCTTGCAGCCCTGCAGTGTCATGAAATAGCTGTAGATTTTATGACTAGACGTAACAGTGTTAAGAGAAAATCGGGGAAGTAAAGAAGGAAGGAATGAACAAGAATTTTGCAGAGTTCTTAGCCTGACAGATTCCCTTTCCTCCTACTCTTTTGTTACTGAAAAAAAAATTTAAGAGACAAATAGTTTCCTGTGGCCACTGAGAAATGGCATCTCTGCTAAAAGCTTTTCTATATATAAGTAACTTCTAAAAATAGAAGCTCTGTGGATTTCTTTTCATTTTAAGTCTTCTTAGCTTTGATGCACATCAAACAGTCATTTCACAGGGATGGGGTAAGACCTTGATCTGGTTAGAGTTCTGAAGCTTATCTGCCATACAGTAAGCTCTCCAATTTTACAGAAAGATTTACAAACTCACAAAGCCAAGCTAGTATTTGAAAGAAAGCAGAAGCAGGCAAACACACCAAAAAATAAAGCCATCTTGTTAGTAACTCCTAGCGATCATCTCCTATCAGTTCTTGAGGCATCATTACTGTCAACTCAGTGGCCTTCTGAGCAGCAATGAGTTCTGAAGAGACCCTGTGTTTCCAAGGAAGTTCTTTCCATCTCCCCTGAACTCGAGCTTATTTCCTTACTCTATTACAACCATACTCTTTAATTCTCTGCTTCAGTTGTAGACTATGTACTCCAAACTATGACTCTTGGGTTCTCTTTTTTCCACTCAAGTTTTGAATTTTTCATGCTGAACTGCTCCACTGATCAGTAAGACGCAGGCATCCTAACATGAGTGCAATACAGCACTGAGCCTACTACGGGACATAGCCCTAGAGTAATTGGATAGATCACAGCTTGCCTTGAGGAGCTGCCCATTTAAAAGTCAAAGCACACAGATACAGCACAGATGGTGTTAAGTCAGTCAACCAGCAATAAATACAACACACACTCAGTAATTGCTTTGTTAATGTTTTCTGGCAAAGGTAACATACCATGTCCATACCACTCCCGATTTGGTCAGTGCCAATGAGAACTGTGCACCACACTCGATCTGACAGACACCTTGGCCGTTCAGTCTTTCAATGTTCTGAGGAATGTTGCATCCTTCACTTCCTCCTCGGCCCAGTTTTCCAAAATCACCATCACCCCAAGAAAACACCAGACCTAACAAACACCAAACTGCAGGTCAAACAATGATCACCATATTCCCATGTGTTGAAAAGCTTTTGGAACAAGTTAGCCCTACCTTCATCTGTCAAAGCAAGAGTCTGAGCGTCTCTGCTTCCACAAGCGACCTGAATAACTCTGTGGCCAAGGAGCACTTTCACCTACAAAACAGAAAAAGCAAGACATTTCAAAGAAATTGTGGTTAAAAATCTTACACACATGTTCAAGCTCTTATGACTGATCTTGTCAATTGTACCCAGCCTGAGAATTCCATTTAGTGAAGGCTTATCAAGCCTTGCTCACTCAGGAACCAGTATCACTCAGTGAGAATAGCAGGTTCCAGTTATGTATCAAACTAGATGCATGACACTCACAGAATTCTCACAGAATTTTGGTGCTTGGAAGGCACCTCCAGAGATCAAGTCCAACCCCCATACATGAATGTTCTAAAAGAGCACTAGCCATTCTGCACCACTTCCCAAGAAAAAACAAAAAAAAGAGAATGGATCTCCTTGGCCTTTCTGAAATAGTTTACCTGTTCTTAGAGGTACAGGTACCAGAACTTAATTTAGATCACTCCAAAATGATGTCTTCATCCTGCTTTCATGGTTTTTGGCTTTACTTTTGTTTTATTTTATATACATTATTAAGCACATACATTTGCATTTCAGAGACAAGAAACATTTCATTTTACCATCTTAGGCTTCAGCTGTGTGGTGTTATCTCCATGCCCCAGCCTTCCATATTCTCCAAGACCCCACGTATACAGCTCTCCACTAGAAGTAATGGCAGCACTGTGGGAACTGCCACAAGCAATATCACGGATGCGTTTGGTTTTTAATGCTTCTATCAATCTGGGTTTATCACAATTCCTAGAGAACATCAGCAAACAATTAATTGTGTTAATTACAAAAGAGTTACACAATCTACTCCAACCTTTATAATCCAAAAAAACTTTGTGTAGTAACTAACAGTAACCTAAGGATAAGATGTAACAATATGATTCCAATATGTAGTCTTCACTAGCACTGTAAATCTACTCTATTTTAATGTACTTCCAAGTAAGTTTACTTAAAGAAAGATTTTGTGTATATGCTGAAAAACGTGGTGACAAATCCAAAACACTGAAGTGTTGAATCAATTAGAGTGCATAATATAAAGGGAAAACTGGTATCTTGTCACTGCTCTAAGTTAAACTATTTGTTAGAAGTAATTATTTCTCCACTCTGTGGACACTGAGCCAGACAGTACAATTAAGAGATGACATTTTTATCCCAACTTTGCACTTATAAGAGAGAAATGATAACTGGAATTTACTGCTCAGCTTCTATGAGAGTACTGGAAACTTTTGCTATTCATATGGTTACGGTATTCTCTTAAATTAGGGAAGAGTTTCAGAGCTGCTACTAAGGTTTTATAAAATTATGCATGGACTCTGGAAAATTTGGTCCAATTAAATGCCAGAGAGTTCTAAGCCTTACTTCTAATAAAATTACAGAAAATAACAACACTGCTCTCTAATCTGGACTTCTTTACACTGATCTGACATACATATCCCTACAAACATTTATTTGTCATCAGATATTAACTACCTGAGTTTGTCACTGTAATTTTTTATGTATTCTGAGCACGTCTTCAAAATATATCAGAATGACAAAGATTTCCCCATGTCCTATGTTTTGGGGGTTCAGGGTTTTTTAATTATTATTTCAAAACATTGTTCTGTGGTGCATAGAAAGAAAAATCCTGAGACAATTCAAATTTTCCTCAAAGCTGTCCTGTGGAGGATTACACTATGTACCACTGAAAAGCATAAGAAATTTATTTCTGGCTAACAAGTTTATGAACAGAAGTCTAAAGAAACAAGCTACAAAATACTTTGCCACACTTACAGCTGTTACAGCTCAGGAATGCAAAGCTGCCATGGTTTTAACACCCCAAGGCACCTCTATAAGCCCCACCTTATAAAAAAACCAAAAATTCTATGTCTGAAAGTGTGCCAGTGCACTAATAACATTCACAAACACTATTAAAAGACTTCACCCACTAGGTATATTTCCAATTACTATATTAACTAAATGCCTCATTTGTAAACAACTGAAGACTGCTACAAATGCTGCATCACAGATTGGCATACACTGCTGAAAAAACAGTATCTTTTCACAACACAATTCTTTGTTCCTATTGTATTAAAACCCCTGTCATTGTCAAAAGCAGCACTCAGCTGCATCATATTACGCAACACAAACGTTCTCTTACTGAAATACACATATTTGGTATCCTTACATTCGACTGAAGTGACCAAGTTTTCCATCATCTCCTTCACCCCATGAAAATACCTTTCCATCAACAGTTAATGCCATCGCATGCCGGCCACCTAAAGGCATAAACATAAATTAAAACTTTCAAGTCTAGCAAAAAATCTCACAACTTTTACACTTTTACACTGTTGTACTTCAACAATGCACCTGTATGAGCCTTTTAAGCCAACACATGTTACTTATTTTCTTCAGAGTTTTTGTGATTTAATATAAAACACAAAACTTCTGTGAAAGCAGGTTTCCGTGCATTAAAAAGAAAAAAAATATAAATCACTCAATTTGCTACTTTCAATGCTGAAAGAAAAAACAAAACCAAACCCAGCACTTAGCAATAATAGAAGATGAAAAAACTTTCACTGGATCAGACTGAAAAACTAGTCAGAAGTTACCAAACTTAACTTCCAAAAATGAAGAAAATGTGTGGTGTAAATTCATAGATTTTAACAACAGAACCATTAGACTTCACATGACATTTTTTGCAGCAGACAGAATTTTATCATCTGTATTTTTTTAAAAAAATAATACTATCAGACATGCTGAGGCATCACAGCACCCAAGAAAATTGCAAAGCAACTGTTTTCAGGTTTAATATGTAATGTTTATGTATGTAAGAACAGAAGTAGCCAGTACCTGAGTGAACAGCCACCTTCTTTACCACGTAGTTACTGAGAGCAGTAATCTGGCGGGGAATGGGCACAGTTCCACTAGATATTCCTAAACCCAGCCTTCCATTGGTGGCTTCTCCACAGGCATATACTTTACCCTCTACAGTCACTAAAGTGAAGAAGAAAGTGCCAAGCACCATTAATGTTTCGTAACAGAAATCTATTTCTAACCTCAAATAATGAAAGTTGCTTCAAACTTGTATTACCTGCAAAAAGGCTTTTGGATCCTCCAGCTACTTGCACAACATTCAAGGCAGACAGAGTTTCAGAAAAGGAAGGGACCTTTATCTACAGTAGAGGGGAGAGATCATTACCATACACTTTAAAGTTTTATACTTTAAAAAGAAGAGGTATTCTGCAACTATAAACCAGTTAACTTAAGAGATAAAGTTTGTGCAGGGTTTTTTTTTAAATATAGGAAACTCTATACTATGACAGTTCACACATACAAGTTAAAATAAACCAGGAAGACATCAGAGACCAAGAGAAAACATATAGTACCAAAACCATGATAAATACAAAACCTAGGAAGAAATTATGTGATATAAACAAGAATTTTCCTTCTAGTAAAGACTTCTGGAGAAAACCAAACTCAGTTTTGAAGATGGGCACATCACCACCAGTTGATGGGTAATCAGCACATTCCGAATCAGCATATTGAGCACAAAACATCAGCTGAGTTTCAGCACCAAAATGCTTTAGCAATCTGGATTAGAGATCAACTCAAGTGGGGGCAGGGTGAGAAGACAAGCCAAAGAGACTACAGAACATATTTTCTCCATTACTACAAAGAAGTCTTTGATCAAGCTGCGGGGTTTGTTTTTTATTTTATATATATATAAGTAAGTAAAAATAAACAGACATCTATCATCTCCTTCAAGTGTTTTAAATCAACATACATCCAAGTCTGGCACACAAACTCAAAGGGAAGAGAGTACGTATGGAGTGCTACACATTTTTAGAATTTTTAGAACAATTAGTTCACTATCACATAAAACAATTTCAGTGGCTGCTAAAAATCAAACTGGGCTTCAGAGTAATAACCAAACACAAATTTTCTCCAATTTTCCACCCAGATGACAGCTACTGTCTTAAAAGTAAAAAAACACATTAAAACCTAGTCTTCATAACTTTTAGTAATAAATTTTTAAATTCTGATTAAATTTAGAGTTGTGTGAGACTTGTACATTTTATTTTTAGCTGTGTCTGTTTTGTAATAAAACATCAAAGCAACAGACGTACCTTGGAACCTTTCAGCCCTCCCAATTGGTCCTTGTCATTCAGTCCCCAAACAAAAACTTTGGTTCTTATTGTAGCTGCCGATTCGAGCCCAGCTGCCTTCTTTCTAACAAGGCTGAACATAGAGAAAAAAAGAACAAAACAAAGTGGGTTTGGCAAGATGCATGCTATAGCACAGGCACCTTTTTACTGTGTTTACTGATTGAACAGTATGGAATAGTTCTAGCACTCATCACTACAACATCACAGTTAGGTGGTTGCTAAAACAAATTTAAAAAAAAAAAAAAAAATCAACAACCACCACCGAAACCCAAACCAGAATGTTTTTCTGAACAGTGGTAAATCAGACATATCAAATATAATCATACCAAGTTTTTTGCTAGGTTTTCAAATCCAAGTATACTGCAGAAGCTGCAGAGCTGCACAAAATGCTATCACCTTACCTGTGTGATGATCTTAAAGAAGGTAATTATCACCAAATGATCTGCCCACCTACAACTCTGACAAACCAAGATACTGATTTCTCTTTACTACTACACAACCTAAGTTGTTTTTCTTTCTATAATCTCCTGATTGGAAAATATAGACACTAAGGTTCTGTATAATTTCCCCCTGCCAGCCCCTCCAGCTGCTTACCTTCCAGTGTTGGCTTTATCGTCATCCTCTTCCTCGTTATCAGAAGCAAGGAAAGGGACTGCAGCCAAATCTTCATCCTCTGCACGTATACGTCCAAGTATGCTGAGGCCATGGATCTTGCAATCAATCCCAGAACTTCTGCACTGCTTGATCGCAACCTCTATATACCTGTGGTACTAAGAAATAAAAAACTAAATTGCCATCTTTTGGGTCTCATATAACTTTACTAAACATAGGAAAGAATAAGAACTTTTACTTGACTTTGTCACCTTAACAAAATTAATCTGTAACATTAAATATCTGGCTTTTCAGCCTTACATAATTCATACTTTAGGACAACCATATAACCTCATTAATCTGAGAATGATTTCACCTCCTACCTTCTAAAAATTAATTAAGCATTCCTACTTGCTGTTACTGAAGATCAAAACTACTACGCAAAATAAGCTTTGTCACCCATTTAAGTTTATTGGGATGTCTTCTTGGTTTGTAGGTATATTGAATCACATCAGAAAACTAAAATATCTTTACTACTATGGCTATTATGGAGTTATACTGTGATTACAATAAAACTTATCAGGATAAATAACTTTAAAAAGGCACTGTTTAGTAAACAACAGTGCTTTCCATCCCTCTCTTGCAGCAGAACATTCTTCTGTTTCATACAAGAGTAATTCTCACACAAACTTCACTTACTTCTGTACAATCACTGAGAAGAGGCACTGTGGTGTCTGTAGGATTTATATTGATTGTCTTTAGCTCTATAAGGTTATTTAAGGAATTCCCCCCTAGAAAACAAAACATGGAAAGAAAAACATTTTAAGATACAGAGTTTGTTCCATAAACAGGCACAATGCATGTTAAATAGGTGACTACATTAACTGAAACCAGATAAATAGCTACTATTGAATGCACCAAAAAAAGTATTTTTCAGACTTCAAGAACACACACATACCTGAAACTACAACTAAAGAGGGCATGTAACTGCTGTCTGCAGGGTCCACTATCATCTTTAGTCTGTGAACAAGAACATCTGGAAAGATCTCCAAGCGAATCCAGTGCTAGGGGAAACACAGAAAATTTCATTTTCAGATCTTATCATTAGGATCACAGTATGGTTAACAAGAATAAACATGTGTTGGTTTTGAAGAAAACACAAAACACATTTGCAAACAGTACACAACAGCTGCAATGCACAGGAACTGGCCAAAGGAACTTCTCACCTGGCCAACCTCCAAATATAAGAGGAACAGCAAATTACTTCACCAAAGAGTGACACCATTGGGAAGACTGAAAAATCAGGCTTTCTTGACTGGAGGTTAAGTAATAGGACATTAATGTAAATCTTCAACCAGTTAGAGTCTATATGCAACCCAAAGGTAGGGTACTTGAGGGTACTCTTAGCACTCTCAGCATGGCAATCAATAGATCATCAAAACATACTGAACAGGCGCCCAGCCAGAAGTCCTGGTGTGTTGGGACACTATTTTAGCTAGTGACAGCACTGGTGCTTTTCATATTGCAAACTCACTTCACTAAAATATAATTCATGTGATTGTTAAGAAAAATTTCCATCAGTAGTCATACCAAAAAGGCAATTTTAACCATATAAGCAACTGCAGAACAGAATAATTACCCTCCATTTCAGAATTAATTCCTTATCATTCACATGAACTAACTTGAAAGCAGCAGGACACATTTACTATGAAGAAACATAGTTTTGTACTTCAGATGTTTGTTTTTACTATATCACACAAAAGTAAAAACCAAATATGTTTCACTAAGGTAAATATTTAGCCTCTAAAGAAAAATGTATGCCAGAATGAACCAGTTATGGCTTGGTTACCTTTCCTTGTGAGCCAGAAGACTGCCAGCACTGCTCACTACCATCAATAAGTCGTGAAGCCTGATTCACAGAGGATGAGACATTCAAATTCTTAACTATTCTCGACCAATCATCCAGTAACATTCCCCGCTGGCTACTATGCCGCCTCTTCAGCTGCTTTCCAGAACGCCCACAGAACACGGGAGACTGGCCTGCAGGGTTAAGTGAAACATTAAGCAGGTACCTCCCAAAGGAAACTGCTTTTATTAAATCCGTAAGGAATGTGAAAGAAAATATGACAAATCAAAGATTTCAGGTATGTAGTCAAAAAAGCAGACTTCAGAAACGGGTCACACTGCTATGATAATACTGCTATTTAAAGGGCACAGCTCAAGATTTGTGGGTTTTTTTCAAGACCTTCGAGTACTTCACCTGACTACAAGTTTTCTTGCCTGTCATTTGGGACAGTCACACTTTCTATTCTTACGCTTAGGATTGATTTGTACAAAGAAATCAAGTGCAATTTAGTAAAAAATAATTATTTAAAAAATCAGGAAAATTACTATCTTCACAAATACAGGACGCTAAAAGTAACATTACAGGGGTGTACAATTTTTAAACTGGCAGAATTCTTAAAAGACTAACATTCTTGACTAAACAGCCACCTTGAAAGGGTCCTCACTTTTGAAGCAAACAAAGGAAAAAAGAAAATAAAAATTTATGATACATACTCAAAATTTCCAAATCCTGTTCAAGAATGAGGTTGTATAGCGAGTTGCTGATTTCCTCCTTGCCAAAACTCACTTCTACATCCCTTCACTGGTCTTTGTAGCATCTAGAAAGGCTGACTAAAAGAACAGTGTAACTCCTCTACCCTATCCAGGTCAACGGGAAGTATTATAGATTCAAACTGTACCAGCTGTACAACCATATTAAGTGATTTCTTAATGGAAAGTCTCTTACTCTTTCAACAAACCTTCATACACATGCAATGTATACTCCTGACTTCTAGCAGGGAATATCTTCCAAACCAATTAGACTGGCTACATGTAAATATGAAGAGCTTTAGTCCAAAAGCTAGCATCACCTTGCAAACACCAGGGATCAGACTGATTTTTAGATAGGTGGAAAAGAAATAAGCGCTGATGTTAGGTGAGTTCTGCATAATAATGCAAAACCCAAAAAGTTTTGGAGTTAAAATGGGTACATCTGTTCTTGCCCTAAAAATTCTGATTATGAGTCTTTCAAAAGGCTCCCCTTTCCTACCACACCTCTCTGGAGCCTCCACACATGGAGGAAACGATGCAACAGCCATCACACATTGGAAGGCAAATTTGTTGAAGAGCAACTAAAGAGTAAGGTGGTAATCTTGGGTATTTCAAGCCACATCTGCTGCCATGAGGATTCTATTTACCTACACTTAGGCTGATAGCAAAAGGCAGGAAGAACTGTATGTTTTACTCTTAATATAACTGAAAACTTAGTTCTGACACAGAGTTCCTCTGTCACATAGCCTTTTCTTTTAATTTAACAGTACAAGTAAAGCTTAAGGGTTGATGGTTTGGTTTAGTGCATGTGCAACTGTACCAGTGTTGTGATCTGCTAAAAATATTTTGTTGTCTAGAGGGTCAGTCTGAAGACTAATTTTTTATTATCTAGCAAAGCAAAACCTTTAAAAACTATTTTTTTTAAAAAAAGAAATAAAAATTTAATGCATTTTAATTAATCTAAGAAACACAGATTCTGAAACTTACCTGGTTCATTTATTCTGCCAAAAGTATGTCGGGTGTTATGCTTCCTGGTTTTAAAACAAGTTTCACAAAAGTCAAAATCATCACAGTTTCTGCATTTGAATCTAGGTCCATTGATAGGAAACATCTGACAGCCATCACACCTGATTTCACAAAACAACAAGTAAATATATTTATACCAGTTTTCATAGCACTAGTTAATTGTAACAGCAGCCAAGTTAATAGAATCAAAGACTATAATTGTAAAGGATAACCTGTACCCATTAAGAAAAACACCAATCACTTACGTGACTCCAGGATGAATGCTGGGGACCAGCTCCATTTCTGACAATAAGCCTGTCCAATGAGACTGCTGAGGAAAGTCTACAATGACATCTTTTCCATTGGCACTGAAAGCTGTGAAAAAAACATGCAGAAAATACAATGTGTTGCAAATCTCTATAAAATGAAGCAGAAAGCATCCTGTGCAACATCAGAGCAGGAACATGTAAAAAAAGCAGCTTTCAAAAGTAACCTTTGGTTTTAACCAAACTACATTATTAATCTATAATCTAACCAGATTTCCCTCTGGAAAGGGGCAAAGGGAAAGAGAGTTCTAAATTGTTGGGGGGTTTTAATCTGTATTATTTTATTTAAATTCCTTGACTCTGATTGGGTTTTTGTTTCGTTTGTTTGAGGTTTTTTATTAAGGGGTGAGGTTAAACAGTTCCCAAAAGAGAGCAATTGAAAGCAGAAATATAGTATGACCATAATCTGTACCTCTTCAAAGAATTTATGCCCCACAGATTAGTTCTAGGACACCCCTTACAGCTTGATGCTATCACCCCCCATTTTCTACTCACTTTCATATGAAATCTTCAAGTTAGATTTACTTCTTAAAGGAAAACCATTTGTGGTTTATCTAAAGTATAAATGAGAGCTACAACATGAAGCAGCACAGACCTTTAAAGACCTTTACTGCATGTGACTGTAGTGGCTCAAAAGGCAGATGAACACACTAAAAACTGGGCTGCCACAGAGCACATGTCTGTAAACTCAACACAGACACCAAATGCATTCTATACCCTCTTATAATGAAAACACAAAACCAGTGTGGTTTGTAAGCGTGTCTAGAAGACTACTTCCTTCAACACTGCAGAAACCCTGTGTGGCTTCCAGTTTTATTCCCTCCCACACTCCATTTTGAATATACATTACCTTTGACAACTCCCACGCTTCGGTGAGTAACAGATCCCCACTTGTATTTGGGTGTGGTCACAGAGCTTTTCACACGCACTTTGTCGCCTATCTTGATATGAGAGGCAGAACTCTGCGGGGGGAACCCTAGCAGTTGCAAGAAGAAATGCATGGTGAGTGGGGCTTTCCCCCCCAAAATAAATCACCTTTACTGTATCATTCAGGTTTTTATTTAAAAGCAGTTAGCAGTGAACTTACCTAGAAGTTCAACATGGATATATCTGACCCAGTAAGTACCACCCTTCTGTTGCCAATCACACTGTACGTTCAGGTCATGCAATCCATCTCGATCCAATTTAATAACTTTGCCTACATCTCCTTCACAAACCTCCTCATAGGTTCTGCAACACCTAACCATCATCCCCACCTAGGGAAAAAGGACAACAGAATGCCATAATTATGTAAAATACTTTTGTATCAGAAGGAAAGTGGTTTCACAATAGGTTTTCATTATCACACTTACCTGAATATTCTCCCTCACATACACAGCATAGTCATCATTACTTAAGAAATCAGCTCGTTTCTTATAGGTCTGGCTCTCTGTTACAACAGCACCACTTGACTGGAAAAGAAGTCAAAATTGAACATGTAACAGTTAGAAAATGTGTTTTCAGTTTGGATAAATGAACTCATTAGCACAGACTGAAGATAACCCCCCCACAGATAATATCCTAGTTGCATACCAAAATGAGTAAAGTCTTGAACAGGTCAACTCACTACATGGCAGTTTCCACCCCTGCTCCCTGCCCCATTCCTGTAAAATTCCTGGGTCGTGGGGCTGCCCTTCTGCTCTTTGTCCCACGTAGCAGAGAGCAGGGGCTGGGGTGCAGTGGGGGCAATAGCTTGGCCAGAGGTTTCTGTTACAGATCATACTGTTTATGATCTACTTCAAATTAAAGTTTAGTTCTCAAAATGACTTGTCAAGGAATGCAGCTGCAAACTTTCAATGTGTGGAACAAGATGCAAGTTGCCATTATGATATCTGCTTGCCAAAGCAAAAAAAGAGGATTTGTGTGCAATCAGTGTAGCCTTGCAGATCCACATTCACATTCCACTAAAGCTACTTGTACAGTGAGGAAAAATCCAAAAATCACACAGTGGTGAATGGTAATCTCCCCACATTACTCCACTGACTTGTTATGTAATGCAATATGGACTTAAAGTATTCCCTTAGATAAGTAAGCTGACAAAAAAGTTAAGATTGTAGTTATCAACAATTATTCCTTTCAAGATTTGATTAACTTCAGAGAACTACTGCATTCCAGCTGTAACAAGAATTTTAAGAAAACTTTGTTCTGAGCACTAAAAGTTTTTTCATTCAAGGCACAGTATATCACTGCAATACTGCCAAAGATCAGAACTCAATGTCAGAGTTACTTCCTTCAAAATATAATGCATTTCTTTCAATTACAAAGAAAATACGACAGAACTCCTTAAAAGAATAAATAGAAATACAGAACTAATTTCACCTTATTGGCAAAGCCTTTCTGAAAGAGTTCCTGAAAGTCAACATAAACCTAATGTTCACATTCAAGTCATCATGCTTAACAGGCATTGTAAAGGTTATTTTATCACCAATTAGTAAAAATGTTTTTTATAAGGAAAACCAAATTTATTCCCCTGACTTTTTTTGCTGTTTATTCTTTAATTCCTTATTCCTTTTCACTAAAATACACTTATTTTTCAGAACAAGGGAGGTGGCAAAAAATAAAATTTAAAAAATTGATTCCTTTACAAATATTACTCTATAGTGTTGACTATTTTAGATGAAACTAACTCCATGGATACTTCCAGGTACCACTAGTGAAACATCTACCTGCATTCCACTCTTCTCCTGTGCTACTCATACATAAAAGAACTCATTCTGTAAGTATTTATGACATGCTTTAGATATGGCAACCATGGTTCTTGTTACAGTCTTAAAAGCTTGAGACTGCAGAATGTCCTTGTACTCTAAAGCAAGTTCATAAAGGGAAAGAATTACAAAATTTGCAGCCAGCTCAGATGGCTAGGTTTTAGTAAGTTGATCCTTACCACAGGGCAAGCAGCTTCAGCTTCTTCTACCTCCTCCACTATTTCCTCATCTGAATATTCATCAGAGACAGTATCAGCATCAGAGAGATCCGTAATTTGAACATCAGGGTGATCCAGCAACCAGCCAACCAAGGCTTCCACTCCTAATACAGAAAGCAAACTCAGTCTGTCTCTAAGGGATTCCCTGACATTTTTAACACAGCATCCAAAAAGAGAAGTAACAATTGCTCCCTTGTAAGTAACACTTTAATCTGCTCACTTTTTTCTCCTTCTAACATCACTAATCTAACTAAATGAAATACCTGGCAATCCAGAAGCACTTCCAGAGGTTCCAGACAGAGATTTCAGTGCAAATTCTATGTTTTTCCTAGGAAATCCCATTTCCATGAGTTGAACTACAATGGGGAGGGGTGGAATTGGAGATTGCTTGCGCTTCTTCATTTTTGTGGGTCTGATATGTTGCACTGTGATGGGTGTTGTAGCTTCACTAGAGCTGCAGTCTTCAAACACTGGAGTTGAAGGATGTGTAGACTCTACAGCCAGATACTGGCATACTGCCAAAGCAGCAGCCTAGATGAGAACAAATAAATCAGTCCAAGCAAAATAAGCATATATAGTGTCTCTGCACGTGTGTGACTGAAATTAAACATTATTTGCTAAAAAGGGTCCAGCATCTACTTTTTTTTAACCTACAGCTTAAGGTGTTTCAATTGGAGTATGATTTAGACAGACTGCTTTATTAGGTTACTTATTAGCTGAAAACACAAACTGTACCTCAAGCTCTTGTTTGTCAAATATTGCTTTCACAGGTGATGGCTGCGTAGCAGCTGTCAAAAGCTGCTGTAAAAGAATCATGGGAGGCTGAGGTCCTTCGGGAGACATATCTCCTATGTCAGGAGAGGCAACGGCTCCATCCTCTTGAAACAAAAACATCACTTTAATCAAAACCATGTAATATAGGTTGATTGCAAGACATTCTGGGGTCTATTTGGTTGAACAAACATACTATTTCGCCCATATTTCTTTTCCACAGGAATCATGCATTTTAAGATTAAAATGTGTGCTACCATCTCAATTAAAAAAAAAAAAAGCAAGTTAGGTATTTGCAGATAGATAAACAGTAGTTTTACTAAAACAGACCCAGAGCCTGTCTAGCAGAAACTGCTCAGTGGACAGCAAATTTGCATGAGTATCTTCTGAGTTTGCTTTTTACAATATGAATATTGCACAGAGGATAAACCACTTCCAGGATAAACCACTTCATACAGACAACTAACAACCTCACTGGCTGCCAAAACCAGGGTGCATACCTTCTGGATTGAGTCATTTCCCCCTAATAATCACCTATAAGGAAAAGCACCCTACTGCCCCTTCAAAAGCACACACCTTTTTTGAATGAACTGGCTCACAAGTCTGCAACTTTTATATTTGGTTTTGTATTCTTGTTAGCATAAGCATGCATGTTTCCTAGCTCTTTACTGCGGCTATATGACTCTTCATTTAACTCCAACATAAAGAAGTTATTTGAAACAATAACAAAATAGTTAATAGTCCTTATGCACTTCTGCTGTTCTGGTTAAGAGGGGAAAAAATTGGGTGTGGGGTTTTTTCCCCTTTAAAAACTGATGATAAAAGTAAACCCATGTTCCACTCCTGGGAAAACCACTACTCTGTTGATCTAAAATCAGGCAACTGGCAAAAATGTCCAGAAATATACAAGTAAACCCAAGATATTAATTATATTTACATGCTTCACAAATGCACAAATAATATAAACACCAAAGACATCAATAGCTATCCTGAAAGCTGACAGAGCTATTTTATTTTTTATGTAGAATGAATATATGTAGAGTGAACCCAAACTATTAAAACTACAATTCTTTAAACTCTTTTTAAGATTATGCTTAAGACACTGTATCCTGGTAATTTTTTTTTACTGGAAACTGCAAACATTTGAAGAACGATGAATAGCCAATTGAGAACTCACACTTTAAGCTTTGAAATAGAAAAATAAACCACTGCAAAAAGCTCACAATTTTTTTTTTAAATTACTTATAAAGCTTACTAACTATAAAAGACTTGAAAATTTAGCAAAGTCCAAGTTTCAGGCTTCAAACACTTGATGCACTTGGTCTTCAAAACGTAAGTTAAAATGTCAAAATTATTTTAGTGTGGAAGTTTAACACATTCCTGAATATTAATTTTAAATCTTTAGAGGGCAAATCTAACCTCTGCCCTCCAACTGCCACCAGCAAGGGTTACAGTCTCATACTCCATCTACTGTCTAAACAAACAGCAGCACACAGGTTGCATTTCAGAATACCTGCAGGGTTTAATGCAGACTCCTGCACAGCTGGCTGAGACAAGATCTGCCTCAGCGTATCCTGGTGCGAAAGCAGAGCTCGGCCTGCTTTCAGAATGTACAGCTTTAACTGCTGGCATCGCAGGAGATCCAAATCCACTTGACCTATCAGAAAACATTAAGCAGCCACTAGCATTAGAAATCTCTTGTATTAGAGAAGAAAGGCTATCAATTCATACAACCTCAGCCCAAGAATCAATTTACACCTTAACTCACTGTGTGAAATTTTCTGAAAAACTGATGGTATGAGCTATTTTGATGAGCATCTGGATAAAAAGTCTGCACATATCCTATGACCCATGACATTAAAAACACCTCCCTCCTACTTTTCACACCCTAGACAATCATACACAGCCGATATATAGCATACTAAGTGCAATTAAGGTATTATATGCATCCAATATTTTAAACAATTCAGTACAAGAAGTCCAGGCCCCAAAAGCTTATACACATTTTCTTGCCGAAGTAGAAACGGTATTCCACTTATACTGCTGAGTAATTAATCTCATAGCTAAACTTGTCTCCTAGTTAAGTCTGTCTCACAGTCAATGTTAAATAATATGCACTAAGAAAAAAGGTAAGGTTACAGAAAACCCTTTTTCTTCTGTATATTTGCTGTTATCAGCTTTTTTCTCCAGAGTACATCTAGCTATTTAAAACCAAAAATAAAGCCCCAACTGTACCTGAAAGACCCTGATTAGGAGACTTCATTCTCTGTTTTTCTATTTTACTTCCAGCCAGATTTACTAGTTGAGCCCAAATGGATAGCATAGGTTCAGTGAAAGGCAAGTTGTTCACATTAAAAGCCACAACTGGAAGCTAGAAAGTGGGGGAAAAAACAGGGGAAAGAAAAAAAGAAACAAACAACAGATAAGCATTTTCTAAGATTTTACAAAATCCTTCAAAAGTTTCAATGATTATTAAGTGAAGAAGAGAAAGAGTAGCATGCATCTTATTGTTCTTGACCAGGAACAACTGGAGAAGATCTCTATTCCCTACGTAGCTCCTCAGCCTGCATTTGTACCACACACTGCAGGCCTACTTGGTGAAAAGGACTGCAGTCTCTGAAGCAGACCAGGCAGTTCATGATTTCAATAAAGCTTTATTAACCAACTTGAGATTAAGATTCAAATGAAAACTCTCAAGCATGCCTAGAATAGTAAGCAAATCAAGTTAAATAGAAATAAATAAACTCCTCTCATATAAGAGCTATAAATCACATTATGACTTGGGATTTTAACTCAAGGCAAAGGACTACAGCTCAAATCCCTCCTCCTTTCATCACCTCAGCAAATGAGGATGCGAATTCAAGGCCCTATATGGGTTCACCTTAGATTTGCATTGAGAGAACTGTATGTCTTGGATGTCAGTATGTTCACCCAATGAAGAACCGTATTTTCTTTGCACTGTATCTGATTCTTTAACCATGGCTTTCTCTGTATGAAAGCCTCAGCAAAACAAACTTACTGGCTTTAATTGATTCAGAGGGCACACTCTACACGTCCGCATGTCATAGAACTGTACAGTGATTTTCCCTTTTGGGGTGATACGCGTCACGGTGCCTTCTCCAAATTCATCATGAATTACTTGTCCACCCAGCCTCAAGCGACTGTCGATGCCACCAATCACAGCTAACACTGCCATCAGGCCTCCCACCTCTGGGTTCTCAGTGTCAGGAAAGTAGTCATCCAACAGTGCCTAAAAAAGACCACAACAGAACTAACTGTAGGGAGAAAACATGCAGTTGTAGCTGCTTTAAAATACAAAATTAAACACACATACTTGTAATTTTAAAGTTACAACACTTAAATACACATATATATAAAAATACAAAAATGGTTTAAAAGTTAATATCATTTACAAACATTTAACATTTATAATTTCAAAATAAATATTGCTATAAAAAATGAGCTTATTTTAAAACGTGGAAACTACCCCTTCTGACTGTTTTCCTGCAAAGATGTGGGTGATGGAGGTTAGCTGAGAGTTGATGTACTTGTTTATGAGTCCATTCCACTGGCTGAGCGAATGGAGTGTCCTCAGCAGTGCCACTATCTCTTCTGCTAAAGTACTACTGTGAGTGGCAGTTAGAGATGCTTGGGGCCTGGCCTTTCTCCTCCTCAGAGTAGATTCTGGAAAGAAAAAGCACAACTGTTACCAATTCCATGTGTGCATTTTCTATCTGTAAAAGTAAGACAGTGAGGGGAAAAATTGTCTACCTCTGAGCAGTGGGATATCTGAAGAGCAAGTACTAAGGAGGCTGCCTAAAAATCCAAACAGTTTTTCTACAAGAAATTTCATGTCTCTTGACCTTTCATTTTTATCCCAGGATGGAAGTACTGCCTTCAATAAATGTACAGCAAGGATCTAAAAAGAGAACAAAATTAATGTTATTCCATTCTAAGTCACCAAATATTAAAGAAATTCTCAAACATATTAAGTATAGAAGAAAGATATTTTAAAAGTGAGCCTCCCTTTGTAGTTCTTTCTATAATGCCGATTCTTTCTGGCTGTGGAAATTAGAGCTACTGCTCTTTTGTTCCTTTTCCTGAGCAGTATTTCAAAAGAAGCTATTTAAGTTCAAAGTCAGCAACGATTTTATTGGCACATTAGTGAATCCAACCTCTTCAATACTCAGGACATGAGACACACATATATTGGGAAACGATGTAAGTGACTAAAACACATAGGAAAAACAGGAAAGCAGGATGGGAAGGTTTATTTACGTTCCAGACTCAGAACTTTGTATTAAGATATATTTGAGAACTAAAGTTTCCAAGTGTTCTGCAATGAAGGCATGTTAATTAAAAATTATGAGATATAAAGCTGAATGATACAAGAAAGCAAACAGCAACCAGAATGAGACTCAAACTGTGAAGCTAGGGCCTCTGACGCAGTACAGAAGGAACAGGCTAGCATCACCAACCCTACATACTCAGGGCAGGACAGACGAGGAACAGGGGAAGGTGTAAGTGCAGCAGTTTCAAAGAGCAGGTGGGGTTGTACATTCTGATCACAGAATGGGTTGGAGGGGACAAGTAGGTTGTCAGGTTTTGAGCTTCCTCATATTCTACCCAGAAGACCAGTACAAGTGATCAGTAACAATGAAGAACTCTCTTCTTGTAAACTTCTGTCAATAACACACCCTTCTAAAAATTTAAGGTCTGTCTTTGTCAAGTTATATAGATGCTGGTACATGAGGAATGTTCATATTCTCAAGTATTCCACTAAGCAGCACAAATGGCTCTAATGCACTAAGGTCTGGACGATGATGTAAGTCTCATTACATTAAAAATACCAGAAGAATTTGTTGGAAGATCACATAAAAATGCACAGGTCTTTGATACAAGGGTTTAGTTAAAAAATGCTGATGTCTTATCAAGGAAAAGATTAAAATGATCTTTTGATCCCCAAGCTTTAAGACTTAGAAGAGCTATTCCAGTATAAGGTTGCTTTTCAGTGTCATAAAAAAGGCATTACAAGATGCTGAGTAAAGGAAAAAGAAGGGAAAGAAGAAAAAAAAAAAAAAAAGAAGAAAAAAGAGAAAAGGGGACAACGTAAATACAATGCCAAAATAAGATGCAAAGATGTAGTTTCTTAAGAGAGACTGTAATTAAAAGAACAATTTACTGTACAAGGAGAGACAGTAGATAATACAGAATTTGATAACTTAAAAAGGAAATGGCACAGTTTTCCTAATGATCTTTTTGTCATCCTATTCTTCAGTTCAGCTTTCTAGGAAATGTTACATGGGAGTTTGCTGAACAGATTTTTGGAACACTGTTTTGGCCTCCCATCGGTACGAAGCTTTCAGGCTTTCAACAGAACAAGCGAGTCCGTAGTACCCTGAAGAGTGAAAAACTTACAGATGTGAAACAATGAATCCTAAACATAGGAATAATGTCACTTTTTCCCAACTAATTAAAAACGGATTCAAGGACATTTTCCATCTCTGTTTTTAATTCATTTTTTTAAGACAACTAAAGTTTACTTAATTCATTGCCTATCAAAGTAACTTGGAAATACACACATTACCTGTCTCTGCAGTGAAGCGGCAGTGAAAGATTCATGCCCCTCAACAATTTTCATTAGCAAAGTTATCCACTGAGATGTACTAAGTGTGCTGCACATCTGAGGCATGAGTGCTATACTTCGAATGAATCCCAACGTGCACCAACTCCTATGCTGTTCTTTATAAACTAATTTATTTGGCAAGGAAGCTAAAAACAAAAAGATATATACATATAACAGTTGACTTTTCCGCCAGCTACATAATTCTCTATACACTACACGGGGCTTTTTGGACAAATAACACTGAGCTAGCAACTCCACCACCGTCTTTACATGAACTATTAACTTCAATTTTAGAGCCTGTAATTAACTTTATTAAATATGCCTTTAAAACAATTCTCATCCTTATACTGTTTCTTCATTCCAAAGCAGCTTATAGCATTACTTCTCAAATTAAAAAGCAGCTATCAAAGTGAATGAGACATACCCAGCCACACCACTTTCCCCACACAGAAGATGACTGCTAAAAAATTGTGCAAGCCAGCCATACATGCCCTGATGCTCCAGAGCTTGTGCATTTCTCCTGTTTTAAGAATGCTTAAGATCATTTGTATGGCTTCTGCTAACAATTAAGATTTTAAAAGCTCTGAAAGTGCATTTTCTAGCCTTTGGTCTTAAAGGATTAAAAACTAGTAACAAAAAGATTTACAAAACCACAAGACAGGGCACAATATACAAGTGAATGGCTGAACTGGCCTGTTTCTATATAATATACCTGATTTATCTATTGTTCCACTCTCTACAAGCATACGGAGTAGACCACACAAAGTCCTAGTCGCATCACTTTGCATTACTTCAGCATGGACACCAGCAGAGAGACACAGTGTCTGCAACAGGTTCACAGTACTTGTCAGCATCATGGAAGTAGGGTGGAGATTCCTTTCAACTTGTTCTCCTTCTGTAGAGGAGTAAGAGACAGAGGAATACACTGAGTTAATCTATTTCACAGAGTTCTACAAAAAAACCCCACAGTGTGACAAATTTGTGGAAAATACTTTGTCTAAGATGATCTGACATGAAGAAGATTCCTTTTTTCCAACTGCAGGAGCAAAATACTAAACAAATATTCTACAGGTATTTTCAAGCTTCTCCCTGGCAGTACACAAAAGAAATTCCAAATACCGTGCCAAGAATAGGGAAGCAGCATGACTGAATGTATAATTAGGTATATAAAAAACTACTCTTTAGAATGGTATTAACATAAATTAGAATTTATGGCTTCTGGTATGTGTAACTGAAACTATTTCAGTTGGATAACACTGTTTTGTCTTTGACCCATGAATACAAACAAATGTAATACCATCTTTTCTATCCTCCTTTCTCACAGTAAAGTGATCTTAAGTAATATTCTGATCAGAAATGTACACCTATTAAGTTAATCTCTGATGAAGCTTTTTCTCCTGTGAAAGAAACTTTTTCATATTATAAGATATCAATTTTGGAATTCAAATGAAACCCTGCCTCCACTTTTATGCAAAAAAAAAAAAATATATATATTTTTTAAATTGCTTTTTTACCAGAATCGTCCTCAGTGTCTGAATCCTCTGTCGTGGGCTGCGTTGCTGGTGGTGGCTCAGCTAGTTTGAGATCATACTTTCCCTCCTTCCCCATTCTGTAAGAATTTGTACTTCCAGTGTCCCACTGCACTCTGATCCAGCCATCTTCTCCCAACTCTCCAATAACACAACCCAAACCTGGAGGGGGTCCATCCTGACAGAAGACAGAAGTTCACGTTACATAATCAACAACACTAATTCATATCCTAATCCATAAAATAACAATGCTATTGCTCTTATTTGCTGCTAACCTTCACTAATGTTTCAAAATCCAGTAGAAAGTTGAAAAGCATTCCACAATCTTCAAAAGAAATTACCCCAATGAACTGCAGCAACACTCATGTTTGCATTCTACTGTATACTACATACAGGCACCTAGTTTAGGCGCAAATATTGAAGCAAACAAGTGATCCATTTTCCTATTAAATTGTAACTCAAAACAGGCTCACTTAAAAAAAAAAATCTCCAAAAAACCAAGTTAAGCAAACAATTAATATTCTTTATGTTAATGCTCCAGATCTTTAAAGTGTAAAGTGATCTTTACAGTTCAAACATAAAATTCACAGTCCATTGAATAGAGACTTTAGATTTTAACACACCCAAAGTCATACTGAAAGAAGCTGTACCTGATCACCCCATTTCCAGTCTACCCCTCTCACCACTCTGGTACCAATCTTCATCATGGCTGCAAGCTCTGGTCCAGAAACAGGGAGCTGAACAGGTGTAGTTTCCTTTCTTGACTCTTCTAAAACTGTGGCAGAAGCTCCACGAGAAGAGGCAATCATATCTTCTTCAATGTTGTCAGAACTAGGTCCTAAAGAGGGGAAAAAATTAAAACCAGCTACAAGGTTTTATACATACTTTTGTCACACTTCGGAATTTTAAGGCACATAGGGTTTGCAGTATAAAAGCAATAACAAACAGGAAACAGGTCATACTATCAGATAAGCTTTTAGGAAACTAGGATATAATGGTTTTAAATGCACAGGACTTGAAATACTTGATTTTGAACACTAAGGGACAAAATAGACACATTATAATGTTAAGTCCAGTGGCTAAATGGTCCTAATAGTACTTTTTTCTGGAAAAATTTCTTGTGAGCACTCTAGTTAAGTACAAGTTAGAAGAACAAATATTAGCTACTACCTATGAGCACCAAGAAAGAAAAAGCAGAGAATTTGAATCATGGCAAAAAACACCACAGAAATTTTAAGAATAAAGTAAGCTGCCAGCTTACATGTGTGGACTGTGAATGGTTTTAATATGTAGAACAAATGAAATTGAACAAGTAGGAAGCAGGTAGTTTTTAATATTTTCATTTTTAATTTACTTGTAAAATTTCCACCAAAATTCCACTATTACACCTAAATTCTAGCAAAGGATGGCCAAAGCAAAGGCTTAGGAGGCCACAATCAAACTAACTTCCTTCTCAATAATGCTTACACATGAGGAGAGATCCAGGAAGATCTTCAGGAAAAGAGGGAAAAATATGAGCTTTGGAAGAAGGGGCAGGTGTCTTGGGCCAACTATAGGAATTTAATGAGATCATGTAGGGAGAAAGTCAGAAGGGCTAAAGCTGAACTGGAACTCAGACTGGCCAGTTCTGTAAAAGATAATAAAAAGTCCTTCTATAGGTATATTAACAGTAAGAGGAGGATCAAGGAGAATCTCCAACCCTTATTGGACGCAGAGGGAACATTAGTGACAGGAGATGAGGACAAAGCTGAAGTCCTTAATTCCTTCTTTACCTCAGTCTTTACTATTAAAGATGGGTATTCCCCGAGTACTCATCCTCAGGAACTGGCTGACAGAGAGGGGAAGAATAGCAAAATTCCCATGGTTAAGGAGGAAATGATTAGCGACCTACTTGGCCAGTTAAATACTAACAAGTAAGTGGGGCCAGATGGGATTCACCCAAGGGTGCTGAGAGAACTGACAGACGTGCTAGCCAAACCCTTTTCCATCATCTATCAGAAATCCTGGCAGACTGGGAAGTTCCACTGGACTGGAGGCTGGCAGATGTGACACCCATATATAAGAACGGCCGGAAGGAGGATCTGGGGAACTACAGACCTGTCAGTCTGACCTCAGTCCTGGGGAAGATCATGGAGAGGGTCATCTTGGGAGCTATCATGCAGCACATGCATGGTGGCCAGGGGATCAGGCCTAGTCAACATGGGTTTACAAAAAGTAGATCCTGTCAAACTAACCTGATCACCTTCTATGACAAGGTGACCCGCTTAATGGACAAGGGGAAGGCTGTGGATGTGGTCTGCCTGGACTTTAGTAAAGCCTTTGAATCGGTTTCTCACAGCACTGTGACTGAGAAACTGGCTGCCACTGGCCTTGACAGGTGGACCCTCAGATGGATTAAAAACTGGATGGATGCCCGGGCCAAAGGGTGGTGGTGAATGGAACAAAATCCAGCTGGAGGCCAGTCACGAGTGGCATCCCCCAGGGCTCAGTCCTGGGTCCAGTCTTGTTCAACATCTTTATCAATGACCTCGATGAAGGGATTGAATGTTCCCTCAGTAGGTTTGCAGACGACACTAAACTAGGAGGAAGTGTTGATCTGCCTGAGGGTAGGGAGGCTCTTCAGAGGGATCTGAACAGACTGGACCGATGGGCTGAGACCAACAGGATGAAGTTTAACATGGCCAAGTGTAGAGTGCTGCACATGGGACATAACAACCCCATGCAGCGCTACAGGCTTGGGGGAGGTTGGCTGGAGAGCTGTCAGGAAGAGAAGGACCTGGGGGTGTTGGTTGACTGCAGGCTGAATATGAGCCAGCAGTGTGCCCAGGCGGCCAAGAAGGCCAATGGCATCTAGGCCTGTATCAAAAACAGTGTGGCCAGTAGGTCCAGGGAGGTGATTGTGCCCCTGTACTCAGCATTGGTGAGGCCGCACCTCGAGTGCGGTGTCCAGTTCTGGGCTCCTCACCATAAGAAGGACATTGAGGTCCTCGAGCAAGTGCAGAGAAGGGCAACCAGGCTGGTGAAGGGGCTGGAGGGCAAATCATATGAGGAGCGGCTGAGGGAACTGGGGATGTGTAGCCTGGAAAAGAGGAGGCTGAGGCTGTGACCTTATCACAACCTACAACTACCTGAAGGGAGGTTGTAGAGAGGTGAGTGATGGTCTCTTCAGCCAGGTGACAGGAGATAGAACAAGGGGAAATGGCATGAAGTTGTGCCAGTGAAGGTTTAGATTGGATATTAGAAAAAAATGTTATACTGAAAGAGTTGTCAGGGCCTGGAACAGGCTGCCCAGGGAGGTGGTTGAGTCACCTTCCCTGGATGTGTTCAAAAAACGGTTTCATGAGGTACTTAGGGATATGGTTTAGCATGGGATGGGAATGGTTGGACTTAATGATCTTCAAAGGTCTCTTCCAACCTTGTGATTCTGTGACTGTGTATTAGGGTAAATACCATTAATTCCCAATCTTTAAGGAGCAGAGTCATTCTGTAGTTTGGGTACACCAACACATAAATCCAAACAAGAAACAAGACTATCTTGTACCTATCAGCCGCAGGGTTGTTTGTGTCAATGCCAGCATGCCAGAATTCAGGAGGAGGCTTAAGGTATTAGCACCATGCTGCAGGGTCAACATGTTGAGCATGACCAGCAGAAAACGTGCTTGTGGAATAGTCCCAAGACTTGGTCCAGCTGGATTCTCATTAGTTATAGTTTGCAGAGGAACTGGCTGCACACCTAATTTAAAAGTAATATAAACAACAAAGTCAGTTGACATTTGGGAGCTACAATAAATTAGGTTGTAGATTTGACAGTTTCAAATATTTTTTATTCCCTGATTGGCTTTAAGACCTTACAAGCTCAAGTTCAAAGACACTTTTTATAATTTAGATTTCAATGGTAAAACATTGCTAATGAGCAACAAATAACCTGTTACTGAAATACCAGGAACATTCTCTTGAACCCTGAAAAGTGAGTTAAGGGGGAATGACACATGGATGGACAGAAGGTCAAAGTATTTCTCAGCACAAGACAGGAGAACTGATTTTAGCATCCTAATTCTTTGGAACTTTAAATAAAAATGCATTATTCATTTAAAACAGCTTTGCCAACAGAAACACCATGAGACTCACCTAGTTCTTTAAATTTTGCACTAGCATCTAGCAAGATGTTCCTGACATTCTGAATAGCCCACGCATACAGCTTTCCAAAAGTTACTTCTAACAGCATTCTGTTAAACGGTGGAATCAGATCAACATCCTTCAAGCAGTCAGTAAGAGGTTCCCTTTGAAGAAAAAACAACAACAAAAGTAAGTATATTTTTTCCTTACTTAAGAATTGTGAAAGAAAAAACGCCAGAAGATTTTACCCTATATTGGCTCCTTCTGGAATGAGCCTCTGCCACCCACAGAACATGGCATACTGCACAGACGGGAGCAAAAAATTTTTTGCTGCCAATTTCAGAATAGTATCAATTCCCTCCAGACGAACTTCTGCTCTTTCCAGCTGCAAAAGGAAAAAGAACCACACAAACCTGTCATACTCATTCTAATTGCTAATACATGTGATCCCATTTTCATCCATTTTACCTGTTTTAATAAACATTTCCTCATTTTTTCTACATCCACTGGCTCTTCTTTAAGTGCAAATTCAACAATGGTGTTAAGAAGGGCAGACTGTGGATACAAGCCTTGCACATTTTGCTTCAGCCATTTGTATTTGTGGACACCTGTAACTGTACTCAAAAGTGGCTGCCACTTATCCTGCAAAACAGGAAGGATGTAGGTTCAATTTTAAATTACTGAAAATATAAGTTAATTCACATAAAATCATGACCAAATATTTGGTGGGAAGGGGAGGGGAGGGCGGAATTCTTCAAAGCCAGGAAAGATCTTAGTATTATCTGTAACTCATTATCTTTACAATTGTTACATAAAATTTCAAATGCATAAATATTCAAAAGAGGATGCAACCTACCAAAACCTTTTATTTTGAAATTAAGCTTTGTCTGAACACTTCTGAGATTATCAATACATCTAAAGGAGAGAGACGGTACCTTTACATATTCTAAACATGCAGTGCACAAGCTTATTTTTAAGAATTATTCCGAGTCACACTAATACAGTGCATCATAATTAATTATATGCCCCAGATACCATTATCAGAATATTAAAATGTCAAATTATAGCAATAATGCTTTAACTAGTATTTTTTTTCCCTTGTGTCCTAATTTATTCACAAGGTTGACTCTAAATCTGATATCCTACCTTGGGTGATTTGATTGGTATGGGCCTTTTATCTAAAGGAACAGGACTGTGAGGTACCACACAGGATTCTTCTAAATCACTCTCTTCATTTCCAATTTTGGATTCCTCCACATCAGCAGATTCAGATTTTTTTGGCACTAGAAATAAAGGAATAATTCTTTCATGCAACATGTTAACAACTTCCAGCATCATTTTTAAGATAACCTAGGCATACCAAATTATTAAGACTTGCCTGTAATGAAATGGAAATGCACTCCTGGTGAACTCTATGTTAATTATTATCAAATTAGCTCTGGTAATATTTGCAATATGCTTTTATCTTTAAAGATCAATTTCAAAGGTAATTCAGTGTTTGTTCACCACATGAATTTATTTCCAGTTAAAGAGATACTTAACTACAATGCTTTAATAAAACATGATTTTTAATACGATGACGCTTCTAGTAAACATCACTTAAGCCAGTTCAGAAGGACTCATATTGGATCGTTTTTAATATGCTGGAACACAAAGAAGGATGCCCTCACCTAAACCTGACTCTCTTGCTACCTGTTTTGGTTTTAAGAACTGACATGTAACCATTGATTTAAGAAAAACTGATGAAAATGCAGCAGATTGCAAATGGCTTTGATGTTTTAACTATCAAGAGAGTCTCAAATATAGAGAAGGAACCTTAGAATGAGATTTGATTTACTTTGTTTCAAAGAAAATACAATATTAATGGCCCCTTACCTCTTTTTTTCCTTTTTTCTCTAATTATTTTCTGAGCTACCCTCCGCCATCGGGGCAAGGAACTCAGAAGTTTAAATTTAGACATTATAGATAGATCATTGCAGACTGCAGGACGGAGTTCATTGAATAAGAATCTCAAACGTTCAATGACAGGAGCACAAACTTCCTTGTAAGAACGTCCTTGCTCTTGATGGGTCTAAGAAAGGCATGGAAAGATTAGGTTACTGTTTAATATACCATAAAATGGATTTTTTTATTAAAACACTTCAAATTAAAAACAATCTGAAGTTCAGCAGGCAAGAAGCTTACCTTAATCAGCGAGCATTTCGCTTGGTAGACAACTCGACATACATCCACTACAGATTTTGGTAAGGTTTTGTGCTTTACCTGGTCAACTCCAAGGGCACCAGGATGAACCAGAGACAGTGCCACATGACCTTAGTGGGAAAAGACACTCTCTGAATATTCATTTCCAAAAACATCTATAGTAGAGTTTAAAACAGTCCAAAATGCATTCAGGGACAGCTGTACCACAAGCCTACCTACCCAAATCTTCATGCTTCAGAAGACAACATAATAACAAACGTCCTACTTCTTCCACAGGATGCTCAGGAGGGAATGTGATTGGTGTTGTTAAGTGACACTGTTTACAGTATCTCTCTATTTGACACAAGAAGTCCTGCAAAAACACACAACAGCATCTATTTAACTGTGGTTTTAAATACAATGAAAATTGTATTTAAATACAATGAAAGGACACAAAATACTGCAGCCATTATTTTTATTTAAATAAAACTCAATAACCTCCACAATCTGAACTAACATTCAGAAGTGAGATACTGCATGGTCTAAGCACAACTTAATACCTGTACAGCAGCTATAACCCAATACTACAGAGAATACCCCATATCATTCTTCCTGTATGAAGTGCAACATAGCTCATGTAACAAAGCTACTACTGTTTTTCTCTCTCCTCGAGACAGCCAGATCACAAACGCAATTTTTAATTGTCTTCTAACTCATTATTATTGCTATCCTATCCTCCCAAGGATTTTTGGTTTTGGTTTTTTTTTTTTTTTTATAAAGGAGCTAAACTCAAAAGATTTGAAAATCTGAAGTCACGACAGAAAACAGCGATCAAAATAATTATCAGGGGCTTTCATATCTACAACTGCAACCAGGTGAAACCTGAACCCCAAGACACAAAAGGACTTCAAGACAAAGGCATACACACACCTCACACAAAATATATTTGCACTTGCTGAACGTGAGCAGGGTCTCTCAAGACCACTAAACCTTCACATGTAAAGTGATGTGATTTTTTTTTTCTCCCTCTCAAAAATTCAAAGGAATTTTTGCTATTAAGTGAAATACGCAAACTTCATCCATTAGTAGCATTCAACCACTCCTTTCACAAAAAAAAAAGGAATTCTGAAATAACTTTTTCAACTTTTTTAACTTTTGGAGACTTTTCAATAACTGTTTCAGGCCACCAGTGTCACCCTTCAGCAACAGTTTTAGTGAACAGAACTACAGAAGGCTTACCTTCACAGTGTGATCCTGAATATTATTATCTGCGATAGCTTGGAGAAAAGGCTGCGAGTGGTCACTCAAAGTCAGTCGATGCGTATATAGCTTGGATTTATTTGGGGTAGTGTTACCAGGTGAGCTACAATGGTCTTCATCTTTTTCCTCATTGTAACTGTAATGGATCTGACTAGTTTGCAAGCCTCCTGAAAAGATGGATGACTTCAACCATTCTAAAAGAAAGAAAAGACAAATACATATTCTGATAAAAGATTGAGCTATCGAGATGTCCTGGTTTCAGTCAGGATGGAGTTAACTTCATTTGTAGCAGCAGATGGAATGCTGTGTTTGAGAGTTAAAATGGGAGCAGTGCTGATAACACCCTGATGTTTTTAGTTGTGTCAAGCAGTCAAGGACTTTCTAAGCTCTTCGTATTTCCCTATTCAAGAGAAAGGAGGGGTGAAGCCAGGACAGGTGACCCAAACAGGCCAAAGAGAGTATTCCATGCCAATTACGTCAAGCTCATTATAAAGGGGGGCTGATGGGAGGAGGAGCAGGGCGGCTCCAGGATGCGTGGGTTTTTGGGGGGCGGTAGGGTTCCGGGATGGCTCTGGGTGGCACGGCCTGAGTTGTGGGTTCAGTGAGAAACTGCATTGTGTGTCAACAGCTTCATATATTTTTTGCTCTAAAGTCCTGTTAGCATTGTTATATTTTATCTTTCTGCTATTCTAGTAAACTATCCTTATGCCAACCCACAGGCATTTGGTTTCTTGGTTTTGGAGTTGTTATTTGCCCCTTCCTTTTCCCTTCCCTTGCCCCACCGCTCCCGCTCCCCCTCCCCCCCCCCGCCCCTTCCTCTTCCCCTGCTCTTTTCCTTTAAGCAGCAGGCAGCTGTATGGATCTCAGCTCTCAGCTGGGGTAAAACCACGACAGTCTATTTTGGTGCCAGACGTGGGGCACGAAAGGTTGGGATAACGGTAGATCTGACCCTGACCTGATTGTAATTAAGACAAAGTTGTGATAAGCACTGTTGTTTAAGCAGTCTCTGGTCACGATGCTGTGGTATTTATTCACAAGGCTGTGGTCACAGCTGTGGCAGCAAAACCACTGTATGCTGTGTGCAATCCTGGCAGGATTTTTTACCATCTCAGGGCTGCGGCTCCTGTTTTTGTTCCCGTACTTCATTTTAGTGTATTTTATGATAACAGTCTATGATACAGTAATATCGATGACCACGAGCTTGTGCTGGTACTTGTATGAGATTTTGCTGCCCTGTCTATTCTTTGGACAGAATCATAGAATCACAGAATTGTAGGGGTTGGAAGGGACCTCAAGAGATCATCGGGTCCAACCCCCCTGCCAAAGCAGCTCCCTAGGACATATCACTCAGATAGGCATCCAGACAGGTCTTGAATATCTCCAGAGATGGAGACTCCACCACCTCTCTGGGCAGCCTGTGCCAGGGCTCTGTCACCCTCACTGTGAAAAAGTTCTTCTGCATGTTGGTGCGGAACTTCCTGTGCTCCAACTTGCAGCCATTGGCCCTTGTCCTATCCCCACAGACCACTGAAAAGGGGCTGGCTGATTCCCCCTGCTTCAGATAATTATAAACTTTAATTAGGTCCCCCCTTAGTCTTCTCTTCTCCAGGCTGAAGAGTCCCAGCTTATGCAGCCTCTCCTCATAGGGGAGATGTTCCAGGCCCCTAATCATCTTCGTGGCCCTTCTTTGGACTCTCTCCAGGAGATCCCTGTCCTTTTTAAACCAAGGAGCCCAGAACTGGACACAATACTCCAGGTGGGGCCTGACCAGGGCAGAGTAGAGGGGGAGGATCATCTCCTTTGACCTGCTGGCTATACTCCTCCAGATGCACCCCAGGATCCCATTGGCTCTCTTAGCCACCAGGGCACACTGCTGGCTCATGGCCAACCTGTCATCTACCACGACGCCCAGGTCCTTCTTCACTGAGCTCTTCTCCAGCAGGTCATCCCCCAGCCTGTACTGATACAAATGGTTGTTCCTTCCCAGGTGCAAGGCTTTACACTTGCTTTTGTTGAACTTCATCTGTTTTCTAACTGCCCAGCTCTCCAGCCTGTCCAGGTCTCTCTGGATGGCAGCGCAGTGTTCCTGCGTGTCAGCCACTCCTCCCAGCTTTGTATCATCGGCGTACTTGCTGAGGGTGGATGCTATTCCCTCAAGGTCGTCAATGAAGATATTAAACAGGACTGGACCCAACACCGAGCCCTGGGGAACAGGAAGTGGTTAATAACAGCAGCCGGTATAGTGGGGGTACAGAAAGAAATAACTACACTGCTTGCTTTCCCTTTGGGCTAAATACAACAGCTCTGGTAACAGTTTCTGAAAATTTTCAACATCCCTGGGATATTCAAACTAGCATTTTGCTGTTGGTAGGTTTGGTGCAGGTGGTTCAGTTTTCATTAAGCACAGGTTTATGAATACCACTCAAGAGCTTTCTCCGAGGCCGGATAATCACGAGTTGCAGGGCATGTGGCAGAGCATGGGCAACTACCTGGGCACTTTCTCACACCCAATGGTTTGGAACTTCACTCCTGAACAGCTACAGGACCCTGATAAAGTGACTGCATATCTGAAAAGAAATTGCTGTAAGTTTCCCAGAGATGCACACCTTACTGCACTGTGCTGGGCCCTGGCCACTATTTACCCAACACTGCTTGATAGCAGGCAGCACTGTCAGTACTGTCGGCACTGTCAGAGGGAAAGGAAGGAAAACAGACCAGCAGCGATTGCAGCTGCTGCAACCCCTATGACTGGCACTGCAGCTACTGTAACCACTGTGACTAGCACTGTGGCTACTACAACTCCCGTGACTGGAAATGCGGCTATTGCAACCTGCCCAACCGATGCTGCAGCTACTACTACCCCTACAGCAGATACTGCTGATAAAACAAAAAACCACCCCACGCCAGTGTCTGTTGCTCCCCTACAAAAGAGGAAACACACAAAGAAATCCGTTCATGTAGTGAAGGATGATGATGATGAAGCAGGGCCGTCTGGAGCATGTCAGGATGAGGCAGGGCCAGAGGTTGTTGTCACACAATCCCTGACCCTGAGTGAGCTGTGTGAGGTTCGAAAAGATTTCAGCCGCCACCCAAGTGAGCACATCATCACTTGGTTGCTCCGATGCTGGGATCACAAGGCCAATAGTCTGGAATTAGATGGCAGGGAGGCCAAACAGTTGGGATCCCTAGCTAGGGAAGGAGGGATTGATAAGGCAATTGGGAAAAAAAATGGAAATCCTCAGCCTCTGGAGGTGACTACTGTCAAGTGTGAAGGAAAGGTATCCCATAAAGGAATGTATTACATGTCAATCACCCAAGTGTAACAGCACAGAGACAGTTATCCAGCACCTGAGAGAATTAGCTGTACGGGAGATAATTTATTATGATCTGGACAACTCACAGCTTCCCTCTGATCCTGATGAAGTCCTATGCACCCCAGATATGTGGCGTAAGGTTGTACAAAGTGCACCAGCAGGGCACACCAATTCACTGGCACCAATGGACTGGAATGATACAGATCCACCAACCATATATAACATGTCCTGCCGACTCCAGAAATATCAAGACAATGTTTCCCTCTCTGTCATCGCAGAGGTAGAGAAACTGGTCAAACAACTTGACAACAGTGTGCCCAACTCCCAACCCCTATGGAGCAATGTTGCAGCTACTGGGTGAAAGCGTCCATCGTCCCAAAAGGGAGGATACAGAAGGTACACACCACAAGAGACGCCGTGGTTTTACCTGCGTGACCATGGTGAGGACATGAGGAAGTGGGGTATGCAGCCCACCTCAGCCCTTCAAGAACGAGTAAATGAGCTACGAGGCAAAAGAATCGCACAACGCGATTCTGCCAGGAAGAACGCTGCACCAGTGAACATCCAATACAATCAGCAACAATAGAGGAGCCCTGCCTCCAGCCAGGTGGAGGAGAGGGATAACCGTGTTTATTGGACTGTGTGGATCCGATGGCCTGGCACGTCAGACCCACAAGAGTACAAGGCTCTGGTGGATACTGGTGCCCAGTGTATGCTAATGCCATCGAATCATGCTGGGGCAGAACCTGTATGCATTTCTGTAGTGACAGGGGGATCCCAACAATTGACTGTGTTAGAAGCTGAAGTGAGCTTAACTGGGAAGGAATGGGAGAAACACCCCATTGTGACTGGCCCAGAAGCTCTGTGCATTTTAGGTATAGATTATCTCCGTAGAGGGTATTTTAAAGACCCAAAAGGGTACCGGTGGGCTTTTGGAATAGCTGCTTTGGAGACAGAAGAAATTGAACAATTGCGTCCCTTGCCTGGACTCTCGGAGGATCCTTCTGTTGTGGGGCTGTTGAAGGTTGAAGAACAGCAAGTGCCAATTGCTATGACGACGGTGCACAGAAGACAATACCATACTAACCGAGATTCCCTGATCCCCATCCATAAGCTGATTCGTCAACTGGAGAGTCAAGGAGTGATCAGCCGAACCCACTCACCCTTTAACAGTCCCATATGGCCAGTGCGGAAGTCCAATGGAGAGTGGAGGCTGACAGTAGATTATCGTGGCCTAAATGTAGTCACTGCAGGTATGAGTGCTGCTGTACCGGACATGCTGGAACTGCAGTATGAACTGGAGTCAAAGGCAGCCAAGTGGTATGCCACAACTGACATTGCAAATGCTTTCTTCTCAATACCACTGGCACCAGAGTGCAGGTCACAGTTTGCTTTCACTTGGAGAGGCATCCAATACACGTGGAATCGTCTGCCCCAGGGGTGGAAACACAGCCCCACCATCTGCCATGGACTGATTCAGACTACACTGGAAAAGGGTGAAGCCCCAGAGCACCTGCAGTATATTGATGACATCACTGTATGGGGCAATACAGCAGAGGAAGTGTTTGAGAAAGGAAAAAGGATAATTCAAATCCTTTTAGAAGCTGGTTTTGCTATAAAACAAAGTAAAGTCAAGGAGCCTATGCAAGAAATCCAGTTTTTAGGAATAAAATGGCAGGATGGGCGTCGTCAGATCCCAATGGACATTATCAATAAAATAGCAGCTATGTCTCCACCAAGCAACAAAAAGGAAACACAAGCTTTCTTGGGTGTTACAGGTTTTTGGCGAATGCATGTCCCAAACTACAGTCTCATTGCGAGCCCACTCTACCACGTAACTCGGAAGAAGAATGACTTCCAATGGGGCCCTGAGCAGCAACAAGCCTTTGAGCAGATCAAACGCGAGACAGTCCACGCAGTGGCCCTTGGGCCTGTCCGGACAGGGACAGATGTTAAAAATGTGCTTTACACTGCGGCCGGGGAGAATGGACCTACCTGGGGTCTCTGGCAGAAAGCACAAGGGGAGACTCGAGGTCGACCGCTGGGGTTTTGGAGTCAGGCCTACAAAGGCTCTGAGGCCAATTGTACTCCAACAGAAAAGGAAATACTGGCTGCCTGTGAAGGGGTTCGAGCCGCTTCAGAAGTGATTGGAACTGAAGCCCAGCTCCTCCTGGCACCCCGACTGCCGGTGCTGGGCTGGATGTTCAAAGGGAAGGTCCCTTCAGCACACCATGCCACTGATGCTACGTGGAGCAAGTGGGTTGCACTAATTACTCAGCGGGCTCGAATAGGAAACCCTAATCGCCCAGGAATTGTGGAAGTGATCACAGACTGGCCTGAAGGCAAAGATTTTGGGATGTCACCAGAGGATGAGGAGGTAACACAGGCTGAAGAAGCCCCACCTTACAACAAACTGCCAGAAAATGAGAAGTGATATGCCCTGTTCACTGATGGGTCCTGTCGCATTGTGGGAAAGCATCGAAGATGGAAAGCTGCTGTGTGGAGTCCTACAAGACGAGTAGCAGAAGCTACTGAAGGAAAAGGTGAATCAAGCCAGTTCGCTGAGGTGAAGGCCATCCAGTTAGCCCTGGACATTGCTGAGAGAGAAAAGTGGCCAATGCTCTACCATTATGCTGATTCATAGATGGTGGCTAATGCCCTGTGGGGGTGGTTGCAGCAGTGGAAAAAGAACAACTGGCAGCGTAGAGGCAAACCCATATGGGCTGCTGACTTGTGGCAAGATACTGCTGCCCGGTTAGAGAAGCTTGTTGTAAAGGTACGTCATGTTGATGCCCATGTGCCTAAGAGTCGGGCCATGGAGGAACATCAAAACAACCATCAGGTAGATAAGGCTGCTAGGATTGAAGTGGCTCAGGTAGATCTAGACTGGCAACCTAAGGGTGAATTATTCCTAGCTCGATGGGCTCATGATTCCTCAGGTCATCAAGGGAGAGATGCAACATATAGATGGGCTCGAGATCGAGGGGTGGACTTAACCATGGATGCTATTGCACAAGTTATCCATGAATGTGAGACGTGTGCCGCAATCAAGCAAGCGAAGCAGCTGAAGCCCCTTTGGTATGGAGGACAGTGGATGAAATATAAATATGGGGAGGCCTGGCAGATTGATTACATCACCCTCCCACGCACCCGCCATGGCAAGCGTTACGTGCTTACGATGGTGGAGGCAACCACCGGCTGGCTGGAAACATATCCTGTACCCCATGCCACTGCCCGGAATACAATCCTGGGCCTTGAAAGGCAAGTCCTATGGCGACATGGCACCCCAGTAAGTAATCGAGTCAGACAATGGGACTCATTTGCCCAGGTGTCTATGAGAGCATTTCGGAAAAGAGCATGGCATTGAGTGGGTGTACCACATTCCTTATCATGCACCAGCCTCTGGGAAAATTGAACAATATAATGGGCTCTTAAAGACTACCCTGAAAGCAATGGGTGGTGGAACATTCAAACACTGGGATACACATCTAGCCAAAGCCATGTGGGTAGTTAACTCTAGGGGATCTACCAGTCAGGCTGGCCCTGCCCAGTCAAAATTTCCACATACTGTAGAAGGAGACAGACTCCCAGTAGTGCATATCAGGAGTATATTAGGAAAGACTGTTTGGGTCATCCCTGCTTCAGGCAAAGGTAAACCCATGTCTGGGATTGTTTTTGCTCAAGGACCAGGCTGTACTTGATGGGTAATGCAGAAGGATGGAGAAGTTTGATGTGTACCCCAGAGGGATTTGATTTTAGGTGAGAATAGCCAATATAATTAATAAGGTAGAAACTGTATTATAATAATTGCTAAATAACCCATTACTGTATATTCATTATTGCTATAATTGCTGTATGTTACTGTATGTTGTATCAATGGAATTACAGCTGGAGTCATACAAGTCAATGAAGGAAGAGTGCCACAATGATGGGACAAAGACCTGCCATCCCAAGAACCTTTTTCCCTCTTTCCCTTTGAAAATAAACACCTTTGATTCACAGACTATGAGCATGGACCATGTCAGGTGTATCGATCGAGAGCCCGAGATGCAGAATGCAATGATCCAATGGCGCATACTCACACCATGGAAGACTGTTACGACGAATGAAGCCTGAAAATCATGGACTGAATGTTCATTCACTCAACAAACTCAGAGGGATGGTCCACAGACTAAGGGAAATACACCTGTATGCACATGTGTGCGTATACATGGGTACATACATAGATGTGTGTCTGACAAAAGAAACTGGTTATACTCAAAAGAAATGGTTGGATCTGGTCATGACGTAAATGGTATGGAATCAGGGGTGGATAATGTCCTGGTTTCAGTCAGGATGGAGTTAACTTCATTTGTAGCAGCGGATGGAATGCTGTGTTTGAGAGTTAAAATGAAAGCAGTGCTGATAACACCCTGATGTTTTTAGTTGTGTCAAGCAGTCAAGGACTTTCTCAGCTCTTCATATTTCTCTATTCATGAGAAAGGAGGGGCAAAGCGAGGACAAGTGACCCAAACGGGCCAAAGAGAGTATTCCATGCCAATTACGTCATGCTCAGTATAAAGGGGGGCTGATGGGAGGAGGGGCAGGGCGGCTCCAGGACGCGTGGGTTTCTGGGGAACGGTCGGGTTCCAGGACGGCTCTGGGTGGCACGGCCTGAGTCATGGGTTCGGTGAGAAACTGCATTGTGTGTCAACAGCTTCATATATTTTTTGTTCTAAAGTCCTGTTAGCATTGTTATATTGTATCTTTCTGCTATTCTTGTAAACTATCCTTATCCCAACCCATGGGCTTTTGGTTTCTTGGTTCTGGGGTTATTTGCCCCTTCCTTTTCCCTTCCCTTGCCTCACCGCCCCCCAACCCCTTCCTCTTCCCCTGCTCTTTTCCTTTAAAGAGCAGGCAGCTGTGTGGATCTCGGCTCTCAGCCGGGATAAAACCACAACACGAGATTCAACAGTTCACCCAAAACACATACACAGCTTCAAACAAGGTTTAGCATGTTTATGAGCTTCCTTTGCATTTGCTGAAACTTTTTCACAGAAAAAAAACAGTTTCTACAACTACGAAACAATTCACAGAATCACAAGGTTGGAAAAGACCTTTAAGATTGAGTCCAACTGTTCCTTTCCTATGCGAAACCATATCCCTAAGTACCTCATCTACTCTTTTTTTAAACACATCCAGGGATGGTGACTCAATCACCTTCCTGGGCAAATTACCATCCCCTATTTAGAGATAATAGGGCCTTAGCTATTTTTTTGTGATTAATATTGAACTAGACCCTCTATTCACCAAATGAAGATACCCAACAAGATACAATCCAATACTAGATGCTTCAGACACTCTTAATGGAATGCAAATCAGCAAGACAGCCATGCTATACAGTCTCTCCTTTCTCTTCCAATACCCTCTGCTGTATATTACAGAAGTCTAGGTATTTCACGGTTCAAAATTATCTAATCCCTTTTTTGTTCTCGCCAATTTACAGGACCTTAATAAGTGTGGTAATTAATGTTAAGAACAGGAACTTCTTCAGAAGACAGCAAAAGTGAAGAGGTGCTAGACTTCCATTTAATTTATTTGGCCTGTTTTTCTTGCATGCTTTGACAAGTATCATCACTTAAAGATCAAAAGTTCTGCTTACTGGCACATTCAACTTCCAGAGGAGAAAGTGGTGTGCTCATTGCCAGGTAAGAAGCGTGCAATCCAAGCAGAAGACCCAAATTCCTTTCAGTGTCTATCAGAGGTGATGACAAAGTACTGAGGTCTGGAGTTGTAATCACTTCCTGGTCAGGCTAATGAAAAGAAATAGGAGTCAAAAAAGCCAGAACTCAGCTCCAACAAGTGTTTTGAAAACAAACCAATACCCTACTTCAGCAAGCATGTATCCATTACTCAAAACCATTTTTACCTCCATATACTGGCCAACACAGAAGGCATGCATTGACTCCCGCGTGTCCTCAAATTGCAAAGCAGCTTCCAAAGCAACAACTGGGTCCTCACCTGCAAACTGAGCTAATGAAAGAATGACACAGTCAGTATAGTATCTAAAAGCCTGTTTACAACATCTAGTTTTGAAACAGAAGTAATTTGTGTATTTAATTGTGATGCTGACTCTCACCAAGTATGCTACCGCCAGTTAGAGACTGAGTTTGGAAGTCCTTTATATCATACACTTTCCCATCAATCACTGTCCAAAATCCTCCATCTTTGTTGTGGTTCTCTAAATCAGCTTTACGGATAAGAGTCACTTCCTCATTATTTCTGCAACTCTGGCCAGTAAAAAATGAACCTAGAGGTATAAAAAGGACAGTCAATTTATCAACAGAAACACAGAAAGTAAAGTGTTTTTTTAACGTTCTTTTAATAGTTGCCTAACCAAATACTTCACTTTTATTCAAAGGTTGCTTTTCTGTTGATATGCTCCAAAGTCAAAATGGCTATTAATACGTTCTCTCTACATATTATGCAATTAAATTGTATACAGTATTATTTTATGCACTCAAATGTCACACTGTCAGAGACCTAGCGTTGCCCAGCTGTATGGCTGTTTTGTTCAGAGATGGAGCATAACAATCTCTGCTCTAGTTGGTTCTCCTTCAAAATCAGTTTTATAATACATTTTCTTGTGAGGCACTGGCTGTGTATTTCAGACTAAATCCAGACTTCTTTTAAATAAAAAAGAAAGGAAGGTACATGTTAGAACTCTTCCAATCTACATATCAATAAACTATTTCAAACTAAAAGTAATGTCATCCAGGTAAGAAACATCAGGGCAATGCTCACACACATGAATCTTCATCTCCATTTGCTCTAACAGACCAGTAACTGAATTTTCACATTAGTTTTTGCTCTCTCCAGAAGTACACACTTCCTGCTTCTCTTTTTCCCCTAATCACAGCTCATGTAAGTGCCCTGGGAAAAGAAACTTCCTTATTTCAAAGCTTCCACATTACTCTCCCTTTAAGTTACAGACAGAATTTAATAACAAAATGCACAGAGGTTCTACTCATGGTTTCACTGCAACTGTTCCCATTCTAAGTGATGTGAACTACTACTTCAATAAGGTACATTTGTACTCTACTTTATCCTACCTTTATACATAACTTAAGAATTTACTGACAGAAACAAATACTGCTATAGGACTGCTGTATTAATTGGATAATCAAAATTTGTGCTGTGAAGTAGAATTCCCTTCCTGAAAACAGTTCACAAACAGTCATCAGTTTTATATAGCTACTTTATGAGAACATAAACAGTCCAAATACTACTATACATACCCATTATTCCTGGCCATGCTAAATCCTCATTGTCATCCCTTTCCTTTCCAGGGGCTAAGTGGTTAAATCTGTCTAGGTGTTCTAGCAAGCCAGCCAACAGAGGGATAGCACCAGCTTCCTGCATTAATCCAGCATTTTTACTAAGGAGTAGCACTATAGAAACCACCAATTCTGGAAGAAGAATGCCTAAAACACAGAAAAAAAAACCCAGAAGATATTCAGATTTAATTGAAGACTTGAGTTTTATAGCATTACAGAAGTAAATCACCAATCAGTAATTCCACCCTCCACTACTGCTTCAGCACAGAGCTTTTGCCTTCTCCATCAAACCTGAACTCCTTGCCCATCAAAAAAAAAATTAACTGAATTTTCTTCAGTCCTTTAGAACTTTCAAGATCATCTACAATATAGCTTTATAATTTCATAGAAGGTTAGGAAAGGAGGACAGCAAAGAATAAACCTACCTGTTAGATCTCCATCCACAACACGAGATACTTCTGCGAAATGCCTGTGACTAGCAGAAGCAATGCTGGTTGCCACAGGAAGTATATCACTGATGTGCGTGCACAGAAGGGCAGTGTATTTCTTCAGTAAAGAGCCAACGCCTAAGAGGTCAGGACCTGTACAGAGAGGAGGAAGACCACAGAAAATCACCAGAGTCATATTTAAGAAACAGATTTCAAACTCTTCTGAAATGCAGCAATTTGGTATTAGAAATAAATTAAGAAATAACATATTTTTTAAAACTTATCTTTGAAAGTTTATAAAAAGTTGATTATCTAGGTCATGTTGCCTTTCAACGAGAAATTTTCCTTTACAAAAAACAAAATAAAGATACTACTTCCAATCATTTCTCAGACAGACTCAGCAACTACGCTGATAAGTAAGACAAGAAGATAAATTAAAATAAGATCACAGCATCATACGGGTTGGAAAGGACCTCAAGAGATCATCAGGTCCAATCCCCCTGCCAAGATGCTGCTATCCTGCAAGAGGTACTACAGAAATGCTGGGGGAGGGCAAGGCTTATATTTTTACAGTAACTTACTGTATGTATTAGGAACCTGCCCAACACAATCTCCTGGGTAAAGTTTACTAACAAGCAGACGCTGAAAACGGAGTAACAAGTCCAGAGAAGCAGATCTCTCTTTGCTACAATGTTCGTGGTCCATGCAGGAAGAAATGCGACGAGCAACGTCTTTTAGTTTGGCTATTGTCTGTGAAGCGATGTTCCTAATTGGTAAAAAAGTATTGTAAAGTACTTTAAGAGAGCTGGTAGCAAAGACAGTCCACACAGGTTAAGCTTTGATAGAATTTCCCACAAAGACTCCCACGTGAAATTTCATTGTAGGATGTTCCCTTGTTTGCACCATAGCATCCAAAAACTCCATGTGGTTTTGTGGAGGCATTTTGTGTAACAGGATTTGTCAAGTAGGCTAATTTTGGCTTTTTTTTTTTGTAATCACTCACAAGCTACAATGAAAGTCACGGCACCATGTAGTTCAGAAGTCTCAGTACTGATTAAATTACATGGTTACCATCACACCTGAGTTAAAGCACCATAAATTCCTTAGTAAGCTCATAATTACTTCCTCCAACAAATTCAATACTGCTGTGGCTGACAAAGGATATTTTTCTCAGCACCCTACTGACCATGCATTCACAATTCTGAGTGTCAAGAATTTAAATTTTCTTCCCTACTTACAGCCCAGCTACAGTCTCCTTGAGGCAAAATATTCAGTTCTACATAAGTTTGTGCTGGTTCTCATACTTTGTAACACAGCCTTTTGAACTTTTGTTGTATCATTTGTTATGCGGATTTTCAGAGCACAGGAAGAAGAATCACAATCCATAAAAGCACAGCAAGAAGTCTTTCTAAATTCAGGTAATTACTCATAGAACTTTACTCCTCAGCAAACAAAAACCAGCAAAACTACAGACAACTTGGTACAATGTTCAATGTTTTTAATTCTGAGGAGCTAAATAGCTAGAAGGATACTACTTATTTGCTAACCAAAATCAGTCATCATTTAGCTGACTAGTTCATAAAATATCTAAACAGATCTTCTGTACAAAAATAAGACAAACTTAAATCAATTACCTTAGTAATTGCTGAATTAACTGAACTAATGGTAAACTTTGTTTTCCTGCAGATTCATAGATTCCAGTATTAATAAGGTCTTTATCCAGTGGAGTCCTGCTCCTATGAAGTGTTGATGCATTTGCTTCTTGTTCATCAATTTCTTTTTCTTTCTGTGCTTCTTTTTTTGCTTCAATATCCTAAAAACGAAAATCCAGTTAAAGAAAACTTACAAACTGCCACTGCGATTATGAAACATGAAACAATTCCTACCATAAAAATGCATATTGTTTATTTTCTAAAAAAGTATGCTTATGTAGCTGTTAAACAACTGTAACATAAAAAGAAAAGGGGGGGGTGGAGGGGGCAAAGGTGAAAAAGAGTAGAAAAATTCCAAATTCAATTTCCACCACACCAAGTTAACCACTAAAAGGTAGAAAGCGCTTTGTAAAATTATCCCCTTTTAGACAGCTTTATGAAAGAGTCACCCTAAGCAACAGAAAGAAACACTCTGCTAAAAAGGAGAATATGATTCATGCTTCCATACAAACACCAGCTCAAGTTTCAGTTCAAAAGAGGATAAAGACCAATCCACAAACTTCAGAAAGCATGTGATACATCTTCCTATCCAGTTTACACATAACTGCAAAGCTGCTGAAACATACCTGAATTTCTGCAGTAATGGCAGCATTCAGTGCAGACTCTAAGCCTCCATCAGCCATCAAGCTGCCCACCAAGAGGTCAATCATAAATCTACGGCCTGGACTTACATTCATGTCATTTCCTGAAACTAAGTATGGAAGAAGCTATTAATGAACTAGAAATGCAACCACTAAACAATTATTTGTAAATCTTAGGACCCACCTGCACTGGGTAAGAGCGCTGAGAGAGCCCTTGCCCGCTCTTCTGCTGTTGGTAGTAGCACAGACCACCCGCTCTGCAGCACTGTTTGAGCAGCTGATTGCACAGTGTTAAGCACACCAGCATTGCTTGCCAACGTTACCACTGTCTGCTTCAGGCTGTTGAGCAGTATACTGCCTAAACCTAAGCCAAGGCATTCTGGATCCACCTGATGACTAATAGCAGCATGAAGCTAGAAACAAGGAAGAGAAAAAGAGAAAGGCAAAAAGGTAAATTTTCATTAAGAGGAGATGTGAACTTGCGGAAGAAAAATAGTCAGTCCTGGACCAATTGAGGAAGTTCACTGACCAAGATAAAAATTCTCATCTGTACATTTATAAAACTAGAGGGAAATGCTGGCTTGCCCAAACAATTATCAGATTTAAACTAATACTAAAAGATTATGAACTATATTTAACTATATCCACCAAAACTCTGATTTAGAATAACCTAAAGAATAACGTGAACTGCTTCTACTGCACTACAGTATGATTGGATAAGTAACTGTCAGATACCTTCTAAAGAGGACATTAACTCTTAAAAACACTACTTAAAATTCTTAGTGTTCAAAATAGATGAGCGTAAGGATTATTGAACATACAAGACTTAATCCATTTACATTTTTATTTTTATAGTTAATTTTTAATGTAATCCAAAAGCTATCAAGAACAAAAAAAAATGCTAGCTGACAAATTTCACAGTAGAAAGTGATATTTTACTTTTTTCACTTTTTTAAATCAATAAAAATATTTTAAAGCACATTAAGTCCAAGCAATTTACTGAAACATTTAGTTCAGCCACTGCTCAATGCGTATGAAATTGAAGGTACCTGAAGCCTTAGAAGGTTTAAAGTTGCTACAGCCATGCACTCCTTTTCCTGAGGAGGGGGCCAGTCAGAGGAGCCATCCATTCCCTCTGTCACTTGTCTCAGCAGAAGATCTAGCTGCTCAAATGTCATGGGGCAAACATCCACCACAAAAGGCACCCGCAAGCCTATGGACCATTCTGAACACGATGACCAAGCAAAACTCTATAAATGGCAACAATATGCAAAGTCCAACAGTTACTTCCCAAACAGAACGTGCCACTCAGAGCTAAGAATGCAAAGTTAACATCTGCCTTCAAACAGTAATAGAAGATGCGAAAATAGTATCAGCACATGTGTTGAGGAGAACCCTCCACTTGCATCCTTGTCAATACACATAAAGCCCTACCAACCCCAGAAAAGAACTCTTATCACGTTTTCCAAAGTGCTGTTATGCCAGTCCAGGTACCTCACTATCTTTGCTGCAGGAAACATTCAGCTGGACAACACTTCAATCACTGTAGTTTGGCCTCAGCCAGCAGCTGAGCACCACACAGCTGCTCACTCACTCCCCACTGGTGGAGTGGAGAGAATTGGGGAAAAAAGAAAGGTAAAAGTTGTAGGTTGGGATAAGGGCAGTTTAGTAGTACAGCAAAGGAAGAGGATATACTTAGAGTATACAAGCAAGTGATACACAATGCTTCTAGACACTCAGCCTGTAGCTAGCTCCCTTTTTATGCTAAGCATGTCATATGGTATGGAATAGCCCTTTGACTAGTTAGGGTCAGCTGTACTGGCTTAGTCTCCTCACAGCTTCTTGTGAAAATTACCTCTATCCTAGCTAAAACCCAGGAAATAAAAAAAAAAAAACAATCAAAACCACAAAAAAACACCACACACACACATACACACACACAGAAAAACACCAGGCAAAAGAACCAAGACAGGCAAATAGCTACTTCTCAGAATACCCAACAGAGGGACAGCTAGTCATGACTTTCTTGGCAGAGGAACTGGCACAAAATATGGATTTTTTTCTTTTCCAAGCCATCATTTATTCAGAAGAAGAAATAAAAGTCACAAGCACAGAAAGAAGGACTGGGACTAGTGTTCAGAACTAGTCTCAGTTACAAAGGCACATCACAATTAGCAATTAACAATTCAAAACCAAAACTTACCTGAGCAGGCCCACAAGCAATTCCTACTATATGCTTCGTGTCTAACCCTGGGAGAGCTGCCGGCTCTGGCTTGGTGATCCGCAAAGTATCAAAATGTTGACACTGATCATTGCTTCCCCAGCTATGAACTTCACTATCTTCAGTCAGTGCTAAACAATGGGTAGATCCAGCTGCCACATCTATCACCTTTTTTCCTGATAGGAAAGTCAAATATTGAAAGTGTAAAGATGTCAATCGTTAACAGACATCTATCAGAGGTAAGGAAAACTGTGCTAAATACAACCATACGTAACTATGAACTTATTATGGATGTCAAGAGTCTCACCTTTGCCTTAGTAGTAGATTGGAAGAGTATAGCAAAGGAAAAACCAAGGAAATATTTAAAGATTTTTAAGAGACAGCTTAAGTACAGAAGCTTGCAAATTTCGAAAACAATCTTATTTTTTATTCCTTCTACTTAGATACTTTCTCAGGCAAGGTTTCCTCAGAGAGCTCCCCACCTATGAACACAGACTGTATAAAGTGATATTGTAGTCATTAGTTCCAAAGTTACTTTCAATTAGACCATCTTCCCCCAAAAAACCTCAGGTTTCTCACAAATGCAAGAACTAATCTTCCCTCTGCTACAAACTAGACAAAAGTACCAGCACAAACATAACTTTTGTGACATTACCCATTGCCCATGCTTTTCATTTACTCCATTCATATGCCTTAATCTAAGTATGGGCATATTTTATATATTTACTTTCATGACAATGTAAAAATGCACATTTTGAACAAGCATTTCTGTCATCCTAATAAAAGAAAAGGAGCAAGGACAAAGAGAACGCAAGACAAGCAGCATTTAAAAGTAGTCCTAACATAGTGGCTCTCAGTCTGCTAGAATTCTACAGGTATAAATGCTTAAGTGATGGGAAATGTGCATTACCATCTATTTCAACTCAGAATAAAATATGACAGAGTACATGGTATGGGCATTTTTAGAGCTCAGATCATTAGTGTCTGGTAAAAGGTTTCAACAACAGGAAGAACAACTCTGGAACACATCCAGTTCTGATAATTACCTTTCAAGCCTTCCAGCAGTTTGGGATACCGAACATGCTCTTCTGTTCCATGCCCAAGTCTCTGATTGTCACCTTTTCCCCAGGTGTAGACCTGGCCATCTTTGGTTAAAGCAATAGAAAACTGACTCCCACAGCGCACTTTCACGATGTCCAGATCTTGAAGTTTTTCAATTAATTTCGGAGTCTTGCAACCATCACTGCCTCCCCTTCCCAGTTTTCCATAATCTCCATCACCCCAAGACCACACTTGGCCTTCAAATCACAAGAGAGAAAACAAACAAATATTGCATTGCTTTTTCCTGTAAGGGAATGGCGTTAGCTGTTTTGACAAGCAAGTTTTAAAAAGAAATCTGAGATTCTATAAGAACAATTTTCAAATTGTAATTTAAGAACAGCAGGTATTCATTAATTTCCAATAACTCGTGAAAAGAAGAAGAAAAATATTTATAAGTTTTCATGCTGATAAAACTAGACATAAGCAGCATAACACATACCATGTACTGAAAAGTCAGTGTACAGAAAGTCCTTAAAAACTCGTGAAGTATAGGATTTGCTGAAAATCAAGCTTTAGTTAAAAAGCTGCCTTCTTTCATTATAAAGTCTTATTTATAAGAACATTCAAAATCTTTTTGTACACCAAAAGGCCAAATTGTCTGCAAAACCTGTTTTCTTAACTTTAAATTCTTGTCATTCAACCATTACACAAAATTAAGTGTGTTGTTTATCATGTTATTTTGATTCACACTAGTAAATCTAAGCCCTGACATAGGAACTTAGAAACAGCCCAATTATTCTGCGTCAAATAAAATGATGGTTCAAGACTAGTAACCTGCACATGCAAAAAAGTTCTCTTTTTCACTCTGATGTTCCCTCCTTGCCTAAGTAAGTCTAAGGTGCTCTGATATGCAACAGAAAGATGCAAGGAGGAGATTGAGGAGGGGGAAAGACAAAATCTGGATGAACAAATCTTTCAGCTTTTAAATACTGCAAATCACCCTGATCAGCTATATTTTGAAAAAACAACTCGTTTAGAGGAGCTTTATGCTTTCTAAGGGATAACTCTGGGGCTTAACCTCATACAGTACAACTCAGATTTTGAACCTGTCTCACCCTAGGCACTTCAGGATGCTGGGAAGCAGAAGTCCCCCCCTCAAAGCTTCTCTTTAGCACCTCCCATGGGTTAACACAGACAACTCTCTAACTCAAAATTCTGGCTATTCTGACAACATGAGTTATGTGCACTTACATAATAATACAGAAAAATTAAGACTGTGTGTATGTATGTGTAATGTTTTGTGTTTATATTCTACATATCCAGAGTAATTTAAAACATCAATTATGAACATGAAAATAAGTATTCAGTTTAATATGTTGCATGCCTATGCATGGAAGTACACGTGTGGCATATAACGTATGCCCATAAACACATGCATGTATTTCAGCACTGAATTCATACAGAATACAAGCCATTAGAAATAAGCATATCTGCAGTATTAAGTAACTTCAGAATGAAGGGAAGAAAAGGTTAAGCTTATGTTTTGCTACTGACCGTTTTCAGTAACTGCAAGAGTTTGAGCATCTCCACTTCCACAGGAAACATCAATAACTTTGAGTCCTTTCAGCCCTGTGACCAGCATTGGGATGGTCTGATCTTCACTGGAACCTTCAAAGCAAAGTAATTCTGTGAGAGGCAAAGTCAAGAAGTCCTGGTAGGCATTTTTGCTTGGGTTTTTTTTGTTTGATTTTGGGTTTTTTGTTGTTTGAGAGTGTGAGGGGGGTAGGTGTTGATTTTGGTTTGTTTTCAGATTTGAGCATCGTGACTAAGCTCCCATATGGTTTCTTAAGTATCTAATCTGGATTTAACCCAGGAGATACTCTGCTTTACAATGTAGGGAACAGAGATTAGTGTAGATTTTTCTTTTCCATCCAACTACTGATTTTCACAGCATTCAGAAGTTAGGGGGTTTCAGGACAACCCCTCCCATCGTTTTTTCAATTCCTACGAAATCACACACGTTTCTCAAAGCAGCATTAGGTAAATTGGATAAGAGATCATTTGAGACAGGCACTAAACAATTCTTTGACAAACAACCTTAAGATCTCAAGTAACATACCATGACCAAGCCTGCCATAGTTTCCTCGTCCCCATGTATACAGCTCTCCTTCAGCAGTAATGGCTGCACTGTAGGTGCTTCCACATGCAATATGAACAACGTGTTTCCCAGCTTGCTTTCCAGACAAAGCAGATATCATCTTTGGTTCCTCCAGAGGGCTTTTGAAAGAAGGAAACATATTTCACAAAAAGTCATCTGATAAGTAGATAATAAAAAGTGTGACACGCTTCTTACAAAATGATTGCTGCAATTCTACCTGAAAACCTTATTACTAGTTTGAAGTTATAAATAGAGCTATAAGCCAAAAATTAGATTCATATTGTTTGAAAAGATACAAACCACTGAAGAAATGTCTGAAAACTATGATTTCTATTTCCAACTAAATTAATGCAGTGGGCTTTGAAAAGAGATTTGTTTATTATAAAGAAGATTATCTTAAGCACTACACCTGAGCAATTAATTTTGTGACATTGCTAGCTATTGAGCAGTAACTCCCTTGCTTTATATGGAGTTCAGCAATGAGGGAAGACACTTAAACCCTCTAAAATACATTGATGTACACCCCCTACAGAATACTCCTGTAGAAAATTGCTCCTACACAAAAGCAGGTCAGTAATGTTATTGTTTAACACGGGGGAAAAAAAGCAATGATATATGCAATGGGACTGCATAGGAAACGATGACCCCACTCTAACATATAAGTCAACATTTCCACTGAAAATACGTTGGGGATTCATAAAACCATATAAATAAAATGTCTAATAACAGTGGAAATACTACCACACCTTCTATCTATAAGTAATTCAGAAAGTATTCAGAATATCATAGGCAGAGGAAACACGTGAATAAAGCAATTTCTCTTCAGTAACAGAGACAAATGTCAAACGCTGAATGGGCTCTACACACAACTAGACAGTTTTTACTATGAATTCAGAACACCTTAAAATCAATGCTATCATTATTTTTATTACATACACTGTATCCCCATGGCCTAGTCTTCCACCATCTCCACAACCCCAAGAAAAAACTTCACCATTTGCTGACAAAGCAAGATAGTGATGCCCATCTGAATGTGCTGCTATCTTCACAATATTTCTGGAAGCTAGACTCTGCACCAGCTGTGGTCCCTGTGAACCAAACAAAAGCAATACACTTATAAAGAACTGCTTGTATTTTCCATCAATTGTCTAGATACAGAATAACTAGGTACAGATTACCTAATGCTTTATCAAAACTGTCACCTCATTTGTGCATAAAGTATTAAGGAAAAAAGGTCAAATCTACTATTGGAGTCTAACAGAAACAACCCCAGTTATTTCTGTTTCTATCCTTATAAGGTCTTCAGCATGTATGAAAATTGTATTATCTTAATCTTACAAGCAATCTTGGTGACAAATGTTTCTGTTACAGTAATGTTTGGGAAACTACACCATGTTACATCACTGAAGTAGAATCCATTTCATATCTCCCAATCTCTACCATCGTTACCAAGGCCGGAGTACCACTGAAAGCAATTATCATTGCATTCATAACCTCTAGTCTGATGGAAATTACAGAAACCAGATGCGTTTCACCAAATCTATACAAGAGATCAAACCCACTGTTTCTGGAAGATTCAAAACAGCAACACTGAAGCTCACAAAAATCAGTATGTCTCCATCTACTTTTCCAAGATACTGTAAATTGTTGAAGGAGTAGCCTTATGGTATGAAATAAGACAGAAGAGAAGACATTCTTAAGAATATGTAAAAAACCTCTCACCAGAGTATCACTGTTGTACGCCTGTGTATAAACTCGCCCGTTCCTAGACAGTATGAGGAAACGTTTCTCTGCACAGGCAACCTGCACAACACCAAGGTTGGCAAGTCCCTCGCACTGAATTGGACCGCTCACGTTAGCATAATACTTCCAACCTATCAAACCCCAAGCAATAACCTCTTGCAGAGATCCCTACAAAAGAAGAAAATACTCTTAAGTACTTATTATGAAATACACAACTGAAATAAAAGTTTAAAAAATAATCTGCTATATGCTTTTTAATGTCAAACATACTCAAATCTGTGACGGTCATTACTGCCAGTAGCCAAGAAAGCTTTCCTATTAGAAGACAGGAAAGAAAGACTTGCATGCATCATTATTCAGTTTAATCTTGTACTGAATAAGCTACAGATATCTACAAGTATTTGTAAGTATTCAGAGATTTCAAGTTGCCAAATGTACTTTTTTTCCTCTTTTTTAATATATCAGGCTCCAAACATTCACAAAGACTAGTCTTGAGCCTTTATTCTGACAAACAAAGGGAAGAGCCCAAAAAACGGCCAAATTAACCACAGTGTTCTGATACAAAGGAATGGTTCACAAACCACAGAATTTTCAGTCAGCTTTGGAGTATAAGAGTGCTGATGTAATAAAAGATACCAAATTAAGACACGTCAGGGCAATTCAAGGTTACCTCATGAAAATCAAAGGGAAATTTTAAGGATTTTCAGAGTCGTTCCTCTCCCAAACTGAAAATCAGTTACACTTTTAGGAAGAAGATCTTACTAGATTTGATGTTGCAAGTTACCTTATGAGCTGTAGGAGAGCTACACTGTGGAGGCATACATGGAGTCGCTAGACGATCTAAATGGGCCATGATCACTACAGCTGTTTGTCTCAGATCAATCGCTAGCTCATTGTCCTGTGGTAAAGTCAGATACCTTAGAAAGCTTTCATTTGGACTCAGAGGGTATGTAAGGAGCTAGGAAAGAAAAAAGAGCAGTCACAAGGTACTCCTATATACTGGTACATGATATATTTTATACATGCTGAGTATCTGCACAAGCTGAAGAGACGCTGAATTAATTCTGCATATTCTTTTTCTTACAGCAGAGGAAAATTCCAAACACACATGTAGAGAAAATATAGTAAGACTGAATATAGTAGAGGTACAAGCATAATAAAACAGATTTACTGTGTTTTATCAACTTCAATAATATTCACTAAGAGTGCTAGTTCAATTAACTTCAAAGACAACTTAAATAAAAAGATTGAAATATACAGAACTGTTAAATGTCCACATCTCTAATTCACAAAGGCATTAACTCCAGAACGCGATGCTTACCTCCAACCACACTATGACATTCCTCCTCCTACCTCAAAACTCAAATGCATGCATGAAAACCATACAACAGAGGTTACATGGAAAACACTCCTGCCAAAATAATTCTAAATTTTGAGTGATTTTATAATTATTTTAGCCAGCCAACGAAAATTTGATATCAACATAATAATGGTCTTCTCAAATAATTCAAGGGCAAGTACCTGAATCTCTTCCTCAGTATTGGGCACATCTTTATTACATATTATACTCTGAAATCTTTGTAGCAAAGGTAGAAGGGGTGCACTTGTTCCCTGTGCAGATCGCTCATTATCTGTCTCCCTCGTTCCATTATCCCAAAGTTGAAGCAACAGCATAACTGCCGACAGCATTTGGCTGAAAGAGGAAGTTTACATCTTCAATTAATAGGCATTCCTAAAAACATTGTTTTAGCTTATCCATATAATTCATTTCCTACATTTTGAATTTTAGCAGTATTAGATGTCATGGCTTTCCATTTTAAATAAACCATCAGAATATCAAAAATTTATTATGCAATCTAGGGAACACAAGAACTGGATTGCCACTGCATTACAGAAAACATTCGTGTGCCTTGAATTACAATTATTACATTAAACCCAAACCTGTGAAAACTGAAGACAGGCATTACTCAGGCCATTTTGACAGTGATGGTTAAAAATCAGAGTGCTCATGCTTCTCACCTTAGTGTACCCCTCTGCACTGCGAGTTCTAGCAATATGGCAAGTGCCAAGTGCTGGTCTTGTAATGGAATGTTTCCTGGCCCTTTGGTACTTGGAGCTCCATGCACATCTCTATTAAAGTCAAACAATATACATTAAGTAATTGGTAACAATGCACGTTTACTTATCAAAAGCATTTAGAAAAAACTAAGAGCCTCTAGCTTATGGAAAAAAATTACTAATTAAAGCCACTGAGAAATGCTGACAAATTCCATGCAAGATCAATTTCTAGAGTAGCTGTTAGACTTTAAAATTGCCTTAAGCTTCACTGTCTATTCCACAGCTCTATTAAATATGTTAAGAACATGAAAAACATTTTTCACAGGTGAAATTCAAATATTTTTTATGATATTCATCATAAGGATGTAGTTCAGTGTTCAAGACAATTAATTTCCAGTAAGTATTGTAAAAGGGTAACTTTAAGCCTACTTAAGTAACAGGGAAAAGCAGGGGACTGCACCAAGTCCAATGCGAGTGTATTTGCCCTTCTATGCACAGAAGCATGATTGATTTTACTGTACTAGAAAGGCAAATTAAGTGTACACTTCTATTGTATTACCAGAGCACTGTTCATGTGGATATGGGTTTCTATTAGTGAAAGACCATTTCTCAGGTAAGTCTACACACAGTGATTCATAATACTCTGCTGGAGCCAAAGTTTTGCGGACTCAACTCAGATCAATGTGATGAAATGCTGAGCTCCTTTATTGAAATACACACACAACTTATATAGGTTTCTATATCAGTGCATGAGTTACATTACATTGTTATTGGTCAGATGCTCTGTTCAACTGCCTTACATGTGTCTCACTATTGCTAGTAATTGGTTGAGGCTACACAGTCACGTTGTTCCTTTTTAAGGCAGTTGTTAACATTCTTGCAGCTTCTTATCTCATGGATTTTCTTACAAGCTCCTGTTCTCACAGACATCTGCTCTCCTGTTACTGCAGACCGACATGTCTCTGCTAGCTTCCCCAGGCCTGATTATATGGGGGTCAGAAACAAATCTGGATGGGCCACAAAACCCATTCCTCTCAAAATGCATTGCTACAATATTCAAATTCAGATTTTTTTTAAACAGTTAAAAGAATTAAATCCTGTAAAAAGCATTATTTCAAGTGTTCATGTATCTTCCTTGTGTAAGCTTCAGGAAAGGAAAGCAATCTTACTGATTTTCCATAAACTATCCTGTTTTTCCTACAAGCTGCTAAGAGATACTAGTTTGCCATTCAACAGCTACTTCCACAATGCTCAAAAGAAGAAACTTACCCTGTCACAACAGACCTTAGGAATTTCGTAGCTCTTTCCACCACTTCCAGCCATACAGAAGATACAGTCCCTTCATCAAAAAGGGACGCCTCTGGTAGAGCTCGCAGCGCATCAAGCGATTCCTGTAACAATTCACTGCACAGGTCTGCATCTTCACCTGAGGAGCAGAGTAACACTAGTTACACTCCTACCTCTATAGAAGTTACACAAAGTTTTGTATACAAACCTCAAGCTTACAAGTTGCTTTCAATTCTCACAGAAGCATTTTGAGTACAAAACTTCTGAAGAACTATCTGCTTCACAAAAAAACACATTCAGAAAGGTGACAACTTTTAAGCCAGCTCGTCCCACTATACATAAGCTACGGAAACCAGAACTAGGGCAGGCTGGATCAAGAGCAAGCCAAACAGCTGCCATCTAAACAACAGCACAGACTGACACAAACAGGAAGGTTATGGTGGCACAGATGACAATTTTGCTGGGCCAAACTTTCAAGTGTCAGTCTTTACAATGTGACAATCACTGACATGTAAACAAACTAAATACTAATTTCATACTGCTGCTCCACGCTCCTTTTCTAAGCTACTACTGTTGTTTAGCAATATAGTGCATTGACCCTATCTGAAGAATAAGTCTCACTTTTCTGAAATCTGGCATTAAAAAAATGTTCTCTCTTCCTGCAATCCCAATGTGCCTTCCCCAGCATAAAAGCACCCCAGCACAACACAGCATGGGTACTGGCTTGCATGGCTTTGTTCAGCAACAGCATTGTCAGGCACAGCACCACATAAACATAAAACACAATTATGCAAACCTAACTTATAAATGTATAGGTCTATGCAAACACTTAACACATGAGTGCCTTAATGAATCACCTGTCTTCTAATGTATACCCACCTGACCTCCAGGCTCTACGAAGGAACGCAAATGCAAATGAAAGTGCTGCTCGGGACCCAACTCGTGCAAGTCCTTCTACACCTTTGCCAACAGGTCTTGGGCTAAATAAAATTAGATATGCATTGTCTCAATATAGTTTATATTAATGGAAGTATTTATATTGGTAGTTATTTGTGTAATTTCTATATCTGACAATTATATATTCAGCTATATTACACAAATTTTGTCTGTAAAGAATTGAGAACAAAGGTGATCAACATCAAAGTGTCAACAACCAAATTCAGTATCAGCTGCTTCAAACAAATCAATCCCCAACACCAAAAAGGTCCACAGAGAAACAATAAACTAAACTGGCATGACTAACTGCCGTCAGAAAGGTGGCTATTTACTCATAGTTAAATTATGATGGTGTATTCAAAATACAGAGATATAAAATACTTGTATATAGACAGTATAAGATGCTCATTATTTGCTCTGGAAGTTTATACTTCCAGTTAATTGGGACTGCATAAACTATACTTATAAACTGTTTTACAAGTATCTTTAATTACTGATCACTTTCATCACTTATTATCTTTCCATTCAAGTGTCAATGCTACGAATTTCTCTTTACAGCTTGGTGTGTTTAAGGAAGACAGACAGCTTAAACTTACATACATTTCTGTTAGCTTTTCTTTTTATGCAAGCAATCACATTAATTTAAGTAAGTTTTCCTTTGTACTTAACAAAGGTAGATTCCATACTGCTTTATCTCAGGAAGACACCAACAGTTCTGTTTTCTTTTTAATCTTACAAGAAAAAGATGGACTTAGGAATTTAAGAGAAAAAAATTTAAACTGGCATTTTTAGCACTCTGATAACTTAAATATACTGGTGCACTTTTTAAATCAGAACTGAAAAAAAAAAATCAGAAAACAGACCATTCAGACAAAGATATCACTATCACAACTCAAATCCCATAACTAGGCATGATATCTACTTACTGTCTCCTTTCATTTTGGAGCTAGAGACAATCTTAAAAATTTTCCTGGTTGAACTGCTTGTTCTATCAGACAGCAATCTTGTTCAGCTTCTGAAAAGCTTCTTTATTGCCTCATCTGATAGATTTTTCTATTTTTAGGTCAACAAGCTATCTGGACATGGAAAGTATTCAGTCGATTTCTTATTCGGTTAATTCTCTGGGAACAATTCCATGTAAAATGTAATATTGCAGTATTTCTCAACCAAGCTAAAGAAAACCATGTTCAACTTTCATATATTTGTATTTTTAAGTTCATTATGTGCCTTAACTGAGCAAATACTGACAAAAACTGTGTTCATGTTATTAGAAGTATGCAACCTCCATCAGCATAATTTCTGAAATAGGCTTCTCCATACTTAGTCCTTTTGTTCTACTCAGCTACAATCTCAATAGAAATATATGTATAGCACAAAGAACAGTATCTACAGCAACATTTTAAAATAAACACCCACCAGTATGAATACAGGCACTATAACCAAGCACCAACCAAGAAGGAAAACTGTGTGGCTGATAACACCACACGAGAAACAATCTTAGGACATAAGAAGAGTTTCTTTACTGCTAATGTTTCACAAGGAGGAAGAAACCATGTTAAAGCTCTCACACATAGGTTGATAACCTTTCTATATGCCTTTCCTAATCTATTAACTTGCCCATATGCATCATTACCTTTTCTTATCCACAGTAGGCAGAGGAATGCTACTGCTTTTCCACTTAACTTTGACATTCTCCTGAAGAACTGTTCTGTTCAACGCGATGAAATATCGTTCCAGGATAACTAGCCTCTGCTTTAGCCTCATAGCTGAAAGAGCTGTTGTAGCAGTCTGTGTGGCCAGGGTTTGCTGTTCTTTCACTAGTACATGAAGGCATTCCTTCAATTCATTCACATCTGAGAATCAGAGAAAGATACTACTTTATGGGCATTCACCTTTCTTATATACAGTATCCAGAAAAATGAAGACAAACTGAAGAAAACTGTACAAAAATCTGAGCCTTAAAACGCAGTAAAAGTCTCCATTTCCATACTTAAAGTGCACATTTCTAAGCCACAGCATTATATGCTTAGACAAAGGTTATCATCAAAACTGGGTTTGTGTGAATACATCTGAACCTTCACATTTCATGTTTGAAATAAAATCATTGTAGGATATATTTATGCAGTTCCAAAAAACAAGTTAGACAGCAAATTCTTATCATCATTAGACCTCAGAGCCAGACTTCTCTCAAGTGAAGGCAACAACCTTGCAAGTCCCCACAAGGATATGCTCTCATTTTGCACTGATACACATTATCTTAAGTTTCTCAGAAATTATAAAACCACTCTCAGAAATTCTAGGATCATTGCCAAGTCGTGCAAATAAATAATGTCAGAAATGTAACATGCTTACAGTACTATTGGCAAATAAAAGACCCGATTTATGTGCTGTTTTAGTTTTGTACAGTAAGGTTTTTGTAGTAGGGGTTGCAGGGGTGGCTTCTGCAAGAAGCTGCTAGAAGTTTCTTCCCCGAGGTCCAACAGAGCCAATCCTTATTTCTCATCATCCTACTCTGTTTTGATTCGGTAACAAATTAGATGAAGTTTGTTCCTTGTTGAGTCCATTTTGCACATGAGCTACTTCAAACCATGAGCCTTTCATCGTACCATCTCTCCCATGACCAGGTAAGGAGGGAAGTGATAGAGTGGCTTTGGTGGGCATCTGGTCTCCAGCCAGGGTCTACCTGCCACACATATCAACACTGAGATTTAATTCTTCACTAACCAGAAAAAGAAAAAAAAAAAAAAAACACCAAAAAACACAGTCAACAGCCTGAAGATCTAGTAATCTAGTTAACAGATGGTAGCAAGTACCATGTCAACAGCAAAAAACCCCACAAACCTATAAAAACCAAACAAAAATTTGGGTACTGTGTATTTTTTACATGCTCTGTAGCTTTAATTCCTAGGACAACCAACAACAACGTACATCCTTTGAAGGGTTCTTTTCTGTGCCTTTATTAACAGTCTGATCACTAGGCTGCCCCACTTTGTCTTCCACTGAATTACTGTACTTGTCCCTAAGCCAACCGCGTTTGCTGCCTGGCTGCTACACAGAAGTACCTTTGTTTTAACGGACACCTGAGTAAGGGCTACAGAAAACCCAACATCGTTTGTATATATGTTACAGTGTTTGTGAGAAGATGGACACAACCTTTAAAAAAAAAAAAAAAAAAGTAGCACAGTGGCCCCTCCACACACACACAAAACCCCCACAAAACAAACACTTTCTTTGAACAGCTGCTGCCAAGCTGGAGAAGTTTGCAGTCTCTAGAGTTGAAAATTGTATCTAATGAGGTGTAACATTTTCTTGCCACTGCATAAAGTATTCCAAAGTTTTGTCTCAACTCTGCAATGCACCTGTATGTACCCAGAAGAGAATTCAAGTGGCCTCCTCTGCCACCAGATCACATTGCACAATCACTCGTGTTTGTCGTCAGCCATCACCCCAGCCTCTTCTCAACATCTCTACTCACATTTCACCATTTCATAATGTGTTAGATTCCTCTCCCCCAGGCAATTTACATCTTTCCACCTGACTATGAGGAACAACAATTTTTTTTTCAACAAGCAAGAATAGATTAAAAAGTGTTCCTTAAAGTCTAGCCCTTAAAGTTAGACAAAAGCAACAGCAACTATTATATACATTTTTATATATATACATTGACTTAAACAATATAACAAAACCAACAAGAAATATGGCTAAAAAGCTACACTGTCCTTAATACTAGCCCTACAAAATCCCTCAAAGAACTTGATAGCCCAGTTGAACATCAACATGTTACATACAGATCATAATGTAAAAGTAATACATAAACAAACATGCCTTTGGCAGACATCGGTTTTAATTTATTTGGTCCCTTAACACTATGGCCATATAAAAGTTTGTTCAGAAGATTTAATGGATGACTGTATCAGCAGCCAGTCTGGAGCTCTAGCTCCAGGCTGATCCAACTAAACTTTGTTCCATTAAATACCACAGTTTTGAGGGAAAAATCTCAGTTGCGCTATTCGTGCTAACATTACTCAAAACACCAAAGCAAAAACGTCTACAAAATATAAACTACACATTCTGAGGCTGCTGCTCTTTCCTTCAGTGTGCCTTAACCTTCACTTTGTAAGCAAAAATGCAGCAAAACCTCTTGCAGCACATGGCTTCCTAATAGAACATGCTCAATACTGACATTCAAGTTTCAGGATCCCTCTAAATAAACCATAAGAAGAGACAAAAATCAGATGTTTTCTTTCTCTTCTTCCCAAATACTGAAGTCCTACCAACCCCTAAATACCATCAGGATACAACAATAAAGTAAGAAATGACTGCAGCCTCAGCTCCAAAGAGGCTTTTCTTAACACAGTTCTTTCTGGCACCTAATTTCATTCTACAGGTTTGTTTCACACATTATGGTCTCATGTACGTATAGGAAAAGTAAAGAAATAGACCATAAAGGAAAAACACATTTGGGGAAGAGAGATTCTTTCTTAGGTGCTGTGGAAATCAAGCACTATGTCCCAGACTCAGCTGAGTCTGCAGTGTAACACAGACCTACTGCATTCATCACTCCTTCCTCGCTGGCAAGCTGAAAGTAGACATCCACTAAAATAATTTCTAAGACTTGAAGAATTAGATGAAAATAGCTCTTAATTTCAAAATGACACACTTATGAAACATAAGCTGTGGGGAACACTGGAAAGAAACACTTAGGACAGGCAGTGACCACCTACAACCCTCCAGTAATTACTTTACAAGGAAGTTTCCCCTGCAACTGCATACCTACTGAACCACTTTCAATCGACCACAGAACTGCAGTTACCAGCATCCCAGCCATCCTGATGCAAGAGATGACACAAAATACTCTATGAAATTGCAGAATCACAGAATCACAAGGTTGGAAAACACCTTTGAAGATCATCAAGTCCAACCATTCCCATCCTATGCTAAACCATATCCCTAAGTACTCATCTACCCTTTTTTTGAACACATCCAGGGAAGGTGACTCAACCCCCTCCCTGGGCAGCCTGTTCCAGGCCCTGACAACTCTTTCAATAATTTTTTTTTTTTCCTCATACCCAATCTAAACCTGCCCTGGCACAGCTTCATGCCATTCCCCTTGTCCTATCTCCTGTCACCTGGCTGAAGAGACCATCGTCCACCTCTCTACAACTCTACAACTTCAGGTAGTTGTAGGTGGTGATAAGGTCTCCCCTCAGCCTCCTCTTCTCCAGGCTAAACATCCCCAGCTCCCTCAGCCGCTCCTCATATGATTTGCCCTCCAGCCCCTTCACCAGCCTGGTTGCCCTTCTCTGGACTCGCTTGAGGACCTCAATGTACTTCTTATGGTGAGGAGCTCAGAACTGGACACAACACTCAAGGTGCAGCCTCACCAGTGCCGAGTACAGGGACACAATCACCTCCCTGGACCTACTGGCCACACTGTTTTTGATACAAGCCAAGATGCCATTGGCCTTCTTGGCCACCTGGGCACACAGCTGGCTCATATTCAGCCTGCAGTCAACCAACACCCCCAGGAAACAACTCAGCTTCACAACAGCACCTACAAAATTAACTCCTGATGGTTGAGCAATCCATACTGGGTAACTTGCAAAATACTCAACACCCTACTCAATGATCCAATGGGATATTCTGGCTCATTTGACAAAAAAAAAAAAAAACCCACACCAAAACAAACACCACACAATATTATTGTAGGTTTTAAATACCTCAAAGGTTCAATTTTGCTTTAATACAAAAACAGCCCATACTTCCATGGACTATGCAATGTTTCACAAAACAAAACCTCACAATAGTACTCTCTGAAGTAAGGGATTTTAAAGGCCAGTTATTTTCCTTTCCTGTCAATGAAGTCAACAAATAAAATAAAGTCAAATTAAGACAACACAAAAGCCAGGAAAGGAATCCACTAAAATTCTGTCTTTATGTTTTATGAAGAAGGAGAGCTGGAAGGAATTCTGCTTTCAAATGATAAGCCCTGAAAGTAAAAAAGTCTTTATATTCAGAAACTAGTAAAACAAAGAACTGCTCAGTTACAATACACTATTTTCAAACATTTAAACATCTCACTCAAAAGCATTTTTTTTCTAATGGAAAATATGATTTAGCCTCACCAAGTTTTAAACTGTGTAAAAATAAGCTTCATGAAGCATAAATTTAAATTTAGTTGTAATAAAACTATTTTCTTTCCCCGTTCTCTCCTTGCCTTCACAATCTCAAAGGGCTACAGTTTTAGGAAGGCTTTATACCAAAATGAAATAATTCCACTCTTATATATGCACATGCAAAATGCAGTAAAGGCTGGAACAGGTTACAGTATTTCAATAACTCAGACATCTCAAAATTGAATCAAGGACTGTCTTGGTTTATTAAAAGTAATGCTATTTTTAAGTGAGATATATCTATACACTTCCTCACTTTAAATCTTCTCTTACTCCATAAGTAAATTTGTCTTCACAAAAATTCAGCTCATCTTTAGCAAGTTTTAAATATATCTGGGAATCAACCCAGTGAACTTGATTTCAACAAACCCTGAAGTCTGAGCAACACTTATTACCAATGAGCTACACAGACTAATGAGAGAATAGCTTATTAATAGTAACGAGTCAAATTTCATCTGAGAAGGTTACAGGGAACTCTTAAAACAAAACTACACCAGCCCTTGATGCTAACCACCCCTTGCAATTCTTTGCTTTGCCAGTTATTTTATGAAGGGTGGAGACACATTATTTACCTAATCCATACCCAGAGAGTAAGAGTTACACTCATACCATATAAGTTTAAATTCTTGAGCCACCATTAGCAGAATACTTGTTAGATGACAGCTACAAGCCAGACATGTTTCTGGTTGCGATGGAGAGAGGTAAGAGTTTTACCATCTTCTGTTAAACTTCATCACATCCCTCCCTCCCCCTGGCAACTAGCATAGCTACATGTCTTCACTTCTTAATTCCTCCCGCCAGAAGTTCTCTGCATTAAGAGGAAAAACACCGTTAGTGTTTAGCACAGATCATCTGACAGAACAGAGCCAAGAAGTGACATGTTACTTTGGTACGTCAGCAAAAGTGGGGGTGGAGAGGGGAACAAACAGCTGAACACAGGTAGCCTGTCCAAGGGCTGTTGGTTTAACAGCTAAAAACAAGCAAAAAATGTTAAGAAACCATGTTATTTTATTAGCTCTTGCAGGGAACACCACAGGCTTCTCACTGGTAAAGGAAGGACCCTAAAAATGCCAATATCAAACCAAAAAGTTTCAAGCCCTTTGGCCGGATTGCAAGCTTTATGAAAGGCAAATATATATGTTATGGTATGGGAAGCTTTCACACCTGCTGCTTCTGTCAGCAGCAGAACTAGTGTGCTGCAGTTTCCTAGAGATTTTACATTTTGTCTTCTCTCTCCTCTTCCACTACATGCTACCTCACAGGACAAGCAGCAAATAGAGGATGCAGTTGGCTTGACTTAACAGGCATCAAATACTGATGTATGGAAAGACAAAAAAGTAACCACATATACAAAATTTCCTTCAGAAACAAAGCTAAATATGCTCCTAAAATTCTTTTATGCCAACAAAGAATATAATTCCTAAATAGCATTTAGCTTTTAGCTTCCTTCTGTCTGCCCCCTTATTGAAAAGATGACCATTAGCAGACCTCACCTTATCAGCACTCAGCAAGTACATTCAGAACACATCTCACCACGTGGCCAGGTGCTTAGTTTTCAGTTTTATATTGTGAGCAAAACTTGTTTAAATTGATGCTCAATTACTCATGCACAGAACAAAGCAGCAAGAACTGAGCCTCACGTGCACATATGAAGATAAACACACACACATATATACACACACCCCCCGTGAGCATCACCAGCATACTTGGAGCTGGACAACAGCTTTTCAAGCTTGGGAGAAGTGGTGTGGTGGGGGGAGGGGGAGGTAAGTTAAAATCTCTGGCAAGAAAGTGAATAACAAAACAGGGATGGAGTTCTGAGAACCATGAAAGAGGAGGTCAAACTTTGTGCTGTGACTGAACTATTCTTCCAGCATAATTTCTAAATCTAAATTTTAAACTAATAACAAAGAAATTTTATACTAAAAACAGAAAATGTCAGTGCAAAGAGGGTTAAAACAGTTTCTTTACTGCCATGACTACTTCTAATTACTTTTGTACACCGTACAAATTTAATGGTGCAACTAACAGCCCTTCCAGGATCGAAGTTCTGCATGTCTCCTCTCACAACGCTAACACAGAAAGGTTCTACTCCATAGGCAGTGACATGTATCTCAACAATACCTCACTGAATTCACATGGGTAATTTAACCTGCCCCCTTAGGTATTGCCTCTAAAGCATTTCTTGGTGTAATCAGCTATACTAATGATCTTGGAAAAACAAGACACAGCACAGTCTGTAAACAAGCTCTCACTCATACACGAGGAAGCCCCAGAAGTGCTACGTCATGGCACCGATTTATCAGCATAATAGTTTGATTCACTCCTAATATAAGCCAGATATAAGTACACAAGAATAAACATACTTCCACTACAATTGTACATTGTTTTTCATTTAAGTATATTTGTATTATTTCCTCATTCAATCTTTTGTCCTACAGAGCAAACAGAACAGTAGCATTCCTACTGAACTTCTAAATAGAAAGTAGCTTTTTTTTTTTCTAGTCAGACAGCAATTATAGTCAATTTATTGTAGCTTTGTCTGTAAGCATGCAATATTTAGTCTCTTAAACATATAAAATGAGATCAGATTACAGTGAATTTGAATCATAGTCTAATAAAGATTTTTTAAAGTTAAGTTCTTACACAAATATTGTTACAGCAGGTTTCTTTCAAGAAATAAAAGCTACCTGTCTGCACATAGTATTAAATAAATACTAAACTATACACACAGTCGAAGTGAACCAGCTCTACATTTTTAAGTTTTAAGAAAGGGAGGAGGAACTGGCTAACATTTAAGACAAAGAAAAAAAAACCCACCAAAACGCCCCAAAACACAACAATAAAAAGAAACAGGATTCATCTAAAGGGAAAACTGCACTTATGGATGAAGTCAAAAATACTCAAATTTCTCAGATTTTCTAGGTACAAAGACATTTCTAAATATCCAGTAGTGATACGTATTAAGTGTTAAGGCTTAGAACCCTTAATACTGTAACTCATGTGGAATGTGTCAATGAATATGACTAAACAGCAACTTAGGAGCAACAACAACTACAGGTCCCACAGAAACCTATGTAAATTCCTTTCCTGTCCCATACATGCATAAATTCTGTGGAAATGGAGACAAATATTTAGGTCATTAAGTCTGTTGGTACTACATGAATAAAAATGACTGCCAACTGCAAAAATATGCAGGCAATTAAGGAAGCAAGCAATAAAATGGTAGATGTAAACTGATGAACTGGGAAATAAAATCCCAGTTTTCACTGTTGAAGTGGCTACAAACTACCTTCCACTCAGGAAATGAGATCTTGGCACCACAGTAGGGAAGATCCAAGAAGAAACTGATGGGCAGTTGGAAAAACCAAGGTTCAAGACAGCAGAAAAAACAGAGATTGTTATGTCATTTCATGAAAACCATGAGGTACCCACATCTTAAGTAGTATATACAGTTCCCAACCCACTTTCCCCAGCATAAGAACACAGGGGAAAAAAACATAACCACTGTTCACTGCCTCTTACAGTATAAGAACAGGGCACTGAGTGAAACTGACAAGATAACCAAAATCAAGTCAAGGACTAGGAGGATACCTATGTAACAAAAACCTGAATGACAAAGCTCCTTGCTACCTATAGCTGTGGATGCTAGAACGTTCAAAAGGGACTAGACAAGTTAAAAAAAAAAAGCAAATCAACATAAAAATATTAAAGCCTGTTATGTCATGCACACATATGGCTCCAGAAAATTAAAGGAGGAGAACCAAACACACATTCACAGTCCCCCAACACCACCTCTGGCTCAAAGTTATAGGCTATAGATAAGTTTTCTGAAACATGGTACCTAATTATTCACTTGGCTAGTGCTATTTATGCTCCTGCAGTCAGGACACGGGACTAGATTGCCCTTTGGTTTGACTTAACATAGCCAACCTTAAGCACATCATGACTAAGAAAAAGAAAATCAAGAAAACTAAATACTGCTCTGGTTTCTGTGGGTTTTGAACAGACACTTCAAAGGACTTCCTCTTTTCCTCCCCATATCCAGGGCCAAACACCTAGCCTTCTCTCCAGGTCACGTAAGACTCTGAAAACCAAATATTTTCTGAAAACTGATGAAAGAAGAAAAGAAAACATGATTTTTAGGAACAATCAGAAGATTTTTAAGAAGCTCTCATGAGTCCTGAATAGCTGAACACCATCAGTTAAGAGCTGAATATGAAATGATGAACACTAAGATTCAACAGAAAAGGAAAAACACCTTAAAGTCTAATAATGACTTACATATTTATTACTATCTTAGGCATATTTTCAGTATTTAGCATAATAAGACCATTCAAAAAAAAAAAAAAAACCAGCAAGCTATAACCTCTTTGCCCTTTTCTGGAAGAGTAGTGATCTCAGCAGAAATTAGAGCTACGGAAAGTGTTTTGCTTCTCTCAACTTGTGCCAGGATGACAAAACAAGGGAGGACACTGGGGGAGGGGGACAAAGAGTACTGCTCCATACTGCATCTCAACATGTTTAATGAGCAGCGGGTTTTGTGTGCTCTCAAAATCTCTTCAGCCCTCATGGGGGAGGGATGTCACAAGGCCCACTGACCTGGATCAGCCTGTTCAAATTCAATAGCATGATCCTCCACACTTCTTGGCAAAATAAGATTGTGTTACAGCACTTCTCAAACACAGATATCCTCTGTCTAATGTCTGGCTGCTATTTTCATAATAGAAGACTGTAAATCATTCAACTCGGTAGAAATAGTTCAGGGTATTGACCTGAAAAACTGACTTCAAATGCCTCTGCCTCTTCACTTCTTGTAAACTACCTCAGAGTTCCTATCTCCAAATTACACCTTATTTTTAAAGGGATATAAAACATAAACGAAAACATAACTCTATTTTTTACTTGATGAGCAGCAAATCTTAAACAATTCTCCTTTTCAGAACTTTCTTCATGCTTTTGACATGTAAGTTTTATTTTTATGAAGGAGGACAGAAGAAAAGCTGAAAACAATTTTACTCATTTTATGAAACACTTATACAGAGAATCATTTCAATCTTGATAATCTGTATTTTTGTTCAAAAAACAATTACCAGCCCAGAAAATTACCAAGAGGCACAAAATGTTAGTTCCATTTCTGATAGATATGAAACCGTTACCTACAACCTTGAACAAAAGCCATCTATAACATTTCCATAAATAAACTGTGTATTTGTAGGACTGTTTAGCTAAGGATTCGTATGTCACAGCTAGATGATCTCCCTTAAGCACAAATGATAATGGAGACCAAGGAATACAAATTATTAAAGTTTTCAGGTTATTTATAGAATAAGTATCTGTATGTGTGTCAATAAACCATAAGCAATAAAAGAGAGCAAGTCACTTTCTGAAATCTCCAAACACACATACATTACTTTGTTTCCTAACAACTGGTTTTTTCCCAATTTTTAAGAAATCACTGAAAAGTGAGCTTAAAGGCCAGAAATTTAAGATACTTAGCATTTAGATTAGTATTTTGTAAAACAATTTTATTTTACTTTTCGACAACAGTGTAAGTAAAAATATAAAACAAAAATGTGACCTTCAGCTTACATCTCTTCAACACATTCAAGTCTCATTCTCCCTTCCACTGTAGTGGCAATTCTTTTAATTCCTCCTACACTGCAAAATTCACACTACTAGAGTGACAGCACGTCCATCTGTCCCTCTGTCCTTAAGAAAAGGGAGCAAGCAAGCTGGCTGGCACTGAGCAGAGGACAGCAGACTAGCAGCTGACCCCTCTCACCAGAAACAAATAGCTTCCCTACCAAACTGGGCTACACAGATGCAGAATCTAGTGCTGAAGAGACAAGACAATAATAGTTTTCCCAGGGATCTTGAAGTGCATCTGGATGAGGGGAAAGGAAAAGCGGCATAACAGATGTCAAAGCCTGTATACACCAACATCTGAATCAGGTAATATCATGCACCAGAACTGTAAAACAAACCACTGAAGCGAAGCTTCTGATCTGCTATATTTAAATGTGAACAATTTTAGACAATGAACTGCTGCTCTTAAGTAATAAACAGCTGTAGACTTAACAGGGTTCAGTATCAAAATCAGTATTTTATAGAGCCATACATGGCAATGTGAACACACAAACCGTTTTTCCACTCCCATCATAGGTGAGATTACTGTCAGCAAAGGTCAGGGCAGACAGTTAATTGAACTAACTATTTCAACCTTCCTCCTATGATTCACTCAAACTTATTTACCAAGCCATGAAATCAAAAAGAAAAATCACCTATTAAACCTTTATTGCCTGCAGAAAGTTCAGGCTTCAGAAACTAAGCAATATCTTTTTAGTGTGTGCAACTGAAAAGAAATAGTCTGAAGACATCATAATACTTCACTGTGTAACCGCATTTGTTCCAAGTCAGTTTATCACTCCTTCAAGCAACATGAAGTGTGCAAATTGGCTCTTCAAGTCATGAGTCTAATTAAATCTGAAAGTAATTATAGTAAATTTTTAACTTGAACCGCTGTTAACCGCTTATCCAACTTATTCCACTATCCTAACAGACACATCTCTCAGCCAGTTACTTCCTGATGCTTCAAAAGTAGTGATAAGTATAGAATACACAATGCTTCAGTGAGAATGACCAAAATAGCTATGATACCTGGTTGTTTGCCCCACACCCAACTCTCAACAATCGATTTGGCCCTGTAAGTGGGCAGCGGAGTTTCTTCTTCATCTTTCTTTTCTTTGTCGTTTTGCTCTTCTTTCTTTGATGCAGTTTGGCATTCAGTGCTATCATCTAAAGGGAAAAAAAAAGGGGGGGAAAAAGGGGGAAAAAAATTAAAACAAAGACCAGCTAAGCTACTTCCCCCCTGAATTCAGTTCTAGATTAGAAATGTAAAGGTGAAACGCCCAGCCCATGAGTTTACAGCAATACTGCCTGCCATTAAGAGCACAGGGTGGCAGGAAGCAGTATTTTACCATGTGAACTGTCACAGGTGCTAGGTCTCATGTTACATTTCATAAGACGGTGACCTTAGAATCCAGAAACCCCTGCTATATCCTCCAAGGAGGATGAGCATTTAATATCAATGCCATCATGCAAGACTTGCAAGGGATTTGCAACACGCGGTATCACAAAAGATGCACTTCAAGTCAGACTTTGCTTCCAGCTATCTGAATTCCTGTAGTATTTGCTTATTTTCATACTCAGAAAATAACACAGAAAAATCTATAGCAATTGCCTTAATTTCAAAATCAGAAGAGAACTATATATTGACATGTACAATAATTTTATGCAGCAGTATTTCATCATCTGTAACATATCTAGCATCTTAGTAATTACAGCAAGTAATGAAAATAATACCACCGCTTTCTGCACAAGCAACTAAACAGCATTTGCAACCCTTCTGAGATTACTTTCGTTAAGACAGAACACAGACATTAGTCACTTATCTCCATAATCAAAGGCTGCATTAAAGTCCCAATTTTCTAAACAGAGGAGAACTAGACAGCTGGGAGTCTCTCCTTATTCATATAGGGGATACGGATTTCCATATTCATACCTTCAGTCAGTTCAACACACGAGATTGCTTTGCAATTGAGGGCCACACTGGCAACTGCTTTCCTCACCCTGACCTTCTTCTCTAAAACAATCACCCCAAATTTCTCAGGTCCAATATTTGCAACTTGCTAGTTAAGAGTTTAGTTCCAGACATTTTCAAAGGGCTCTTTAAAGCTGACTGGTCCTCCATTCCTATTGCCAACAGTCTACAGCTTCCCCCACACACATACGTCCCAGACACAAGTAGCCAGACAAGACTTAGAATTTTGTCTTTTTTTTCCCCCCTCCCTCACCCCCCAGACCCAAAACATATGTATTTGTACCAGCATAGTTTAGAAGACAATAATAAATAAAAAGGTTTACTGCTGCAGCCAGCCACAGTGCATCTGACTACAGCCTGCCTCAGACTCACCACCATTCCACTTGGAGATCACAGGCTCTCATTACCTCAGAACATACAAAATACACCCATCAACATGTACAAAAACACTCAACTATTCTTTCCACCCATCCTGAAAGAAAAAGTGAATGCCTAATCCAGTTGCAATTGGCTCTGTGATTGCCTCTGTTAACTTTATTAGTCTGTACACAATAGCACCTCCCAAAATAAACCTTTAAGGTGCTTTAATTGTACAGGTTTTAAATTAAAGCCAAACTGTAGCACACATGTGCTCAGGAGGTGGCATATGAAAACTGAAGAAGAACAGGAAAAAAAGAAGAGACATAACAGAAAAGCAGTTTAGATATCTCACTTGTAAGTGGAAATCAGAGAGCATAGATATTTCTCTCAAACACCAAGCAACAGCCAACAGCCCAGAAGTCATCAGCATGGTAACACATGCCCAAAACATGACTGGATCTAGCTGTTTCTATTCCAAGTCACAAGCAAGTGTTAAAGGCATAGATTCCAGTTTTACAGAGTTAAACCAGTGAGTAAGGACCCTGTTTAGCCCTGGTAGCTCAGAATATTCCCACGGTAACACCATAACGTCACTGTTTCTCCACTCGCCCACACATCTAGAGACACACTCCACAAGGTCTATGATTTTAGTTCGTGGGTACAAGGATGTTGTGCCAAGACACAACATTCTGCAGGCAGCTGTAAGAGAACTTGTTACACTTTTTAACAGATCCTTGGCAAAGGATGACAAGAAAGGGCCATGAACTTAGCCATTTTGGCCAACTTCTCACTGCAAATATACAAGCTTCCGATCCAGAGAAGAACTTAAGTTTTGTACTGTATAAAACAAACCTTGACATCCAAATCCAGAAAAGTGGGGTTTTTTTCCCCCCATTGTCTGTATGAACAGAAGCAGAGAGAACCCTGTTTTAACATCTTTTCCTTCACCACAGTATTGACACACTTCAAATGTGAATGCGGTTGCAGCGCTTGGCTATGGTTTAGTTTACAACCTTAAGCCTCCAAACTGAGGTAGGTGTGCTTAAGCAGTCAAAACCAAGCAACTCAAGTAGCCATCCTGAATTAGAAGTCAGCTCCCAAACTGAAGGCACAGTAACTCAACACGTGTGCTCCACCTTGCACCGAAACAGCCTAATCCAGTTTAAATGGAAGATTATAAGGAAACTGCTGAAGGTGGTACTCAGATTTCATGCTCAATGAAGAAAGGTAACAGGCTACATAGTCACCTCCAGCACCTGATCCAGTATGATCTTACCCCACTCAAATGACAAAGTCAGCAGTCTCTCTGCAAAAAGAAAAAGCCTGCAACAATTTCACAACAGATATTGCCATTCACAAGGCAAAAAGTTACACAGGGTGCCTTAGGCAAGGGCTGTACTTTACAGCCACTCTGTAGGACCCTGGTAGTCCTAGATCTAAGTATTCCATCTGCAATACAAAATAATGTGTTTTCTTTCAAAAAGCTTTTCCTTTATATATTTATACATATTTTTATATATATATATATATATATACACATACACACAAGTTTCAATTGATAGTTATTTGTGAAGAAATGCCTAACCATTTCTAAATCATGTTTGCACAGCCTTCCAGCTGTAGAAGTCAGGGTGAGGAATGAAAAACAAAAACCAACCCCCACAGGGAGACCTGCACAGTTAACTGACAAGTCTTAAAAATTTTACAGTAATGGTCCTCTCACTTAAAAATTTAGTAAGAATAACGTTATTTAATACTTTTTTATTATTTTAAGTATATAGCTTCCAGTATTCAAGATCCTAATCTCATCCAAATTTCCTGAGGGCAGCCTGGTTATCTTTTAAGCACATGCTATGCCACAAGTGCACCTGTATTTGGACATCACTACTGTCACAGCTGTGTCCTCAGATGATACTTGGAAGCAGGCAAACACATTCTGCTGAAGGCATTTGTCAAACATGTTTTTCTGAAAGTGCCATGAAAAAAAAAAAACAAAGAGGCTATTGCTAACCAAATGGTCTTGCAAACAAGAGAAAAAACCACACTCTTTGCATATTCTTCTTAAAAAATAATGCTTTTTGCTATCAATAAAACGTTCTTCTGCTTTATTGCCACTGCTGATATCCCCTGAAAGAATGAAGGGCCTCTTCTGAACAGCCCAGCGGTCAGCAGCAACAGAAAGCTACAGGGCTAGTGAAGAAAAGGAGTTACAGTGGATGGGCATAAATCAAAACTTCCTAAAGCAGGCTGGATAAAAAAGGACTACTTACAGCATCCTCTCTTTGTATTCTAATTTAGAGATAAATAAGATTAAATTATATTGCCTTTAATATAAAAGCACTGGCTTCTATATAGATCTCATGTACTTTTCCCTGTCCCCTTGAATTATGTTTGTAGATCACACAGAATCACTAGATTGGAAAAGAACTTTGAGATCAAGTCCAAAATCGTTTAGACAAAAATAAACACTACCAACTTAACAAACTAAAATACTTTAGATTTTCATTTCATGAAACTCCATTTCAGCTGCAAGTTCAGAGGTGCAGACTGCCTATTTTTGTGGTTCCATGATTCACAACAATAAACTTTTTTTTTCCAGAAAACTCAACTCCATTAAGCAAGGCAGTTGTATTTTACCAATCCTGTAGGCCAACACAACAACATTTATGAAGCCTAACTTGACTGAAAAAGAATTCATACATTAATTCTAAGAGTTAAGAGCCTGAAAAAGCTGTATTCAAATTTCTAAACTACCACAGCTCTTGAAGAAGAACCACCTATGTAGAACACAGACACTCCAGCTGTGGAAAATAATAGATGCCTTCTGTGTTACATAATACTTACACTTAACACCTCCAGAAAGAGGAGCAAGGGGAAAGCAGTGTTTTAAATTTTATATTTGTTACTATATTTTACTCTCTAACTCTATCTTAACTGACAATAAATCAAATTCATTTTCCCCAAGTCAAACCTGTTCTGCCTATGACACTAAATGGTAAGTGATCTCCCTGGCTTTATCCTGACCCATGAGCTTTTCCATCTTTTCTCCCCTTGCCCTGTTGAGGGGCAGTGAGCCAACAGCTGGGTGGGCAGATGGCAGCTGGATAAGGTCAACCCACCACAACAAGGTACTGGAAAAAAAGAAGTCTTGCTTAAGGAAAAAACAAACAAACAAAACCCACCACACCAATAACCTACACCACAGATACAAGGAAGCATCACAGCTTAGACCACCAACATTTTAATGTAAAATAAATGCCTTATTTCTACTGTAAACTGTCAGAACTTCAGTATTTTTATCCTACAGACTTTAACACTTTTTGATCCTTTTTAAATCATGTGCACATACGTACATGCAGCATTAAAAAAAAAAAAAAAACCAAATACAAAGAAAAACCCCACAAAACACATTCTTCAGAATAGGTGTCCCAAGCATGGATGAGCACGTGAAGTCACAGATGACTGACTTCCTTAGCACTTCTGGTTTTTTTTTTACTTTATACTCCTCTGCATTTTGGATCAGAACTGACAGCTTGTATTTTTCCTAGTTGATATTTCAGTGGTTCCCCTGAAAACAAATACCAATTATACTATGACATTTTTCTATAAGCTTTCTCAGAAACACTAAAAGCACTACAGCACCATAACTAAGAAAAATCTCAATTCTATGTGGCTACTTGGCTGTAAAGATACTGGAAAAAAACAAGCTTTCTGTCGATGACCAGGTAAAATTCTAAAAACAATGTGTAAGTATCTGGCACAGAGAGGAAACTGCATCAATTTCATTTGTAAAGCAGGTATTTACTTTAATATAGTGCCTTTGATGTGAGATACCTGTGATCTTTTTGCTACATGAGCGCAGAAGGTGTTGAATCTTTGTATCACAACTGTCATAAAACCTCTATCATAAGCCCTCAATGAATGGGAAAGTGTTTCCCACCTCTCATTACAGGGTAACCTTTCCCTTCATTGCATCAAGTTTATGATGCATTTTGCCAACATATATGAAGCCAGCCAATTCTAAGAAAATAAAAAATATTGCAGTACCTCTACTCATTTCAGGAGCAGCTGCTGTAGTAACAGTGCTGATCAGCTGCAATTTTGTCCAGTATCAACAATAGTATTAAAAGCGGCCTGCAGCATAAGGACAAAAAACGTTTTCTAACTCTGACACAGTTAGGAGCACCATTCTAGTCCTTACTATAGCACACACCCTCTACAGAGCTTATATTCTGGAGAGAAGTAATGTAAAATTCACTCTTCTCTCATAAACTATTTATTATAGCTTCTTTCCTCTAGAAAGACTTCCTCTAGTGGAAGACTTCCCCCTCTCCTCCATATTTTAAAAAAGACAAGCTTTAAGTATTAAAAAATAAAATATTTCCATACAGAATGGAGCATTACTGGTTTGAAATTCATCTGTCCAACAGTTCAGGACAGAAGTTGAAGTAACAATTCACAGCTACTAAAGGCACTGTTTCCACCCTTACCCTAGAAAGCGCCTCATTTATTTGGGTGTCACGCAAATTACCAACAAAACTTACCTATTTGGTGAGCCCATTTCACCCAAGTTAGGAAATATAAACCTTTTCCTTTTTTGTCTAGTTTATTTTTCTGCTCAATAAGGAATCAAAAGAGGAGGAAAAAAGGCAAGAGCATGGCACAATCCATCACGAAACAAACTCCATCTACACCAAAGTAATCTCTCTAAATAGATTACCCTACCATTTGCAGGACTACCATGCCACTTGCAGCATTCACAGTGTCTGAACTGCTCTCAAGTGCACTGTAAGGCAAAAACCTAAAAAAGAAAGAGCACTACATTCTCAGATTGTGGACAGTTTATTAGCTGACCTTTTAGTTACATTATGAAGACTGTAAACAACATTAGAAAGAGCAGTACAGGCTCTACCCAATTCCTCAGTCCACTTTCTTTAAACAAAGGCTTCAGCTCTAAACACATGAAGCATACCAAACAGAGGGACGCTGCCAAGCCTCTCTCATGCCTAGTTCTCAGAACATGCCTAGTTCTGAAGTTTACTTTCAAAAGGCTGGAACAGATTTCAACCTTAATTTGAATTCTTAGACATTACTTATCTGCATGCTTTTGAGAAATCAGTTTCATTTGTATTTAATTAAAAACAGTAATACCTGCAAATTGTACAGGCAGGTGACAGTAAACCAGAGTTCTGTGACAGCATGAAATCTGAATTCCATTTTCAGGATTGTCATGAAAGGAAAAAAATGAAGAAATAAGAAAAAAAAAATCCATACCTTTTCTTGGAGGTAGTTCACCACTTTGTGTTAACTCTGTTCCAGGATATACAATCTCCCCATCTTTTACCATTTCATTCCACAAACCACATAGCCCATCACGTGTAAAAGCGAGCTGTTAAAAATAATACATTATATATAATTACACACAACAATTTTCTCTCAAGCCAACACAAGCTAACATGTAAAACACATCAGATTTTATACTTTGTCACAGAAGAACAAACACACATGTGTCACTTCACTGGTATTTTCAGTGTGTGTGTATGACAGGGATTTAAATGATCTTCAGGATCTCTGATTCTCTAGCTATGACATTTCCAGACTAAAAGCACAAAACAGTAACTTATAGATAGTCTCAAATACAGCAAAATTAACTCGGTTTTGGTGAAAATTTCTCAGCAAAAGCATGGATTTTTTTCACCTCAGAGCTAGCCACACATTCAAGATGACATCAGGCATTAATCCAGTGGGCATGGGGTGGGGTGCCCTTTTTGCCTGCAGGTAAAGCTATCCAAACAGAGTCAAGCTGTATCAAGTCACAAAACAAGGAACCATGAATAAGGTCACTAGAGTCCCCTCTCCAAACCAGCAACTGAAAAGCTGGGCACTCAACCAGAATACATGACATCAAGGCACAGATTCATAAATGCATTTAACCAGTTCTAACTGGTCCTGCTCTGCAAAGCATCTCTCACAGCCCTCCCCTCTTCCTTACAGCTGCTACAATACCTCCTCTCACACGAAGACTAACGCACATGCAGGATCACCTGCTGAACCAGATTATCACAGAATCACAGAATTGTAGGGTTTGGAAGGGTCCTCCAGAGAATATTGAGTCCCCCCTGCCAAAGCAGGTTCCCTAGGACAGGTCACACAAGTGTCCAGATGGGTCTTGAATATCTACAGAGAAGGAGACTCCACAACCCCACTGGGCAGCCTGTGCCAGGGCTCTGTCACCCTCACTGTGAAAAAGTTCTTCCACATTTTGGAACCACTCAAGACGAAAACCAGCTATGCTCAGGAGAAGAGCAAGGGGCCACCTCTGCCCAGGTCAGTTTCTACCACACTATGTGTGTAATAGGACAAATAGTCACCACAGAACAAACAGCAGGACTGTGCTATCTGGGAGTGCTCCTCAAAGCACCAGCTGTAACACAAGCCTCAATAACTTATCAGCTGAGTTCTCCCTTGAAGAATCCAAATGACCAGGACAACTTGTCCTCTGATGATGTTGTTCACTGCCTTATAAATGCTGCAAAACAGGTGTCAATCTCTCAAGCGAATTCCCTAATAACCAAGCTATATTTTGCAACCATACAGCATAAGGGAGGAGGGGAGCACATGAAACTGAAAACCAGAACACCTTTAGCATACTAAAGTGGTGCAGTGGAGACATTTTTAAAAAAAAACAAACACCAACCACCACTGCTGAAGGCTTATTCAGAAGCATCTTTGTGTTATGTAACTAGTATTCAAATCCAAAGCATTTTAACTGAGCAGTAAAAAAGCTGTTACTAACAAAGCTGCTGTAAAATATTTACCATTATACAGAGAAGTCCACTTACACTTCATTTTGATCTGTTTCCTGAAGATGTTCTAATGATTAAAGATTACAGGCACTATGAACCACAACCACCAGCAGGGAAATCATTTGCTGATTAGCTAATCTCAGTTAACACAGACAAGTTGCACGTTTTGACACTACTGAAACACACTAAATTACCACAGTATTTTCCTGACTTTATACTGCATCCTTCAAAAGTTTTACTGGAAGGTGCAGTCCCTGTTCTTCAGGGACAGACAGCTCAGAGCACTTTTGTGATGATTCTGTGTTTTACTAAAAGCTTTACATTTGGCTTCATGTTTCTAAAATTAGAGTGGTCTGAAGAAAACTGCATTTCAGCAATAAAAAACTCCTCAAAAAATAAACCACGTGCCACTGGCTGAATTTCTCGCATTGTTCTCAGTCTATAAGGTCTCAAAAATAAATGGCATTCCCTTCTCCCTTACCAGATGTGGTCATATACTTTAGTGGGGCACTTAAGGAATTAATTTTTCACATTTTTTTTCTCGGGAAAAAAGCTAAACAACTGTTTCACTACTTTTGGCTCATATGACATACAAGCTGTTTGTTGGAGTTTTTGGTTTGGGGTTTTTTGGGTGTGTGTTTTGTTGGGGTTTTTTTTAAACCCCTGTTGAATGCTAACCTGTATTAAAATACAAGCTTGAAAAGTAGTGAGCAAGACAACCCTCCAGACAGGCTTCATAATAAATTATGGCTTTCACAAAGTTAAAGATTTTTGTCTGTTAAACTGTCTTTTCATACATCTTATTTTACATTCCTTGGTACAGAAAGTGAACCTCACGATCCTTAAGCTTACAGTCTAAAGGCCTACAAGCTTTGAGTTCAAGAATGTTCATAATGCAGCACTGTCATTTCAGAAAACTTACTACTTCTGTAAGCATTGCTGTAGAGTAGAATCAAGAATTATTTGCTCCATTTTAACCTCTAATCCTTTCACATGGCACAAAGCTCCCTCAAGTCTTTTAAACAACAAAAAGCCAAAAGAGTAAACAACATTTCTTCTGCCTTGGGTTTGGTGTTCAAATTCTTATCAAAGACATTTTCTTGGTATGTTGAACAAAGATAGAGCACCCACCAAGATTAGAGGTCAGAGAGCTTCCCTTCCTTCTCCAGATATCTCATGTTGAAATTTACACCATTAGCAGCCTTCAGATAAACAATTTTGCTTTTAATAAACAATTAACATTGGGGGGAGGGGAGCTGTGAAATGAAACATGTTTCACAGTAAAGGAACACTTGACTTTTTTTGCAGAAATAATCAAAATAACCAACTCAAATGACAATTAAGGAATAGTATTTACAACCAATTCATCTGTCATAACTGAGGCCAACTCAGTTCCAACTGTAACAAGTTCACTATTAAGCTACTTGATGTTCAACAGACATATGAAACAGTGAATTGCCACTATGATAGCCAAAAATGATGAAACAAAGGTCTGAGGTTTTAAGTGATAAATTTTTGAAGCAATTTGATTTTCATGATCCCAAAAATTCTACAGCCTTAAGCGAAATGTTCCACCTAACCAACAGAAATGGGGTAAGAGTGACTAATATGCCAGAGGATCCTGCTGCCATCCAGAGGGACTTTGACAAAGAAAATGGGCAGGAGAAACCAACTGACAGGAGCCTCACTAAGTTCAAGTGAAAGTGTGGAGCCCTGCACCTGCAGAGGAACAACTCAGGCACCAATGTTTGCTGGGGGCTGCCCAGCTGGAAAGCAGCTTTGCAGAGGAGGCACTGGGGGTCCTGATGAGTGTGAAGTTGAACACGAGCCAGCAATGTGCCCTTGCCTTAACAACGTTAATCGGTGTCCTGGGCTGCATTAGGAGCATTGCCATTGGGTCAATGGACTCAGCACTGGTGAGGCCACACCTGGAATACTGGGTCCAGTTCTGGGTCCCCCAGTACAAGAGATGTGGACATACAGAAAGAGTATGGCAAAAGGCCACAAAGATGATTAAGGAAGTGCAACACCTCTCTCCTGAGGAAAGGCTGAGGGGCATCTCATTAATGCATATTTTTGCATCAATATATATAAATACCTGGAGGAATGGCCTAAAGGGGATGGAACCACACTACTTCCAGTGGTGCCCAGTGGCAGAACCAGAGGCAACAGGCACGAACTGAAACACAGGAGGCTCCCTCTGAGCATCAGGAAACACCTTTTCACTGTGAGGGTGACTGAGCACTGGCACAGGAAGTTGCAGAAGCTCCATCCTTTGTGATACTCAAAAGCCATTCAGGCCTGGGCCTGAGCAACTAGCACCAAGTGGTCCTGCCTAAGCAGAGGGGGTGGAGCAGATAACCTCCAGAGGTACCCTCCAACCCGAGCCATTCTGTGAAACTAGTAGCTGAACATAACAGTAAGTCAACTGTATGGTAGAAAAGTCAAACAGAATCATAGAACCATAGAATGCATTGGGTTGGAAGGGACCTTCAAAGGCCATCTAGTCCAACCCCCCTGCAGTAGGCAGGGACACCTTCAATAGCTCAGGTTGCTCAGAGCTTCATCAAGCCTCAGCTTGATTGTCTCCAAGGAAGGGGCCTCCACCACCTCCCTGGGTAACCTATTCCCATGTCTCACCACCCTCATAGTGAGGAACTCCTTCCTCAAGTCTAATATAAACCTACCCTGACTGAGTTTAAAAACATTGCCCCTTGTCCTACCAATACATGTCCTTACAAACAGTCCCACCCCAGCTTTCCTGCAGGTGCCCTTTTGGTACTGGAAGGCCACTATAAGGTCTCCCCTGAGCCTTCTCTTCTCCAGGCTGAACAAGCCCAACTCTCTCAACCTGTCTTCACAGGAGAGGTGCTCCAGCTCCCAACCATCCTTGTGGCCCTCCTCTGGACCCTCTCCAAGAGGCCCATATCCTTCTTGTGCTGAGGGCTCCAGAGCTGGAAGCAGACCAGACCCGGTGGTAGGGTCTCACCAGAGCACAGTAGAGGTGCAGAATCGCCTCTCAATCTGCTGGCCACACTTCATGAGATGTAACCAAGGAAACTGCTATAATTACACAGCCCTGCTGTTGTTTCTCTCTACAGTGTTTTTAAGATTATCTTAGCCAGCACAAGCACGTATTACTTTCTTTGCTCCCACCAATACTACTTTCATTCAACCATTTGCAAGGAGTCTATCAGTACATCCAAGTGATGAGACAGGAGAACTACAATTCTGTGCAGAATAAATTTGGAAAACGTCTCTCAGTTTCCATTAAAAAAAAAAAAAAAAGACTGCTTCTTCCACTCAATTGCTTAAAGAAAGTTCACAAGGCAATCGATAGCACAGTGCAAGAAGAAGAAAAACACATTTGGTGTCTTCACTGTTTCTGACAAACCAGGGTTGCAAGGACAAGAACACCCACCTGTGTTTTGTTCAGTCTAACAGTCTCTCACTAGATTGCTTGATTTATATGGACATCTTTCCCCCTAATAACTTAGTAACTTCACTGGTGAATGTTTAAAGGGATGGACATGGCAAACTCAGTAAGTTCACAAATTAAGAATAATTTAAGTTTTCACTGAACTTCTGCAACTGACAGCAGTTTAGGATGTACAGTCTGTAAAAAGCCCATGAGGATTCAAAGTCCCTGCTACCCACACACTACCTTCCCAAGACTAAGACAACAGCAGCTCCACACTCCATCACCACTACCCATTCCCTTAGAACCTTGGCCCGCATCCTTATTCCTCTTATTCCTCCTGTGCATTCCAACAAATCGTCATTCCCTATGCCCATTATCTCCCCGTGTTCTATCCATGGCATCCAAACTCCTCTTGCATAAGACCACAGCCACATACCCTGATCTTCTACACACCTCACCTTCACACACCATCTGCCACACTTTCTCATTCCCAGACCGCATCTTGATCTCTGCACCTCTAAGGCACGTATCTCACCAAATTCATACTTCACATGTATACCTAAGACCCTGCTCACCCAAAACCAAAAATCAAGGAACTAAGCAAACTTCAAAGTGAACTTCTACTGTACTGTAAACTGGGCAGTCCCCACTCTAACCTTTCACTGATCTTATCTCTGGAGTTAAACTGTAATTTATTCTGTCTGGTACGATAGTTAAGTCAACAGGATCTCTGCTTTGGTTGCTGGCATATGCTGCTGCCACCCTCCAACAGTGCTGGCAGTGAAATTCCCCCACATACCCATCAGCTCTAAAGAATAAGGCACCAGCATTACCATTCCCTTACATTTCAAGAAAATTAAATCTGGCAACCATAACTGGATAAGCTTCTGAGAATTCTCAAAGCACCACTACAATTTTGCTTTTAATAAGCTATTTTAAGAGTAATGAGCAGCTCTGATTTTTGTCCTGAAGTCAACTGCCTGAGTCAGACAAAGTTTACTCCATGTGGTCCATGTTCTTGATGTGGTTTCACAAACTTTCGCACAGGAAGCATGCAAGCCTCTGTGAAAGTTAACTTAAGCTCAAGGAAAAAGAAGCCAGGAAAACAAAGTGACACAAAAGGACAAGGATCGATTTAAGTAGGATTCCTGATCATATAAACTGTACCAGAAATTCAAGAAAGTGACTTCATTATCTCAAAGTGTCAATATGGATTTAAAATATAAGCTACTTAATCTTCACCTCAGAATTGCCAGTGGAAGGGGAGGAGGAGAGAATCTGTTCTTCCAGTTACATCTACTTTAGCCATTGGCTGTATTTTAAATACTACATCAATTTATTTTTTCATTAAAAATAGATTTTCACAAAACCAACTTTTTTCAGCCCTGTAACGCTAAAAAAAATTTAAAAAAAAAAAAATCACAGAACAGGAATTCCTTTCCCAAGTGTCTCTGTTGTTTTTGCTTTTTGAATCCATTCAATCGGTGTTTCCTTTGTCATTGTCATCTTCAGTATTTTGCCCCAGCTTCCTTCCTTTCCTGATGAAGCACACCCTCAAACTACAGCTGCTTTATCACACATAATGATGAGCAAAACACAGTGAAACATCACCGGATCTAAACATACCTCTAAGACTTTGATACCAAAGAAAAGTTCAGCAGCCCTGCATTACTTGAGCAGACTGGGAATTAAATAAGAAATGTCCCCATAACAGACTTCCATTTGTTGCAAAAGCTTGCTAACAGTTAACAGTCACATGCAAAGAAAAACTATGCAATTCCCTCAAACTTAAGAGAGAAATTCTCTAGCTTTTGCCATTTGCAGAACAGTAGTTCTGTTTGAGCTCAAATATTTAAATTTAAAGTTTATGCAAATATCTCTAACCCACCACTACACACAAGATTCTCACCCCTCCCTCTGGAAATCACTCATTTTGGAGTGACAGCATTAATTTACTTTTTATGTAATTAAAAAGAATCCCTATTGCAACATTCACTGCCTTCAAAAACGCAGGAGTTCTAGTCCACTGTTTGCTATAAAATCATCCACATGAGCCCTTCGTTTTTTCTATCAGAAAAAAAACAAAGCTTAGAAAAAACTAACAGGAACTCAACAAGAGAGAGACAGCAGCCTTCACTAACTTCTTACTTTTCCTAATAAAGACAGCGTTTAATTGCATTATCTTATTGCAAGCAAAGACAAGCAAAGACCAGTCTGGAGGCTAGAAGGGTGGAATTTTCATAAAAGTCAAAATGCCAAATTTAACTTTGAAGGGAAGGTAAAAACATCTCAGACCAACACAACTCTTACAGGTGGCTGATTGATTTTAAAAAGCTCACTCTCTTCCCTGTGGCAAAAGAAGATGACAGGAACAGCCTGCCAACCAATTAAAAACGATGAAAATGCATCATATTCTTCTTGTGCACAGCTCTTGCCCCTTGACTGGTGATTGAAGGGGGTGGGTTTTTTTTTTTACACAGTACAAGAAAATGAAAATTCTTCACCTCTAAACCCTGCTCTTAAACACAACAGTTCTCCACAGGATCCAGAATAAGCAGACTAATAAACACAATTTGAACACACACATGCATCCCATTAAGCTGACAGCAGTCCTGGTTTCTCATTATTTAGCCTTCACTAATTAAAGTTCTCTGCATAAGGTTCTAAATTAGTCATAGAGTACATCTATTTATTCGGAATTATTTTAAGCAGGGTTTGATTCAGCAAACTGGGTATCTCGGTTTAAATAAACAATTTTAATCTTCCCTTCTGTCTGCCTCTCTTATACTTTCCTTTTTTTAAAAAAGGGTGTCTCCCTTAGAAACAGACATTAAAACTCAATCTCCTATTACACACAGACCTTGTTATGGACATGACTGTTTCTACTAGCAATAGACATGAACAGGTAGGTGGTTTAAAATGCATTAATTCAAATATAAACAAAAATACATTGGAAATATAAGTGATACACTAGCCTTCCCAGCAACTACCCTAAACATGACCCATGAGAAAGTGACCTGTACTAAAACACACCTGGTTTATAACTTCATGAGTTTATTTATTAATGGTGATGTTCTACACATTTTATTGATATGTGATATAAGCATATATTACATATTCTACTACTGATGTTTCCTCATATTGAGCTGAGTTACCCTAGTTTTTCAGCTGCTGTGATGGTCTGTGCTTTTTTCAGGCAGCATAGAATATCTTAATTTTGATCCACCAGGAAACTCAGATTGTTCAATAAAACAAGTGTTTTTAACTGGTTCAAAATTCTGCTGGCAGCTGTAGATCATACAATACCAAGTCAACTAACTATAAAGCTAGTAAAAAAAAAAAAAACCCTGGGATAGTTACAGGGTGCACTTCAGTCTCTGTAGAGCATTTTTATCTTTAATAATATTGATTAATTTCAGATAAATTAATATAAGCAAAAAACATGTTGCCAAGACACAGTTCCATCAGCGTTTCACACCAGTTAGCCCTGTGGGCTAGAGGCTTACTGGTATTACAAAAGGCCTTGTGTCTTCGCTATTCTCTTAAGAACAGTAATAATATGCTACATCACACCAGCTTTGTCTCCTAACAGTAGCATCCCAAAACTGAAAAAGAACATTTAAACTTGGCCTGGCTGCCAGCTGGAACAGTGATGCATGCAGGTGACTAAATAATCCCAACAAAAAAAATCCACGTGTCATTCTTCGCTTATTATCTTAATACCACCGTATTATAGACATAGTAATGCACAGAGTAATATAATACTGTGTACTACACTTACTACAGCACAAACACAACATCACCTTGAGCTAAAGGAAAAAAGAACCCAATGATTTTCAGAGAGATTTCACTGGCTTAATCCACAGTAACTCAATAACTGCCACAGCCATCAAGGCTAAAGAACAAATTCTCTGGCAATGAAGAAGAGGAAGGGGAAAACAAAAACAAACAAAACAAAAAAAGGCAAGTCAGACTTTGGAGACTGCTGCCACACAAATGAAACAGGTCTCTTCCAACTCTGGCTATACTGCCCCAAATTTTGGAGCAGCAAAGAGCTTAATTTAAAAACAATTTTTAAAAAGTGAGTTTTAAATACTAATCAATCTCATGTCTCCCAAGATAAGAACTCCCCAGTATAATTCTTTTTCTCCAAGGATTTTTCACCTACCTACTCTTAGACTTCTGTAGAGTGAAAAGTTAAAAATCATATTGCAAAGTGAAGGACTTCAGGGTCTAATTCTAAACAATAATTTGTAGGCAGCTTTATTAATACATATAAATTATTGTGTCTTTCTTCAAATCTCTCTTTAAGCTTACGCTCATCTTTTTGATTCCTGTTGACAGTCTGGAGACCAATAAGGCCCTTCTACAGTGAGCCAGTAAGAACATTCACAGACATAGAACTTAAAGGATTAAGAGATGGGATTTATACCTATAAAGAAATTTCACATGCAGCTAGGTTATGCTAGTCAACGAGTAGGTAAAATAGTCAATCATGCAACAGAAAAATTCCTCAGGGCCCAAAACCCCTTTACTTAACAAGACAACATCAGCCATTTAATACATTAAAAAAAGAAAACAAACAAAAAAAAAGTGATTCAAGATTCACATGCACTTTTTAAAAAAAAAAAGAAAAACACCAAACACCTATATCCAGAGTTCTGTGGTGATGAGCTGTGTTAATACCAAAACAGTTAACCTAATAAGAAAATTATATTATGCCCAGGAGACCTGGCTAGTCTTCAGATTCCAGAGAACTGATGTTTGTGACCAGCAGATCACAAATGATTACTGTTCTCTTATTTCATTAGCCTCATTATTTTGACTACAGCATGACTGGAAGAAAACAAAGGGAGTACCCTGGCAATTAGAGTCGAACTTGTTATTACACATAAAGAACTCCTATAAATAAGAGAGCTTATCCACAGAAATTTGTTACAAATTAATTTTTTATTATTAAAAGAATCTATTACAACACATTAACTACACAACAGTGTCATAAAGAACAAATATTTCACTGCATTTATACGCACTCAGCAGAAAATAATCCTTACAGTATGAACAGCAACTGAAACCCTCCTGTTAAAAGTTTACATAAACAGAAAAGAGGGATCTAGAAAACAAGGCACTAGAAATGAGAGAAAAAAAATCTGACAAATCACATGAACAGTCACATCTCTCATCCCTTATAATGCAGAAGAAAAACAGGCAGTGCGCAGTCAGCAGCTGTTACAAACAAAGATAACCACTTTTTCAGCTAAAATTTTCCTCTATTCTACGGTCACTGAAGCAACACTTGTGATTTAGAAGTCAGCTTCCAGGGAACACAAAAATACTTCTGTATTTCTTAATATACTTCTCTTCAAATTGGTTTCCACTACATTTATTTACCGCATTAGCCAAAACTTCCAAGTCTGGATGAAAACTTTTACTTTAGTTCTGTTTTCACCTTTTATTCTTACCAATCTAGCCAAGTCAAGAGCAAGCCCTGTCTTTCACAACATTTGCATAGACGACCTACTAAATAACATAACCTCTAAGACCATTAGCTGTCACTTCGATTCCAATTCAGCTTCTTTGATGTAAAATATTGGAGAACAGATGCTTCTGAATCACAACTGCATGGAGAAAAAACCCTTATCTCACCATAAGAACTGCTGAACTCAACAATTCAGCCGATCAGCATGTACTTTTGGGTAAAATCACTCAGGATGCATTTTTTAATGTTATCCTCGTCATCATTAAACAATGGAGTAACAATGTCTGGCCCATCTCAACAAGCATTTCAGAGTTTTAAGCAGGAACTTGGAAAGGTTATTCAAAGTAAGGTATCTATATGAAACATCTGGGGAAAGGAAGAAGATGAACAAGACAAGGACTACTCTAGCTACCCATTTCATCTGAAACAAACAACTGACCCAAACCACTCTACCTCTCTGTGTTTTCTACTTTATTTTCAAACCTGAATTGGAAAAACATGAGAGTATCCTCATCCCTGTGTCACAGAACTTAAACAAACAGATCATCATCTAGGACAAAAGCAAACTCTCACCAAACACCAGAACGTTTCAACAAAGAACAGTTCCATTTCAACCATGTATCTTTAACAAAAAATGAACTCACTTCAAAAAAGGGCATTTAAAGGAAGAATACATCTGTTATGTAAACAACTACAGTAAAAGCTAATCAGAATTCTTCCAAAAGTCAGTTAGATTTCCATAGGCCTTCATTCTCTGGTGCATTAAAGCTGCTACCTCACACACAGACAAGAAGTTTACCAACAGCCTAAATGAATTTAGTGGTAGCAATAATGCTACACACTCAGCTATATGCTTTGACGCTTTGCAAAGAGTGGACATATGCAGCACAGCTTGTTTCCAAGCAGAAGGGACTGGACTGACAATACAGATCTATTTACAGCTCAAAATGAGTTAGTGTTTCTTCAAGATCAGTTTTAAATCAGCATACTGAAAAAAAAGAAACCCAACCCTAGACATCTATCTCAAGAACAATGCTGCAGTCTTCTGTCTGTCAGCTATTTAGACTAAAAGCATCCTTGATCTGCACCTGAAAGGTCGTGATGCAATACAACTACTTAACTCCTTACCTGTAAGTCTGTCTTCAACCATTTGGAGTCAAACCTTGCTTGAGCAGCCAAACAAAACGATTCAGAAGACATGGTTCCTTCTCCAGCCTCCTGTCCAGGCTGGCTTAGCAGCCCAACCTGCCACAGAATGAAAAAAACAACAATCTAGCACACGAAATAAACCACACAAGGTTATTTCTGTTCCAGCTAGGGTGGCTTCCAATTGATCTTTGAAAACGTATCATGAACAAGGACCTCCCTCGTTCACAACCCCCGAACCGGCCCAGGGAGAAGAACCCACATTAAGAATACCACTTGAACAAATTTACCCTAAACAAACAAACCAACCAACCCAAACCCCGCTCCCTTTCCCTGCTATAGCCCTGGAAGGAAGCCCGCCTCCTGCTGCACTGAGCAACACCGGCGGCCTAACGCTGCCCCTCAGCCCCTCAAGTGGTGCATGAAATAAATAATTGATCGCAGATTACGCAAGCCGCGGGCCAACATAAAGCGATTATCAGGGTCACCCGCACCTCCTCCTCCCCGCCGACCCCGGCGGCCTCAGCAGAGGCCCCGGGGCTGCCCCTCACCGCACGACCCCCCCCTCCCAGCATCCCTCCGCCCCCCCTCGCGCTGTCATCACCGCTACGATCACCCGCGGCGGCTTTAACCCACCTCGAGCAGCCCGGCAGAGCGGGCCGCGGGGCGGCGGCCGCGGGGCCCTCGGACGACCGAAGGGGCCCCGGCGGGAGAAGGCCCCGCCCGGACAGGGGTCGCTGCACACGGCGCGGGGGCTGCGCTGCGCCGCGCCGCCTCTCCCTTCCCCTCCCTTCCCCTCCCCTCCCGCGGGGCTGAAGGGGGACAGGCCCCTTTCCCCGCGCCGACACACCGCGGCCGATCGTAACCCACCCACCCCGCCCCCACCGCGGCTGCCACCTCCACGGGGAGGAGCGGGGAGGGGGGGAGGAGGAGGCCGCTCCCGCCCTCTGTCTCCCCCCCGGCCCGATGAGCCAGATGGAGGCACCGGGGCGCACGCCAGGCTCCCCCCGCCCCAGCTCTCACCGGCCGGCCGCGACGATGACGGCGGCTCCTCGTCTCTTATCTCTCCTCGTTCTACCACCGCCCGCTCGGCCCCGGGTAATCCTCGCCCCTCCTTCCCTCGCCTACCCGCCCCCCACCCCCCCCACCCAACCCCTCCGCCGGCAGAGCCGCTCGACGGTCCCTCCCTCCCCCGGTACTGGAGATAGGGGGAAACTCGGCCAATTCGCGGCTCAGCCCCCCCCAGTACGCCAGCAGAGCTCTGGGCCAATCAGGAGAGGAGAGGGAGGCGGGACATCCTCTCCCGGAACAGGCCGCCGCGGAGGGGGCTGGGCCGGCGGGCCTGAGGCGGCGGTGGTGGGGCGGGGAGGGCGGTGGGTTGAGGCGGTCGCCTGTCTCACTGCAGTGTCTGAAATCAAGCCACTAATAACAAAAAAAACCCCTCAATCCTAAAGTCTCCTTTTAGGTAGAACGCCGAGATTTATAAAACGTAAATTCCGGGGGTTGGGGGGGGTTCTTTAAGGGGCCATCTGCAAGCTGTACTGTTAAGTTCACTCCTGCCAGAGGAGGCTTTTAAGTAGCTCAGAACAGAGAGGTCAATAATGGGCAGTCCAGGGGCCAACAAAATGGCAGAAACTGCCTGAAAGAGCCGAGACTGGGAACAGGAAAATGGTGCTGCTACAGGCTGGGGAGGAAGGATGCCAGGGAAGAAAGAAGGAACTCGATGACAGCAGGAAGGCAAATAGCCACATTCCGGCCTAGGCTGGTTGGGGATGATGAAATAATACCAGTAGTATGGAAACTAAGCAAAAGTAAAGCTCCTCACAATACTTCAGAGGACTGTTCGCTGGCAGCTGAGGAATTAGGAAAGCAGGAGCAAGACTTGGCAAACTGGACCGTGATTGGCTTTGGCCAACATGAAGCCGCTGACAAAGGGTCAATGAGTTTCCAACAGAACTGTTTGCTGGCATTCAGGCAAAGGGACAGAACATTTAGTTATTTAAGAAGCATTGTAATAAAGCACAGTGAATTTGGTTCTCCTGGGTTCATTTTCAAAGTAACAAGTGCAACTATGACCTCACCACTTAGCCTATTGCTTACCACAGACCTTCCTTGGATCAAGATATGGTAGTCGCTTTAATTAAAGTATTGTACAAAATATATTAAGTGCCTGAAAATTTACATATAAAGATAGAAATACCTAGTTTCATCATGTCACTCCCTGGAAGTTTAAAATACTAACCTTCCAAAACCAAAAGTAGTTTCCCTTGAAAAATCTGCCCAAGTACCTACATGTCAAAAGCTTTAGGTTTAATATGAGAGCATTGGAAGTTTTGTCATGCATATCATGTTGTATCTATTCTGAGTAGAGCATGGCTGAGCAAGAGCTAGGACACCAGGATGGGAAATATTTTAGTTTCTTCACGTACTAGACTGAAAATACAAGAAAATAGCACTGGAACAGGTTGCCTGGAGAAGTTGTGGGTGCTCCACCATGGGAGGTGTTCAAGGTCAGGTTGGATGGGGCTCTGAGCAAACTAATCCAGTGAAAGATGCCCCTGCTCATCACAAGGGGGATAGAATAAAGGTCCCTTTCAACCCGAACCATTCTGTGATTCCATAAAAACAGTCATATGGTCATATTCTAAGTAAGAATAAAAACTGTTTTGCAACAGGTAAAGCCCAGACCGTAAGGAATTAGTAAAACTTCATTGAAACCCCAGTGCCCATTGATTGTGCCTACGGCTGGCTTAAGTAATTTGCAAGTCAGATCTAAATGAGATGCTTTGCATGTGCAACATTCACTGTCGTTTTTGTTTGGCTCTCCAAGAGGAATATATTCAGACAATATGCATTTATTTCTGATCGTATTCTTCCTTTTATTAAATAACAATTTGCAAGAGCCTTTTGCTGGCACTATTGATTAGTTTGAAGAGTACGTAACTAGCTAACTTCTTAGACTTGAATCACTGGCCCAATTAGCAGGTACACGCTTGCTTCAATAAAAATCAAAATATATTTGGGTGCAGTAACCATGGAAATTCAAAGCTAGCAATACTTCTGAAAAAAAAGTATGTGTTATTTTGTATTTCCAGATTTAGATTTCACTTCTGGTGAATAATTTTTGTTTGCATTTGAAATGTGCTGTAATAGCATGGTGCAGTCACAAATGGCCTCCTCATTTATAAAAATACCCACCAAATTTTCTAAAGAGAAAAGGATGTCTGGTGGAACAACATGAATAAGTACTTTAATAACATTATCTTAAATAATTTTATTTTTACAAGCAATCAGAAAAATCCCAAGTCTCTGGAACCTGAGGTTTGTTCTAGATACAGTGCTTTGTAGTATTAAGGCCCTCAATAACTGTTACTCTGATGTTACTAAATATGTAGGTATATATGTTACCAATACATATATGTTACCAGTTGAAGTGAAACAATGTGCCATTATTATTGGTAACATATATATAACTATATATGTTATACATGGTAAGTATATATATGGTAACTATATGTGTTACCAGTAATAATGGCCTGTTGGTTCACTTCGGACTGACAGAGGTAATGAAGGTGGTCTATGGGTCTGACAGACTTTGGAGCCAAGTTCAGGCCAAACAATTGAAGCATTACCAGTCCAAGCCTCATCCTCCCCCGCTATGATGCAGATTTCCATCTTAAAGCAGGGTTATATGATCTTGTGATCGGTTCTCCAGCCATTATCCTTTGTGCCCCAGCTTGATTAAGTAACCTACTTTGCACTCAAGAAAATCATTAAGTGGATCTGATGGCCCTGCCTTAGCAGCATCCTCAGCAGCTGCAGGACAGACTGCTGGAGAGGTAAAAGGAGCTTCAGGCCCTCTGCTTTCACTGCAAGTCTGCCAAAACCACACATCTTTCTTGCTTCGTGAGTCAGACAATAGAAGGAAAGGAAGCCATCCAGAGGGTTCTTGACAGGCTGGAAAGATGGGCCCACGTGAACCTAATGAGGTTCAACACTGCGAAGGGTCAGGTGTTGCACTTGGGACAGAAGAATCCCAGATGTAGATACAGCCTGGGAGAAGAGCTCCTGGAGAGTAGCCCTGCTGAGAAGGACCTGGGTGTCATGGTGGATGAGAAACTTAACATGAGCCAGCAGTGTGCTCTTGCAGCTCGTAGGGCCAATGGTATCCTGGGCTCCATCAGAAGAGGGGTGGCAGCAGGGACAGGGAGGTGACTGTCCCTCTCTACTCTGCCCTCGTGAGGCCCCATCTGGAGTCCTGTGTCCAGATCTGGGGCCCACAATACAAGAAAGATGTGGAACTGTTGGAGAGGGTTCAGAGGAGCCGCAAAGATGATCAGAGGGCTGGAGCACGTCCCCTATGAAGAGAGGCTGGGGGAGCTGAGCTTGTTCAGCCTAGAGAAGAGAAGGCTGTGGGGGGACCTCATTGCAGCCTTCCAGTTCCTGAAGGGAACATAGAAACAGGAGGGGAATCAACTTTTAAAAAGGGTAGACAATGGCAGGGCAAGGAGGAATGGGTTAAAGCTGAAGGAGGGAAGGTTTAGATTAGATATTAGGGGTAAGTTCTTTACAGAGAGAGTGGTGAGGTGCTGAAACAGGCTGCCCAGAGAAGTGGTTTAGACTAGATACAAGGAACACCTCCGTCCCTGGAGGTGTTCAAGGCCAGGTTGGATGGGGCCCTGGGCAACCTTGTGTAGATCCAGGCTTGAGGTTGGTGGCCCTGCCTATGGCAGGGGGGTTGGAACTCTGTGATCCTTGGGATCCCTTCCAACCCATGCCATTCTATGATTCTATAATTCTATGACATGGAAAAATCTAGTTTCCATGAACAGACACGGTCAATCATTTGCGTGTGTCTGCTTCTAGGCATATGGTCAAATCACTGTTATTATAGATGAAAGCAAAAAGTAAATTCATCAGAATGAAAGGCACAGTAAAACCAAGGGCGTCACATTTTCTGGTCCATGTCTTGGGAACACCTACAAGCAATAAAGAATGCTCTGAAAATGTCTGGCTCAGGGCAGGAGATCTCCCTTTTGCTGTAAGTGTGGCAGAGAAGCTTTTACAAAAGAAGCAGCACTGTAGAGGTGCAGGATGCAGAGGAATCAGCGGATGGTGGTGCACATGGGATCTGTTGGTCCTGTCACCTCCATTCCCTGCCAGTTCATAGCACTGTCAGGCAGGCTGTCAGGAAAAGGAGAAGAACAGGCACTAATTGAATAAAGTAAAGCTATCACAATAATCTAAAGCAAAACAGGCAGAAAGGAGAGATGTATCTGGACAATCTAGGCAGCACCATATTTCTTTCTATTTAACTTGTGACAATGGTATCATAAATATTGACAAAATCAGTCTTAAAAATTGAGGCAATTGCATTCTCAAGCAACTAAATCCAAAACCTTAAGGGCCAAGGAACAAATGCTGAGAATAAACTCTTTTCTTTTCATCAAAAAGGACAAAGAATAGGCTAGTATATGTTTTCATAAAATAGTATCTAGTGTTATCTACAGGCTTTCTAGATATAAGCATGAAATCTTTACTAATTGATAAGTATTTTAAATGTGTGAGCTCTAGGGAATCCATTCAGTTACAACAGAAGTGGTATGTGGGACATTTTTTTCTCTCATTAGTGAATATCAATAATTGTTACGCATGCGAATAGGACACAAAACCATCTCTGTAAGAGCAGTGCCTAGCTGTTCACTGCAGCACAATGCCTTTTTTGTTTGTAATTTTTTTTCCAGAGCCATTTGTGTTGAGCTCTCCCACTGAGTTTGGAAGCCTTTGTGTATTATTATCCACAAATTGCAAAATCCAGTCGACTCTGAGCTTAAAACCAGCCTCAAAGAATTTCCTGCCTTACTTCTCAGTGATGGAGACTTTCCCGAAGAAAGTGAGAAATATCAACCATTAGAATTGCTTGTTTTAATACTCTCTGAACCGTTGCCAAAAATTTTAGGTTTATATAATTAAAAACTCATTATGAGGCCCATTATTTATTGTATTATTTGCAAAGAATGCCATGAGTTCTCATTGGTCAAATCAGATTATTATGTCACAACAGTGCTTTCTCCAGGGGGAGAACAGGACTGAGTAAGGGCATAGGAGGATTCTCCTCCTTCCCACATACACACTAGTATTTCTAAATAATCACAGTGACACTTTCTACCAGCCATTCTTCTTACTGGATAAATATTATTTATGTAAGAGAAAGAACAACCAAACAAAGGAAGCAGCTTCCATGTCCAAAAACCCAAGCCTCTTGCAATCAATATCCTAACCCTCTTTCCTCATGCCTTCTCAGGAGAATGCAACAAGATCTTCTGTCTCCATGCACGGCTTTCTGCTCCTTTCTTACCTCCAGTGGTAACAGCTCTGCTGCTTCTCATCTTTTTCTCTAATATATCTCTGCTTTAACCCATATCCTTCACATTCAACTAAGCTTTCAACGTGATTTCACTCATACCTTTACTGGGCAGTGAATCCTACCTGTTCTAGTTTGGAAACTGTATTGTTCCTCCATTAAACAGGTTAACCCCCTTCCTGCCTTTTCTTTTACCCTGATTTTAAATGACAAACATTGCTTACACCCAAAATTTCAACAAGTTCTTCTCCTGTGACAATTTTTCTTTGCAAAAACAGCCGTGTGTGAATCACAGTACGTTGCACAGCTGACACAGCTCAATTGCAGAGGTGGTGTTGGAAAAGCAGTTCAGAGTACAGAGAACTGGGGGAAAAAAAGGAAGGATAGAGCAACTAAAAACTGCCACGATAAAGCCACAGTTTCCACAGGTTGCTAATTAGAATCCACTGTTAATTACATTTTGCATAGTTAATTATTTTTTAAAATTAGAGTGAAACCTGTCCTGGTTAGAGCAAGCAGTAGCATTTTCATTGACTTCATTAAGCTCAGAAATTCAGCCTTATATATCCTTTATTTTACTCATCCAGTGCCAACCATGCTAGTTTGCAGTCTCCCAGAAAAACACAATCCCAAACGCTTGCTTTCCAGGTTATATCTTCCATTACACAGAATAAAGGGTGTTTTGCTTTCCCCCAGGCCAGCCCCAGTGTTTCTATCCAGGGAGTCTCACTTTACAGCCCAAACCAGTCTGATCTGATTTCATCCTACTTCTCTGAACTCGGCAACAATAATGAATTCTCTGTGCCTGTTCCTGTTATTTCTTTAAATTATCAATTCATAATAATCACTTCATAAAATAGTCAAGATGGATGTTCTCTGACTTGCAAAGTGCCTTTTAAAATACCAGCTTGAGTATGCTCACAGGGCAGGTCTTCAGGAGGCTTTGGACATGAACACTGCCTAAATATTCAGATGTCCATTACAGACCTGTTGAAATTAGAAGTATTTGGTATATGGTAAGGGGTAGATCTGAAATTCAGGTAGAAAATATATACCACATACTAAAAAGTAGCAACTTCCATAAGCTCTCGACCATTTTCAAATGAAATGCAGTTATTAACTTAAATCCAAGCAGAAAATGTTTGTATTTAAAAGACCTTTCCAATTACAGGAGCATTCCGTTTAAGATTTGCTAATAATGCCATCTGAAGATATACTGCAGTGCTAAGCTGCATTCATAAAGCTCTCCACCTGTAAATAGTGGCTTTGCTAAACGATCAAGGTGTAATTAAAAAAACCCACCCAGACATCAAGGCAATGCTCAGGGTAGTAAAAATCAACATCATATTACACTGGAAATTGAAATATAGCCTCACTATTATACTAATCTATATTTTGAGGGCAGAATGATTCTGTACCATCCTAATACCATGCAAGAAGAATAGCAGTATTTGAACTTACTTTTATCTGTCAGGAGGCTAGTTGCCTGGTTAACATTTACAAATCAACCCATCAGTGGGCACTGCTACATGCTTCACAACCACTTAACATGATGGAGGAATGTTCAGTAGGCACTTGGAGCAGCAAGAATAGTTTGAGTTTAAGCAAATCAACAAGAATGTTGTGGGGTTTTTTTTCCTAAATTATTATGCAAAGCATAGCTTGTTTCAGAAGACTTGGGAACAAAATGGAAATTATTTAGCAAAATGAGAAAAGTATTGAATCCATTAAATCTCTGAAATAAAAAAGTCTATGCCCTTTACTTTGGGTAGGTGGATGCACTAGGATGAAACCTTACTAAAAATAGGAACAATATCCTTTAGCCAATAATCAAAGCATGAAAAAAATCTAATATATAAGAAGGAAGCATGATGCTAATTTTGACTCTTTCTATTTAGAAGCTACCAAGTATTGAGTTTCTCTTCATGTCCCCAACATAAAAAGGACATGGAGCTGTTGGAGTGAGTCCAGAGGAGGGCCACAAAGATGATCAGAGGGCTGGAGCACCTCTCCTATGAAGACAGGTTGTTCAGCCTGGAGAAGAAAAGGCTCTGGGGAGATCTTACTGCAGCCTTCTAGTACCTAAGGCTGGGCTCTGGGAAAGATGGAGAGAGGCTGTTTATCAGAGAGTGTAGTGATAGGACAAGGAGTAATGGATTTGAACTAGAAGAGGGCAGGTTTAGATTAGATATAAAGAAAAAAATCTTCTGTGTGATGGTGCTGAGGCCCTGGCACAGGCTGCCCAGAGGAGCTGTGGCTGCCCCCTCGCTGGCAGTGTTCAAGGCTGGGTTGGATGGGCTTTGGGCAGCCTGGGCTAGTGGAGGGTGTCCCTGCCCATGGCAGGGGTTTGAAACTAGGTGGTCTTTGACGTCCCTTCCAACCCAAACCAGTCTGTGATTCTGTGCTTCTTTAATGCCTGGAAGGTGGGTGAAACCACTCCAGCTTTCTTGCATTGCTTAATGCATAGAGAAACACTTTGTGAATGCTGATAGGAATCTTTACTCATTTAAGCAGGAAAGGAAGCAGTCTTTCTATAAAGGGTTTGTTAACCCAGAGCCATATGGTATCCTTTCATACAAAAACACTCCACAAGGGATAAAAAAACTCAATTTAAAAAATGGAGTTCAAAGAGGTTGGACTTATGCCATGTTTTGTCCTTGCTGCAGAGTGTTGGGAGAGGTATTAGGAGCAGAGGGGAAAGGTCAAGGACAGGTTGATCAAAGCACAGACTCGGGGACAGTGGCCAGGGCAGGGGAGGAGGTAAGGGAAGTAAGACAAATTGTTATGTCCGTCCTTAATATGTAAAATATATACCAGCCCAAAGCACCATCAGTCCACTTGGCTTATGAATCAGTCAACTGTCCACAGTCCCTTTCGGCGTATATGTAAAAAGAGTTGTGGAGAATCTCTGCTGTGTTTCTCCAACGTGCTCATTTATAGAGGCTGTTTTTTGCATCTCTTCTCTTTTGCCAATCCCCACCCCACTTAGTACAATTTCAGAAACTGTTTTATCCTCAAGGGCAAATCACACGATGTTTCAGAAATGCTAATGTATACTGCGCCCTTAAAGCTTTGGGAGGGGATGCCAACAGTGTTAAGGATCTGAAATGAAGTAAAAAGTTCAGACAGGAAGGAAAACAACCTACTGAGACAATGTGTGCTTCAGCTTGTTCCGTTCCAGCACAGTCTTCTGTTGATTTTTTAATACGCTTGCTGCAAGCACAATGAGCTGCTGCAACCAACAGCATTCGCACCTGTTATCTTTCTTCCTTTCAGTACAAGAGTATTAACACCACTAAATACTGTGCAGCAGTTGGACCCATCTTTTATGCTTTCTCTAGAGGTGTAGCTTTGTGTCACTTCTCAAACAGATCACAGATTTGTCTCTGTGCCATGTCATTTCAACATACCAGTTATCAGCATTTTTGGAAAATCAGACTGAATCTTTTTTCTTCTATCTCATTCATAATCCTTTGAAGAAAATTAGAGCCTGGGAAATTGCAACACTGGGAAATAAGCTCCTATGAATTTTCTCTTCTGCACCAATTGCAAATTACTGCTCCATTTACAGACAGTATGTAAGATTTTAACAAACATGTATTAAACCTTTGCTATAGGGTTGACTGACTCCTTCACTATGATAGAAAGCTGTGATGTCTGTGCTGTGGTGCTAAGACTCCAGCTTTGTCACAGAGAAAGTCAGGGGCCGCCTTCTACAAGACCCCTGCCACTCACACAATGGCCCCTAGTAATTGTGTACACTTTTGGCTCTGTATACCCAGGCATTTCAAAACACTAAATGCTGTCTTCCTCCACCACCACCTGGAGAGACCGATCCCTGCTCCTACTTCTGTCCCAGATGGACACTTAAACTTGCAAAAAAATCCATTTGATCAGCAGTATTTTTTTAGTTTTTAGCCTTTGTCACTCATTCCATCAGCCCTTTTCATTACTGATGGCATGTTAAACTCTTTTTGGTTTCTCGTTGATTCTGCTTTCTCTCAGATATGTTTATTTATTAACAGCCTCAAGAGGACCTGAGAAGATCTGAGCTGGCTTTGAAGATAATATACTACATTTGATCCCAGGGTCAAAAGGTAGATCTAGTTTTACAGCCTGTCACATTTATAATCAATTGACATTGATGAAGTCGTTTATTAATATGTTATTAATGAACAACATTTCATAGGAAAGAATGGACTTACACTGATGGTGCTTAAAGTAAATATTGTCTTGGCTCTTTCAGTGATCTTTAAGAAAAATAAGCAATGCCTTTTTTATATAAGAAAGAAGGTCACAGGACTCTGATCTCATTTCTAAAATCAATTCTTGTTTTATAATACCTTCACTCACTCCAGTTATGTTAGTCCTGTTACATTATGCTAGAGCTGGCTTACTCCCAAAAAATTACAAACTGGATTGGGTTCACATTTTATGTGCTGTTTTGACAGTAGAATTCTTTATTCAGAAAATACTAGCTCAAAATTGTCACTATAACGTCCCTGAATTATCAGTGTAGTTTTCCAGCAGAGAATTATGCCACCCAAGTTTAAACAAATTGTATTAACCTGAGCCACCCCAGCAAAAATAGCAATACAAAAGCAATGTTGTTTGTCATATCAAGTTTTTATTGTTTAATAGTATAATAACATGCTAGGATAAAGTATTTCACATGTACTTTAAAAAAACAAGTAAGGAAAACATTAATTCCAAAATATAAGATGACAATATATATAACAAAACAGTTACTCAATGCAGTTGGGAACGTGCTGTGGAAAAAGCTCATCCTTTAAGCCTATAGGCACAAGTCATTTACTTTCTCAGACTTCAAGCCAATGTGAGTTTCACTAGGAAGTACCTTTTGCAAAAGAGCGTTCAACAGTGAGGTTGTCCTCTAATGCTGGTTCTCCAGCACTGAGGAGATGGTTTAGAAACCTCTGCTTTACAAGTTACTTTGGTGCATTCTGACCTTTAACCCTGGCATGAAACCATGCTGGAATGGAACTCTAGACCAGATTGTCCTCTGGAGTCTTCGTCCTTTCTTACTTCATTCTGTCTTTGCATACAAATGAAGGCTGCAAGAAAAAAGTGTCAGGTGTCTATTTTTATTATTCATTAACTGGTTAATTAATAATTGTTTTTATTTTCTGGGTACCAGATACAGGAGTTATTCAAACCACAGTCAAAAAAATCCTTTAGGTCCTTTTAGGTACTTCTACAAAGTTCAGGGAGTTCCTCCACCATTTAATGCAGTTATGTCACTAGAAGAAGACGAAAACACTCCAAAAAGTACATAAGATAAAGCTTGGCTATCACAGAGTGAAGGCAAATTAATTGGAAACAAAAGGGAAGAGCTAAAAAGGCCTTCCCATGTAAATGTGTCTGCACAGCAACATGCCTGAAGTTTTCACCTTCTACAGATTACATGGAGTTTTGGAGACACTGCTGAGGTAACATCCTCATCACTGTGATAATCCCCTGCCTATAAATATAGTGAGGTAGGAGATGTTGCACATACATGGCTGTATGTATTCTGGCATAATTTTCACATACTCAGAAATTAGTGTAAGTTTTAGTTATCTCCAGCATTTTGCATAAGCATATTTTATGTCTGATTTTAGCTTATTTTATTGTTCTGTGGAAGAGTCACACACTGTCATAGCTGTAAGTCAGCTTCCCTAATAGAGGCCAATGGAGTCAAAATTAGCCAACCCCTTAACTCTTTATAAGATCAGAAATAAGAAGACCTCTATCTAAGTACTTAGACTTCCTTCTGAAGAGAACAGGAAGCCCAATATGCAGACCAGACACACTTCTTAGGGAAGACTGCTGCCTCCCTGCTGTGAAGAAAAAAAGAGAAGGCTTCCTACCCTGCTACAGTCCTCAGATTAATATCCATTCTTGATTTTTCAGGTAGGCAGAAATGACATTGAAAGAAGAAGTCTGAGGGCAATCAAGAGAGGCTTCAGGGCCTTGGAACAACTGGGTCAGGAGCACAAGTAGTGTTCTCCTTTACGTTTCCAGTTGAAGGGAATGATGAGGGGAGAAGCAGGAAGAGCCAGAAGATCAATACTTGTCTCCAAGCCTGGTGTCACCAGCAGAATTTTGTGGGTTTTGATCATAGATCAGTTTACATGACACCAGGCCTGCTGGCGTACGCCTGTCTCAAAGAGGGAGAGGGATCTCTGCACAGGAATTAGCAGGGCTAACTAATTTGAAGAGGAGAAAGGATAAGCCTGGGGGTAGCACGCCAAGGTTTGAGCAACAGTATGCTAGTGAAGTCCTTTGGTCCACTGTCACATTGGAGGTAGGGGATGGAGATCCATGCAACAGCAAAGATGCAAGGGTTATTGATGTGTTAAAAAACACAGAAGTGTCTGAAAATGGTTCCATGGCACTAGGGCTTCTCCCCCAAAAAGGTGGTGGGATCAGTAGCCCAGCTGAAGTGCATCTGCACCAATGCACACAACATGGGCAGCAAAGAGGAAGAGCTGGAAGCCATTGTGCAGTGGGAAAACTGTGATACAGTTTCCATCATGGAAACATGGTGGGATGACTCACTCAACCGGAGTGCTGCAGTGGATGGCTATAACATCTTCAGGGGGAAACAGGCAAAGAAGGAGAGGTGGTGGGGCAGCCCTGTATGTATTGAGCTTGATAATGGTGTTGACAGGGTTGAGTGTTTATGGGTAAGAATCAGGAAGAAGGCCAACAAGGCAGATAGCATGGTGGGAGCCTGTTGTAAACCACCTAACCAGAATGAAGAGGCACGTGAAATACTCTATAAGCAGCTAGGATAAGTCTCACAATTGCTAGCCCTTGTTCTTGTGGAGCACTTCAACTTAACAGACCTCTGCTGGAAATACAATACAGCAGAGAGGAAAGAATTAGGGAGGTTCTGAAAGCACGTCAAAGATAACTTCCTGACACAGCTGGTGAGGGAGTCCACTAGGTAAGGCATCTCATTGGACCAGTTACTTGGAAAAAAAAACAAGGACTTGTGGGTGATGTGATGGTTGGAGGCTATCTTGGGCACAGCAATCACAAAATGATAGTTTTTGATTCTCAGAGAAGTAAGGAGGAAGGTCAGATGAACTGCTAAATTTGGCTTCCAGAGGGCAGCCTGTTTAGGAGACTGGTTGTCAGAGTCCCTTGGGGCACAGTCCTGAATGGCAAAGGAGTCTGGGAATGCTGGAGATTCTTCACAAAGGAAATATTAAAGGTGCAAGAGCAGGCCCTCCTCATGTGCCAAAAGATGACTTGGTGGGGAAGAAAAACATCCTCAATGAACAGAGAGTTTTGGATGGAACTCAGGAAAAGCCGAAGAGTAGGAAGAAGGAGCAGGCCCCTCCACAGGACTACAAGATTGTCATGAGGTTATGTAGGGAGAAAATTAGAGGAGCCAAAGCCCAGCTAGAACATAATCTGGCTACTGCCATAAAAGGCAATAAAAATGTTTCTATAAATGCACTAGCAACAAAAAGAGGACTCAGGAGAATCTCCATCCTTTATTGAATGCTGGTGGAAACATAGTGACAAAGGAGAAGGAAAAGGCTGATGTACTTAATGCCTTCTTTGCCTCGGTCTTTAATAGTAAGACCAGTTGCTCTCCAGATACCCAGCCCCCTGAACTGGAAGATGGGAATGACAAGTGGAATGAAGCCCCCATAACTGAAGACAAAATGGCTAGTGACTTGCCATACCTCCACTAGTACGTTTGCTACAACACACACAAGTCTATGGAGCCAGAAGGAATCCACCTTCTGAGAGAGATGGTGGAAATGCTCACCAAGCCACTTTCCATCATTTATCGACCCTGGCATACCAGGGAGGTCCCAGGTGACTGGAAGGTAGCCAATGTGAAGTCCATCTACAAGAGGGGCCAAAAGGAGGGTCTGAGGAACTATAGGCCTGTCAGTCTTACCTTGGTGCCAGGGAATTTTATGGACCAGATCATGTTGAGTGCCACCACACAGCATGTACAGGACAACAAGGTGATCAGGCCTGGTCAGCATGCATTTATGAAATGCAGGTCCTGCTTGACTAACCTGATCTCCTTCTATGAGAAGGTGACCCACTTAGTGGCTGAGGGAAAGGCTGTGGATGTTGCCTACCTGGACTTTAGTGAAGCCTTTGACACCATTTCCCACAGTATTCTCCCAGAGAAACTGGCTGCTCACAGCTTGGTGTTTGCTTCGCTGGGTAGAAAAACTGGAGACTGGGCCTGAAGAGTTGTGGTGAATGGAATAAATTCCAGTTGCTGTCCAGTCAGAAGTGGTGTTCCCTAGGGCTCAGTTCCAGGGCCAGTTCTGTTTAATGTCTTTGTAAGTGATCTAGACAAGGAGACTGAGTGGACCCTCAGTAAGTTTGTGGATGACACCAAGTTCTGAGATAATGTTCACCTGCTTGAGGGTAGAAAGGCACTACAGAAGGATCTGGACAGGCTAGACTGATGGGCTGAGGCCAACTGTATAATTTTCAGCAAGGGTCAGTGCTGGGTCCTGCACCTGGGTCACAACAACCCCATGCAAAGCTACAGGCTTCGGGGAAGAGTGTCTGGGGGTCTTGGTTGACAGCTGGCTTAATATGAGCCAGCAGTGTGTCCAGGTGGCCAAGAAAGCCAACAGCATCCTGGTTTGTATCAGAAAGAATGTGCCCAGCAGGAATACAGAAGTGATTGTCCCTCTGTATCAGTGAGGCCACACCCTGAGGACTGTGTTCAGTTTCGGGGCCCTCACTACAATAAAGACATTGATGTGTAGATCCAGGCCTGAGGTTGGTGGCCCTGCCCGTGGCAGGGGGGTTGGAGCTCTATGATCCTTGGGGTCCCTTCCAACCCAAACCATTCTATGATTCTATGATTCTATGATTCTATGTGCTGTAGCATGACCAAAGAAGGGCAACAAAGCTACTGAAGGGTCTAGAGCACAGGTCTGATGAAGAGCACCTGAGGGAACTGGGGTTGTTTAGCCTGGAAAAGAGGAGGATGAGAGGATACGTTATTGCTCTCTACAACTACCTGAAAGGAGGTTGTAGCCAGGTAGGTATGGGTCTCTTCTCCCAAACAACAAGAGGAAACGGCCTCAGGTTGTTCCCCAGTTTAGACTGGTTATTAAGAAAACTCCTTCATCAAAAGGGTCATCAAAAGGGTTGTCATTCATTGGAACAGGCTGCCCAGGGAAGCGTACTGGGGGGACAGTAAAACATTGCGTAGATGTGATACTTAGGGACATGGTTTAGTGGTTGGACTTGGCAGTGCTAGGTTAGTGGTTGGACTTGATCTTAAAGGTCTTTTCCAAGCTAAATGATACTATGATTCGATGATCATGAAGACAATTTGAAGAGACTCTGAGTGATGCTTGCCTTACTTCACTGGCATATAGTGCCTGACATTAAATCTACATGACAGTTTTGTTAGATTAGTTTAGCTGGAAAGGGCTGCTACGGGGCTAAATTAAGTTAGAGCTTGACCCTTAAAACATTAGATGTCCATCATGTAACTGCAATAAAAAATAACATATCATTAATTTTGGTATGTCTGAAGTATTACTACTGCAAAATAAAGAATGATAACAATGGGAAAAGTACAAAACAAGTAACTGAGCCAATGAAAATTACTTTGCATATACCAATTCAGCTCTGCTATTTATCTTTTCAGAGTTTTGTTTCACAACTGTGCTGGTGATACAGAGTAAACATGGTTTTGCACTGGCAGACATTTTTGCCTGTTATGCAAATATTACATTCAAATTTAGATCAGCAGCATTTCCTTGACACTCCCATCCTGGACAAGACAAATGGTGTACAGTTAGTCTCCATTAAAAACCCAACTGGTAATTAAAGTAACAAATGATCCATTTTTTCACTGGTCAGTGCAATTTATAATGAAAATATCTTGCAGAGCCTTCTTAAGTACTTAACAGATTTCATCCTCCAAGTTAAAAATTACAACTCTTGAGCAGTCCTGGTTTCCTGTGTTTCACACAAGGCTGTTAGTGTGCCATACAGACCACAGGAGCTTTACTATTTTCATCACTATAATGTATAGTTGTGGGTTTCAATAACAATGTATCAACCAATTTGTTCTTTTCTTCATTCAGAGCAATTCCAAACTAAATTCATATTCCAGATTCCTCCTATTTGTGTTATGAATATTAATGTAAGTTGTATTTTGGGGGGATTTTTAATACATTTAAAGGCCAATTTATTACACGAGAGCATGTAACAACCAACAAGGTCTTAACCAACAAGGTTAAGGAAAGTACAAAAGAGCAGTCCCAGTACATTGATCATCAGAATGGCACTAAAGGAAAATTGAATACTGGAAGTAAAGAGAACAGGCCAAAAGTTCTGAAGGAAAAGAAGGTCAGTAGCCATCTGTTTGGCCACTATCCACTTGGATGAGATGTTGTAGACTCTGCCTTCACAAGTCACATCATTCAAACTCTGCGAACATTTTCTGTCCTGCTGTACTGCTGTGTCACAGCTAAGTCTGGAACAATTCTATTGTTGCATGTTTTGAACAGAATGTCTCATAAATTACTTAGACTGCTAAAAATATTCACCAGGATTTACAGTATACTGCATAAGCAGATGAATGACCTCCAGAGTACTTTACAAAAATCAATTAAAAACTTCTGAGTTGCAACAACCAGATGGCTTAAGCTAAGACCACATCTGGACTGCTGAAAATCCTAAGCAAACCCTGTCATCTCAGTGTGTAAAAATATTACAAGAAAAATATCAGATGATCTCAATGAACTTGAAAAAAGCCTCTTGTGTTCTAGAATAGACTTACTGGAGTAAAGGATCAATGCCTGGGAGAAGAGCCAGAGATTTATGCAACCACTGCATTTGAAACTGTACAATTAGGGTTAACATCTTTGCAGCTTTTTGGAACTCATCCACTTCACCATACACAAGGCATTGGGGAGATCAAGGACAGGAGAGGGTGATTTTTACCCAGCCTACCATTATTGGACCAAAGAAAGATTTTAGGAGCTGTAGCACTGGCTGGGTGCCTTACACATAATTAGATTCTTATTTTCAGTGTTCTACCTGTATATTTAAAGGTGGAATTACACTGCAGCAGGTTTTTAAAAATGCACTAAATAAATATACACTGCAAAAGGCCAGCTAATTCCTGGGATGCCCAAGAGACCTCCTGTCACGATGCAAACAAATTTCCACTACAATCACGAAGGCATTCCTCAGCTTTGAGCAGGTGAGAGGTACGGTGAGGAGGAGCCCGCTGAAGTGGTTGATGCAGTCTCTTCCTTGGACAAGAGCTCTTCTGCTTCTCTGTGCAAAAAGAGCAACTGAAATGCTCACCTTGTGTATTTTTATTCGAAAGGGTCACGGCCCTTTCAGTAAGTTTCCTGGAATTCAAGTTTGGCCACTTTTGCCTCTCTGTCCAAGGCCTGTTTATATAATTTAAGGGATGCTGGACTATCCCAGCCTCTGTCTCACAGATCATGTCGCATGATGCAGCCGAGTCTGTCCAGAGCAAAGACCCAACAGCTTGGAGCTCGGCCAATGGGCTGAAGGAACGTTCCATGAGAGCGGCCTGGAAGATGCGTGCTCGGGGCAGGGGGTTGGGGGGACAGTCTCTGGGGCCACTGGGCTTCTCTGCAGCAGAGGCAGAAGGGAGACACTTGCCAGCATTTCAGGGCAGCTGTGAGGCAGCCAGAATACTGGAAGGTGGGATCAACCAACTCGGGTGCTGTAGTTCATGAGAACAAAGGTACTAATCCAGTGGAGCAGGAAGGAGTAACAAAGCAAGAGATGGCAGTGAACTCTTGGCCTTAGGACCAGAAAAGCCTTACAGTGCAAATGCTAACAGGATAGGAATTAAAATACTTCACTGCAATTGAGGAGCAAGAAAAGGAAATTGTGGCCTTAATTACTGTACTGCCTGTTTGCAGAGGAACAAGGGTTCTTCTTCACTAAATGTTTTCGGACCAACTCCCACAATGTTGCATTACCTTCCAGATCTTAAACAAACATAACTTCTACAGCTTGTTTGTGCATGCAATTGTAGACCTTAATTTCACAATTATTATATTATCCAGTCTATTTTTCAGTATAGCATAGGCTGCAAAACTATATACTTTTGGGATCAAATGTGGAAGGGATAAAATACATACCCAGCCTAGATGTGAAGCCATCAAGAGGCAAAGGTCTCTCCGGGGACCAAGTGCATTCTCCCACGGTTCCTGGGTGTTTGGTTGCTTGGGATCCAGGCTGATCAGCCTTGAGTCAGCTGCTGTCCAGCCTTGAATCAGAACACCCAGCCTTGGTGGCGGGTCGCTTCTCTCAAGAGGTGCTTTTGAGATGAGACTTTTGCCCTTGGTCTCTGCCTAAGCTATGCAGCAACCCCACCATGCCTGGTATGTATCCCAGTGATCCAGGCCCTGATTTGGTGTGTTGACTTCCCTGTTTGTCCTCAGACCTGATTCACCACTATGGACTTGTGCAGTGAATGTTGGATAAAACTGGTTAAGCTCACCATACTCTGGTACTGCATCCCTTCTCAGTGAGGTCGCTGCCTCTACCTGCCCCGCTATCACACTTGACTTCTTTTCCTTTACTGGGCAGCTCACGATTGGTGGTCTCTGGCCAGATTTTCTATTGCTTCCCTTGGGAGTTTACTCCATCACGTCATCACAGCCAAACAAAATCAAAGAAATAGACCCCTTTCTAACTAGAAACTACTCATTCTTTCTGCTTTTCCCACTGGTCTGAAGAACATCAATAACCCCTCACCATGAAGGAAGGGATTATATGTTTTGATCAAATCACCCTTTGATTGCCGGTTGAGATGTAAACCAAGTTCTTGAAGTGGTTCACTCTCAGACATTTTCTTTTATCTCTCAAATAATTTACAAGCTTCTTGCACATCACTAGCTTTTCAACATGCTTTACAAACATGATGAGCAGAGCTACACATCCTATTTCAATAGGCTATATACAGTACATCATCCTATTCTGAGTCACAATGCCTACTTCCATAAGTCTTCTTTGCTCTGGCATATGAAGATTGCACTTTCAGGTCCTTGTCCAATAATGGTCCTAATCCTATTCACAGCAAACTGCTTTTGAGGATACACCCTCTTCCTCTTCTCCCTCAGCTCCCACCCCCTCACCCTCTGCAAGTGATAATTTGCCTTCCTTATTCTTTGATAAGGGCAGGGCATGCTTCCTGTCCCTGCAAGTGTCATTATCTGTGTGTCAGGAATAGTGCAGAAGTGTGGAGCCCCACTGGAACATTTCACTGATTCCACAATAACTGCTGTATTAGTGCATATTGAAGATCCTGGTATTGCTCAGTTGCACCTCATTTCATCAGACACCTGCTTGTGTATTGCTGTATAAAACTAATTTCCGGTGCAAACAACATCTAGTGTCTTAAGTTACATCTGCTAAATATATACAATTATATCAAATTTGTCATCTCAGCAAAGACAAAGATCTGTTCTGCTCAACAAGGAAGCTTCCAAACCTCCTTATATTGATCCCTTCCTACTCTTCTGTAGTGTAGTGCTGTATCAGTTTTCCCCCTGCTATTTTGGCTACGATCAATGTCAATCCAACAAACCTAATTATCCAAAAAGATTGGGTGAGATGTCCTACAACTGGATTGACTTTAACACCCATTTTTTCTTCCATTTCCACAGTATTTACAGCTGTATTGCCATAAGCAATGCAGACATCATCTCAAGTATCTCTGTGGGAAGTTACTTAGACCTGATGATTCCAAAGGGTCCATGGAAAGATGGTCACGAAGACAGATTAATTCCACATCCTTTGGCTCCAAAAAAAAAAAGAAAACCAGAGGTTTTAATGATACTTTGAGGCTGGAAGAGCACTGGAGAGGGTGTATACACTGCTCTTAGCCAGAACTGCTCATATAGGCTCTACGCAGTTGGACTGGAGTTTTAAGTCCTCAGTCCTAAAATGCCTGTAATGAATGACGCCTGTAAGACAATGACATCATATGATCATTACATGACATGTGTCTGCACCACTGACAGGCTGACACCACGGGGCTTGGGCACAGAGTCTTCAAAATCTGGAGACTGATGAAGACTGTGCCTCCTGCCCTTCATACATTATGGACTTATTACACAGGGATAAATGGTTTGTGTTGTATGGTGAAGATATCTGGGAGTAACTCATAAAGGTTTGTGGACTCTTGAGACTTTCAAAACCTGTTTGGATGCATTCTTGTGTGATATGCCCTAGGTGAACCTGCTTAGCAGGGACATTGGACTAGATGATCTCTAGAGGTCCCATCCAAACCCAAAGATTCTGTGATTCTATTCTTCTTCATGCCAGAGAAGATGGCAGAGATGCTGCTGCACTAGCCTCTCATCCACGGAATAGCAGGAAAGTACCTTTCCTGGTGGATAGAGACAGGGCTGTATAGCTATCCACACCTGTAACCCAACATGACTGAGACTTGTACTCTTAATCACCATAAAGTTCTTGGTAATGTCAGAAGCTCAGACTCTTTCCCCCACCCATCACCTTCTAGAATATCTTCCACTTTATTAAAACACCCAGATATTTATGCTACAGATGGATTTACTTCTTCATGTTTCCTTCAGGCTCTTTAAACTACTTTTCTGGACCAATGCCAGCATCAGCTGTCTCTATAAGGAAATTAATTTCAGTCTAACTCCACCTTGTCCTCCTGCTTTTATTTCTTCCTTGTGCTTTTCAGAAATATGTGTTTGTTTGGGGCTGTTTTGAGAGCTCAGTGCAGAGTTTAACTCTTGCTGTGATTCATCATGTCCTGTTCCCTCAACTCCAGCTATTCCTGCAAATGCCTTTAGGAGTTAATCAAAACCAGACAGCTGTTTGTAAGTGCAAAATTCACACTGAACATTGTCCTAATGTTTGTTAGCCTTGGCCTAACACTGTACTTTGTAGTTGATTATGTATTTTTAGCTACTTTCAAAATTATCTTGAGTGTTTAAACTGGGAGACGGTGGGATCTGCTTTTGGTGTGAAAGCCAGAAAAGCTCGAGATCCTGCCAGCTGCTTCCCCTGGCTGACTGGCAGCATAACATGTCTAACAGTGGCAAAGGTTTTCCCCAAACCCACTCTGGAGCTGACTGACCCTCCTTTTTTTTTTCCCAGAAGGGGTCTCGGAAAGGGAAGGTGCCTTGTTCTCTGAGCTGAGAAAGCCAACAGGCTTTAGCGTGGCCTCTCTGGGAAGGGCAAAGCAGAGAGCAGCAGGCAGCCCGTGCTAATCCCAGCCCAGCTGCCACCCCGGGCACCTCTCGTTCACAGTTCAGGCTCCTTGACTTTACAGTTGCTGCCATAATGCAGCACATTTTCAGCAGCATCAGATACTGCTCCTGCTTCATCACACCAGAGATCGAGCCAAGAAATATAATTATTGATTTATATGTAGGGTACGACTGTGAGCAGCAAAACAAATGATTCAGTGCCTCTGTCAGCATTACTCTTACTAAAACTGTTGGATGAGTTCATTTTTACCTCTGTGCTCTCAGAGACAACCAGCTCCTTTTCCGCTCCAGAAAAAGATGAGAATTATTCAAGGAGAAAAAAAGAAAAAAATCAACTACTGTTTGTACTTGAAATTTGAAGGGGAGGAGAAGAAGAAAAAATGAGTTGTCTGACTGTAACAAACATTCCTGATTTCTTACTTCATGCCTCAAGGCCAGCTAGGTCTCCTTTCCAAGTCACCTACTCATACAATAATTTCACAGGAACTGGATTTCGGGGGGAAAAGAGGATCAGGGAAAGGACTGATTTGTGAGGATTAGGGAAAGGACTCCTGCCTGTGTTAACAGAGGTTATAGTCAAGCTTTATTTTTCCCAGGGATCTGGAGTAAACTGGAGCTGTTAGAGACATATGCTGACTACTACCTTCCAGTAAGAAGCAGCAAGGGCCATTACTGGCTGCCCTTCTAGGCAGGGCAGTTCCCCCACATATCGCTGTGGGGGACTCACCTGCCTGTGCTGTTTTTACCTTCTGCCATAGAAGGATGTAGCTGCTCAAAGCACCTCCGTTTTCCTCAGCAGCACCCACTTGTTTACTAAAAGCCAACCTCCTGCAACTCCTGCTTCTCAGTAAGGCAAGTGAGTGCTCCAGAGAAGAATTCAGATTCAACATTTACAGGCAGCCATGTGTCCTTGAGCAGCAAGGGGATGTTTGATTGTCATCTTGCCCTGCCTGCCATTAGCCTCCAGTCTCCTTCCTGCTGCCTGTGCTCTGGGGTTCAGGGAAGGGCCTGAAGGGAACCTGGACAAGTGGGAATTCCCATTCAAGGCTTCCTTTCCTTAAATCTTTTCCCTTTAGGCTTTAGGAATGACAGGCTACACATATATTTGCACACAGGTTCATACTGTAAGGAGGCAGATCTATTTGCTTCTGTCTTGGTGTCTATTTTAAGCCTTTAACTCATAACAGTACAGGTCTTCTGTTAAGTTTTCTTTAAGGCAGGAATGGCATCACAGTAGTATTGCATATGATTAAATTCTCAATGCAGGAATCTGTATCAAAAAATAAGGCCCTCTGTCTCCCTTGGGTTGAAACTGAGAATCACAGAATCATAGAATGGCTGGGTCAGAAGGGACCCTAAGGGTCATAGAGTTCCACCCCCCCCTGCCATAGGCAGGGCCACCAACCTCCAGGCCTGGATCTACACAAGGCTGCCCAGGGGCCCATCCAACCTGGACTTGAATGAGAAGTTTGAGCTGAAGATCACTGAAGGTTATAATAAAGTGAAAAGGGTTTACATCGCACACATCTAAACAGTTGTATGAAAAGTTACATGGGGGGGGGGGGGGTGTACAGACTAGACCATAAGCCTCTTAGACATTAGTGACCACTTGCACACAGCAGGTGGTAGAATCAGAACACTCCATTCTGTTTTCATGAGGATTACTTACAAGTCCACCAGTCAAAGAGTGCCAGCCTACCCAGCCTCTCCTCGAGACACAGCAAAACCCCCAGAAGGCAGCAGGAATTTCAAAGCCCTGAAGCTTTTTTGGTAGAGGAATGAGTAGTTCCTTTGTTCTCCTCCAGACCTTTCCCTTCTCACAGGTACATCTAAGGATTTGTGTCCCATCTGAACTTCAGTGATGTTTGCAATAGTATGCTCCCACCAGTTACAACTTACAGTGAAGGAAAAGTCCTCTGAATAAATGCTTATGGATGTAAGCACTAATATACCTGACTTCTGATGACTTTAGTCTGCATGCAATGTAAATGGCAAGCTGTAGGCTCCACTATCTTCATATAAATGGTACCCCTTAAAATAAAAGGGAAGATAGAAGTGGCATGGTGTTTTGCTATGGAGATTCTCAGGGTTAGAAAAACGTTGGTTGTCATCACTCTACAACCATGCACAGTCTGTCTGGAGGCTACTCCTTTCTCCACTGTTCAGAGGACCATGAGTCAGACGTTTCCCTCTATGTAGGTTTTAACAGGGATAGAGTTAATTTTCTTTATAGAAACTTATGCAGGGCTGTGCTTTAAATTCATGCTGGAAACAGTTTCAATAGCACAGGGATGCTTTTGTTACTGCTTCTCAACCCACCAGCAAGTAGGCTGGGGGTGCACAAGGAGTTTGGAGGGGACACAGCCGGGACAACCGACCCCAACTGACCAAAAAGGATATCCCCTACCATATGATGTCAAGCTCAGGATATAAAACTGGGGAAAGAAGAAGACAGGGAGAAGCATTTGGAGTGATGGCATTTGGTTTTCCAAGTACCCATTACACGTGATGGACCCCTGCTCTGCTGGGGATGGCTGAACATGGGAAGTGGGGAATGAATTCCTTGTTTTACATTGCTTGCACATGTGGCTTTTGCTTTACCCATTAAACTGTCCCTAACTCCATCCATGCGTTTTCTCACTTTTACCTCCCCCATCCCACTGGGGGATCCCACACAGCAGCTGTGTGGTGCTCAGCTGCTGACTGGAGTCAAACCACAACAGACCTTTTTGGCACCCAAAATGGGGCTCAGAGGATTCAAGATAATGACAGGTTTGATTGGAATGTGTGAGATTGAATTTATAGCTGCTGTTGCTGGTTTGCTAGTACTTGAAAGGCTCCCATGCTTGCCACAGGGCTTGCTTGCCTCACTGTGTGTTGGAGTCCAGTGCTGTCAGTAGCTTTTCTTCAGTTCCACTGCTGGCTGTAGCGCTTCACTGCCTCTCAGCACACTCTGCTGTGCCTGGGAACATCTTGGTAGCAGTAGTGGGGATGCACCTGGGCTGGCAGATGGCTGGGGCATCACTGCTGTTTCTGAGCTGCTGCACTGAACAGGCTGTATCTGCAATGGGAACTTGAGTTGGAGGGACTGTGACCTGTGGATGAGTCCATGCAGGACACCCCAAAGTGGCTGTGGCTGTAGATAAGCCCATGCCAGAGCATGGATCAAGGTCTAGCATGACCAAAGCTCAGCAGCTGGGGAGCAGGTGAACAGACAACTTTTCCCCCTGCTGCCCACTGATAGGACCTTTTCACAGGTGTACAGCACAAAATATTCACGTTTGCAAGTTAGTTCTGCCATGGGGATTCTACTGCATACTCATACTGGCACTGTCAATATTTGTGGCCACATAGCACAGGATTAAAACATTTCAAGACTTGCACAACAGCCAAAATCTTTCAGGCACATTTTGCCCTCCTTTTCCATAAAAAAGGGGAGGAAGCCTATGCCTCGGTGTAACCAGTCTATACAGGTATATTAAACCATGTAGTACAGACTGTATAGAATCATAGAATTCTCTTGGTTGGAAGGGACCCTTCAGATCAAGTCCAACCATCACCCTAAACTGCCATCCACCACTGAACCACATCCCTCAACACCACATCTAACCACCTTTTACATACCTCCAGGGATGCGGACTGCACCACTTCCCTGGGCAGCCCATTCCAATGCCCAACAACCCCCTTTGGGAAGAAGTTTTTCCTAATATCCAATCTAAACCTCCCCTGGTGCAACTTGAAACCATTTCCTCTTGTCCTGTCACTTGTGACTAGGGAGAAAAGGTCAGTCCCCACCTCTCCACAACCTCCTTTCAGGTACCTGTAGAAAGGGATGAGATCTCCCCTCAGCCTCCTCTTCTCCAGACTAAACAACCCCACTTCCCTCAGCTGCTCCTTAGGCCAGACACAGCTTCTGGCCTAAATAAGCTATTCTGCAATGGCCTACAAATGAGATTTGTCAGGGTTTGGGGGCAGCTCTTGCCTTAGGTCTGAAGGATTTGAAATCAGATTTGAAATCTCTCTGAAAGAAACACAGTGTTCCTTTCAGATATTGACTTAAGAATCTATTTTTTTTGCATATTCTGTGAGACTTGCCTGTGTCTTTGAGCTGCTGAGCTTTCTCACATCTTGCACTTAAGTGACCCATAGTTTATAAAAATCCAGTTAAGGAAGGGGACCCTGGGAATGAAGGGCTGCCACTAATCTGAGAGCAGGAAGTATTCACCTGATGGCTTGCAGCTGATTGCTTATCTTAAATATTAGATTTCCTTCACTAAGTGAACAGAAAAACATTTAAGACATTAGAACAAGGTGTTAAATATAGCACTGATGCTCCCCTCTCTAATAACCATCCTTCCCTTCAAAATGATGGCCTGCAGCCCAAGAACTTAGCATAGTGCCGCTCCTCAGTGTAAGTTGAGGATTTACCAACCCATCCTCCCATTTCCCTGGTGAGACAGCTCCACTTTGTGGGAGGAACGTGCAGGGGGAACTACGAAAATTAGGGATGCTGCACAGAGAAAGCATTGCACAAAAATCGCTCTGCTACTTCACTTAATCACTTCTTCATGAGGGGAGTGCCAGACAGAAACTCTAACTGCTCTTTCAAAGGGGACAGATTCATGATAACAACATTGTTTTGCTCTAGTCATCCCAAGCATGCCAGGGAAAGGTATGGCACAGAAATGAGGGAAGGGAGAGTCATCCAGTTCAACCAACTATTTCAATATATACCCAGCCAAGATGAAGGTAAGTTTAGACATCTTTGAATCACAGGCACAGATCAGCATCCAGAGACAGGTAAATCTGAAGTTAGGAAGTATTCTCATGTTGCTGAAGCAGGGATTTACCTTAGAAAGCAGATGAGCTTGAATTTTCTATGCTGACATTTCCTGCCTGTTTAGTTCCTCAATCTATTTCAGACATTAAAATCTAAGCTGGCTTGTTCTAAGGCACGTGTTTACCTCCCTTATTTTTAAGAAAAGGAGGCACTGTCTATTAGTTAACTGAAACACAGGGTCTGAGAATCAGAATGCCGCAACCTTTAAAAATGAAGTCGCTCGGTGCCATGAAATTTTGTTTGTGTGAGGTGACTGGGTGACATTTTGTTGTGCCAACTTTGCACCTGGCAAAAAGCTTTAATTAAAAAATCCAAACCTAATTTCTTCCACCCAGTTAGTGACTATGACCACCCTATTCCCTCTGCCACCTTTTCTCTTGAGGTCAAACTCTGCCCTCCCTGGGTGGCACACAGTTTTCTATCTCAGGATCACCCCCTCTCCTCACCGTTGCTGGCCTACACGTTCAGTTTTGAGTCATGTTTCTTTTGCAGTTGCCAATCTAATAACCTTTTTCCTGCCTGCAATCCGTTCCTTCCCTCACCATTGACAAGCCAGTTGCCATCTTTTTCACTGCCCTTTAATCTTGCATCTTCACACTCCATCAAAACTTAGCGAGCCATAGGCCTCTCCTTCCTTCCCCCTCTGACGCTGCAGCTTGTGCCCACCTCCTTGTCCCTTTGTAGCATGCTTAGATGCTGAAGAGCAGATACTGGGGCAGTGCCTTGCAAATAAGATAAACCTTTAACAAAAGGAAAGGGTTTTTTCTGAGGAAGGTTCTCTTCTTAGACTGCTGAAACCAGAAATTCAATAAAATATGTTTTCTTCCCCAAACTCTTAAAGGCTGATACCTTTAAAACTATCCACAAATCATTGTATGGGGCAGTCACATGAGAAATGGGGTGGTAAAATTTCTACCAGCACAGTGACCCTTCTCACCCCTCTTTTCTGACTATATCCCGCCTCTGGGATGGAATGAGGGTGGATGACACCTGCCTCTGTGGGCTCCTCCTCTGGGGGGTAGTAAGGGAGACCTGGCAGGGCTCCTCCAAGGCTCCAGGTATGCTCCTCTCTGGCACACCAGGTCCTGCTGCTGAATAGCTGGTACATGTTGATAGGTCCCTGAGTAAGCTGAAAGGTTAGCTGCATGTGACTAAAAAATTCCTTTACCCTAGCATTTTTCACCAGGAAGTGCCAGTCCATGCAGATGCCACTAAGAAAGTCACTCAGGCTCTATAAAGTGCTATATAAAACCCTATTTAATAAATCTTAACACTATAAAGAAAGAGAGAGTAATATAGGTAATACTACATCCCTTTAAATGCTGGAAACCCCAAGTCACTTGGTATTGAACAGGCTTCTGATCCACATGCAGCACACTGTGCAAACCCCACCCATGGAAAATGTTGCACCATTTGGTCATTCAAACTATTAAGGGATTTTTTTTTACAAGAAAACAACTCTATTCATCACTTCTACTGTCAAACAGAAAGGATGCTCATGAGAGAACCTCTTCCTGCACTGATAAAGGTGAGGGTGTCGAGACAGTGTAATAACAGGTACCGAGCAGGAGGTGTTGCAGGGAGACACCTGAGGTGGTCCTGCAGCCACAGACACAAGCCTGAAGGTCAACCTGTACATGTAGTGAAGCACAGACCTGGGCCTGTTCAGGTTGACTGTTAGGTGATCACTAACTCCTCAGTGTACAACTATCTGCTGGTCAGGACCTCTACACCTCGCCCAGCTCCAGTTGAAAGGTCCAAGAAGCCAAGGAATGGAGATTGATCTGCATGTAGGGGATGTCAAGAAGCCCAATGGGATGCTGCCTGCCTCTGCATGCTGATCACACCTTCCTGCAGGCTTTGGAGGTCATCTGAGAGCAGCTGGGTGAACCCCAGGGGCAAGCCCCTGTGTGCAGTGTGGGAGCCAGTGGGTAAGCTGTTGGGGACAGACCCTGGCACAGGCTGGGGAAAGGTTCTGTGATACTCAGCTCCAGGTCCTGAAAGACCTGAACTAACAGCCAGGGAGCAGCAGGAGCAGAGCTACTTTAGATGGGAAGGCAAACGAGGAGCTGAGGGTTACTACAGTGCAGGCAGTGCCTTCAACAGGACACAGCCCCTGAACTGGGCAAACAGGACAGGGCAGTGGCAAGCAAAGGCAAGGTGAAAAGTCAGATCTGAGGTGAGGTTTGGAGATGGAAACAACAGTTCAGGCATATCAGGGACCTGGCCAGGAGCACATACTGCTGTGATATAGCTCATGCCTGGCACCATGCTTCAGTGGAAGAGTCAGTGGGCAGAGACTGGGGAGGAGGAGGAGGTCCCATCTGAGAATGGTCAGTGTAAGTCACTTCTACAGGGGCCCTCGTAGCCCTGACAGCAATACTGTCCAGCTGCCCCACACAGTATTCAGTTGTTAAAGAAAATGACAGTCCTCTCCATCCGCACCCCTAAGTCACCTGACATCATTCAACTGCTCCAAGAAGCTGAGGACCTCTGCCTCATAGTAGTCTCCTTCCTAAGGCAAGTCCATGTTGTTGACTTCTACCCATGTTGTACAACTACCCATGTTGTACAAGTACAGTGATTCTCAGAGGTTTTGAACCAATGTTGCACTATCAGCAACTGAAGGGCCATATTAAAACTCCTTGGGAAACTTGAAATTTGTCATTTCTGGTCAACTCATAACCCACCATTCCAAAGATACTTCGTGTTCTACCTGCGTGGGCCATCTCAACTGGCCAGGCTAACTAACTATAGAAATACCCATGCTACAGTTCAGTTGCTGATTCAGTTTGCAAATATTTGTTACACTGAAGACCAACAGTTTCACAGCTGGGACTTTGTTCATTTAATTCTAGCATATAGGTAGGGGGTTAAAGTTAATGATTACTGTTGCATCAAAGTTCAGAAACTATCTTGATTTCCTATTTCTCCAAAGCTTCTTCTCAGTGTAGGAGTCCCACTGCAGTCATACTGTCATTATCTGACTAAAAAGGAGGTAGAAAGCACAGAGGTTCACCCCTTCAAAAACATTAGTCACAGACCCAGAAAACACCTAGTGGAGTGGAACAGGGAAAGAGTGTGAAGGTCGTTTGAAAATCCAGGAACAAAAACCCACTGAAAAAACAGCAGAGGACTGCAGCAAAGGAGAGGCAGTTGATCAACACTCCAGTAAGAAGTAAATACCAGCAGGCAAAAATGACCGTTTCCCTTGCTTTTCAGTTGTGTATAAATGATGCAGGTTGTCATGTGATGATGGGAGATAGACCTAAGGTTCCCTCTGATGGGGGAAGCTCCACTGAGCACCACCCTAAAGGATGTGGGGAGCTTCCCAACAACTCTGCACTGATATGTTTACAGCAAAGTCACTGCTAGGCAGGGCTGACAGGCTGGACAGCTGCCTGGAAGGGCCAGACAAATGGGTGGATGGGTGGATGGATGGATGGATGGATGGATGGATGGATGGATGGATGGATGGTATCAGCAAATTTCTTCAGGGTGAACATTTGTCCCCACAGTTGCCCTAATTCTTTGCCTAAGAGCCAGCTGTGTACTATCATGACTTGACCCTGGCAGAGATATTTCCTGTGGCAAAGAAGAAACCCCTGTCACACAGTGCCATTTGGGCATTTGAATGTTGTCATGCTATTTTGGGATGCACTTTCTCCTCAGCAGTGTGGGAGAAGATGCACAGAGCCAGCAGTCCTCAGATTGCTTTCCTACATCCCCCTCACCGTAAGTACATTCTAGATTTTTGGTGCTCTTCCCACCTAAGAGTTGCTTTTGGTTTGGGTGGGTGGATGGGGACTGCTGGCTGGAGCACATCAGGGCAGAGGGAGAGGAGGAGCTCTGTGAAGAAGCTCCTAACAGCAAGCTGAGAAAGGAAGCCAGAGAAGCCTGTGACTGCTGCAAGCCACAGAGCAGAACCAGTGCCCCTCAGCAGGGACATCAGGATCAGAGGCAATAGGAGAAGGTGGCTTTTCTCAGCAGCTCTCAAAATCCACAGATTGCCTAAGCCACACTTCTTGATGCTGCCTGTCTCCTCACCCAGAGGGAACCTTTTAAGCATTTCTTCTTCACCTCCTGGCTCTGTTCCCAGGCCATCTCCTTGCTTTCCTCCCTCCTCATCTCATCCCTCAGCAGCTCCCAAGGGACAGACCACCTTCCTTCACTAGGAGATGTATTCCCCAGGTCCCTAACACACAAACCATTATCAGTTTGAGGAAAAAAAAGCCATGTTCTTTCCAAAGATCATAAACAGTAGCTCCCACAGCCCAGGGTCCAATTAATTAATTAAGTTGTGTAGCTTTACTGAAGAAAACCATTGTCAGGCGGCGAGACAGCCAGGCAAGATAAGACAAGTACACACACACCCCCAAAAAATAAAAAAAAAAAAGTAAAATTGTTGACTCATATTAGTTATTAACTCAAGGCCTCAAGAGAAAGATGCTAATATGGAAGTTATAAAGCTAAGGAAAAAAACCAGAAGGTAATTAGCAGACAGCAGCTCATGAAGGCAGAGGATTCGCCTGCTCCAAGGCACAGCAAAGACCAGTGTTTCCCCACTAGACTGACAACAGTGGGGCTGAGGAGAACCTGCTGCCCTAAGCTGGGGTACTGAGCCTGGCACAATAGGCATGTCAGGCCCAGCTGTCTTCCACGTGCCTTCACCTAGGAACAATCGCTGTGTGCTCCAAAACCTGTGTACTGCTGCTCACAGTCCTCTGCGCCTGGAAGGAAGGTGCCCCACTAGCCAAGAAGTGGAAAAGGCAGCTCACAGCCCAGCCACCCCGATGGCATTCAGGTGTCCCACTCCCTGTTCAGCACACGGGTGGTGTAGCAGTCCCAGCTGCTTGAGGTCAGGTGCTGAGGAGAGCTTGGTCCTGTACCTCAGAGGCTAACGGGGATGCATTCACGCTGCAGTTCAGGTGAGCGAGATCCTGCACGTGTTTGCTGGAAGGCGGCCTGCTGCTTTCTTACTTGCTGGAAGCAAAAGTTTCCACCCTCTTTGCCTCAGCATGGTGGACATCCCTTCAAGCTGCTGCGTGGCTGCAGCCTGTCTTCCAGCAGCAAGGCAAGCCGTGGCATTGGGCCTCTTGCTGCTGGTTTTCTCATCATGTAGGTCATTGGACAGGGGTTTTGTGCTTTGCAGTGTAAGTGCACAGGCCTTACAGGGAAGAGCGCTTTTACATCCTGCTGTGTTGTCAGCAACCACTCGGCCACGCTCTCAGCAGAATGGGCTAATGCTTGGTGGCCCCCCCATGACTTGTGTGGGATAGCTTATATGCACAGTGCTCCTCTGCCATTCCCACAGCAGGAAGACCTGGCGTGGGGATAGGAACCTGCAGAAAGAACCAGCCTCTACCCAAAACTTGTCTTCCTCCTAAGCCAGGCCCCCAGTCCTGAGTGCAGTGCGGCATCGGTGAAGTATACTTCTGGTTCCTGAGCTAAGATTTCTGGTTTCCTACTTGATACTGCAGCTGGCATACTTCCTTCTCCCTACACATCTGACTGATTCCCATCTCAAAATCCAGCTGGCTTTTTGCTTTCTGAGAAGAGGGCGCTCTGACAACGGTGGTATAAAGCCATTCCTGCTCGAATCTGGCAGGTGCTGCTGCACCTAGCATTGGCCCTGAGCTCAGAGTGGGGCTAAAGAAGTTAAAAGGGAAGAAAAAAACCCAACAAACTCCAAAACCAAACAATCAGACAGTCAAAACAATGATTTATTTAAGGGTCAAAAGAGGGAAGTCTCCCAAATATTAATTTTGGGGGTTGGCAAAATTGGAGTCAGCCAAACACAGTCCAAGAGAAGCATTAAGGTAGAGAATGACTCTGTTTCAGCTACTGGCTAAATCTCAGAGAGGAAGGAGCTTCAGACAGTTCCTGCTGTTCTACTGCTGAAGCAGCAATTATCTTATCTGCCTTCCCCAGTGCTATTATGCAGTCAGCCTCATCTGAAGGAAAGATGTTCTGAGACAAAAGATTTAAAAATACTCTTTTGTTCACAGGTTCCTTTCAAAAAGTGTTGTTTTGTTCTGTTTCTTTTTTTTTCCCTAAGCCACGTGCATTTGAAACAGGAACCTCATCATTTCATTGAGCTTAAGATCAGATCATTAGACCTGAGACATTATTATTTGTTGCAGTCGTCCATGAGTCCCAACCACAAGATCTCGTTTCAGCAGTGGTTATCATTAAAATCAACATTAAAGTACTTTTTTATCATTAAAACTAGCAACAGTGTGACGTACATTAAATATCCCCACAGTCTGTAAACAGGAAGATGTGCCCTGAAGGTTGATGCTGCTGACAGTATTTGCTGGACAACTCACGAAGCCAGTAAATGCTTTTAGAAACTTCAAACTCAGTGACAGGTAAGTGCAGGGATTCCTGTTCTCAGATCTGTTCCTGACAGTTTAGCAACCGCTAATACCTTTTGTGCACATGTCAGTTGTCAGAGTACCAGTAAATCACTATCTCTGTATACCCAGGATAACAATAATGCTGTGCCAACTAGCAGTAGAACTGGAAGAGGGACTGGCCCCTTTGGAGCACGTATTTGATGAGCAAAAATTATCAAAGAAATCATAAAGACATATCTATGCATAAGTGGAAAAAAAATGTTATTAGGATGGTGGCATATTGTAAATGTCCAGAATTGAATAACTGTGTCCCAGAAGCTCAGTGGCTTACAGTTGGCAGAGGCAAGTGAAGCTTCAAGAGGAAAGGAGTTAAATATGGACCATTCTCATGATGAAATTGCTGCCCAGTTGTTCAGTTTGATGACAAAAAAATTCCAGTTCAGGTCCACTGTGAGGCATTTACAGTCTTCCAACAATACTGCCTTGAAACTCCATTCTAAAGCACCCATATAAAAATAAACTTTACTATGAAACTCAGGCTTTGGAGTACAGGATGCACTCAACCTTACGAAGACTGATCTCTGAGCAGGCAGCTGGCTGCTATATTCCATGAGGCACCTGCTAGGAATCATGATTTTCTGAGCAACAAGGTAGTAGAAAATCCATATATATATATATATATGGGTTATATATATATATATATATATAGTTGGAACTATCCAGCAAATCTTATCAGAGCATTTACCTGATTAGTAGGAGGAGCACACTCAATGTTACTCACCTGAGAGAATTTGAATTGCCCAGGTCGCCAAGGTATAACCCAAGATTTGATCTCCACTCACTGAACTCAGCAGCTGACCAGCTAAATGGGAAGATGGTACCACCACAGGTGATTGAACAATTACTGCACACTAGTTTGGTATGCAGCTCATGAAGTGATGCAGATGACCATGTCAAAGCTAGCAGTAACAAGCTGACAACATCTGTATGTCCAAAACACGGTCCAGAACTCCCTCCAGCTCAAGGTGAAGACCAATGTGGATAATTAACAGCCAAGGCATGGGAAAGACAGGCAGATTCTTTGCACACAAGATTGTGATAGAGCCTGGGTTTTTTAAAGGTGATTGTGATGACCATACCTTCATTGGAAGACATGTTCTAGAGGTTCATGCTAAAATACTAGTGTGTTCTGGGCCTTCACCACCCTTCTAACATATGAAGACAAAGACTGAGACATACCCATACCATATTCATCGCAATAAGATGGTGTATTCAGCATAGGATGGTATGTCCTGGTCAGAGTTTGCAACTAATGCAGGTGAACTACATCATCTGCTGCAAGATTAATTGGAAAATCTGTGATTTTTGCTGTGTTCCACAGTCACTGGAGATCTAGAGATGATTTCTGCACAACAAATGTCAGTAGACACGATGTTAATTAATGGGAGTTTCTCCACAGCATGATCATGAGCATACATCTGAACTAGCTGTCCAGCTTCTTCTGCCTGCAGCATGAAGGACACTTTCTCTCTGAAAAGATCTGTTTTCCTTGCAGGAGAGCTGAAATGGTATCATCTGTCTGCAGTACACCTGCCATGTTTTTGTGTCCATAACCTAACATCAGTCTTGCAGCATCTCTTTGGGGAGGATGCTGAAGTGCTCTGAAACTTCAGAATTACATGTGGCCACTCATTTAGCAGAGAATTTGTGACAGCAAGCCTCTATTACTCGCTCAGACCAGACTTTAAGAGTTGCACATCGATAACAAGCTCCAATGCATGAACCTTGGACCCTTTAACAAAGGAAACCTAACTGGACCTCACTTTTCCACTCAAGACTGAACTGGATGGTGCTGATTTGCTGCCTGTTCTTCTGTCCTGGAAGAGAGACCCTATGCCCAAGGGCTGCCTTTCTTCTTGCAACCTATAGGACAGAGAGACCACAGATGCCTGTGCAGCCTCCTATAGGATAGGACATAAGGATATAACAGCATGTTTCAGTTATTCGATTTCAGACATCGAAGCTTAGCGTGCTTTGTTTACTTCCAGCTCCAGAGGATGTTTTCAGGAGTCTTGTGGCCACCATCTACAATGCAGCAGAGCTCAGTGCTACGAAATCTTTGCACAAAGACCAGAACAAACTTTAAAAACCCAAACCTGGGCCCACAGACTGCATGTACACTGTCTTCTCCAGCCCAGCTCAACAAAGTCCTTATTAATGAAGTAGAGCACAAAAAGCCAGGCGGGCCCCATCGGCTCAGAGCAGCACCTTTCAGCAGGTCTCCATTCATTTCACATCTGCAGGTACAGATGCCCAGAGCAAATCCATAAACTGGATTACACCCAAGATGCAAGTCGCTTCCTTGCCAAGGCAGGATGCAGTCATACCAGTGATGGCCCACTCACACCAAATCCACTTTTATACTCCAGGCAACTGCTCGAGTCTCCTTAGAAGGGGTTTTTAGGTCAGCTTCAGGCACAGGTTCAGAGGACCATCCCACAGGTCTTCATCTAACTGCCCTTACTGTGGTCTTTGATTCTCAAAAGCCAGAAAAAATAGCAAGGATTGCCACTGTCTTCTTGCTGTTTTCTTTGCAGTCTCGGTTCCTACTGCTTCAGTTGCTGGCAGAGTAGATTTCTGCCGTGCTTCTGCCAAGCTGAATTACGGCTGCTGCCTCAGGGTCTGAAACAGCTGTTGGTAAACTTCCACCCTGCTCTCCCAGCATTTTTATAAGGAGCTCCAGATTATCTTCTGGGCACAGCTACCACATTTTCATTCTATGTCAGATACAGACTGATCTGATTTCCCTCTAGCCTCACTTAAACACTTCAACAACTGCTTTAATGAAAAAAAAATACCAATTTTATTTTCATACATAAGCATAACAGAGGAATACAGATCATAACTAGGGAAACAATACGCTCCTTTAGATCAGGCACAAGCATTTTTCTTCCCCTTCAGATCAGGGAAAACCCCATTCTCAGCAGAAAAGGTCCATCATCCGTCAGATGGAACCTCTAATAACTTTTCTCACTCGCTTCCAAGAGACTTACCTCTATTGCCCATCACAGTGCTATGTAAGTCTATTAAATACTACTCTTACTTCTTGCCTGATCCTGAAGACCCATACTCTGCCAGGGCAGAGTCGTTAGCTACCTGTACACTTCTTTTACCAGCTCTCATATGTTGCTTGAATCAAGGAATAAGTGGCAAACAAGGGTGGAAGTACAAGTAGTCTGAGTGCTTAATTAGAGTTGGGTAAGATAAAGACTGATAGAGAGGAGCAGAGTTTGTTGGAGGAAATGCCACACAAGGCCGAGGTTCCTCCTCTGCAATCTGTGCTCATGAGACATCAGACCGCTGTGACATCAGAAATACAGCAGTATTGCAACATAGAAGCCAAACTAACCCAGCTGTTGTTTTGCAGTACTGCGAACACAATGACACAACTTTGGCAGGAGGAATGGTGCCATCACAATCAATCTCGGTCTCACAAGACTTGATGGGCCTTAGTAGTTATATACAGGGTATATGTAAGGTATCGCTCATCTAATGCCCGTCCAAGCCATGAGAACAGCCATTGTCACTGGGGCACTTTTATGTTTTGGTCCAAAATGTTTGATAAACTAGATAATGCAGATTGTTTTGCATCAAGTGACCTTATTAAAAGCATCTGTGAAATCAGGCTGTGCTTTTCAAGATATTTGCAGATTTAGTATTTGTCAGCACCATATTTCAGTCTATGACTGACCCTTTGGAACGCTGCAATAATAGATGGCAAATGTGGGAGTAACTACATGAGTAGGGCAGATCAGGTATATTTACCTGTCCAAGTGTGTACTTTAGAGGGGCATATGTGAGTTTTACAATGAGGACATTTAAAGTGACACGGCTAGAGAGCAATAAACTGTTTTCTTGAGCTCTCTGGTACCTGTTTTTGTCTTGGTTCAACCCCACCACAGAGAGATTTTTGAACATAAAAATCTGTCAGGTTCGAGCTTTGTTTAGAAACTTGCCTGATAATTAGCTGTGAAGGCTGTTAAATAGATACCATGTTTCCACTGTGTAAGCATAAATTATTTCCTGTAATAAATTTCACCGTACATGTTCCTAGGCTGTATATAGATCCAAAATGGGTGTTTATAATTAGCCTGTATTTGTCTTCACCTCTATCTTTGTTTCCAAGGGTTGCTATGGATAACTGTTCTTGCACCTCCCGTGTTCTCATTTTGCAGGTCTTGTGAGTCTCACGAGGATGAATCCGCTCTTCAATACTTACACAATGACCCGATGAAGTAGCCCTGGTGAAAGCATGGGCAACACTGCAGGAGGTATGCCCAGCAGTGTCATGTGGCAAGGATGCCCACTTTCATTGACACCAAGCCAAGATACCCTATCCCCTTTCAATATCAATGGATATTGACACGGTAATCCATTTATGGATTATTTCAACACTTATCTGGGAACGGTAAGAACTGCCGCGAGGTAACGTGCTACAGAATATTTCTGCTTAGCAAGGAAGATTGCTTTCAGCTCAGCAGTTCATGCCTGGAGAGACCAAGTTCAAACTTCAGTGTTTTCAATGTCCACGATGGACCCAGGGGTATTGCTACCAGAGGGACTTCCAGCCTTCCTCCACGGTGGTGGGATGACTTATGTTCTGCCCTCCCAGAATCTGACAGTTGAAAGGGGCTGGGAGACTTGTGAACTTGTGAAGCGGATCTTGCCCTGCTGTTAGGAGAGTGTGAACTTTTCCTGGGAATAAACATAGGTTCTGGGATTTACTGCTGGATGAAAGCAAATGGGCCCAGTCTGTAGCCACACTTTCAGATGCCAATTCTCCAGTTCTACCCAGCACATCGATCCAGCCAGCGTCGGAGTCAATTGAGATGCAGCTCCACATCACAGGTGGGGGCTGCAACACTGGACTTGAGCCCCACCTGGCCTTTGGCTAGCTCCTGCCCCACCACTGCAATGCACTGTGCTCTCGGCAGGACCGGGGATCTGACACAAATTTTTAAAACCCCAAGGGAAAGCGAGTGCACCGGTGAGCAGCGCTGCTCCCACACCAGAAACCCTGGCCCGGAGGGGCTGCCTCCGTCCTCCTGCAAACCACGTCCTTCTGCTCATCTTCTCGCACCTCTCTGTCCTCCCGCATCCCTCTGCACCTCCTCCCGCATCCCCCTGCGCATCCTCCTGCCCATGGACGCTCCCTCTAGCAGGGACCGCAGCTTCTGCTCCCTATTTCCCACGCTGGTTGGCACCCCGCACCCCAAAACGGAACAAGCCGCCAGCAGCGCCCAGGGGCCGGCACGGTAGCTCCCCGCCCGGTGCCGCCTCGCCCCCCGCCGTGCCAGCGCTGAGCTCCAGGGAGTCACAAAGCCATGACGTCAGAGCGGCGGTTGAAGGGGGGGGAGGAGAGCAGTGCCACTGTTATGACGTCATCCTTTCTGCCGTCCCCGAGTGGGCCGGGCGCCAGGAGCCGCCGCTGCTGCCGGTGCCCGCCCGGAGCCGCCCCCGGCGGGGCGGGTCGCGCAGCGCAGCGCAGGGCGGGTCCCGGCGCAGAGCCGCTGCCGGGTGCGCTGGGCCCGGGCAGCCGCCGTGCCAGCAGCTCTCGGCGGGGCGATGCGGATGGCGGTCAGTGCGGCAGCGGGCGAGGGGGCAGCGCAGACCCCCGGCCCCGCCGCCGTGTCGCTGGGCTTAAGCGTGGCCGTGGTCTCCAGCCTGGTGAACGGTTCCACTTTCGTCCTGCAGAAGAAGGGGATCGTGCGGGCCCGCGGGCGAGGTAGGGTCCCCGGTGCTGCGGTGGCGGCGGGCGCTGGGCAGAGCCCCCGCGGGGTCTTCTCTGACTCTCTGTTCCCCTCCGCCCTCTGCACCGCCGCTCCCCTGGTAACCTCCCCGGCCTCGGGCGCATCGCCATGCGGGACGGGTACCCACGCCCCGGGAGCGGCCCGGCCTCCCCCAGGGCCGCTCCCCCTCACACACCTCGTCCCCGCGGAAGGGCCGCGGCTGCCGGCGCTGCGGCGGCGGCCGGCCGGGGGAGGGGGTGTGCCGTGGGACCCAGCCCGTCCCGCGGGGGCGCAGCCCGGGGAGGGGGGCGCGCATGACCGGCACCCCCGGGGCTTGGCGGACCCTCTGCCCGGGGGGAGTCACGGTGTCGCCTGGAGCGGGGGGACACCTTCCGGGTAGCTGGGCAGGGGGAGCCGGCCTTAGATATGACCTTAAGCGTGTTCGACATCAGAGATGTACGACTGGAGCGCGGCGTCAGGGGGGTGATGAATGACCGGAGGGGCGGCAGGTGGAGAGCGGTGAAGGTTTATTGAGCGTAGTCATCAGCAACAGCTTCCCGGCGAGCGGCCTGCTCGCTGCTCCTCTGCCACACTGGAACAAAGCGCCGGGGAGGCGTGTTGCGGGCGGGTGTGCGGCCGCAGGTTTCCCGTGCGGTGTTTTCATGTGCCTGCGGGACTTTCCCATCCATCTCGCTGGCTCGGAGAGTTTCTCACCGTGACCAGCGCCAGCACATCTCGACGCTTGTTTCTTCTAGCCCTTCCACAGATGCGCACCGCAAGTCCCATCGCTCACGTGGTGGTTTCCCTTTGTAGAGAGGAGAGGCACACACACCAGCACTGTGAAATCGTTCATTTTTTGTATGGGGATCACATACCCCGTTGCTGTGTTCTAACTGCTGAACTAACTGCTGGTGCTGCCTAGCCAGTTTAGCCAAAAAGAAGCTGTACATTCCCAGAGTATGAGGACTTTCTGTATTTTATTCCGAAGCCGGAGCTCCCCGAAGCATGCAGCCTCTGAATGGCATTTTGCTGGTTGCACCTTGATGCTCTGAATGTAGGAAAGTGCAGTATATTAATTTGTTCTGTAATGTCACCTTGTTGTGCGAGGGGAAAGGTTGTATGAGACCTTTTAGTTGTATTTGTTTGGCAGGTGATGGGGGGGGGGGGGGTGTGAGCATGTGTCCATAGGTTCTAGGAACTCTTTCACATGAAAAAGCCCCTCCTTTTGAGTGACCAAGACAGGTTAGGTATTCTCTCTGTATATGTGTGTGTATGTGAATAGCTGTATATGCACAAGCATGTGTTTGAGATGGCTGGTGTTGGAGCAGCACTGCCTTTCCAGTGGCTGCTGCAACTAGCTTGGATGCAGTGGAGCAGAGCAAACTTGCAAGTATGTTACTACCAGCTGGCAGCCTCATCCAAAGGGTTTATTTTGCCTTTCCTGCAATGACCTTATGGGCAACGGCTCAGGCAAGCTGCTGTTTTGCAAGCCTGGTCTCCCTTTTCCCTCCAAGATGGCTGTAATCCATTTTTATTGTCCACAGAGAGATCATGTTTCCATCATAAACACATATTTTTTTTTATTTTATTTTTTTTGTTTTTGGTAAATGAAACAATGAGAAAACACAAGAGAAAGGAATGATTTTTCCATCCCAAGGCAGTTGGGAGAAGTTTCCGTTTTGCAGTATAGTCGGGTCTAATTACCCCTGAGGAGCTTTCGGTGGAACGCTGGGTTAAGCGGGTGATGGGTGCGTGCTGGCCTTCTCAGCTCTGGCAGCTGTAAAGGCCCCTGGTTGGAAGGTATTAGGGATGTTCATTCGTGTCTCTTGCCGAGCGATTCATAGTATTTCCTGATGCCATGCTCAGTGTGGAGGCATCCAGGCAGATACCCCCCGTTCCTCTCCATTTAGTGTTGTGAAGCGGTGCAGTTCTGCCTTGAATCTAGCAGTCAGAGCTGCGAGCCTGAGATCGTCAGTGTCAGATGATGTCTTCTTTCCATTGGCTTCAGTAGGTCTTGTATAATTAACAAGGAGGCACTTCAAGTCTTTTCTGTCTTTTCCATTGAATCAATAATACAGTGTCAAGGCAATTAGTAATCTTTGCTTAGTTAGAAACAGCAGCAGGTGACAAATATTTTGCAAAGTTATCCTACATGAGTCAATATTTTCTATAATTTGTGCCCCCAACAATGTTTTTATTTTATATGCAATAACAAAAGTATAAAAAATTATTACACCCACTCTAAAGCTGGCCATTTCTATTAGTCATTTTCCATCTCATTGCAATTACATAGTGTGATTTCCAAGCGCTTAATATTTTATACTTCTCCGGAGTTACAGGTTACCGAGTTTCTCTTTCACTGGGGGGTAGGTGCAGTGGTGCCTTTTGCTCCAGCAGCTCTTGAGAGAGCATCTTCCTAGATAAGTGCAGAGCTGGATTGCTAGAAAGAGGAGCTGAATGTAAGAGCATATAGCGTGATGCCAAGGTCTTGCTTGGTGGAGGCTGGGCTTTCCTTTAGTAAGTGGTCATTAGCCTCAATGTTCTGCAGAAGCAGAACTTAGAAAATGTGGTGCAGAGGCTCCCCTGGTGCATCCCAAGGCAAAAGCCTATAATCTGTGGATGAAAATAATCATCTTTGGTCTTAGGAGACGCTAAGGGACAATCCAGAGGTTTTACTCCTCTCTCTGAAACGTGGCAGTGTGTCAGGAAGTCAGAGGCTTCATTTGCAGCATTTTCCAAATGCTCAGGCACAGGAGGATTGGTCCACACTATGGTACTGCCAAAACTGCGTGCCAGAACGATTTCCCTGCTACAGTGTCTCCAGTACAATGTCATTGAGGCTAAATTACCAAACTAATCGATCCAAAGCATGTTTTGCTTCTGCAGGTTTGCTCTTCTCCTAGCAGTGGTTCTAACGTGTATGATTAAACGGCGCTTCTCTAGGTAATACCGTGTGAGCTTTTCTAGGTAATACTGCGTGAGCGTCGCGTAAGTACTTGGCTGGAAACCCAAACTTCTGACTAGTATGTTGTCTTAAGAAGGTCCAACTCAGACACACAGGCTGAATCTGAGCACCTTCTCTCTTGCTGTCCTCCCACTTGGTTGCCTTGAAGAAAAGGGTTAAGATGAAAGCCCTCAATACTTGAGGCTGTTGAAATTACTCTATTTTGTAGTGCCAGTATTGTAATTTCGTATTTGTCTAATATGTCTTCTCATACTTCCTCTTCCAGGTACTTCGTACTTAACAGATATAGTATGGTGGTCTGGCACTATTGCAAGTAAGTATCTTAAAAGGTTTGGTTTTATTTGAAGGGAGAAGTTGCGGTCAGATGGTGAAAGGAGACATCAGGAAATCTGGGTTCTCATCTTGACTCTCACGCTCGCTTGTCATGAAAGTCCTCTCCCTCAGAAACATCCCCCCTTCTGTAAACTCTCACTGGCTCCTGTGTCTGACAATGGGGTTTGAGAAGGCAAAGAGCTGGGGCGATCCCAAGTCAGATATCTGTCCAGGTTTCCAAACTGTTTGGTGCTTGCAGCCCTTGGCAGCCCCGCGCTACTCTGACTCCGGGTTCCCGCACAGTTTGTGTCCCTGGATCATGCTGGCCCGCTCAGCTTTCAATGAAAGTCAGAGCTGAATAAGAAGGGGGTGCTTTGCACAAAAGGGCTCGTTCAGCATATGTTATTTTTTAGATCAGAGAGCACTTAGCCAGCCTCGAGTAAAAGAGAAATCCTTTTTGATTTCTAGCTCTACAGATACAGTTTCAGTTTTGCTTTTAATCTACAAGATTAACGTGAAGCTTTCTGTGGTGCTGATATGGGACTGGTCTAATTTCACTCTCAGGAGCTTTGTAAGCTGTACCTGGGCACAGTTTGTGCTCTGATGTGAATCCAGAGCATGGTGAGCAGCTAGCTTTCTCCTCCTGCGCCTCAGACCTAGTTCTACCCACAAGCTTAAAATCACACCCCACTTCCAGAATCATAACCCAGCCTTTGGCGAATTATTTGGAAATGTTCAGAGGGTGTTTCTGAGAAGCCTATCAATCTGGTTGTGCCCTTTGTTTCATGGCAACAAGGTAAGTCTCTGGCTTTGTTGTCTTCAAGCTAGGCAAAAGGAATGGACGCTGATAGATCCCATGAAGGACAAAGTTCACAGCGAGAGTAGAAGCCAACAGAGCTTCAGAGGAAAGTCCTCACTAATTTAACCTGAGTTTAAGTAGTACTTTGTCAGCTTTCTCCTCTGCCAGGATCGCTGCTGCCTAAGTAGCAATAAATCCGTGCATTAATCACTAGTGTTTGTCGCTCATGAGGCTCTCGTCTTGAATCTCCGAGCAGAAGGAGAGGTTTAATTACAGGAGTTTATCTTGGTGAATCAGAGAAAATTATTTCAGGCTTAAAAGAGCTGACTGAATTGACTCGAAGGCAAACCAGCTGAAAGGAATGGTATCAGTTGGCTTTTGTCCAGTAGGTAGGTGCAGGTATTTCAAAACAAAGCCTTGGTAAGTTTAGAAAGGAACCAAGGGAGGAATTGCTTAAAGATACTAGATTCAGAATTGCAGTAGAGTCACAAACAGCAGCGATAGGAAGGGCCAGGCAGGCTCCTATGGGATGCAGAGAAAGGCGATGTTTGGGGAATTTGCAATATCCCCACTTACCTGGGCGAAATTGTAACAGCTGACATCATCATCTCAGGCAGGGAATTTGGGGTCTGGGTGACTAACAAAACCCACATAAACTCTCTCAACTTGTTTTCATAATACTTGTTCAGGTGGCAAACAAGCATTTCTGTGCTGGCATGCTGACTCAGCATAACGCTGCCTAAATGTCCGGGGGCCTTGGGGTCCACTGGATTACTGCAGGCTTCAAAGGGAGGGCTACAGATCCCACTAAGGGGTTTTTTTTAAGTCAAAAGAGTGAATGTAGCACGTGTACAGGTATTACAATGAGGATTCAACTAGTTAATTGGGCTATTAATTAGTTTCAGTGTAGGTTTTGATAGCAGCACAGATGTGGCCGTTTTTTGTAGTGAATGTGTAGAATGGTTTGGGTTGGAAGGGACCTTAAAGATCCTCTAGTACCACTAATGTCCACGTTAGTGTGTTATTGCAGATGGGAAATGCATGTGTGAAGCAAATCTCCCGTTTGTCTCCACGGATTGGGCTTTCTTCCACATTGTGGAGCAGTGTTGGAGCTCCTGACCAGGACTTTAGATGAAACTAGGCTGGAAGATACATTCTATGAATGTGCCTAATGCACACCAGCTGCAAACAGACTTTCATGCTGAAGTTAGTATGAAATAAGCCCCCTGACATGCACAGAGCAGACATCTTTTGTTATTCAGATCTACTCCTGGTCTCCTTGCTAATGTAGATGTGTCAGTGTGCATCAGGTTTGCTGTTGTGATAACTTTGGGGTTACTGATGCTCCTTTAGCAAGGTTAAAGCTTGGTGTGCCTTCAAGAACTGAAGCCGTGCCTTGACTTAGAGCATTGATGTGCCTGGAGAGGAATTTCTATTCAGAGAGGACTGGGTAGGTTGGCAGAAAAGGTCCTCAGCATCAGGTAGATGGTAACAATTGCTGAGATTCTTTTTTTAATTGGTCTTATTTAGTTCTGATCCATCATTTGTGATGGTAAGAGACTGTTACTATTACTTCATAGTGATACTGAAAACTTCTGGTAAGTGCAGTTGCCTTACAACATGTGCAGTTTGACTGCTTCAGAGACCCAATCTGCAGGTTGGCATCGCTGCCATCTGTTTGGGCTCTTCCAACAGAAAGCTAAGGCACCTGACCTCCAAAAAAATGTCAGCCTTTTGTCAGAGTCCCTTGGCAGTGTACATAATCCGCAGAAGCACAGCCTGCTAGCTGTGCCCTGTCCCCTGTGCAAGCACTGCCCCAGTGCCTTTGGATGCCTTGAAGGTAATGCCAAAGTTGCCACATGTCTCTGCTGAAAAACCAGCCCGGAGGCTGACAGCTGAGTTACTCTGTTCCCAGGGGCAGGGAGACCGTCCCAGACTCTTATGATGTAGAAATGCTGCCCATGACCTTCTCTGGCTCATTCCCACCCATAGAGAAAGCTGCAGTGAGGTGAATTAGTGTAGAATTTTGCCAGGCTCTGCAGTTCTGTAAGTTAGTTCATCTCCTCTGCGCATCCTGTAGGTTACACAGGTCTTCAGCTCCACTGTTAATGTGAGCTAATTTTATAAATTAATGTCTGCACAGTGCTTTGCAGGTGTAAAGAATGGGATGATGGTAATGCTATTTGATAGTTGAGGGCAATGCCAGGCTGGGCATAAAGACAGCTTGGATTCTTGTAATGTTGTTATAGGCTGATAATGGCTCTTAAAATCAACTGGAAATTTGAGCTGCGTGGAATTTGTTGTTCAGTGTTGGAGTTCTTGCCAGTCACCGCAGACCCTGTAGCTCAGCAAGCATCGTGGTGACCTATTAGAAACTCTCCAGCACTTGCAAAACCACCCAGCTTCTCTGTTTTAACTGAAAACTTGAACGTGTGGACTGTTTCTCGCAGCTGTGCTGTGCAGTAGCGCAGGGACACCTTGGAATCTGGTTTTGTTGGCAGAAAGAAAGCAAAGTAAGCTCGTGAGGATGTTACTGTGACTTGTCAAGGATCTGTCCTTTCTAAAATGGTCAGGAATTACTTTTGATGTTATCTAGTGTTGGGGAAATTTAATGCAGTCTTCTGTAGATACACAAAAAGCCTTTATGCATGGGCTTAGTATTACGTTATTACATTCCTTTGCTCAGTACTTTCCTTATGTCCCCTCCCAAAAGTAACACTGCTGTTAGGAGCTGTAACCAAGTGTGTTTGTGTTATGTGCGTGCATGCATGTTCTAAAGTTGCTTATACTTTTAACCCTCCCTGTATAAATACTTGAGTGTAATCCACGAGTGCCTGCAATGCAATTTATTGAGTTAGAATCTATATTCAACTAAGAGAAGCTGCAAATGAGATTATTCACTGTGCTCTCTCGGATCTTCTTGTGTGGCAAATATCTATTTTATATTAAAAAATAATTGTAAAATCTAGCAAAATTCCAACCATTTTGTTTAAGTGCAAAATGACTGAGCTAAGCAAATTTGTAACATCTGTCTTCCAGTTAGGTCAGTCTTTCTCAAACAGTATTGAGTAAGTTTTTATTGCTTCTTTTTACAAAGGGGTTTAAAGGCTTTATTTCTGATTCTTTTGACAGTGGCTCTGGGTCAAATAGGGAATTTCTTGGCCTACACTGCAGTCCCAACTGTTCTGGTGACGCCCTTGGGAGCTCTTGGCGTTCCATTTGGGTAAGAGTTGCTTTTCTTCTTCTCATCCAAATGTTGTTACTACTTAATAAAATGTCAGACAGGCTCAGTGATCACTGGAGGCCCACTGAGAAGATAAGTCAGGCTTATGACTGACTTGCAGTGTCAGTTATAATTTTATAATGTCATAGAATCATAGAATGGCATGGGTTGGAAGGGACCCCAAGGATCAGAGCTCCAACCCCCCTGCCACAGGCAGGACCACCAACCTCCAGGCCTGGATCTACACAAGGTTGCCCAGGGCCCCATCCAACCTGGCCTTGAACACCTCCAGGGATGGGGCATCCACCACCTCTCTGGGCAGCCTGTTCCAGCACCTCACCACTCTCTCTGTAAAAAACTTACCGCTAATATCTAATCTAAACCTTCCCTCCTTTAGCTTTAATCCATCCCCCCTTGTCCTGCCATTGTCTACCCTTTTAAAAAGCTGATTCCTCTTTTGTTTGTATGCTCCCTTCAGGGACTGTAAGGCTGCAATGATGTCCCCCCCTGCAGCCTTCTCCAGGCTGAACAAGTCCAGCTCCCTCAGCCTCTCTTCATAGGGGAGGTGCTCCAGCCCTCTGATCATCTTCGTGGCTCCTCTGAACCCTCTCCAACAGTTCTACATTTTTCTTGTGTTTGGGCCCCCAGACCTGGACACAGGACTCCAGATGGGGCCTCACGGGGTCAGAGTAGAGAGGGACAATCACCTCCCTGTCCCTGCTGGCCACCCCTCTTCTGCATGTCACCTGTTCCCGTTTTCCCTGGCAAGGTAGCAGGCCAGGGTGGGAAGGCAGTAGTGAGGAAAGGGTTCCTGAGTATCTTCTGCTTTAACTGTTGCTATCACCTGCAACAGACAAACTTTTTTGGTTTTTTGTTCTTTCACTGTGGTTGCTGTGGACTTTCCTCAACTTATTCTCTTAGTCAGTTCCCTTACTATGTAGATCTGTCTTTTTGTCTCAGGTTCCTTCTCTCCCCTGCTATCCACAACCCACACGTGTTTATTGACGCTGAGTGTCACTTAATTGGATTTGGCCCCGTTTCCTGAGGAGGGAGTCCCTTGTGTACACAGGCCCAGGCTTCCTGAACGTTACCTTTGCGTGAAGGGAGGGAGCAAAAAACAGGCAGTGAGCATTCCTGAAAGGAGCTTGACATGCAACTGTTGTCAGCATAGCCAAACTACAGTGGTGAACCTGCTGCAGGGGGGGGAAGTACAGCTCTCTGAAAACAAAGCAGTGCACTGCCTCGAGATTTTTCTGTTGCCTGCTGCTGGCTGCTGAATTGTGTGTCTGACTTGCCCTGGTCATCTACTGCGGAGTGCAGCTTGCTTTGTACGGGCCTCGTGGCTCCAGAGCTTTATGCGCTGCGAAACGCGCTGATGCTGCTCTACTTGCCACCTACTATTTTATCCCAGGCCACGGGATTTTGAGTATTTCAGTCAGCTACATGTCTCAGCTGAGCCCTGTGATCCTTGTAACCAAAGGCCACTTTTATCTCAAGAATGGGTAGCACCTACAAAATGGGCCTTTGTGACAGCTCACCAGATATCTGCCTCGGCTGCTGGATGCCTGGTTTGGGGGGTTGGGGTTTTTTTGAAGGATGTGATGTGGGGGTCCTTTTGGAGGTGTTGTGGCTGGGTTTTTTGTTGGTTGTTTTGTGTTTGGGGTTTTTTTTTTCTGAGACAAAACATCAGGGATTGAGTAAAACTGCAGCTGGGTGATTTTTTTTTTCCCCAAGGCAAGTCAGAAATGGCTTTGAGTGTCCACCAATGTTTGGTCAAAGATCCACCAACATTTGATACTATTCCTTTAAGAGGGAAGTTCATGTGGGATATCATGGCTGGAGCATTATTAACAGGATGTAGTCGAACTTTTAATTTTCTTCCTCTTTGCAAAAGGTCCATTTTAGCTTCTTACTTGCTGAAAGAAAAACTGAACATTCTTGGCAAGCTGGGATGTTTGCTGAGCTGCGCTGGGTCTGTTGTTCTCATCATCCATTCCCCAAAGTCCGAGAGTGTAACAACTCAGGCTGAGCTTGAAGAGAAGCTTACAAATCCAGGTACTTTGTTCTTTTATTAACTCATAATGATTTTGTGAGGTTCATCGAGAGTACACAGAAGGGAGAGGCTTACCACTTCCATCAGGTAGGAAAATTGACTTCTGAAGAAACTCTGACAATGCAGAGGCAAACCAGTACAGCTTTTGTGTGGGGAAATATATGCTTTGCTGTACTTGGAACTTATCAGATTTATTGATACCTGGATGCAGAAAGGAGAACGTGGATCCTTTTGGAAACATTGTCCTGCACAGCAACTCTGAACAATGGCCACTGTAATTTTCTAATATTATTAAAAAGTATATCCTGCTACTTAGAGATGAAAGGTGCAATTCTAGCATCTCAATTTAAGTTGTTTTATGTGAAACGACAAACAATGATTGTCTTTTGTTCTTAATTGTTTTTGCAAACAATTGCATTTGTGGGGTTTGGGGTTTTTTTTTGTTAAAAGTTTATACTAAATACCAGTTATGGTCCAAGCAGATTTCTTTGCACAATAAAGTTGTGTAGAAATAGGCTGTTGAGACATATGTTGAAATGCCTGTTCTTTCTCACAGAGGTTGTAAAGCCCCCCTAGCTCCTGGACGACACAGACTAGTGCTAATAAATGCCAGACCCACTTTTGTTTTTCTTGCAGAAGAGCTACACTGCCAACTCTTCTTATTTCATTTAATTGCTTTATGTGAGAGAAACTCAAACCTAATAACAGCTATCAAAAAAAAATTTGTAAACAGAGAAAACAAATACCCTGGCCTAAATTTGCCCTTCCAATCTGACCAAAATGAATTGGAAATATTTAATGCTTGACAGTTTTAGAGAGAGATGTTTTTCATCGGTCTAATGCTACGATGCAAATGATATGGCCTCCTAGTTCTCCCAACTCTGCCTACTCACCTTCATGGGATCTAACTTTAAGTTTAAGCTCTTTGCTAGATCCACGCACCATGCTTTATTGAACTTGTTACGAATGAGGTGTTATCACTGCTGTCTGTCATAGGAGGCTTTAAGGAATATAATCCTGATGGAAGAGAGAGTTGGGGGGGGGGCGGGGGGGAGAAAAAAGCTATCTTAAATCCAGTTCAAATGAGCAACAGTGCTTATTTCACTATGTGATGATTTGTTTTACCCAAAGAATGTGACAGCAGCAGGGGTTGCAGATGCCTGCAGCATCTCTAAAAGCTCAGTGATATGGATCTATATTCAACAGCAAATCTTAATCCTGATGTGTGTTCACCGGTATGACGTGATTTGCCTGCTGAAATCTTTAGAAGATCAAGAGTTCTCACCTTGCTATTATCTTGTTTTCTTTTTGTTTTCCAGTTTTCGTGGGTTATCTCTGCATAGTGCTGCTAATGCTTCTCCTGCTTATCTTCTGGATAGCTCCAGCTCATGGACCTACTAATATCATGGTTTACATCAGTATTTGCTCGCTGTTGGGCAGTTTCACTGTTCCCAGCACAAAAGGCATTGGGCTTGCTGCTCAAGATATCTTTCACAATAACCCCTCGAGTCAAAGGGCTCTGTACCTCTGTCTGGTACTTCTGGCAGTATTAGGATGTAGCATTATCATTCAGTTCAGATACATCAATAAGGCACTGGAGTGTTTTGACTCCTCTGTCTTTGGTGCCATCTACTACGTTGTGTTTACCACACTGGTCCTGCTGGCTTCAGCCATCCTTTTCAGGGAATGGAGTAATGTAGGAGTGGTAGATTTCTTGGGAATGGCCTGTGGATTCACCACAGTATCTATTGGAATTGTTCTTATACAAGTGTTCAAGGAATTCAACTTCAATATCGGAGATTTAAATAAGCCTAACATGAAGACAGATTAAAATAGCTTTTTTGGGGGAAACTGGATGGCTCAGGGAAGGGTGTGGAGCCTTTCATTTCTAGGTCACTGATTCAAGTTAGCCTCTGACGATTTGGTGGCCTATGTGAAATGAATTGGAGGCCTCCATCCAGTTTCAAAGGAACAGTTGTCCATGTACCCCAGTCAACACAACAAATGACCTTAATTGGAACCACTGATTGAGTCAGCGTAGAGACGGATGTATTTCCTTCCTGTAGAGGGTAATCCATCAGAAAAGATGGGGCGATACTCTGGCAGACGAAGTCAAAGCCTGTATTGTGGCTTCTGAGGTACCACTTCTGTGGGCAGAGAACATCAGTTTCTAATGCGCTCAATCTGACACCTTTCATGAGTGAGGTAAGACCTTAAAATGTGGGGCGGGGGGAGAAGTGAGTGCAGCAGCTTGTTAACCTCGATGCAGCAATGTGTTCACTGTCAAGGCTGTGAATTCTGAGGTGAATGTTGGTTGACCCCTGGACTGCAGAGTTGTCCTTTTAGCCACTGTCTCAGCAACTTGGTCTGCCATGCGGTGAGGACACTGGGGAGTTTTAAATGGAATTATTTATACAGAGCAGCGGACCTTTAAAAATCTTTCACTAATTACTTATCAGCTGATAGTGTCCAGGTATGCATTTTTCTTTATAACTTAATGTGCATTCAGACATACCACATTCATCTGAGAGTTTTTAATTGGGATCAGACAGCAAGACTGAAGGATGTGAAAACCATGCACAGACTCATAAGCAGCTCAGAACTGTTTCAGTGCCTTTGTAATCCAAAAATACTGCATAAATGTGAATGTATTTGTTTCAGATGGCCTCTAGCAGTTTAACAATTCAATTTTGCTCTCTATAATATTAGACTGTTTTCAAATTCTAAACATGTAAAGCATCCAAAAGGAGCCACACGTTTTTGGAAGAATCTGCAAACCTGAACTGAAACCCTTAGATGCCTTGGCAGCTTCTGCAAAACCTACTAGCCCTAAACAGGGAGAGGAGGGCTGTTTGAAACAGTCCGGCATCCCTTTATTCTAGTTAAGTGACTGAGAAACCGTTTTGTGAAGTAGCTAATAAACAATGACCACACACAAAAAAAAAAAAAAAAAAGAAAAGAAAGAATTTAAGATTGAAGAGAGAGAGATCTCTCATAGCTCAGAAAAGATGGCATGAACTTCTTATAGTGTGAGAAAATCAGGTCAAAGACTTAAAAACATAGGCTTTCAGAGAGCTGAGTTTTGGATAACTGACATGGGTGTATGTTCAGATCCGGTAATTTACAGGCCTGAGGGAGCAGTTCAGCAGTATTATTTTGACAAGTAGTACAAACAGATTAAGCTGGGACTGGAATTATTCTGAAATATTGGGTTTAAACCACTTTGAGTATATTGATATGTCAAAGAAAGAAAAGGCTAGCTTTCATGTTGTACTCACGTTTGGTAGTTAAAACATCACGAGTCAAGAACTTGTAAGGAAAGCTTGAACAGTGATGAATGTTGGGTTTCCATTCAGTGCAAAAATGGAAGGGTGTGGTGGAACTCAACATCTCTAGTTTAGAACATCCCCCAAAAAAATCCAAAACCCCCCAACCTGGTTATGAGAGAGTGTTCGAAAAGTTCACGATGCTTTATCAGGAGAGCATGAACGTAGCTTTGTGTCTGGTTGACGGGAATGTGGGTGCTGCTCACTGGAGAACAACGCTGTTCAGTCTTGTGAGGGGTTTTTTGTTGACCTGTATTAATGTCACCTGAAAACTCAGCCTCCGTTTTAATTTAACAGGATTGTTATAAGCCCTTCTGATGGGAGCAGTAGTCATGAACGGTGAATCCTATGGATGTAGTACCCTGAAGGGGACTGTTTTGAGGGAGTAAGAGCCCTGTGTTATTTGGAAGCTTGTTTTTTAACTCCAGACTGGGGGAAATGACTCTATGTTGGCAGAAATGCATGTTGTTAAGAGGCCAGCACAGAAAGTGGGTGTCTTGGTGAAATAAAATGGCGCTAGCAAAGGCCATCTTCATGGATTTTCAGGGAAGGTTGAGAATTGTAGATGAGGGGAATTGGACTATGAAAGCTGGTTAAAACTAACCTCTGTCTGTTATTGATTGGAAGATGATGTCTTGGTTGTCAGTGAACAGTTACGTTTTGTCATATTAGTTCCCTTTAACATGCAAAATTCTCCTTTCAATCAAAACAATGAGACCTGTAGTAACCTACTTTTAAATCAGTGTTGGCTGTTTTCTGAAGCAGTCAAGCCGTGTTTTCAACACTCAGATTCAAGAGTTCTTGCATGTTGGTTTGGTACTAGTCTTCAATCCCTGAAGAATTCTGTGAAAATCTTTAGGTTGAAAGGAAAATGATTGTGGTCTCACCTTAGTCCTCCTTTGGCCACATCTGTTTGTCTTGTTTTGGTTTAAAATTCATTTGTATTTATTTGGAAAGTGCCTATCCTAGTACATTAGGTGTGAGTTATTAGTAAACATTAGCTCCAAAACAACTTGACTGCCCTATCTAAACCTTGCCATTTCTTGCATGACACACACAAGTTTACTTGATGAGCACTCACTATGCAGAGTAAGAATAAAGTAGAGCTGTGTCCTGTTGTCCTCTGCCCCTCCTCACAGCTGGTAAATGTCTGCATAGGTTTCCCCTCTTCTCCCCAGCTGCTCCTCATCTGTGATGAGCTTTCTAGAGATGTCCAGTTAACCTTGTGGTTTAAAACAGAGATGCCAAAAGCCAGCACATAAAGGTGGAAGAAATTCTCGTGGCCTTGCACATCATTTATATCTGCAGCCTTTTACATCATGAATGCTAAATAATGGGAACTTATTTTTGTTACTTTGTTCAGTATGCAGCAGTGTTCTTTTGAGTTCTGCCGTACCTCGATCTGGTTCAGCTCTAACTTTAGAAATGTATTAGCATTTTATGTTGTCTTATTCTTCCCCCATCCATCCCACACCCTCCTCCTTCTAGATGTCCTACCTTTTTTAGCCCCGTTGCTTTTCTGATTTGAAAGGAGGCACTGTTGAATTTTAGCCATTGCCTCTTTTCTTTTATCCCCCCACCCCTTTGACAAGCAAGCACTTTGGATAAGACAGATATCTGAGTTCCATCACCTCAGGGAGCAAATGTGCTTAGTTGTCTCCTGAGCTTCGGTGTCCCTCACGGGTCTGCCCTTCCCACCTTCCCTTAGCGTTAGGTCTGTCACAGCTACGAGCCAGATGATTGCAGTTCTGATTCCAGAGCAGAAGTGGGAGAGGCTACAAGTGGACTCATTACAGTGGCAGGATGCATTTGGAGTAAGTTCAAATCCATACGAAAGGCGTTTCAAACCCTATGTCTGGCTTCTATAATACTTGTAAAATGTTATTTACTGGGTACTCGCTTGAAGATAGCTCTTTGATCATTATCCCTTCAGTGTATGGAGGATTTACATGTGTCAGTCACGATCTTTATTAGGTGTCAAACACGAAAATCCCTCAAATGTTCAGTAGGAGAATAGAAACCTTTTTGATACAACCAAACCCCAAATTTGTTACACCTTAAATACCTGTGTAAAAACCAGAAATATCTAGACTTATCTGCTGTACTGACTTTCCAGGACTCTCTCTATGTAAATAGAGCCTATTTATTAGTGAGCTGCAACTAACATTAATAACAACCTGTCACATCACAGTTTGACAAGTGAGGCTTCCTATTAATAATCTTGGTTTATATTGAATGTAGGTATTTTTCCTGAAGTAACTAGCACTGAAAAAATGAAAACACTGGATTTTATTTGTTGAAATACTAGGATCTGAGGTCTAGCTTTCCTTTTAATTTAAAAAGTAGAGGGTTTGTATTTGAAGAAAGATTTGGGGTTATTAAATATGGGGCGCTTTAAATGGGCCATTGTTTGCACGTTGTACCCCTCTCACCTTCTTGTTTCATAAATACAAACCATTAAGGATTCTGCAGATCTTCTTTGGTTGTCTTGAGATGGTGTAACCACTGAAGTTTTACTGTTAAGTGTTTATCTATTACCTATTATCTTTTCTTTACAGAGATTTGTCTTTGTAAGAACTCTTTGGTGCTACCAAACATGGGCTTAAGTGATGCAGAATTTTAATGTGTACTGTGTTAGGCACCAATGATGTCAACAATTATTACTAGTGCCCAAGTTTTTCAGACAGCAGTGTTGAAATGTTATGGATTAAGAAATATTTTTTAAAGGCTGCAAATAATTATTTTTTTAATTTTTTTGTTGTTGTTGTGTTGTGTTCTTCCCATCCCCCAGATAGTTGCTCTACAGAGTGGAAAATATTACACAAAAGGGGTACTTTTAAGCTAAATCGTTTTTCAGCTGTGGAACTTTCTCTTTGTTTTTACTTTTTCCTTTTTTTTTTTTTTTTTCCTGGAACGTTAAAAATAGTTCTAATGGGATATGGGGGAAAAGGTGGCTGGCAACAAACATACAGTGTCAGGTTTGGTTGCTTCAATGCTATTGCAATATAGTTACTACAGATTACATAAAAAAATGTTTTATTTTATTAGCTTCCAAATAATGTACATATAGATTTGTTAATGGCTTACAAGTCAAGCTTACACTCTTTGCTTTTTAAAAAATAGTTATAGGCATGTTGTATTTGCCTTGTGTAAATTATAAAAGGCTATTTATTAAGTTTTCTGATAACTAATCTATTTATTAACCTGTATTGTTTTAAAATAAATGATTTATTTCTAGCTCAATGCTTGTTTTGTGGCTCCTCTTTACCACGGGGGTGGGGGTGGAAGAGGGGCAACCAGTTTCCCACACAACTGTACAGCCTAATCCCAATGCATAAAGCCAAACTGTTTCCATTGCCCTTTCATAAAACAGCAGCCTTGCTTTTATTGAGACCAGCAGATTCATTCGTGGATACAGAGCAGCTGGCACCCGAAGGCCTCGGTTGGCATATAGTGGTGTCTGCCGGCACGCTGTAGTCTTAATGTCTTCCTTGTGCTGCAGTTTGCTCGCAGGTGAAGCGAACCCTTTTCCTGCAGAAATGCTTCAGGCTGTGTCTGAAGGGTTATCTCGTGCTCCAGCCACGCACAGCTGTACGGGGGCTACGTGCTGGAGCTTTTATTTCGGCATCTACGACGCCACAGTTGGGTGTGCGCGCGTCGAGTGGCGACAGCTGTAAGGAAGCCTCTGTCACCAGTCAAATTCACTGTCACAAGAGCTTTCAGTAGAAAGAAGCCCTTGGGAAATTACAGTGGCTGCCCACCTAATCCTTCACCTGCGATTCCTAGCTCCTCGTGTCAGGTACTGGCAAATACGCGACGTGTTATAGGTTGGGCTTTTTTAACGGCGGGATGTATGATGAAGAACTGCTTCAGTCTCAGCACTTCTGTTTCAGGGGGTGCCTTGGTACTACTGCTGGTCAAAGCTGAAAGCTATTTTTAAAGAAGGAAATCGTCTCCTCTCCAATATAAAATGTTGTATGCATTGGGAAAGATTCTTTCCTGGGTATGTTGCTGCATTTTTATTTTTAAAGGTGTCAATGATACTAATGCAATGTACAAAAATAGACCAGAAAATTAGAAAGGCTTTCCCCTCTGCATGCAGCAGCTCTGATTGTTAAGTAAGTAGGATGAGAAGTATGTATTTTGAGAACGTGGGTTTTAGCAGGAAAAGTTCAAGTCTCCCTTGTTGTGCATCTCTGGAGTCGAGCCTCAAAGGCAGTGCTGTGGTAAAAGCGAGCGTGTCTTTTACACCACTGTTACTGTTGAAAGTCTGGGATGGTACCAGTCCTGATCATCGAGTCCAGACACAGCCTAACCCTGCTTAGTCCACCTCTAGATCATGTCCCCAAGCACAACCTCTACATGCCCAGGGATGGTGACTCCACCGCTTTCCTGGGCAGTCTGTTCCAGTACTTGACTACCCTTTCAGTAAAGAAATTCTTCCAGATATCTAACCTAAATCTCCTCTGGTGCAATTTGAAACCATTTCCTCTCATCCTATCACTTGTTATGTGAGAGAAGAGACTGACCCTCACCTCTCTACACCCTCCTTGCAGGTAGTTGTAGAGAGCGCTAAGGTCTCCCCTCAGCCTCCTTTTCTTAAGACTAAAAAGCCCTATTTCCCTCAGCCATTCCTCACAGGACTTGTGCTCCGAACCCTTCACCAGCTTTCTTGTCCTCCTCCGGACATGCTCCAGCATTTCAATGCCTTTCCTGTAGTGAGGAGCCAAAAACTGGACACATAACTCAAGATGCAGCCTCACCAGGGCTGAGTATAATAGAACTATCACTTCCCTACTGCTATTCACACAATTCCTGATACAAGCCAGGATGCCCTTGGCCTTCTTGGCCAACTGGGCACACTACCAGCATATGTGCAGCCCCACTAACACCCCCAAGTCCTTTTGTATCTGTATCTCACCGACACAGTTCATATGGGAAGAGCATAAAAGACCAAAATCTGATAATGCCAAAAGAAAAAAAAAAAAGGGGGGGGAAGCAGGGGGGGAAAGGTGGGAAAGTCCCATTGATTTTTCTGAGGCTTATTCAAAGAACTTAACTCTTAAGCACAGTCCCTTAAGTTCCTTGCATGTGACAGTGCAACTGCTGTACAAGTAGACTCACAGACATGGCTTTTTAGTTCTGCTCGGTGGTCTTTATGAAATACAGCAGGAAGGTGGTCACCAGAGCCCCTGTTACAGCTGCCTGATTCCCTCACTGATTTTCTGCCAGGTACAGACCTCACTGGGTTCTCCACCCTGGAGGAAGGATGCTTTAAAGCTCTGCCAGCTGGCACCGTTCTGCCTGGGTACTGCATACCAGGGAACAGCTGATATGTGGTGGCTTTTGCTGTCCCTACACAGTTGAAACTCGCTGCATGGGAGTCGGTTGGCATGCAACACAAGCTAGACTACTTGCTAACCCAGTACTGTTTCCCGAGGTATGGGTGGGTTTTTTGCTCCTTGTCCTTTTAAACCTTATGTTTATACAAGTAGTAGGTACCAAGCCCTGAAAAACCCTGTCCACAGCCTTGCACAATTACCTAACGAGCTGACCTCGCCCGTGAAACCCACTGAGCACAAAGATGGTTTGTGCTGCTCAGTCACGCCACAAGAAGGGGTTAGGATAGGCAGGCTAACACCCTTCTGGTATTCAGAGTTCTTTCCAGATGCTCTGCAAACATGTCTGAAATACACTGCTGTTATGATTCATCATTATTAATTCATATTAATAACTATTCAAACTTGGACTATTTTCTGTTAGTCAGCAAACCCCCTGGCTTTTACATAAAGATTTAATGATTTATGCTGAAATGAGAGCACTTAGAAAAATCCTTGATTTGTATGACCATGTATTAAATAGAACTAGCAGCTGGAGAAACTGGAGGAAGGGGTTTAGCAGATAATGGCTGAAGTCCCACAAAGAGCCTGTAACACTTAAAGGAGTCCAGTTAATGTTTTCAGGTGTTTATTCCCTTTCATATCATTTTAGCTTGGCTGAGAGGTGGTTTTGAATAGAGGAGAGTGGAAGGAGAAGACTAAATTTTCTTCCTTCAGACATCATTACTGTTTAACTCAAGGATTTGTACGTGTTTCCAAAAGTCAGCACAATCACAGGCAAATTAATTTCTTTAGCTCCTTTAAGCCATCTCCCATACTGGTGTTTTGATGCTGCCAAATATACTGTACAGGTTCAGGTGGTCTGGTCGCTAATTTATTTATTATATTTTTTTAATCCACTTGAGGAATCCTGTTCACCAGCTGTTGAACTCTCTCAAAGACTTCACAGTTCTGGTATCTTGTAAACCACCAAAAAGCCAGCCTCCTACTGTGTAATTACACACGTAATAACTGCATATTGCTTAGTGGTTATAGTGGTTTTATATATATATACACACATATAAACAAACCCCAACTACTTCACAAGTTCCTGCTGTGTAATTACACAGGTAATTACATATTGCTCAGTGAGGTGTATATATATATATATACATATACATGCATATGTGTATAAACTACCTCACAAAGTTTACATCATAAATACTGAAGTAGCATGAAGTTGGGGGGGTGGAGGAGGAGGGGGTGTTGCCTTAGGTGATAAAGCAGGCCTAAAATTCATCCATTTGCTTTGAGAAGCCTCGAAGCTGTAGGGATTACGTGGCAGAGCGAGGGACTGTGTTGGTTCAGTTAAAGAACCCAACAGCTAAGGTGAGGAGCTGTAATAGCTTTGTTAGGGGTACCCTGTGAGGCTGCTTCAAGATTTTGTTTCCCTGTTCAGGGAAAATGAAGCAGGTGCTTGTGCAGGCTACGGCAGTGTCAGCACAAACCCTGAGAAAGGCAAAATAAAGGAGTAGGAGTTCCATCCCTTCCATGGGGATGTACTTTGCAGCATTGGTTATCGAGACCCAACGTTGTAAAGCTTGTTTCAATACTTGGACGAAACAGAAGGTTGCTTGGAGCCCAAGTGTGTTTGCAGCCTTTGCCACAAGCTGAGGAGAAGTCGTCGTTTAACGACAAACCTCCTATATATAAGACATAGGAGATTTTGAGCATTTTTGGTGGCAAAGTCCCGTAAGAGCACAGGGCCTGACTTCAGCCAGTCGATACACCGGGCAGTGGAGCCAGTCCCCTGACAGGCCTCTCTCCCCTACGGCACCGTGTTTGTGACTTCGGGTCTTTGAGTGTGAAAACCCAGCAAGGAGGATTTTGGCGGGAGCGCCTGAGGCAGGACACGGGAGCGCGCGAGGCGCGGCCGCAGGGGGGCAGCGTCGCTGCGGGGCTCAGCCCGCCGGCCACCTCGGCGCACTGACGCTGGGTACGGGACAACCACTTCCACAACGAGTTTTAATCCCGGCCCGGCCCCGGGCCGCCACCCTCCGCACCCCCACCTGTCACCGGCGGGGGGCGCGCGGGGAGCCCACTTGCCGGCCGTTAACGGCGGCGCTGGCGCCGGGGAAGGGAGACGGGCAGGCTACGGGCACGTGACAGGAGGCAGGCCGGGGGCCGGGCCGCGCCACGCCCCTTCCGGCGGGCGCTGCCGGAATCGCCGGGAAGGGGACGGCCGGGCCCGGGAAGCTGCCCGCCCTCGCCTTCTGCCGCCGCCGCCCGCCGCGCCCCGCTGCTGGTGTATCCCCCACCCTCTCCCCTCCCCTCATGGCGGTGGAGCGCGCGGGCACCGGCCCCTCCCACCGCCCGCTCCGGCCTCCCCCTCCCCACTCTCCTCCTCTTTGTCCTGGCGCGGCGGCGGCCGCGGGGCCCCTCCCGACGGGGATGTGAGGGGCGGCGACCGTAGGTAAGCGGGAAGGGGCGGGCTGGCCCGCCGGGGGCGAGGGGGCCTTGCCGGCCGCGGGCGGGCGGGCGGGCGGGCTGAGGGGCGGTGGCGGGTGCGGCCGGCCCCTCGGAGGGCGGGCTGAGTGCGAAGGGCGGGCGGTGGTTGGGGGCGCCCGGGGCGGGGGCGGGCGGGGCCTGCGGGCAGGAGGCGCGTCCCCGCCCCCGCGTGCGGCCTCGGCCCGCCCGGCCGGATCGAGGGCCCGGCCGCGGGGAGGGGCCCTGCCCTCACCTCTGAGCCGGCCCCGGGGCCCCGGCGTTGTTCCAGCTGCTCGTTACCTTCCTGATGCCGCCTCGGGAGCGTCTGTGCCGGGGTGCCTGCTTTCCCGCCTCGGCTTCCCCTCTCTCCCCGGCCCCAGCCGCGCAAGGCCCGTGCTGTTCGGCGCTGCGGGAGGCGCCGCGGGTGAGGAGGGAGCAGGCCGGGGCGAGGAGGGCTGCGCCTTGCGGGCGGTGGTTGCGGGGCTGCCGCGGCAGCGGGCGTTCGGCCTGCCTGCAGAAGCCCCGGGAGAGCTTTGCCGCGTTGCTCTCTCCGGAGAGGGGAACTTGGCGTGGTTTGTGCTCCGGAGGCCAAAATTTAAGAAACATCCCGATTAATATTTTTCTTTAAAGGTTCTCGAACTGGACGGAACTGGCAAGTTACAGTGTGCTGGTTCTGCTGGAGCTCTCGTACCCTTAATGGAGTGTGCAGCTGTGTTAATTAGGGAGCTAAACCGGTTTGCCTTCAGGTTGGCTCAGGGGCGACTTTGATTCGAGATTCCGGGTTGTGTCCCTTGGTTCCAGGGTAACTTCGGAGGAACTAAAGAGCCCTGGCTGTGCCTCGGTTTGAGGTGGAAAAAAAACCCATTTTAGCTTTGGGTTGTAGTCCAGAATGATGATTTGTGTTTATTCTTTTACTCTGAGGGTATAGGCTGGGTCTGACTCTTTAGTCCTTGGCTTCTTTTTCTGATCTTTTTTATATGCTGGTCAACTTTCACCATTTTCTGGCAATATTTTAATTTACTTTTTATTTGGTGTATAATAAATGTGACTCACCGTGCCTTTCTGAATGCCTTTGACGTGCCTCATTGTATAGTTAGGGCTTTTTTTTCCCCTGAAAGTTAACAAGTTCATTGGTAGGAAATGATTGCGTAAGTTGTCTTTGGGATCGTTGTGTTTAGAATTCTCTGCCACCCTAGTTCTGCTTTCGTTAAAGTTACTAATTTTCAGGATAAAGTCCCAACAAATAGGAAGCATGGTATAACCCACTTTCCATGTCAAAGGAAAAGCAGTGGCTAATGTCTAGATTTGACTTTGAACTTAATTGGGTTAGCTTGAATTTGAAACTGCCCATCTTAAATGCTAAAGGTACTTAAGTGAACCTGTGCTGGTGACTCATCCTACTGAGAGTGGAGCTAGTGTACTAGGTGCAGCAGAGATAAAGCAAGTCATGTCATCTACTCTTACCTTGAGTCTATTTTGATAGACTTGTAGGAAATAGAGTCAGTACTATATCAGCTCTAAAGCACCATCTGTAGTTTGCATTTAATGAATAGCACTGTGTTTCATTGAAGACACTTTATAGATTTCTGTGAAAATGTTTTAATCAAAGGTCATTTTAAAGAAGAGAGTAACTACAAAGAGCAAATGCAAAGAATAAAGTGTACAGAAATTTTTCCTGTGGCATTTTTCCTGTTTTCTCCCAGGCTGTTAAAATGGAATGCTTGTTGCTTTTGCTTTATGAATTGAAGTCTGCTATAAAGGATAAATTTCCCAGCAGTTTAAGTACAATTTTTAAAATAGGCAACTTTAGAATTGTTAACATTTTGCTTCCTGAGTGCTTGCCATACATATAATTACAGCCACTAGCACATCTTTATAAATAATGTTTTTTTGGCCTTGCCTGTGTCATTTGTAAATAATTGTCTGAGTTTGTAGACTAGACTCATTTAACTTTGACAAAGATGGAAAACTATCTGTATTGGGGCAGATTCACAGTACAAAATTGGAGGTACTCTCTCTGAAGTGATATATACTGAACCTCTGGGTACCCTATGTGTGCAGCTCAGCCTTTTCTTATTTTAAAGAACATTTTGGGTCACCAGTTAGTTCCTTTCACAAGTGAAAGGCAGAGGGCTGAAATAACTAATGTTTCAAGTGAGACATGCCCCCTTGGTTATTCCAGTGGTTTTAAAAGAAAAATCCTCTCCATTTTTAAAGCACAGCTAAGCCAACATACAGTCTAATGTGTCTTGCAGGAAAATGAGATTAACTTGAAATGATGGACATATTTTTTAGTGGAATTTTTAAAATGCTAATTAATATTATTTTTAACTTGTGTTTTAGAAACGTAATATTGACACATTTAAGAAGTGAAAGCCTCTGGATTTTGGAACAAAATTGGTATGTATGATGAACCTTTGAAAAGCTCATCACTGAACATTTACATTTTTTTTTTTTCTTAGGAGTGTTTCTGTTTCCTGTGGTTCTGTGCCTGTGGAAAGGGAGAAGGGAGCACATAATAGTCATTATGTATTTGTTAAAAGCAACTTGTTGATTCAACCCCTTTTTCTTCCATTAAATGCTTTATGGCTGGGAGGGCATTAAATAGGTGCTCTGTTTCAATGTTAGAAACATAAAACCACTCATGGAGCTCTTGTAAATAAGCAGAATTGAAAATAAAATACCACAGAATAGTTCAAAAGGTGCTGTATGACAGTACTTGGAATAACTATTACTAATACCTTGTCAAAACAGACCTTTGTTGAAAAATTCTTCCGTGTGAGTCATGTTTGAATCTTGTGTGGTTCAGTATTGGTGATCTGGCTGAAAGGACACAGGGAAGGGTTGCCAGTGTACAAACTCAGGTGGATGCATTGAGGAAGCATTTCTGAAAGAGATGCTCTTTTTATAAGAGCACATTAAGGTTGCCACACCCAGGCAGGAATAATTTGCTGTGAAAATAGAGTTTAGAGAACAGTAGTTCTGTAGAAAAGAACTTAGAGGCTAGATTTCTGGGGAAGTTGACAACTCAACACTAGGTGACTGCTCAGGAAGAAAACCACCCGATTTGGATTGTATGGAAAGAAGTAAAGTCTGCCACTGTATTGAGGAAGTAATGGTAACAACTGAAATACTGCCTGTGGCTTTGGGAGTTGCACTCATTAAAAAAACCCTCCATGGGCTGCTGGGAAAGGACCCAGAGGGTGGCACAGCAGGAAGCACCAAACACTGGACTTTTACAGTAATACAAAGATGTGGGTGCAAAGATAGAGACTTGTGTCTTGTATTCCAAGTCCAGAGTGAACAAACGTAGCGGGCTTTTATCCTCAAAGTGCACATCTAGAGGAAGATCATTAAATAATGAGAGCTCCTCACAGCATCCAAGCATGGCTGCAGTGCTTGTGGGGCTTTGTATTTCTTGTAACAAGCTTGGCTGAATCTTCTGTGGTGAGGAGCAGCAGTGCATGATGCTGTACATGGCAGAGGGGAGAAGTGGCCTGTTAATGTCTTTTTTACCTTAGTGACACTCTCCTGTTCATAGTTAAGAACGAGTTTTAGACAAGAGAAACTTGAAGTCTAGTCTTTAATTGTTCTGCCTATGTTTAGATGACTCCTAGGAGAAAATACTGTCTACTTAACCCCTCAGGGCTGGTGGCCGAGTAGACAAACTTGGAACAATCCACCATGCTTACTTTCACTGAGTGTAATTACTGTGGAAGTGATGCTAATTTTCTTTGGCTGATAATGCCCTTATACTTAGTTACATTTGTCTGGTTTTAAATGTAAAATATTATGTCACCTCATCTCATGGCACCAATTCTACTATTTCAGAATATTTAGAGAGTGTATTTGTTACAATAAAGATAAAACATTTTGGACAGTGTGTGTGCTGCTTTTGGGACAAAAGGACTTTTGAGCAGAGAGAGAAAGAAGTGTTGCCATGTGGTTTAGACCAGAGAGCCTGTAACTTGCCAGCATTTGTGATATTTCTCTGTTATATCTTCAAAATAAGGAAACAAACTTTGTAGCTGATCTGGTCCCACAGGTTTTGGTTTTTTTCAGAAAGTTTTTTCTTTGCCTCTCCCTGTCTGATAACCTTTAAAATCAACATACATTCCCTGTGTTGTCTGTCATAGTGTTGCACACTCAGTTATGACTCATGATACTAGATGATCCACTGACAGTTCATAAATGGGTGGTTCTTTGAGGCATTTTAAATGTAGCTTCTGTGGTTTCCATCTCTGAAATCAGTGGCAAACTGATATTCCTCCATGAAACTGCTAGTCTTGGATGGATGAAATATTCTTTGTGTGAAAATCAGCTGTGAACTCAATTAAAGAACCTTCGTAGAACCACACCAAATACAACTGAACCCCCTGCCAGCTTTGTTTAGCTCCTGCATTTTCTGGCTTCTCTCCTGTTTATAACTTAGTGGCTCTGGCTGCAGGAATGAAACAGCTTTGGCACATCCCTGGATGTGTTTAAAAAAGGGTAGATGAGGTACTTAGGGATATGGTTTAGCTTAGGAGGGGAATGGTTGGACCTGATGATCTCAAGGGTCTTTTACAAACTTGTGATTCTGTGATCTCACAATTGAAACGTGAGAGGAGTATTTATTCCACTGCTCATTTCATGTCGTTTTCTTATTCCCAAAGGCAGTAGGTCCTGTTGATGATGTTTACAAGGGCACGTTGGTTCCTCTTCCTTTACTCTTGGGGTTAGAATTAAACTACTGATTTCCTGAAATCCGTAAAACTTGCTGTGCCTGCTGTTGCTTTGACTTTGCAGCTACACGTGTCAGTTCTACACGTGCAAATTACACCTGCACTGTATGCAAAGTGGACCACATTTCTTCAGGGGAAACTTGGGTTCATCATGACTGTGCAGCAGAAATGGTCATCAAGTTTAAACATCTGTACAAACCTTAGCTGGAAGCATAGCTCCCCAACCCAAGCAGAAATTGGACTGGCCATGTCTATGGGGACAAATAAAAAGAAGAGCTAGTGGTAATTTATGTGAAGAAGTGGTGGAGATTTGAGTTGTTTACACACTTAAAGTGGCTGGCAGGGGATCAAAAACTGGGAGTTGAGGGAGAGTAGAACTACTGGTTTCGCAGTTAGCATCTTTAGGGTGTTTTTAAATCTAAATTCAGAAAATTACCTGTTAGCTTGCAAGTTTTCCTCATTCTTCTGCAATCAGATTCTTCCTCTATTCAAAAGAAAAGCAGCCTGTGCTTCTCCCTTGTCTCTGAAAGGCAGTGGGTGGAAGATGTCAGGATGGGACTAACTGATGCTCTTTACCTCTGTCAGAAATGTTTTTGTGTAGCTGAAGCTAGGCAAGTCAGGGAGATAGAGAATGGGGGGGGGGGGGGGAAACAGTGGTTCTGTTTTAGTAAAAAGCTACATTAGTAAAACTACCCTCATCAGTAATAAAACTGGAGCAGCAGCTGTCAAAAACACTGGTAGAACAGAAAAGCTCAGCACAAGACGTGTGTGTCCTGGCCCCCCAGGGTGATACTATACCAGTATCATGTTTTATACCAGCTGGAGCTTGAAGAACTCTCTTAGCTTGATTACCTGACCTGTGTGACTTGTGACTGCCAGAAAAAGTGGTACCGACAACACCTGCAAAAGTCTCTGTATGTTGTTTCCTCACATTAAAAAAATGCTTTTACTTTTTGAGGGACTGGGAGCCTTGCCCTGAATGCAAGACCAGGGAAATATTTGGTGGAGTTAGCGAGGTGGCTTGTTCTGGTCTGTGTCCCATGCTAATGGTTTGTCATTTTTGGTCTTGTCAGACAGGTGGTTTTGTATCTTGCAAGAATCTACTCAAGTTTATTTTTAAAAATTACTAGAAGATGAAAGCTGACCCTTGCAGTTCACGTATTTCTTTTTTTTTCCCTACAAAATAAGATTTTTAAAACTGCTATGCAAGGATTAAGGGAAGAGGATTTGAGAATTTTGAAGTGTGGATCTTGCAGCAGTTTGAATAGTGCCATGTTGAGTGCTCATTAACTGGGACTGTTTTCCTGCACCTTTTCCCAGCCCAGCTGGATGCAAAGAAGAGGATCTGTGTCCAGTTCTAATGTCCTGTAGCTTTCTGTCAGTTTTTCCTAGGGATGTAGCACATTAATCAAAGTGTGAAGCAAGATCATAGGGTGAAAGGTTGTATTGGGAGGGTTAAACAGTTGGACCTGTGAGTTGCCGGGATGGTACATGGTTTTATGTAGTCCTGGGCCCCAGTGGGTGCGTCTGTCTCTGCCAGAGCCTGGGCATGCAAGAGGTGCTTGATATTGCAGCGTCCTGACACCAGTGTTGTGCTGCTGCCCTGCCCCATCATTAAAGCTGTAGAATTCAGATTCTAATAAGCAATAAGCTAAAAACATTATATTCTCTCCTTTTCTTTGTTCCCTCTTCCTTTAAAATCAAAAACTTGTTAATGCAACTTAAATTACATGCCATGCTTTTGAATATCTGGAAAGCAATTGTTAGAGAACCAAATGCTTGTCTTGCTGCATCTATGATTGGCCTTCCCAGGAAATTTACTTTTTTATCCTTATATCTAAATATGTTTTCTTCCTTTAGAAGAGTTCTCTGTACTGTCATAGTTATCGGTTGTGAAATCAAAATCTAAAAATAATTTTAATTTTCCTTTGTGCTATAAGGTTTATCACCTTGAGTCTGTTTTGAGCTCTTTCCTGGTTTAAAATTTTAGACAGATACCTTAAATTCAAATTCTTTTGGGTTAGATGGAATCTACAATATCCTCATTGTGACATGTAACAGCAGAAGATGTGTACTGAAATAGGTTCTTGTTGAGCTAGAGGTTGAACATATAAAATCTTGATTTCTAGTCAAAAATTTAGTATCTTCCATGAAGCTGTTGTTGAAGGTCTTACCTAACTAAATTTGGAGTGTTACTTAACAGGCTAGGTGAAAGCCTTTCAACTGTAAACTCCTAATTGTTACTGTAGCTAAGCAGAAAAGGTGCTTCATTCAGGTATGGGGAACTCACTGTAAAACAAATCAACAAACAGATGCCTTGTTTCTTTTCCAGATTTCCCTGCTTGTAGGAGAGTAAGTGCATGTGTGTACATGAGCATGTCTGTACATCTCAGGCTTGTTGGTGTTGGGGAAATCACTATATAATTAAATGTCTGTTCTAATCTTCTGGTTTGTTTTTCTAGTGAGTTTACATGGAAGAAATGTTGTGGCTGTTCTCAAACTCTCTTCCAAACTGATTTCAATGTAAGTGTTTGATCAGCGTTGTCAGTTACGTGGTATGCCAGCCATAGATATGTGTAATGACTTAATGACAAGAAAAATAAATCATAGACCTTTAGGTTTTCCTTAACATTTCTCAAAGCACCCGTTTCAGTTGTATGTCAGGTCAGAAGCCCTTCCTTCTGTGTGTTAGTCACTCCTCTGTGATTCAAGCTTACACAGGCTTCAAAGATTGCCTTTTCTTTGGCCTTTCTTTTTATGCTCATAGCAGAGGACCAGTCACATGAGCTGTTGAGGACTGTCCTGCACAGCGTGTGTTTCTGCCAGGGTGACTCTGTTGTGTTTACTCTGCCCAGGTCTCAGTGGTGTGTGGTCTGGTGTTGAGTAACAGAAGTTCTGCTGTTCACTGCTCGATGTGACGGTCGGGAGGAGCTTACGAGATGAGCCAGACTCGTGGGAAATATGACTTCTGCATTGGCCTGGTGCTGGCTATGAGCTCCAGCGTCTTCATCGGAGGCAGCTTCATCCTGAAGAAGAAGGGCCTTCTCCGGTTAGCCAGGAAGGGCTCCATGAGAGCAGGTAAGGACACCTGCAGGAAACCTGCTGACGTTCAAGCTTTGCCCTTGAATGGGAGATGGGTAAACTTGTGATCTTGTTCTGACTCTTTCTGCTTGTGACAGGTCTGTGAAACCTGAAACATACACCCGATGGGTTTTTTCTCTGCTCTCAGAGACACCTAACTCTGCATGTGATAGGCACTACTTAATCTGTGTGTAATGCCCTCTAGGGACACTTTTGGAACAATTCCTTCACTTGTCAGTTAAATTTGAATTGTACTTGCAAATTGACCTTGTAACCAGCACTTGCTTAACTATATTCCTGAATGAGTGACTTTAAGATAGCGTTATCTGTGTTTGAGTGCTGGGAGATTGTTTTAGAACATGCAGTGATCATGTGTAACAAGCTGTGTCCCTCAGGGGTTTGTACTGGAACCAGTGCTATTCATTATCTTCACCAGTGACACCGACCATGGCACTGAGTGTTGCTTCAGCAGGTTTGCTGGTGGCACTGGTGCAGTTGGTGCACTAGAGGGAAGGGATGCCATCCAGAGGGACCTTGGCAGGCAGGTCTGTGTGGACTGTGTGAAGTTCAGCAAGACCAAGTGCAAGGTCCTGCACATGGGACAGGGCAATCCCAAACACAACCACAGGCTGGGCAGAGAATGGATTGGGAGCAGCCCTGAGGAGAAGGACTTGGGGGTGGTGGTAGACAAGAAGTACGACATGAGGCGTCTGTGCGTTTGTAGCCCAGAAAGCCAACCGTGTCCTGGGCTGCGCTGATACCAGTGTGTCCACCAGGTGGAGGGAGGTGATTCTGCCCCTCTGCTCTGCTCTGGTGAGACCCCACCTGCAATACTGTGTCCAACTCCGAGGTCACCAGTATAGGAAAAGCATGGACCTGTTGAAGCAAGTCCAGAGAAGGGCCATGATGATGGTCAGAGGGCTGGAGCACCTGTCCAATGAAGACAGGCTGAGAGAGTTGGACTACTTCAGCCTGGAGAAGAGAAGGCTCCAGGGAGACCTTACAGCCGCCTAATTTGAGGGCTTAAAAGAAGAAAGGTAGAAACTTCTCCCCAGGGCCTGTGGTGCCCAGGACAAGGAGCAATGTTTTTTAACTGAGATGCAGCATCCTTAGGTGATTCACATGGTTGAATCTGAATATTTTTAATATAGTGCCTGACATCTCTGCTTCCAAAAGATGGTTGGGATACATAATTCATGCTCCCCATTTTGGAATGGGAAGGCATGACTGCATTTCACATGTTTGTGTAATCAACCACATAAGCATTGCACAGTTCCCACAAAGTAGCACTCTCCTTAGAGACAGAAGTTGGCTCCTCATGTCATTATGAGGAGTTGAGAACGTTTTTCAGGATAATGTGGGTATGGTCATCGGTGCCACTTCTGATACAGAAGAAGAAAAGGAGCTTGTTTCCACAGTAGGCTGTAGGAGACACATGTGCATCAGAAATGTGGAGATCTTTGAGTCCCTCTAGCTATGAAGCCCAAGTATCAAAAGGTTGTCTGTGTTAATTTTAAGGGCAGGGGCTGCAAAAGTTACTTTGGTGATGCTATTGGTGACAGGGCTTTCTTCTTGTCAATGTATGTTTTTACTGAAGTGTCAAACATTCTTTCAATTTCAGGTCAAGGTGGTCATGCATACCTTAAGGAGTGGCTGTGGTGGGCTGGACTTCTATCAAGTAAGCATCAAAATTAACATCTGCATTCTATAATCCAAGTAAATAGCTATGCCACAGGTGGCAGCAGCAGGTACAGAAAAGGAGCAGGGTAGGGGTTGTACAGTGTATGGTACTGGTGTCTGGTGAGGCAGTGGGTGGAGCTCTGGATTTCAGTATCATTTCTCCCACACCACAAGTTGTTTCATTCCTTTAACTGCCCTCTTGGGGCAGTGGAACTCGGGGGGCTTCGGCCTTCCTCTGCCTCTTGCTAGCATCTGCATTGGGGTTTGTGTCCTCATGGAGGGGTGCTTAGGTGCACAGGATTCTTCAGAGGGAAGCCTATTTTGGGGTAATGTTGTCTGTTTTCTGATGTCTTTTGTTTTCACTGCTGAAACACTGCACACTGTCTGTGTTCAGGTACCTGTGGATTAATGTATGCCTTGCCCTGTGCTCTGCTGTTGCAGGTGTCTCCATGCAGAAGTAGTTCATGACTCAAGTTGGCAGGCTGGGGACCTGCAACACAGACACTGAAACAAAACACCTTCTGATTTGACCGAGTTAATACCTGTTGTAGTACCCTAGCCTGCTTTTAAGATATAGTAAGGCTGGTGTGTGTGGGGTGTGTTCTGTTAGCTGAAGGCTGTAATTAGAGTTTTCCCTTGTTTCCTTCCTGCACAGTTGTGCCTACAAGAACACTTGCACTGTTAATACAGCCTAATGACTCCTTTGTTTCTCACTGTTGTTACTCCGCAGTGGGAGCTGGCGAAGTAGCAAACTTTGCTGCCTATGCCTTTGCACCAGCGACGTTAGTGACTCCTCTAGGAGCTCTCAGTGTTCTTGTAAGGTAAGAAACACTAACAGAAAGCAGTGTGACTTTGGAGAGAGAAGTGGAATACCTACTTAGAAATGAGTCGCTGAATTATGCCATAAGTGTGGTTTGTTTTTGTAACTGTACCAAACGCCTCTTATAAGCATCAGGAGTAACTTTTAAGTTGCTCCAGCCATGAAGGGCTGATGGTCTAAAAGTAGCAAGGCATCCACACCTTGATCTGTGAAAAGCTGTACAGCCTTCTGCATTTCACAGGCGTGTTGCATGGTGTCTTAATGCCTTACGAAAGATTTTTGTCTTGTAAAAAATGGATTTTACAGGTGCTTGGATGCAGAGGGTTTGGGGAGGCAGCTTAAAAAAGGGGTTCTGGGGAAAGATGCCAAATATTAACGGGTAGTTTCACCTATAGCAAATATCTTGAGATAGAAAATCATTCAATGTAGCTATTTTTATGCTCCACTTTGTGTATGCAAGTGACCTGTACAGGCAAAGCGACCTGGATGAGTTATTACTAATTCTGTGCTTGCTGATGCTTTTTTTTTCTCCCCTCTTAGTGCCATTCTGTCATCCTTCTTTTTAAATGAAAAACTCAATCTCCATGGAAAAATAGGGTGTTTGCTAAGTATACTGGGATCAACAGTGATGGTAATTCACGCTCCACAAGAGGAGGAGGTAGAAACCTTGAATGAAATGTCCCATAAACTAGGTGATCCAGGTAAGAAAAGCGATGGCTTGATATGTAAGCAGCCCACCACTTCTGCATTATAGTTTCACTGCTGCTGCTTTCAAGCTGCAGGAAGATAGCCCTTGTCTGCTTGCCTACAGATTTGAATCCTATGACATAATTCCATAGGGAGCTTTGCAAGGTAGCCAGCTTGCCTGGCTGTGAGCAGGGTGCCTTAATGTGGACTGTGAAGTGACACAACTTGTATAAATTTTAACAGAAGTGTGTGCTGAGGTTGGTGTCAGCTGAGGAGTGTAAGCCTAGCTCCTGTCCTCACAGGGATGATGAGGCACTCCCAAATACCCATCTGCTAAATACTGTAGATGCACAAAGCCAGTTCCCAGGTGAAGCACAGAGTCGCCAGCACAGAGATTAAAAAGCTGATTTGAAGGAATGAGCAGACTGTTGAAAATCATACCTCCCTAAACCCTTCAGCCACCAGCTTGTGTCCAGGGGCACCTGCACCTCAGTGAGTCCGTGTGTAAGGTGATCCAGCAATCTAATCCTGTAGTCACCTGGCTGGAAGACTGGAGAGGGTAATACGGGGTGCCAGAGCTTCATGAGTGGTTTGAGCTGGGGAAGTAATGAGAAACATCCTGAACTCTTCTGTTTAAGCCATTGTCAACATGCAAAGTTTTCTCAGTACCTCTGGTGTGCTTTTGATAGTGCACATAAATAACAAGATGTTATTCTTTCTTTCCTCCAACCACAGGTTTTGTTGTCTTTGCGACTGTTGTTGTCATTGTGTCTTTAATTCTCATATTTGTGGTGGGACCTCGCCACGGACAGACCAACATTCTGGTGTACATAACTATTTGCTCTGTCATTGGAGCGTTATCGGTCTCCTGTGTGAAAGGTTTGGGCATCGCTATCAAGGAACTTTTTGCAGGAAAACCAGTGCTGAAACATCCCTTGTCTTGGATTCTGCTGCTAAGCCTTATTGTCTGTGTCAGCACGCAGATCAACTATTTGAACAGGGCTCTGGATATATTCAACACTTCGATAGTGACTCCAATATACTACGTAATCTTCACAACATCTGTTTTAACTTGTTCTGCCATCCTTTTCAAGGAATGGCAACACATGGCGGCCGATGACATCATTGGCACCTTCAGTGGCTTCCTGACTATTATTGTGGGGATCTTTTTATTGCATGCCTTCAAAGATGTTAACTTCACCCTGGCAAACCTGCCCGTCTCTTTGCGGAAGGACGACAGAGCAGCCAACGGCGCTTTGCTGAGCTCCTACGACTGCTTCAATCACGACGAGGAAAGCTCTACCTGCGTGGGGGAAATGCAATCCACAGAGAACCTCGCAGCCAGGAGGAATGGAAGTCTGTCGGCCTTCTGAAAAATATCTACATGTTACTTAAAAGACCAGTGCTGTAACTCTGGATTTAGGGGTTGGGTTTTTTTTCCTGCTGTGAAATGTCTGAGCTTGTCTGGGAAATCATGTACTTTGGACAGTATGTGTAGACAATCGTTAATTTTTAATTTCGATTAGTCTGGGTAAAGAACACTGAAGGGGGGGGGGTATTTGCCTTATTTTTACTTTAATACTAAAATAACCTCAGACCACAGTTGGGTATGTTGCTTAAGTTATGCATCAGTACCTTTCATTTCATTCTTCTGTTTTAAGATGTATTGCACTAATGACAATTTTATCAAAAATAAATCGCTTTATTTCTGCATTGGTGGTAAAAAGACTGCGGTGAACTTGGATCCTTTGTCCTCGTGCCCTGGCTGAACACCACGTGACTCTGCACATGTGTCACCAGGAGCTGCTCTAGAGACCAACTGGGACAGGGAAAGCAACAAACCATGTGCAGCTCATCCTTTCAGAAGGTTTTTTGCTAAAGCTGTGGGCTAAAAACGCCCACAGAACACAACTGGCAGCACTGACAACCTGCTCTGCCCCTGCCACACCAGCTAATGCAGGAGGACGGAGGGGAGTTGCTCACAGTAGCCAAAAAGCTACTCCCTCTGCTGTACAACTGGTTGGGCTCTGGCTGGTCGCCAGATGGTGCTGCCCTGGCTCTGTGCTTTTGGTGTTACAGCCTGAACTCACAGAATTGCAGTTTTGGGGACAGCAACGCGGTTACTGGCTGTGACCTTTAGTGGCAGTCTTTCATCCTGTCAGAAATGTCACCATAGCCTGAAGGGGGGGGTGAGGTAGAAAATAAAAATCAGTCACACTCTTTTAATGAAAGCACATCTGCTGTAGCTGGGAAGGTTTGACCTTACCTGGGACAGAGGCGAGCAGCTACTGCTGTAGGTTGTCGGGTTAAGAGCATAAGATTATTACTAAGCCAAAAAAAAAAGCTCCCACCTCTGAAACTAACTCTGCTGCCTTCTTTTAGCATGTGTCATACACACAGGAGAGGCCACCAAGGTGTCAAGCAAGTAAATTCTGGTTGAAGAATGGGATTTGAACTTTTACCTAATTTTAAGGAACACTAGAGAATGCATTTCCCCCCCCCCCCAACACCTGGGCAACCAAGCACAGAGTAACAGGGAGTGGTAGGGAAGAATCTGCGGGGGGAGTCACTGAATCCCTGGTGGCCACTTCCAGCACCAAAGCACTGGCCTAACCAAGGAGCAGGTGACAGGTTCCTGCAGTGACATGTCACTTGGTGGTGTGATGATAGGGCACTCAGGCCTCCAGCCCCACTGGCTTTGATGAGAAGTAACTGAGGAAGTATAAGCACCTTGCTGCATTGCTCCTTATAGGCAGAAGCAGTCAATGCCAGGGGAAGATGTTTTAGCTGCCAGCTAAAAATCCTGTTGGGGGGAAAAAGTACCCTATGTTTGAAAGATACGGAACCAAAACCTCGCAGGACTCATGTCTGAGTGCTCAACCTCACACTAAAGAGAAGAAAGTGATCAAGTGTGTGTTAATGTGATGGTTTTAGGATAGTAGAGACCAGTTTGCTTGCTGCTACCAGTTAACTGGTAAGGATTGGGATAGTTCTTAACACACACACACACACACACACAAAAAAAAATCAGGCTTCATTAATTAGCCATTTCTGCACCACAGTGCCCAGCCAAAGCCCCAGGTGTGTGGGACGTACCCCTAAACCAATGATTGTCTCCACAAATTAAGAAAGTAAGTTAGTTGTTCATCCCCTTTATTTCCCTCCTGTTCATTCCCTTGAAGCAGGAGGAAACATTTGGTTGACTAGACGTTGTCTTTGCACAGTCCTGTGAAGGCCAAAAAACAACCCCAAAATGTTTCTTAAAGAAAGCTGTCTTGTAAAAGGAATCCTGCAAGGAGATGGCATAACAAAACCCAAGTGTTCCCTACATCTGCCTTGTACTCACCGAGATGCACGGAGACTCCAGAATGGCAGCTCTCAAGCCCAGGGCTCATCATTTGAGGATTTTTTTTCAGCTGTTTTCCTGGGAAAACCTGCTATAGTGGAAATTTGCTGAAAGCTTGCCTGGCAAATCTCTGTCCTCTCCTTTACTGAGGAACTTCAGTTAATTTCTTGCCTCAAAATCCATTTCCCTGCCACTCCAGTACCTAACACATCACTGTGTACCTCTCCTCTGTCAGAGGCACATTTCTACCCATTAGTTGACATGGTTCCATTGCTGTGAGATGTCCAAAAAGAGCCCGAGCAGGAGAAATCCAGGCTGTAACCTCACTTTCAGCTAGCAAGAGGGAAAGGGAAAGAGAAAGAAAGGCTTCTCGGGGGGAAAGCATCCTTGGTTGCACCCTTTGAGTTAGAAACACTAATCCACAGAACCACCTTCCTGAGTGGGAAGGGACCCGTAAGGATCGAGTCCAACTCCTGGCTCCACACAGGGCCAAGTCAGAGTGTGTGACTGAGCGCATCGCCCAGATGCTTTCCGAACTCAGCCAAGCTCGGTGCTGTGATCCCTTCCCTGGGGAGCCTGTGCAGTGCCTGACCACCCTCTCAGTAAAGAATCTCTTCCTAACATCCAACCTAAACTTCCCCAGCTTCATGCCGTTCCCTCAGGTTCTATCACTGGTCACCAAAGAGAGGAGATCAGCACCTTCCTTTCCAGAAACCCGTATCCCAGGTAAAATGTGTCACTGTCCCTCTGTGTCTGGCCCAGCCACCTGAACTCACGTTTGTTTGGGCTTTATCTAACAGGCCACGGAGAAGCTCCGTGAGGAGCCAGCAGTAAGCGAGCGGGAGTCAGTTCTCCTGGCCCAACAGCTTCCTTTAAAATTCAACTTTTACAGCTGCAAAGTTTTACAAACAATTTTACTGTTGTGGTGTTTGCATAATACAGTTAGCATAATTAGACAATTACTTCCTGTAAGTAAATCACAGCTAACAGCATTAGGGCTTGGGTACTGGGATAGATTACACCTGGTCCCTGATTCAAGACTCTTGTAAACAAGAATTCCTCATCGCTGGTAAACAAACCCAGGTCAGTATCCCCCACCAAAATATAAACGGAGTTAGAAGCACTCATTAGGAAAAAGTGAATGGTCCCCATTCCAACCAATCAAACTACTGCCTCTTAAAAAGATCAGAATACCGTCAGTCAGCCACCTCCTTGTTAAATAATTTGGAAACAATCACCTTAATTAGCCTTCATTTCCATAAACGCTGATCTCGGGGCACAGTTTTGCAAAGAGGATAAATAATCAACCATCTACAAAAATAAGTCACAGAGTTTGTTGGTTGGTTTGTTGGGTTTTTTTTTTTTAATAAAGGCTAATTAAGCAATTAATGCTCTAATACAAACAATTAGGAATTGATTTCTAATTTTTTTTTTTTTTTTTCTACAGAACTCAGTTTCTCATCCTCCACAGCTACTGTCTTGATAGCTTCAGGGTGGAAAACGATGCCAGTCCGGTCTAAAACGGCCACCTCAGTACAGGAATGCAAAGAGATTTCGAAAATCTTGTACAGTCGCAGGCTTTTAATCAAAGTGTATAAAATTTTAGTCTAGAAAAATAAGTATTGATTGTATACAGTTACTGTGCTTGGAGACTGAAGAGGACAGAGCACCGCTCTCGTGGTACAGGCACCCTGAAGAGCACAGGTGACGGGATCCCTTAAAACCGTCGGGTGCGTGGCGTGCGTTGGGGTTTTTCTCCTTTCTCATGCTCTTTTAGCCTAAATAGGTGCAAGAAGTAGGGTTAGGTGGGAAGTCTAGTTGCTGGCAAGGGACTGATGGATAGGCGGCTGGAAGCAGCGCACGTGTTCCACGGGTGTGCTCTCTCCATCGCCGGACTTCAAATACTTGTCCAGAATAGCAATGATTTCGTCGTTCAGAATCTGGAACTTGCGAATTCTCTCAACCATTTTCTTCAAAGGCTGCAAGCACCAAAACAAACCCAGGCAGGTGGCAATTAGCTTTGGGGGTAAAAGGCTTCAGATGCAAAAAGCAGCAAACGCCGTTCCCTCGCCTCGCCCAGGAATGTCGTGAATGTTTCGGGGTTTGACAGTGCTGCTTTTTGTGCAAAGAAAAGGCAATTTACAGCAGCCCTGTGATAATCCAAATGTGCGTGTATGAGATGAGAAGCGTTATGGAAATCCCATATAGCCAGGAAATAAGAATTTGCACTGACTTATCCCCCATCACCACTATTAAGGCCTTAATCTCTCTGTTCCTACCCCCCTGGTGTTGCCCTTTTTGACACTGCATTCTACAAAAGCAATCGCCATGTCTACACCGCCTCAGTGTACAGACAGCTCTGACTGACTACAGCGAGTACTGAGCAGGTGTTTCCAACTCACCACGTTCTTTATGACCTCGTCTTTGCCATCGTGCTTTTGCACTTTCAACAGGTGGTAGCAGAAATCCAGCACATCAAAGCGACGCTGCTGTCCCAGAAGCACGATGATCATACAGCCAGCCCAGTGCAAGCCGTCTCCAAAGCACTGCCTGAAACGGAGAACACACCACGTAAAGCATGGTTCACCTGGAGCTTTGAAACAGCCACTATAAATCCTGGGTAAGCAGCCATTACACTAAACTACACCTACATGGCTCTGGAGTATGTTAGGTGTTCATCTAGAAAATCCTGCTAAATCTCTAGGAGACTCAGTTCTCTTCCCAGGTACCACAAACGGTGCAAATGGATGCTTAACAAAAAAACAGGGAGTCCCTCCACTTCCATTTTTACACAAGGTGGAGTTAGTCCACAAGCATACTCCCTGCTACACTCCAGTGGCATTACATTTTGTTTGCAAAGGAAATGATGCTTTCAAAGAACACAAATGGGGAATTCAGCAGCACAACACTCCTTAGAGCTGCAGGCAGGGAAGGAAGGAAACATGCCCCACTGCTGCCTCTGTAACTGCTCACGATGCAGCTGAGCAATGTGAGCTGAAAAACTGTTGGAGTTCTTCAAACAAAGGATACTCTCTAAATACACAAACCCCAGAACTACAGTTCCCAGGTAGGTCATGGTAATCATGGTAACATCCAAGTGCTTGTTCTTGCTTTTAATTCAGAGAAGAAAATCCTTGTTAGAAATCAATGCACAAACGTTCAGCGTCCGCAGGGGTCTGACTACTACTGAAAGATGCCTGGCAGGACCTGTTTGTCACGGGGTCATTCATTACACAGTGGCAATACTTGAAACAGAGGGTTATTTTTGTTAAAAATACAGTAATATCTGTGTTCGCTGATTCCAGGCCCCTCCCAGTGCCCACCACACTTTCCCTTGTAAGCTCTCAGACAGGCAAACAACCGCCTCCATTCTACCCCCTCCCCTTCCTCAGCAGCTACGGGGAGGACAAGCCGAGTGCTGTTGCCCGCAGAGGGACAATACGTACTCCACGGTGAACTCGTGCGTTCCCACAGGGATGCAGTAGACGAACTGCATGGCGCTCCAGAGGCGATGGAATTCCACACACTCGTCCACGTGCATCACCCCGTTGCTGGGCAGGGGCCCACGCCAGATGGGATCGTCCAGGAAGGAGCGAATCCTCGTCAGGATGACCTCAAACATGGAGAGGCCGCAGCAGAGGCGCTCCTTGGTCAGCAGGTCCCCTTCCCTTGCGATTGCTATTTGCTGTGGTGGGGAGAAAGGAAGGGCAAAACCCTGGTAAAAGCCCCTTGACCACAAGACACGACTTTAAAAACAAAGATGCACTGCCACAGTTTTGCTTCATTTGTTCTAGGAGCAGTTTCTCCTGGCCCTAAGTGAGGTCAGAGGCCACCAACTCGGGGTTCAGCTCAGTGGAAAAAAACATTCAGAGAAAATCATTGAAGCCTTTTCAAGCAGACAGGTCGCTGCCGCTGTGGTAACACCAACTGGGTGATGCTAATGTGAGTCTAGTCCCTGGGTGGTTTAAAATACTCTTTGCACGAACAGAGGCAGAAAGCAAAATGAGAAAGGGTTCAGTGCTCTGCCACTAGCACGGGCAGTAGCTCCTGCCTGCACCTGTCTGCCTGCCTCCCTCAGCTCCTGCTCTTAGAGAGGGGAAAGCTCCAAAGGCAGCACAGACAGGCTCAGGCAAAGCCCAGAGCTGGCAATCCAGTCAGGGCTTGCACCATCACATCGACAGCTCTCTTCTAAAGAGTGCAGCAGCGCCCACTCAGCCGCAGCTCATGCGAAGGTAAAACCAGCCCAAAGTCTGCTCCAGAGTGCTCTGCTCCAGAGTGCTCTGCTCTTGGTTTCTACTACTCGCACCTCACTTTCTCCTAAACTGCTAGGGTTAGCAGGGGATTAATGCACCCCTCACACCGACAGTAACAGTGCTGAAGCTGCAAAGGCAGTTTGAGAATGTTCTGGTTGGTCACTCTGGTTGCAGGGGAGCTCAGCTCAACTGACAGCTTCATTTCCAAGAGTTTCTAATCACCTGGCTGAAAGAGGAATACACTGTTTTACATTACAGAGGTATGTGTGCAAGGAAACGGATTGCTTTTGGGGGGATTTGCACTAGGACCTCCCGGGCTGGCCCTTATACTGAGAGGGTATCACTTAACAACATAGGTAACCTTTCCCCCAAAAACACATCACCTCTGAACCCAGTATCAAGTATTTTAAACTTCTGGGCTTTTTTAACAGCTTTACCAAATCCATGGATGTAAAAAAGAGGAAAAAAAAAAAATTCTCCTGCATGAACAAGCTGGATGTGCAGGTTGAAGTTCCAGCACATGCCTGCATATGTGAGAGAACAGACTTTCTAGTGCTCCAAAATGTCTTTAATTGCCTCTGACACAAAGGAAAGAGATTACCTGGGGTGTGCCTAGTCTTTCGATGAGGGGAACCAGGTGTAGCGGGGCATATTTTGATTCCAGCCTCTTCATTTTAGCATCGAGTCTTTCACCCTCTGGAAGGAAAAAAAAAAAAAAAAGAACAAGCAGTGATTTATTTAATCAGCAGCCAACCTAATTTTATAAAGTTTATCATTCTTATTTTTGGACAACCTTTATTCAGCACAGTAGAAAACCAGGTAAGGTATTGTCATAGGTCTAAAAATGGTTAATCTTCAATGTGCTTTTAGAGAATGATACGTCCTTAAGTGTTGCTTTGTATGTGCAAACAAAAAGAAAGCATGGATTTGTAGTAGAATACATTTAATTAACTAAACTGAAGACTGAATATAAGGCTCTGTTATGCTGCTGCTAACATATTTGACTCCCACTTGTACTAAGCCAACTAAATTGTCCTTATGATACATAAAACGCTTCACTCCAGAAGATGGGGTATAATGAGGGTGGAATTCTCTGTATAACAAGGCTTAAAAAAGCACTTGGCACCCCCTCATCACTGGCAAGTAGGAAATGTTCTCTGGCAAACGGGAAAATACTGTTTACAATGGTCTGGTTAGTTCTGTGCAGAGACGCAAGTAGCTACGGTGAGTCTGGAAATATTCCCTGAGACTTCTAGCTGAGGGGATTTCTCTGAGCAGAACAAATCAGCTGCTCTGGCAGAGAGAAACAAGAAGGAAAGGAGACAGCAGAGCAACACAGAAAGAAGACAAGTGTGAGGGGAATAAAAAGCTCCCTTACTGATGATGAAGGATGAGGAAAGCAGATACCAGAGGGAGCAATCCTGCAAACATTCACCACTGCAGGCCCAGTTTAGTAAAAAGGCAGATGAAAAGTCTACTGGGCCCAGGAACACCTTGTACTTAATCGGCTGACAGCCTCCTGTACCCCTGTGACCAAGCCTACCCCATTGAACTGGCAATCATAGAAGTTAAACAGCACCTTTGGAAGAGCTTCTCACCACCTCCACACAGAGGGGTAATACTGCCCTGGGTACCCACCCCATTCCTCCCTGCCATGGCATTCCTTCTCCTTCTCCTGTACATTGCACCAAGCCTCACCGAGGAAGACATATTGTTCAACCAGGCAAACAGCCCTGAGTCTGTCACCTCTGTCTCGTAATTAACAGGGTGTTGTAAAGGATGAGCAGGGACAGCCACCGAAACCACAGCAGCAGGCAGGACAAACGGACAGCGTTACCCAAGAAAGGTGTTTTCACTCAGCCAATACCTTTGACGTGAACTCTGGGCAGGATATTTTGGAACGGCGCCGCATGCAGCAGGTCACACACCTCCTCTAGGGACTGCAACGGAAAGGAAACGAGAGGTAATTAGGAGCCAAGAATCCCCAAACCACGGGAGATCCCCAGAACGGGCTGCCAGGAGCGTGCCAGCGCTGTGGCGGGAACACCAGAGGGCAGCCGGCCTCCGCCGCTCCGAGCCCCGGCCTCTCATCGCGGCATCCGGATCGATGTGATTTCACCAGGTTACCTCGGCTCCCCAGACAAACCCCGACAGGCCCCCTGCCCCCCGGTGCTGGCAGCTTGGGAAGGACAGCGAGTTTGTTAGAGGGACTGATGCAGAATGAGCAGTCTGGGCGTGAAAGCGGCAGGCGGCTCCTGTGCCGGCAGGCAGAGCGGTGAAGGAGGCGACTGACTCGCTGCCCGGTTATTTCTACCAGCACCACTCCCACAACCGGTGGTGGGCACACACATCCCTGCCTGGTGGGCTGAGTCACAGGGCACCAGCAGCGACCCATCCCTCAGGAAGCACTGTACGTCTCGAGGGATGGAGGCAAGGAAGACAGGTGCCTCCTCGTTCTGGGCTGCCATAGGTGCAGAAAAGACCAGCACCAGAACGGGGTTTTGCTGTGCTCCTGCTCCTCATTCCTTTAGGGAGGCTCTGCTCATTTCGCTTCACTGCTACCAGAGGTGTTCATCAGCCATACCCTCACCAAGGCTGGGGCACTTGAGTCAACACACCTTTCCCACATTTAGTTCCTTACAGTTGGACTGGATACCCTTAAGGATCTTTCCCAACCTAAATGACTCTGTAATTCTATGTAAGCGCCATGGAAATGCAGGTGTGGGCAGGCCAGATTAACCAGGCTCACCCAAGACCAGCAGAAACACACTACAGGCCTACGTTTTGCACGGGGGTAGAGCCCAGCTGACATGTGATAGATGACTGCAGTGGAAAAGTACTGAAATTAGGTACAGGAATTGGGGCACTGCTGAGGAGGAGGAGGAGCAGCGAGCAGGGGCGTATTACTAGAAAGTGCCACCAAGGTGGCACCCCAAAGAGCGTACCTCTATTGTTTGGGCCACTTTGGAACACCCTCAAGCAGCAAGGGTCCTCACCTGCCTGGCCTTCCACCACGTACCCCAGTTGCCCAAATCCAAGGTACTTCAGTTTCCCATTTTGTTTCAGCTATCCCATTACTGAATACGGGTTCGCTGTCTGTCACCTGTCCCTTCTGCTATTCTCCACCACAAGGGAGGGAGCCTCTAACACCATGAACAGGCTCCTGAGGAACCTTATTGTTACCTTATCTAAAGTCAACAGCTTTAATATACCCCAGAGAAGGAGTTTTAGGAAGGATTTATCTTTGTGCAATGGCAGGCCCCAGCCAGCTTGCAGCAGTCAGCAAAACAGCAACAGGCAGCCCAGCCCCAGCAGCAGCACACGTTTAATATTTACAGGGTGGGCAGAGGGTCCTGTACATGCAGGCAAGGGAGCGACCTCTCCCCCAAGCCAAGTACCAAAGGCATAATGCAGCTCACTTGATGCCTATAAGCAATGCACAACTTTTACTCTGTAAGCACCCAAAAGCACAAAGACCACGAAATTACACATCTGGCCAATTTGTCTGACCAACAGATAGTAACAATGTGGAAAAAGAGAGGAAAAAGAAAACGAGATGTAGGGTGTCCTGGTTTTGGCAGGGATCAAGTTAATTTTCCTTCTGGCAGCTGGTGCAGCACCATGTTTGAGAGTTAGGATCAGGGCAGGGCTGATAACACACTAATGTTTTGGTTGTTGCCAAGCAGTTAGGGACTTTTAGTTGTTCATACTGCCCTGCTAATGAGGAGGGGGTGGGAGTGGTGCCCAAGGAGCTAGGAGGGGACACAGCCAGGACAGGTGACCCAAATTGGCCAAAGGGATATTCTCTAACATATGATGTCATGGTCCATATATAACTGGGGGGTGGGCTAAGAGGTGTGATTAAGAGGGGGCTTTGGATGGCAACTGGAGGCCTTGTGCAGCATCGACTTCAGGTGGTGAGAAACTGTGCTGTTCTTCACTTGTTCTGTAATTATTATTATTATCATCATCATCATAGTCCTTTTTTGCGTGTGTCCTATTAAACTGTTTTTATCTCAACCCACGAGTTTTCTCACTTTCACTCTTCAGACTCTCTCCCCCATCCTACGGGGGGAGAGCTAGCAAGGGCTGCGTGGTGCTCAGCTGCCAGCCAGGGCTAAATCACGACAGGGGGATGGATTAAAGACGCACTGTGGCATGGCGCCCTCGGCAGCTTTGCGTGCTGTGCAGCAGAGGCTAAGCTACAGAGTGCAGCTGAAAAGCCCAGGCAGGATTCATGGCTTCACTTGAAGTAGGACAGACGAGTGTCTGGCAGAGCAGGCGCCACTGTCAGCCACCCAAGCAGCATGAAGGATGTCCAAGAAGTCCGTGTTAACTTGGCGATGTTTCAGATGACAACAGAAATGACAAGCAGGGAAGGAAAATAACAGCACCAGATGCACAACTCGTGGACGTAAAGAGAGTAGCCACCCTGTGACTGACTGCAGGAACCCTGTATTTGGTCATAATTTACAGTGAAGGTCATTATATCCAATCCTTGGGTACGGCACGCAAGGCAGTGTCTCTCCTCCAGCAAAGCCCGTGTCTCTTGCAGACACGGAAGCCCCTGCAAGACTCCAAGACCAGAGGAGGGAACTGTTTCTACCCATCTGCCTGTCAGCAACAGCAAACTCAGAGATTGCAGCCTTGTTATTTATGACGTTAGGGACAAAATTTGAGAGCACATTTTGAGAGACAGATGGGTTTTCAGCTAGCACAGCAGGCACCTACCAGGCTCTGTTCGATGAGGAGGCAAAACAGGACAGCGTTTCCCACTTCCCTCAAATTCTGGAAGCAGACAGTCTTCAGTTCTGCATATTCAACAATGTCCTTCAACTGATGGTGAAAAAACTCCAAGATACCTGAAATCAACAGAGAACAAACAAAAACTAAATCTCAGGAGCCAGAGCAAAATCTACGGATGCTCACACAGGCACACCCGCTACCTTGGGAAAGCGGGGAAGAGGTTCAGGTCATGTGAATAAGAGCCATAAGGATCACGACTGTGTTTTCTTTCCACCTCCAAAGCACAGCAGCTTTCAACCCAGTTTGCCTGTGGAAAGCCTGTGCTTTCCACAGGGAGGTGGTTGAGTCACCTTCCCTGGATGTGTTTAAAAAAAGGGTAGATGAGGTACTTAGGGATATGGTTTAGCACAGGACAAAAACGTTGGGACTCCATGATCTTAAAGGTCTTTTCCAACCTTGTGATTCTGTTGAGAAGTCTCTCTCTGTGTATCAGCACAAGGAAACGTTTCTATCTCCAGACATGCAGCCCAGAGGAAACTGGAAGGAAGAGTATTTAAATACCATTAAGCCCCAGAGGTTATGAAGTGTTAAGCTGTCCGTGCGCTGACCTTTCTAACGGGATAACTCATGCGAAATGGTGTGCCTGCCTTCTCGCTCCTGAAAAAGGGAGCCAGCATAAGAGGTGTGGAAAATACTTCCAGGAGCGGGAATGGAGACTGGGGCTCTCATCTGCTGTTAGTCCTGTTCCAGGCTCTGTCCCCCAAGCCGCCTCACCACCCGCTGTGTTCCGTTCCCAGCTGTTCTTTGCAGGGACGGTAGAGATGGGGAGGAGCAGAGCGCTGAAGAAGCGGGGCACAGGGATGGTGTCAGGCTGCGACTCGGGCAGCACCACAGCCAGCCAGGGGGGATCTCAAATCCCACCAAACAATTAGACAAAAATCACAAGTCAAGCTCTGCTGGCAAGGGTACAGCAGATCCTCCTGACAAGCGCAGGCAGAACAGTGTTTCTGTCAAAGTTTTGCCAAAAGCTGTTAAAAAACAGCTAAAATTACGATTTTCAAGACAACGCGGTTCACATAAACACAGAGCTTTTCCACCAAACCTCTCCCAAAGAACAGCAACGCTTAACACGCTGGTGGATTTCCAGCTCCTTTCCCCCCAGCTCCAGAGAGGTTGTGCAGCCCCCCTTGGTTACAGACAAGCCTGGGAGACCCTGGGCTCAGCAGCTTTTGCAGAGACCCAGTCTGGTTAAAGCGATGTGCAGGATGGCAGAGGAAGAGCAGAGAGCTACAGTCAGACAGCTCCCTGGCTTTCTACAAGCTAATTTTTATCAGCACTTTTCCATCCATCTGCACAAGCCTGACCCTCTTAAAAAGCCACCAAAAACCTTGACTGATGACAGAGGAAAATAACATCCTGCAAAGCTTTCTGTGCTACATACAGCAGTTCATTTCCATTACAGTGAATTCAGTTAAATCTTCACCCAGTCACATCTAAAGCACTTGAGAGGAGACATGGAAAGAGTAGAGATGCTGGCAGCATGCACTAGCAGCTCAGAAGGCCAACCACGGGCTGCATCAAAAACAGTGTGGCCAGCAGGTCGAGGGAAGTGATTCTGCTGCTCTGCTTTGCTCTAGTGAGACCCCACCTGGAGCACTGTGTCCAGCTCTGGGGTTAACAGTACAGGAAAGACATGGACCTGTTGGAGCAAGTCCAAAGGAGGCCATGAAGATGATCAGGGGGCTGGAGCACCTCTCCTATGAAGACAGGCTGAGAGAATTGGGCTTCTTCAGCCTGGAGAAGAGAAGGCTCCAGGAAGATCTACTTACAGCCTAGCAATACTTGAATGGGTCCTAAAGGAAAGTGGGAGAGGGACTGTTCCTCAGGGAGTGTAAGGATAGGACATTGAGGAATGGTTTTAAGCTGAAAGAGGGCAGGTTTATGCTACATGTTAGGAAGAAATTCTTTACTTTGGGGGTGGTAAGATGCTTGAACAAGTTGCTCCAGTGAGGTTGTGAAAACCCCACCCCTGGCAGTGTTCAAGGCCAGTTTGGATGGGGCTTTGGGCAACCTGGGCTAGTGGAGGGTGTCACTTCCCGTGACAGAGGGGATGGAACTAGATGATCTTTGAGGTCCCTTCCAACCCAATCCAGTCTGTGAATCTATGCCCCACCACCAGAACCACCTTCCCATGTGTTCCTTGGGCTCAGCTGATGAACAGTTCCCACGCAGGAGATTAGACATTGGTATTTCCACAGCAAGACAGCAGTTGAGAGGGGAGCACACAAACATAAAATGCAGCCTGGAGCGTATCTTTGCCGAGGAAATCCCTCAGATTCAGTAGAACGACTTGAAAACATAGAGGGAAGGAAGGACTGTACAGCTAACCCACACACTTCCACAGAAAGCCTTGCCTCATTAAAATTAGCAACACAAAACATCAGTGAAGTGCGTGGCGAGGGGATGCGGGGCTGGCTCTGTCCCAGTGCACAGAACGGTCTGTCTGCCAGTAGAAAATCCCAGTAAAGGAGCGTTCCCACACCCCTGCATCAGGGGAGGCAGATTTCAGGCCTAACCTGAGCAGTTTAATGACCAAATTGAAAAGCAAAACTGAAAAACTGATGGAGCTAGGTCAGATGTAACAGTGCCTGTTGAGCTTCATTTAGTCACAGGAAAACATTTAAATCTAGATAAAAAGCAAAGAGGTTATGCCAGCAAATCACCAACTCCCCCTTCCCATTACATGGGGCCACGTAATGAACAAACTGTGGTGGGTTGACCGTGGCTGGACACCATGTGCCCACCAAGCTGCTCCATCACTCCCTTCCTCAGCAGGACAGGGAGGGGAGAAAATAAGATGGAAAAAATCATGTGGGTCAATATAAAGGCAGTGTAACAAAGCAAAAGCAGGATATTGCAGGTAGAAGCAAGGGAAACCAAAAGATTTGCTTTCTTTTTCCCATCAGGAGGCAATGTCCAGCCACTTGCCAGGAAACAGGGCTTCAGTACCAGAACCAATTGCTCCAGAAGACACCCATAGGATGGAGGTGGGCAAGGCCTTGGGAGGGGACACAGCCAGGATAGCTGCCCCAGCTGACCAAAGGGATACTCCATTCCCTATGGCGTCTGCTAAGCAATAAAAGCTGAGACAAAGAGGAAGCAAGTGGGGGGCATTAGTTTTGTATGACCTTTGTCTTCTGCTTTTGCACCAGCCAAAGCACTGGTGTGTTACCAACACCAGAGCACAGCACGGCGCCGTGAGGGCTGCTGTGGGGAAAGTTAGTTAACTCCATCACAGTCGGACCCAGTGCAAAAAGCTCTGCAAAGGCAGTCAGTGTCCATTCAGCACTGTGGTGTGAAGGGCAATGGCAGTTCCCAGGTGTCTGAACATCAGTAAGCACGTGTGTGTGCTGTAAATGGGCCTGCCCACCACGGCAGTGAGGTGCTGCAGTGCTGGGATCCCTGTTTTAAAGAGGAGGTTGGAAAGGCAGATCGATACGGCCTCCTTTGAGGGAGGGAAGAAAATGCAGAGTGAGGGAACTGAAGCAAACTTTACCACAAGTCCACAGCGTGTTTTAGTCACACACACTAATGTTTCCTTTGTGGTTTTCTCTGTCAACAAAAGGGCTTCCACACCTAGCAAGAAAGGTCTTCTAAGGATCAACTGCTAGAAGCCAAGTCAAATGCTGTCCTCATACCAAGACCAGATGCCTTTCTGGAAGCAGAAGTCCATTGTGTTATCCTGGATTTACATCTCTGCCATAGAGGAAATTGAACTAGAATATCTACCTACACTTCTGACCTTAGTATCCATGGCATGTACACAGAGATTGATGGTGAACTACCAGAAGGGCTGGAAGGCTCCTCAAAACACAGTTACTCACTGTGGACTTCACACAGTTACCATGGCAAGAAAGCACTCACTCCCGAGTAAGTATGGTACTGGCTACAAGGACAGACATGGGGGTGTTCTTCCCTTTGCCTTGCACGGTGAGTAGCAAATAATTTGGTGAGAAATAGGAGCTGAGCAGAGCAGCAAGGACGATTCTGCTACTGTAACATGGAAGGAGCAGGATGGCACAGAGCCAGAACAAGAGAACTGCGACTGGCAACAAGGAGTACTCTTACCTGGACCCATACTATGGTGTGACTGAACCCAAAGCAGGAGAGCAGAAGTCAAGAGGCTTGAGATTCAAACCATAAAAATTCTATATTGCCTTTTACAGTCACTCCAGGTGACAGAGCCCCTCTCTGTGTCCTTACCAAAGATTCTTAGTTCTTCACCCAAAGCCCCAGTTCTCCATATACAGACACCCACACACATGCATTCACGAACAAACTGTGCCATTATTATGGGAATACACCAAGTGTGTAGCACACAGTTGTTCCAAGTGCTGCTACCAACAGCCCACCGCTTCCCCTGAGACCAGGGGCTTGATTTACTGGCAAAACAGGCAGAAGTTTACAGAGCCACATGGGCTGGATCTGACAGAACAGAAACAGCACCCAGAGCACAACCTGCTCCTGAACAGAGCCCTGTGGCAGAAATACATCACCACATTTTCATTAGCGCTTGAGCAGCGGCATTCCCAGTTACACGTCCTCGCACCACACGGCACACGGGGCTGTGTTCTCTGTGACAGCCTATGCAGGCGCACTGATGTCCCCCCAAAAAGAACAAGCACCTCAGGAGAATTAACTTCACTTAACTGCACACAACCTTCCTCCTTCCCCTCACCTTATTTGTGGTGCAATTTGTAAGTCACTGAGTTAGTTATGTATAAATTCTATTTTGCAAGGCAAATGAATCCAGGCTTTTTGCTCCTTCTCCCCAAGAAAGCAATTTTAATTACACCCCTCTATTCCTGCAGATGGGCAGACATTAGGTGTCACAGTAATCGATTTTAGAATTCCCAGTTTCTGATTTACACAGATTTCAACAGAAGCAAAGGCTGTTGACAGAAAATAGATCTAGTAAAGTATAGAAGATTAGTAGAGGATTAGGTTCCATCTCAGCTTCCAAAATCCTATCTCAACAGCACTCAAACAGCAGATGCCAAGTTTTAGCTGTGCAGTCTGTACACTAATTAATTTAGGAAGTCAGACCAAGTCAACACATGCAACGCAAAGCTGCTTGGATTTCTCCTCTTCGGTTACCTTTCCTTTTCTATAAAACAACCTCAATTCACACCTACAGATTAGAATCAAATGTGTTCCAGAGCTTGTAACAATTCTGGTACCTAAAAGGTTGGGATGAAAACTCACTATTAATTCCAGAGCTGAACTGCTGACTAACAACAAGCTAGACCTTGAATATAATTCTTAGTTGTGTTACTCCCTGACTCATCTGAGTTCGATCAAAACCCTGGGATATCGGGAAGCATTACTAGCCCTTGTGCTGTGCCCCGAGCGATGCCTTCCCAGCAGCCTCTGGCCACCACTGCCCTCCATCCCGCTTCCCAGCCCGGGCTAGCTCCAGTTCCAAATAGACCCTGACCCAAAATATTCCAGACAAAGGAGGGATGGGACACTGGTTGTTGTGGGGTTGCTCTGCCGCAGCAGCCCCAGAGGTGTTGCCAGCAGCACAGTCAGCCCAGGGAGAGACGGGAGAGCAGCAGTCGGCAGCACGGGGCTCTGGGAAGCTTCCCCAAGCTGCCGTGGGAACACGTGGGATTTCACAAGGTCCTGGCCTGCTGTAACGAGTGCTCTGCCCTGCACCAGCTTGGGGGGTTTATTTATCTTTTTTTAATAAGGGAAACATGGAAATGGTACATTTATGAAAACAAAAAACCAACACAACTAGGTTACTTAGGGACATGGTATAGTTAGTAATATAGGTGGTAGGGTTGGACTAGATGATCTCAGAGGTCTTTTCCAACCCTAATGATCCTGTGACACTTTCTTACCAAGTTTCTGTCTTGCAAAGTTCACAGATTTTATTTTTTTAAAAAACCTTTACTTTGGAGGGTTAGTATACCAGTTACAAAAACCTAAGCCTCATCTGTCAGCTCTGCTGTAAAACTACTTCCCTCATCGTGCCCAGGGATGCTTCAGAGTGGCAGGACACGAAGTACTCATGTACTAAAAGCAGGAGTGCCATATCCAAATACCAGGAAAACAGCAGAAGAAAATGTTACCTCCAAGACAAAATTACACTTTAACACTCTTACAGGCCAATGTTCCCTTAAGAGCTTTAGTGACTTTAAAAGGTCCCTTTAAAAATCCTTATGCTTAATGTATTTTTAGACAAATATTTTTATGACTACAGGATGAGCAAGTTCCCCACTGCTTTAGATTGTTCCTATGGAAACAAACCCATTGGAGAACAGGAGTCCTGAACAACTCTGATGCCACTGTCTGTACCCTGCTCCTTTTAGCAGGAATAAACCACCGTTTAGAAACCCACAAGTTGAGAGGGCTGATTATGTGGGGCTGAAGTAATTGCAATCAAGAGAGCCCAAACAAAGCTCTCCAAAGGCTGGCTTGCTGAGCATACTTAAATCACTTTGCATATGGAGAATGGACTCAGGAAATCAGCTCTGCACTGATAAATTCACATTAGATGAAGCCAAATCGGAATCACAGGTTTGGTCTGTATGAGTAGGTAGTGCCAATTATAAAGAAGCAATTACATATTATTTTTTAATGAAAGAACCAAAGCAGCACACAGGCACGCTCCACACCACACAGACTTACTACAACTACCAACTTGTGCAGAAAGCTTTTGGAGGCAGAGGAAGGAGGACACAACAGTTGGTGTTTGTTAGCTGTCATTTTCTGCAGTGAACCAGGTAAACAAGGTGTGGTGAGGGCTGCTACAGAGGAGAATTTAGCACAGAAAGGAAGAGGACAGTGATTCAAATCAAGCAGGGTTTGAGCCTGCCCTTCTACAATCTGGCAGTTCCTATTGAGATGCCAGATGAGGGCTAAAATCTGCAGCACGTCCCCATCGCAGAGAACATTTTCCTTCATCAGTCAGAGCTGCTCCAAGAGCAGACAGCTCCATGATGGAGAGGAATCAGAGAACTCAATGCAATTCTTCAGTGCTGAGAGAGAGGGACAGGGGTGCCCTGAGCTTCCACAGGCATTTTCTGTCCCCTCTCTTTGAAAGCAAAGGGAAGGAGTGTCATGACAGGGCTATAAAGGCTGTCTCTGCCACTTCTTGGAAGAGACTCTCTGGGAAGTCATTAAGTGTCCACTGTTAGAAATAGCTCAGAACAGAGTAAAATACATGTGTCAAGACAAAACATGTTAGGAATGGGGCAGTGAGGAAGCACAGAATCAAAGTGATTTTTGATGTCTAGTTGGCATCTAGTTGCTACCATTTTCCATTGTAACACTAAGAGTTACTCTGATTTCCAGTAGGGTAGGCATCTAAACATATGGGATTTTTTTGCAAAGAGTAAATAGGAGGTCAAAGAAGGTTTTGATCTCTATGAAACAGGAAAGCAAGGAAGGATTTTAAATGTTTTTCATTGATCCTGTGAAGGCTACCCTTGCACAAATGAAGTTTTGCCTTTTCTACAGGACAGATTTCCTTTTAATCCCAAGAGAAAGCTTCTGCCTAAGTCCCCAGGTATCTCCTGCCTAACACTCACCCTTGCAGGTGAGGAATGCTGGCAAGAGACTATGAGCTTCGTAATGTCACCTGCAGCACCACAGAGCCTGCTGATGCATAATCTATATTTGAGAATACCTACAGTTTGTACTGTCAGACCCTAATGAATGGCTGAGAACCTCAGATAGATTATTTTTATACTGCTAACTACCATGATTCATCCATTTCTAGGCTCCAGGGAGAAAAACAGGAAGGAAACACTCAGTAAGTCCTCAATATCGTTTAACATTGGTAATGAGCGTCAAAGCAAGCTGTGGGAAGCAGAAAAAAAAAAAAACCCAACCTCATTCCAGTTGGAGTGGCATTTAATAAACCTAAGCAACTCTGGAAAAAAATAAAGATATACTCAGGAGGTGGGTGGCACATGGAAGGATTAATTTGTGTTAATTAGAAGTTGCGGAGGAGGAATATTTTGAAGGGAGGGAAGCAGTTTCAGAATTTCAGTGAACAATGTGAAAAATACTAATTAGCCAATTATTTCTCCACAGTGGCAAGCAGCTTTCAAAGTCATTTCTTGTTCTGCAACTGTCACACCTCCTGTCAAGTGGCTAAGATGCGCCCCACACAAGCCTCGGACGTAACTGCTCTGGCAGGGCCGGTTCGCCTCTCAGCAGTATCACTCCTTTTATCTTATGGTGAGGGCAGGGGGAGAGGGAAGAGAGGCTTTACTAGAGAATCAGGGTTAGCTAAATTGGATGTTTAAACAGAGCAGGCATGAGAGGCTAGCTTGGCAGGGGGAAAGCTCAACAGGCTTATGGGAAAGACTAGAAATAGAAAGTACTGTGAACAGCCAAGCTCGGGAGCAATTGCGTGGCGAGGCTGCCTGCGTGCGGACTGTCATCCTTTCGCTTGCACTGAGCTCAGGAGTCTTCAAACTTTATTAGGTACTTGCACAAAGCCCAGCATTCAGTGATCCCTGTGATGGAATAGAAAAACTGATGAAGCGTGGATTATTGGGAGAGAGAAGAGAGGGAGGAAAAGACAGAGGTACACGTGATCCAGAAGACAGCGATTAGTATCTTGCCAAGGCTACTATGGTAACACCAAACACGAACTAACCTGGAGAACCATACTCATGCCTTGGTAACCTGCAGATCTTGGGCATCACTTCCATTAGGGTCTTGACATACTGAAGAATCGTGCCTTGTAACTAAGAGAAAACAGATGTGTGTAAACATGTCAGTGTTCCTGAGCTAGAGAACCTTTACAACCAATTGCATTCAAACTACACGTGAACAAGCTCTAAAAGTCTTGCATTTAGCTCTGTCTGCCATCACCTTCAAAAGGCAACTTCTCCAAATTAATCCCATTGCACTTTCCATCACATGGCATTAGCCACCTTTTGCTACAGAAGACTGTCACAACAGCTAAGGCCAGGAAGGTAAAAAGGAGAGCATCACGTTATTCTCTCACTCATATTATCTCTATTGTCTAATCAATTCTTAGATTTTTGGTTTAAAGTTGCACCTGAATGCTTTCAAAAGCAACAACAGAAAAATACTGAGCATTAGGTATATCAGTAACAGGTCAAACTGGCTGTTCCAGACATACCAGTTAAGACACAGCCCCAGCATTACAGCCAGTCAGCCTTCCTCCCACCTATCTCATACTGGCCTCATACCTCTCACCTTAGCATGTGAATTAGGCATCAGCAGAATACCTCCCCCAGGTCTTTTAACCTCCTTTATAAATGCCCAAGTGTTCAATGCTACCTTTAGCAAATTGAGATGATTTACCATCTAAACAAGTTAATAAAAAAAACCCCAAAAGCCAACATAGCAACATGTGAACCTGAAGCCACAAAATCTAATTAAAATCTTTATTTTCCTCTTTCCCTGAAGATTTAACCATAGCACCCCTGCAAGCAGGTGCCAGCCTTTCCAGAACATCAAAAACGTTACTTAGAACACTGTGGGAATTACTGTAAACTGACAGATATCACGTGTCTGAAGTGAGGTTGTGACTAGCACAGCTATCTCTCAGCATGGTGGGATTATTTTGGCAGCATTCTCCTTACAGGCACTGGGAGCAGGGAGCAAAAGACCATTTCTCTGTCTTAAACTTAACTGCAGTGCATTATGACCATATACATAGATACTCATAGTACAGCAAACAGCTAGCCCCCCAGTTACAGAAGGCAGCCCTTTCCAATGCAAGATACCCAGGCTGTGTGGATAATGTCTTCAACATCTGGTCTGAGCACTCTTCTAAATAGTCTTGATGCTATCCACAGCTAGAGTAAGCAGAGATTAAACCTACTTTGTTATTAAGGCATCATCTGTCACTCATGTTATTAATGGGAGCCCTGAAGTTAGTCAAGGCAGAAAAGCATTCTCCAGCTGTTCTCAAAAAATATCAAGAAAGTGAATTTATAGTACAATCTTTAAGTTGAAGCCAACTAATTTGAAACATTCATACTTATCCAGACTTTACACAGAAACTAACAGCACAGGTCTCCAGAAAGCAAATGCCTCTCCAATGCAGAATCCAAAGTTTTCTAAACACTGCTCGGGCTTACAAGACACCGAGTACTCTCAAACACAGCTCATACCAAACTTCAAAGGAAGCAAATATTTTAATTAGCTTTATTTGAGATCTTACTTTCACATTGCTTTTTCTCAAAACATTTCCTATTAGAAACCATTTGGAATAGCAGAAAATGTAAGACAATGGCCATACCAGGCTCTTGACAACTTTCAGCAACTCCTCCATCACCACAGCAATACCCTGATACCCGAGAAGTCTACAGATGACTTTGAAGTGAGGGGGGCCAACAAAATTCCTGTAGTTGCTGTAGATGCTGGAATATGCAAGATTCAATGCCTAAAACAAGAGACCAGATATGATTAGTGATGATTTCAGCTGACTGCATCTTTATAATAACTTCATTTAAAGAGCATTTTAAAGTATATTAAAGATAAAACAGTAACTTTCTCTCCAGGAAGTTAGAATACAAAACTTCCCATTTGTAAGGCAGGAATTCCAATCAAAATCTCTGCATTAACAAGCAAAACTCAGAAACACTTTTCTTTCCCCCACCAGGCACCTGCCACTTACCATTTATAAAGTATATCCTCTTCCATATTTTCCTATTTATACAGGTAGGTAACTACAGTAGTCAATGCCAAGGTTGAGAACATGGAATTTAAAGCACCGTTTCTCTTCCAATATTGTCCATTTTATGTACAAACCATCTTGAAAGAAGTTACTTCAATTTTCTGTTCATAATAGGTGGTTTAAGTCTCCAAGGACTCAACTACAAACAACAGCCTTCTGCAGTTACTTCTCCCTGCAACTAATGAATAAGGGCCTCTCTTCTTCAATCCCTCAGCTCTACTCAAGATCAAAGCAAATTAAGTCTGGGATGTAACCTGATGGAAATTCTTCCAGAGTTGTATAAATAGGATCAGGTGCTTTGCCATATTAATGGCTATTTCTTCAAAGTGAACACACAACTGTACAGACTGATGCTGGGAAGGGATTTAGGAACTGTTTGCTGAAGCTCTGGATCAAAGGGGAGTTAGATAACTTAAACCCTCTTCACTTCTGCAAGAGGGTTGTTCTCCTAATAGCCTGAAATTTAATTTTAAAAGGGCTTCTCATCAATCTTTCCTACAGGAGGTTCTGTTGCATCCCCTTTTCATTTCTGCAGTTTTCATTCTAACAGGCAGGTGAAAGACAGCATGCTCTTAGTAGACTTTCAACTCCACACCCATCAGCTGTAACAGAAAATCTTCTTTCACCAGTACCCAGGAACAACATCGACCTTCCCTCCACTGCAGATCCAGCCCCAATTATCCAAGCAAGTCAGTATCAGATACTGCAATACATGGCACTGCAGAAAGGAACTACTGGGAATTCAAGTCATGAAGCTCTACCAAGCTCTTGGAGAATTTTAGCATCATAAAAGTAAAGGACTTACAAATCATCTTTAGATAAGATTGGGACAGAAGATACACATTTTTATTTATGTTGTAAATCTCTATATAAACTTCCAACAGGTTTTGAACTGCTCTCTTGGAAAGGTAAAAACTGGATTCTAGACTGACATATTGGAAATGCAAATTTGGCAACAGGTTAACACTTCTTGGGCACTTTTTGTGGATGCCTTAGATGTATTTCGTGAACTCATGTGTCAAAAACTGTTGCATTATGAAAGAAATACACAAGAGGAGAGATTCAGAAGAAACCATCTTAGTCATAACAAAAGACAACTAGAGATCCAAACTCAACTTTCTGAAACAAGCAACTTCTGACCTAATTTTGCCTATGTCATTAAAGCACACACAGAGAAAATTAAATTAACTTTATCCTGTTTCAATGATCACAGAAAATTATGAGCAATTTATTTCTGCAATGTGAAAATTCAAGAAGTTGCCAGTACTGAAATTTACTTAAAGGTTTAGTTATTTCTTATGTGCCTGAACTTCTGTCTCCATCTGTATGAAGAAACTATACAGCAAAACAGCCTGACCTGCAGAAAGTGGGTTTGGGGTGGGTTTTTTTTTTTGTTTTTCTTATCTTGAGGGTCCTGGTGAAAAAGCAGCTGATCACAAGCCAGCAGTATGTCCTCATGGCAAAGGCAGCCAACAGCCCACGGGGCTGTCTGAGGCAGCACATTGACAGCAGGTCAATGGAGGTGATCCACCCTCTCTTCTCAGCACAGGTGAGACACACCTGGAATTCTGGGTCCACCTCTGGGCCTCCCAGTACAAGAGAAACACAGAGAGATGTATGGGAGAGTCCAGCAGTGGTGTTCGAGACCTGAACAGACACGTCCCAGAGCAACCTGCTGCAGATCACCCTACTCTGGATGGTGCCCCGGCCTCAGCCATCCATCAGCCCGGGAAGCTCTGTGCTAGGGACCACAGGCTTGTCTTGATTTTCTGGTGGAGGGCTGTTTCCAAATACTCAGCCATCTTTTCTGTGAAGGCAAACTAAAACAGGCACTTGGCTAACCATTGGACTCTTAATACACGATACAGTCCTGATATTGGATTGAAGCTGGCTCAAAGGCTAAACTTCAAACACCCTCCACCAGATGAACAGCCTGAAGCTGCCCCACTCTAGCTTGTGCAGCTCCCTGCTTACAGAAAAGGGGGCTGGGGCATTGATGTGGGAGAAAACTGGTAAAACCTTAAGAAAACAAGTGCAGATGAATGTCCCAATGCACTAAGCATTTACAGAGTTGTCCCTAAAAGGTGAGATTTCATCTGCTGATTTTGATGTTTCCCATCAGGTCAGTCTCCACAATAAATGTGTCCAAACTATTCTATTTTGACTATAGCTCAAGGAGAATTTTATTCCACTAGGTTAAAGCCTTTTACTGCTGTGAGGCTAATGGGAGGGAATTCCTCTTCTCACAGGGGAAATTTGTCAGAGAAAAGCACACCCTGAAGATGTGATTTCAATATTTAAGGAGCCAGTCCATCTAAAAATACATCTTCATTTAATGCAACCCTCATGGGGAAATACCTAAAACGGTCCAACTGTAAACACTGGATTAGTGGAGCTTTATAAACTGTGACAAGGGATTTAGCAAACACCATTCACCTGCCACCACTCCTTCCCCCCCACGATGCACAATAGCATAAACATCCTTCAGTAAGAAGCCACTAACAAAGTTGGGGGGGGGAAGGAGGGAAGGAAAGAGAGAGGGAACTCTTTTTTTGAAGCTATGCTTGCTCCCTCCCCTACTTAAATTTAAAAAAAAAGAAAAAGGAGAGAGAAAGGGAGGGAGAGAGAGGGAGAGATGCTAGTTGCTGATGTCATCAAAGTGCTAACATTAATCACTCACAGCATCACTGGTACAGGCACAAGAGCATATAACAGGGATGTTCAGGCAGCACACTGTCCAAGGGGAGGCAAGCAAGAGAGGGTGGGAGGAAAGCATTTTTTTTTCTCCTGTCTGATCTTTGAAAAGCAAAGCAACAGCACCTTTAGACATGATGTGCTCTGGCGTGAATTTAAGTGGAAGAGACAAAGAAACCATGTCACCAGCAGCATCGGAGGGAAAAACTGAAAGCACCAAGCAATGAGAATTCAGCCCAGGGAATCTGAGGGGAAGAAAAAGCAAACTGGCAAGCAAAGATCAGGCAGGAAATAACCCAGGTGAAAAAAAAAAAAAGGGAGACAGAAAATTTAGTGTTGGTGTCATTTTCGCAGCAGCATCACTGTACGAAAATCCTGTTCTGAAATTTCCGTCAGGAAGCGAGGGTAAGTACTGACTTTATCCTCTATAAAACATTAAATGGGCTTTCCAAACATTTACGTGCCACTAATTATGTGTCTTTTAATAACTGATGCTTTGTAACAATAGAAATGTATTATTATTTCATTAAAATCCAAATATTCTACTTGTGAAATGCTGTGAGGATAAAACTATTATTTCTAAATTGTGTTAGGAAGTCTTCTGTAAAGAATAAATTATTATTTTAAGTAATTGGGATCTACCAGCTAAAGAAAAGACAAATGAGCAAGTAAAAGCTCTGATCTTACTAATGCACTTGATTTTAATATCTCCAGAAGTTGGGCAGGTGCCAAAATGTGCCTGTCTAATAAGTTTATTTGACAGCAAACTCCATTCCTTTATATTGATGCTGTACCAAAAAGTGCACTACTCACTCAACTGGAACAGCAGCATCTACCCTGAGCAGTCACAGCTAAGTAAAATGAAAATAAACATATTTTTTCTTCCCACTTCTCAATTAGTATAATCCAAAAGCCACCAGCAACAATTTTCATCCATAAACAGTCACTGAATTCTTACTACTAGTGTAATGTAATGATCAAAACCCCATTAAAATAATACATATTTTGCCAGCCTCCTATCTAGCATAAAATACAGTAAAAGTGTTCAGAATGATTTCAGAATATGTTATGAGCAAATCTTAAAAGCTTTCTTCATCAGGAGAATTTGCAATAGCTAATTGTTATTTAGCTAGCAGTCCTATCACCTGAAAGCAAATCATTAAAAACCAAAATAAAATTAATTTTTATAATGAAGCCACAAATAATGAAACAGAGCGTTACTGACCTGGGCATTTACATTCATTCAGAAAATAAGAAACTTTAATGGTAGAAAACAACTTTCCCAAAAGTACCACTAGAAACTTGCTAGTAAACTAAGAGAGAATCAGATTCAGTTGCTGAGGCAGGCTCTTTTGCAAAAGTTACCCTCATGACAGGAAAACAAAAACACCCCTGCCAAACAAGTAAAAATATACACTGCCTGTTATTATGGCTTGGTTTGTTATAAAATAAGTTTTAAGTAAAAGTCTACCAAGGCAGAAGCCAACCTGTTGTCCTGAAGGGCAGATATTCTTTAATAGAAGCGTTTAGAAAAATTGGATGTTTTATTTACTGTGCTATCACAAACTCAGGATCCCAAAATATTGGCAGGTTTTCTAACGTTAATGTTGTTATGAGAAGGAGTATTAGTTCAGGGTGGACAGGCTATGGAATTATATATAATTATTTAGTTATTTAAAGAACCAAACCCACCATCTGTCCGAAAGGTATGCTATAGTGAGTACTGCATTTCACCAACACAGCCCAGCCTGAGAAAGCTTTTCCAAAGGGCTGACTAGCATTGAGACTAAAAACTGCAATTCTGATGCCACCAATGTACAGTCATCACTGCTCTATCAGCGGCTACAGATGTGCTCTCTCACCTGCAAAAAAAGGGAAAGTAACCAGTAATGGGAAACTAATGTAAAACGATATTGGACACAAAATAAAATCTGGTGATGTTACATTTATAATGTCATGATCCACAATCTGGACAAGACTTAATTTGGCAGAGGTTAAACCCCTTTGTGTTCCAACTGAACCTCAGATCGCTCTGGGTGGCTGGGGGCAGCTGGGCTTAACCCCCAAGGGACGTCCAATTATTAGGTGCTTTATCGTGATCAGTTCTTCGCAATTCTCTGAGAACAGAATCACATACTCTTTTGGTACGTGGCAAAAAATGAACACTTGTGGCAGTGAGGAATTTGTCCCTCAAGATCCACTCCTGCCACCCCTCCCTTGCCACTGAAGATCAGAAAATCCATCGCTCGCAAAAGCAAGCTTTGAGATGATGGAAAACACTACATCAGTAAAATAAAATGCAAGATACTCAGATCACAGAGAAAACCAAATCTTTCCTTTATTAAAAAAAAACTCAAACCAACTTCACTTGTCAACACACTCACTGGGCAAGTATTTTGTGTGACAGGTGGAATGAATTAGTTGGATGGCCAACCTATCAGTCTGCAGTTTAAGGCCCGACCACAGTCATTCAATGGATTTTTTTCCACGAGAGTTTGACTCACCGCATAAAATTATGTTAAATCATTTAGAAATGATTGTTCTATTAAAAAATACTTCAGCATTGCTCCAAAGTAGAGAGGCATTTATTAATGCATCTGTATGAGTTTTTGATTGTTTGGTTTTCCTTGAGGGAGGGGTAATTATTTCAGAAGCACAAAGCATTTCCACCTCTCCCCTTTACAGTCTTGAAGAGGTTTCATTCCCCTTACTTTTACCTATCCACAAATTCCTTACAACAAAAACATCCAGTCACCTTCTTCTAGGGACTGTCCCAAGTATGTAAGCAAGGTGTATGCCAAACTTGACATAGAGGCAAATTTTGACAGGGATGCTGGCCTTCAGCATCCCTCATTCCCTGTTGCAAGCACAGAACCACCCGAAAACCCCTGTGAATGGGAGCGGTTCCCCAACTGCACATTCTGCAGCACACACCACCTCTCACAGAGTCAGGGCACAACTGGACAGGCAGCAGCTCAGGGGAATTTCTAGAAGCCTTTTGCTTATGAAAAAAGTACACGGGTTAAAATACTCCAAAATTTATTACCTGCCAACTCTCCCTTTGTTGCAGCTGTACCAACAACGAGAGCGTAGTTTCCTATAAAAAAATCCTTTCCTTAATTACAGAGCGCTACAATTAAGGTCCACACAACATCTCCAGTGCTGCAACTTCTCAGTTACCTCCCTGGGAAACTAACATCTCCCCTTTCCACAGCGAGATCAGCATCGGGAGAGAAAAAAACCCAAACCAGCTCCCTAAGTAACATCCCGATGGGAATAACCGTCCAGAACATCACTGGAAACACGGCAATGGTAATTTGGCCAAAAATGGCCAGTTGTGCTGACAGCTTCTACAGCGTCATGTACCGCCCTAACTGGAACAGCGTGCTGTCAACTTACTCAAGGAAGAGCTTTCAGAAGGAAGAGAGAGTTCCCGCCAGTCGCTCCTCCTTCGTGGTTGAAAACCTAACTCCTCTGACCACGTACATCGTGTGTGTGACCTGCCAGTCCGCCAACCCCTCTGGTGACCAGTGCAGGGTTTTTAACACGCTGGAACGAGACCCGGCATCCGCGAGCAACACCAAGAAAGAGCTGGCGCTGGGGATCTGGCTCACCAGCAGCGTCCTGCTCCTCATCATCGCCGCGATCCTCCTCTACGGCTGCCTGCACCTCCTGTGCCGCAGGAGGCGCGAGCGTCTGCGAGGGCCGAACGGGACCTCCCCCGAACAAGACCACGGGAAGGCATGTACCAAAAGCACACCGTACGGCTTGGAAGAGCTGGGCAGGCAGAGCCAGCTGATGCAGGACACCGAAGGAAAGCATCCAGGGGGCATCCAGCTGGCCACAATCATAGAGAATCCCTCAGCGTGCAAGGAGCCCGTTGTGCCGACTTCCAAAAGCCAGGAGCGAGTGCCAAGGGCAGGACAGTGCTCTGATATAAACTAGAAGCCTTTTGTGAGGGAGGAGATTTTTAGCCCGTACGGTATCCCAGCTGCTTCACACACATCACGTGCATTGTCAGCACTCACAAAGGGGAGCTCCGACTGCCCTCCGCAGCACTCCCGGCTGTACCCTCAGCGTCACATCCCTTGTCAACAGCCTATATGCAGCCAGTGGTACTCAGAGGCAAAGGTTCAGATTCCCAAGCACTTCAGCTGCACTCCCTAATTTAAAAATGAAGCATGTAGCAAATAATCACTTTACATTTTGAGGGGATTCTTTTGGTTGCTTTTCTTTAGTATAAACCAGCAAACAAATATAAAAATGAATCAGAAGTGACCAAGAGACTCTTTTTTGTTGTTGTGCTTTTACTAGCATAAATTAAAACTGAGTAGAAGTTTTCAGCTGGCAACCCAGACTGCTATGCTTCAGGCATCTGAACATACACCCTGAGTGCAGTGGTTTGCCAGGGTGAGTTTTAACTCCACATTCCCGACTGCTTCTCAAACTACACATGGACTACGCCCTTCGCCAACCATGGTGCTCCCAAAGCTCCCATCTGAACAGGGTTGGTCTCTGTGTGCAAGCCACATTCACTGGGATTTTAGTGGTATCCTTTTGCCTGTCTTTGAAATTTCCCCTCGGTCTAAAAACATCTGTAAGACAGCAGCTCTGTAAGGACACTTCTAATGAAACTGAGGCATCTTGGGATATAGTATTTGCACCCTTCTGTACCCACCACAAGCTACTTTCTGCTCCACATAGAGAAAACAGAAGCAACTCCCAGCCCTTCTTTCTCTCCTTCCCTTTCAGTTATAATGATAAAACTCATTTGCCAGCTGCAAATTTCTATCCAACCACAGGCTACACTGTGTAACAAAGGGGCAAGGAAGTAAAAACACACCAAGACACGTTTTATTTTTGTAACAAATCTGCCCATCCTTTCACTCTGCCTTGAGCTTCGTGGCAAAGTGCCAAGAAAGGCCCTTCGGACAGAAATCTGTTCACCAGCACGACGCGTCCTGTCTGGCTTACGTGTAGGAGTCACCCTGTTTTGAACCTCTTAAGTGCATTTGTGTTCCCTAAAAACATAATAAACCTTAGTATTGCTGTACAATATGGTATGTCAAAACCACGAAGGTACACTGTGACAGCGGGCATTCTACACCGCTATGGATAGGAACGCAGGTGTAAAGTCAGCTCCTCCTGACCCAGCTCGGTTGTACCAGTAAAGGTGGGAGAACTGCTGGCTGGACACCTGCCACCCCTTTACCACCACACCCTGGAAGCCAAGGGGGGGTGTACCATTTTGACAAGAGAGCTCCCAGCAAATATTTCACAGCAGGCAGCGGGTCTTTTCAGCTACTGTATTTTGACAACATTTCCCATGACTTGTGAAAAGACGTCAGCTCTCATACTGCTAGGAAGACAGGAGCTGGCATGAGTTTGATGCAGTCCTCTCCTCTTTTCTGGCTAGGACAGGTACGACACACAGAAACACGTGCTGAATGGGGGTGGGTACTGCTTTTAGAAAGCACTTCAGAAGGTGTCTTGATTGTGTTAAGTTAGCAATAAAGCCTTCTCCAGCTGACACCTTTCTCTTTTGTCTTACACACCAATCTGGAATAAAGTGGGAAGATGACAAGAGTTTACTGCAGCTTCAAATGAAGGTGTTGCATGAGACAGACACTGAAAAACTCTCTTCAGAGCATGAAGCCAACTCTAGAGGCTTACTGCCGAAAGGGGCCGGCTGGGTAGCAGGGACAGAAAAAAATGCTTTAAAATGACCTTGTAATCAAATTAGCGGTAACATTCCTCTAAGATTTCATCAAAGAGAGCCAAGATTATTTTATTGTTAAAGGGATGGAGCCAAGAGACATAAATTCCCATCTCTGCCAACATCTTGGGCCCTTGAAAACATATTTACTTCTCTGCATCTGTTTCTTTATGTGTGCTTTAAGGCATTGCAATACATATATTTATGTGCATTTATGTGTTATATAAACACGTATATTCCATACTGAGAACAAGGAGCAGTTCAATCTTAAAGCAATTTTGAGGCAATTCACCTACTGAATGTTATTTATACACAAACACATATATACACACACACGCAAGAAGACACATGTATATATTAGATTGAGAAGGTTATAAACCCATCCCCCCCAAGGAGTTTAGTAGTGCAGTTTACTGTGCACTACTTAGATAAACATTTACATGATCTCACAAGCAATGGACCACCTCACACCCACTGCAAATGAGCAGCGGCACTAGTTTGAAGAACTCAAGCCATCGCACACTCAGAAAAGCTACAAAATTCTTTGTCTCTTGCTCAGAAAGCTTTGTTACAGATTCATTCAGGCTCATTCTGGCAATTCTGTCCTTTCATAGTTCACTGTCCAGTTTTAACAGTGCTCTAGTAAGAGGCAAACATTTTAAGTGATTTAACCAATAAAAAGATGCTATTTAGTGAAAACTGGTGTTAATTTGTGCAACAGTGGTAGATTAAAAACATTATATTCACATTGAGAAGTATTTTCCAAAGGGGTCATCTTGGGTTTTTTTTCCCCCCACAAGATGAGTTAGCATCTACAAAATGCAGGAGACATACAAACATGAAAATATTTGGAAAACCCCGTATAAGCCAAAAAGCAAGCTCTTCAATTCTGGTTTACATCAGCTCTAGAAAACCAGATACCTCATTAACATGCAAAGACAGTTTCAAATCCCCAGGAGAGACACTTTCATATATACACGTTATTAAGTATTTTATGCATCCAGCCCATGTTGCCAAACTTCAATCTGCTAACGTTCATTTCATTACTACACACACTTCAGCTGAGTAAAGGGACTTCAATAACTGTGCTCAATGACTCAAATGAGCTTTTAAAATACTCCAGCTCACTTAAAAGGCTGACAAGCTTTTGATGGTCACCTCCCTCCCACCCGACAGCCCTGCTCCCCTGCCAGCCAGGAGGAGGAGTTAAGTTGTACCTGTGGGTTTCTGGGAGGATATGAACACTTTGACATTAGAACTAAAAGTTTCTTTAATTACTCTTTAAGCAGGCACATTGCCCATGCAAAACTTCTGCACAGAAAATGTTTGGCCATTACAGCCCAATACAGACACCTGTGAGTGTGCATACACACAACAAACCACAATGCTCTTGCCTTGACCTAAATAAGCATCATGGATTGATTAAAAAAAACCAACAACAAAACCAAACCAAGCCCCACCCCCAAAAAACCCAACCACCAACAAAAAAAGTCCAATAAGAAAAATAAAAAGTCCTATTCCTTGGCTATATGATCAATACAAAGTGTTCAACTAAGTAACTTGTGTAGTCTGAGCACTCAAAAATGACAATAAATTAAAAAGCTACATAGCTACTCCATAGCCCACTGTTATGCAGTCAGAAGGGAATTCAACAAGATACCCCAAACAAGGATGTGCTCTGTGACAAGCCTGGCTATACAGTACATATCAAGCAATTATATCACATGCTAGAATGTGTAGCCTCTATCAGATAAGAATTATGAACTGTTCCAGAAATGTAGAAACACCTGACTGGAATTTCAGGAAGACATCTTCAATTCCAAAAATACATTAGATTGAATAATAAAAATAGACTCTTGTAAAAAATTTATGACTACGGAGAGTGGGGAATATTTGCCAATATAGGCATATCTAGTTAGGAAGCTTGCTCCAGAAAGGCATCTAAGAACATCCTGGATTGCTCCTGCTCATATAGGAAAACAATCAGGTTTCTGAAAATGTGTAGTGCTCGGAGCAAAGATTACTAAACTCATTTCAATAATGTAACCTGACTGATAAAAAAATAGGGTTCCCCAGTTAATCCTCTGTCACTCACTCTACTGTATCATCACTTACACAAATTAAGTTAGCGATCTCTACTAAATTCAGTGTGGGGGGGTTGTACTTTACACTGCATCTGATGAATTCCTAAAATAGTAAGGAACACAATAACTCTAATGTAAGAAAATGCCACTTTCCTATAATTTAGTGTTCCATGTTGGAAACCAATTATATAAAATACTATTCAAGGTAGCAGACAATCAGCTGTTACATTCCACATTAAGGATATGCACAGCCTTTTCCACCTCCTTTACATTTTAAAAGCACTGAAGATTTACAAACAGAGTAGATATATTAGGACTGAAATTTGTAACTTCTGAGCTCTCTCTTCAGCTCTCAAAAAATAACTTGCTGAGCAAATCACAGAGACTGCACTGTCTAACTAGGATACAACGTGCAGAAAGCAACAGTAAGACAAGGACTAATCTTGCTCATGTTTAAGTAGGAGCTAGACAATGAAAGTAGCTAGACATGAAAATGGCACCTCCCATGCACTTCTGAAAATTACAAGGATAACTGAGGAGATAATTTTAAAACTTCTTTTTAGTCAATGACCCTCTAACTTGACCCTTTATTTTTTTATTTATCTTTCCACACTTTGTTTTTGCCCCCCTGGCACTCAAAACACCAATGCTAAATTAAGGGTGACATCTTATTAAGTATTCTCAAATTATTTGCTGAAGATACCACTGCTGTTTTTTACTGCTAATGCAGAGGTATGTCAATGTGCTACGCCTTTAGCTGTCATTAAGACTCAGGTAACATTTCTGAGGCATAAGAAAATAAATCTGCAGTAATCAGGGAGAATAAATCTATACCTCCAACATACAATACTGCATACAGGGGCATTGGTCCTGTGAATAGAGGCTCACTTTCCTCACATGGGTAGCTCCATGAAAGCCCACGACTATTCCCTTGTGCCAAGCACTCCCTCTACTTGTCACCCAAGTAAGCTCTTTTCTAACCTCAGTTTTGGGCATTGCCTTAAAGCACAGAGCATGCAACTGCGTATCCTGTACACTTCTACTGAAAGCTTGCATAAACCTCCTAAGCCCTTCTAACCTGCAAAGCAGGAAATATGACGCTGATACAGATGAGATAGCCAGTGGGGCAAATTCATCACAAGAAGTTTGAGGTCCTTGGATTGAAGATGCCAATTAAATGCTACACTGCTTGTTTGGGGTTTTTTTTAAATAATATAAACAGTTTGGTATCTGATAGATTAGGATGATTGGAACCTATAAGCTTTTTAAGTTAGAAAAAATCTGAAGCAGGTTTTCCTATCTGCTCTCTTTTCTCCTGCCATCACAATCTTCATCATTGTAACAAGGGAGCAGCTGCACCCAAGATGGGCTCTTGTTCTCACTTCACCAGATGACTAATTAATCTTTTCTTTGAATCTGCTCTGCCATTACAAGCAACTGTGCAATGCAAGGTGGTTGAGAGAAGGACTTATTTTTAGCTATGTCAGATAGGACTAACCACCAGACTAGTCACTTGCACTTTGGCTGAAACATATGGTGAGCTTCACAGCAAAGTCTGAAAAAAAGGTGTATGTTGAATTTGAAATTCTGTCAAAATGTACTTTGAGTCCGTTTTTAATAACTTTCATCTTCCACAGCTTCTCTAACTAAGAAAGATACCTTTAAATATTAGCAAACCATAAATATAAAGTGAATTAAATCCAACCTTTGATCCATAGAGATACTGCGGCTGTGCATTAGGCTGCTTATCTCTCTGAAACTCCTGAGAAAATGGGAGCACGGTCCGAACAAATCTGTAAAACACAAAATAAAGACATGGTTAATTATTCTTAGGCTAGTAGGTGTGTGCCCAATGCACCTCACCCTGTGTGATATGGCTTTTGTCTACATATAAAGTCAAAGCCAGACCAGTATTCAGCCCAAGTTGAAACTAGGGAAGCACAGAGCTGGGACCCTGTTCTTCAGTGGTGTGTAGGGTCCCAAACCATCTCCCACCTCTACTCTAGCCCAGCCCAGCAAAAAGAGAAGCAACTAATAAAGTAGCAACAGCCTCTTGCAGTTCCTTGTGCTAACAAAATTAAGTCCCTGAGAATGAACCACACTTTCAAAGAAGAACATGACATTTCTATTTAATATTTTGGAGCTTCTCCACCGTAAAGAAACAATAGGAGAAATACTTCAGGTTAATACCTTTAGAAAAAAAAGTCAGGAGGAAGGGTATAATCCTTGTAGCAAAAATAATGTTTCAAAAGTATGGTTATACTCCAGTGTAAGCATGTACCTATACAAATCATGTTAGTTTTACCTTTGTATAATTGTTAAGAGGATGACAAGGGTACTACAAAGACATGTGGTACTGCAAAAAATATACATTTTGCAGCACTACAGTTTTACTGCAGAAAGAAGTTAATCAGCAGCTCTGATTCTGCTTAGATCTACTAAACTAAGCAAAATTACTGGTGCATGTGTTTACGGGTTGGATGGCTAATTTACTTTTTAAACTCAATAAAAAGGATTGCTTGGTAGATGCTGCAAAGCTGTATATACACAGTCAAGAAGAAAAACAGCTATTTAAGAAGTGTACATCAAATGTTTGTATCAGATCAACCTGTTCTGAGTGATAGCCGAGTAAAATACATGGATTGAGGAAAAGGTTTCAGGAAAGGAAGTTTGCAGTACATTATAATAATCATAAGATACAATTGTACCTTGATCTGGTTTAATTCAAAATATGTTTGAATTTAATGAATACACAAAATGAATGATTCATTAATATTTTTTCCTAGAAAGAATATAGAAATTCTTCTTTAATGCATCCATTTTCTAGCTGAAAACAGAACAAGACATGCTAATCACCCAAACACATACACATTGCACCAGGTTGTTTACAATTATTTCCACTGTGGTTTATTTCTGAGTAATGTGGATCACTCTTGTGAGAATCTGTAACTTCAGGACTAGGTTTTCTGCATTTTTTAACTTGGTCAAAAATATGTTTACCCACGCTTTCAGCTACTTGTTCTTATGTATTTTAGCCCTGTCTTTAGCCTGCTACTTGCACTTGCTCAAGTCCAGAAAGTGGTTGCATGTACAGCTTTTGAGGAAAAAAAATATCATTTATGTGTATTATTTTTGCCAGTGTACATACACCATTTAAATCTCCTTACATTTACATTTCATCAGTTTACAAATTGCCCCCTTCTCCCTCACACAGCAATGGAAAACTTCCTCGTGACATTACTTTACTCGCTTCTCTGCACAGATACTTCACCAATGAGTTTATCAGAGATGTTGTAAACATTTGATGGAGTTCAAAGTAATCTGCAACATATGACAGCCACAGAGATTACTCTGTCCCCCCTTCTTTCTCTCCAAATCCTATTCCTTTTTAAACTGACATCAATTTTCAAGCCCTAAGAAAATCTCTAAATCGAAAGAAATCAAGAGAGATACCATGTCATTTGAGGTAAGACTGGGTTTCAGCGTCCAGGCCTGTTGGGCAGGAGGTTTGTTATCATTAAATTAAAACCCTCATGAGAAAAAGCATTTCAGAATATAAATGTGGGAAGTTTTCTCTTTCAAAAAGGTATTATGAATATATTTGAACTACAGGGTCATTACTGTCCGGGTGCTACCCAGTCAGGCTCAAAAAAACACAGCCTCAGAAATCCATTACCAGAGAAATACTACTGACAGAGAGTCTCTAAGTATCATTGGCTGTGTACAAACAGAAGTAACTCCTGGGTGTTTTTCCATCTCTCCTGTTTTAGAATCGTAGCAAAATAACCTTCAAGGTTTCTTAAAGACTTGAAGTATTCATTTTATGCTTTTATCATTGAATCACTTGAGAGATATAGGGGAAAGATGACAAAAGAGGGAGAAAGGTTAAGAAAAGGAAGTTGGAGCAAGCAGTACAGTCACTTGGTACATTTTATGGTGGGGGTATGGCTAAGTTCTGAGGGTAGAACCAGGAAAGGAGACTGCATCATTCTATGAAGTATGTGACTAATCCAAGTATGTCATTCAGGTAAACATTAAGAGATTTCTTCTCTCCAATCTAAGGGCTATATAGAAGCCTTCACAGCTGAGCATCATCTGCCATCCTTCAAACTTCTTCAGTGTGCACATGTGTGTGCTTTCTTCTAGACATCCTGCCGGTTGGCTTCCTCCTGCTCCTCCTCCAAGGAACAGAAACATTTCTTTGAAGGACTGTGAATATCAATGCTAAAGCTAGACAAATTTTTACTTTAGGCTGGCTCCTGCTGGCTGCAGGTTTTGGCATACTCCAAAATAATCCGTTCTCTTCATTTTTAATTAGTGCTGATGATTTCGCAGCAATTTATCTATTTTAATCAACGCAGGTTGTAAGCAGTCAAAGTAGATTAAGCAGATGAAAAGCTTGCTGGCTTACCAAAGCTTTGCAACAGTGATTGCTGAATGATAAATGAGCCCCAAAGTAAGTATTTTAGGGATAAAGTCATTTTACATCAGCACTTCTGTGATACCTACCAGGAAGGAGCTCATACAAACAAAACTAAATGATTCTGCCATTCTAATTACCATAATCTGTTAAAGAAAATAAGGAGAAATCTGAGAGACACCATCCTGGTCCCGCTTCCTTGCTACTGCAGGCACCAGATCAGACACATAATCTCATTCATAGACTTCCTGGTCTCCATCTCAGAAGTAATACGACATCATACTCCTCCCTCCCAAGCATCTCTCTGCACTTCCCTGTCTAACTCAGATGAACACTTTCAGCTTCCAGCCTTCTCAAAGAGCTCGTCCCGTCTAACAGATCTAGGGGTAGCTCCACACCTCCTCGCTTAAGGAGCACTAGATCGAACTCACCCTTCTTAAACATGAACGTCAAGATAGAGAGAACAGGAGGCTACAAACTGAAGTGTGAGGAAACAGCAGATGAAACCGAGCATGAAAGAGTAACAGATATCCACCACTCCACTGCTATCACCTTTCCTTTTGATAGAAAGGCTTTTTCTTTAAACGTGGAGGAAGATAAGTTGCTTGTTGTCAAATGGAGTATTTGATGGAGTATTTGACTACAGTCACCCCTACTTTGCATCAGCCTCTATAACCGCGCCCATTTGGCTCTCTGTAGGAGAAACTAGGTAGATTTTGCTGCCAGTGCTGCTTTTCAAGTTTGCTCCAGCAAACAGAGTATATTTAAGACAAGAAGACGCAGCTGTTCTCTTGTGAAAACTAGTCTCAAAAGCAGTCTGAGAGAGACAGAGAGCTTGTGAAAGGAAGGGGGAGGCAGGCAGGAAGATAGAAAAATAAAAAGCTGGTCTTTTTTGCTCATTCTGTGACAAATCTGTATCCTCAGAAGAAACATGTCATACTGCATTTGGAAGAACGCTATACACAATAATTTTTAGCAGAGAATACAGATTTAGATAATGTGTTGAGAGGAGATGGAGCTACAAGTCTAATTACCGTCTCCGGAAGCTTATATCATTTGTGTCAAGAAAGCACTGAAAATCTTCAACTCAAATAAACATCTAGGCTGTCTCACACTTGCTCCTGTTAGCCCTCAAAACAAAACACGCTATCAGGGAAGGAAAAGACCAGCTTGGAATTAGTAAAGACTGTAACACAGAAAAAAGGAACGCTGCGGATAGTGGAAAAGGAACAAAGAACAAAAATCTGAAGTTCCCCTTGTGCCATCCGAACTCTCTGGAAAGCCCTAGTCCTAAAAACATCCCAAAGGTCATAAAAGTACAGGGGAATGAACAAAGTACAGACATGGGCATGAAAAAGATTCCATGGGCTTGGAAAAACATGCCACTAAAGGCTGGGCCGAAAAGAGGGAGCTCTTTTAAAAGTCTCAAGCAGCACAGAGAAGACAAGCAGGAAATGGCTGCTCTTTCAGCATAAGAACTAGCAAGCAACAGCCTGAGAGCCAACTAGAAGAGATACCTCTTTGTGCAGCAGGCAGCTTTCTTTGCAGACACCTCACTACAGCACGTCATGAATGCCAAAACCTCAGACAGCTTCAAAAGAAGGCCTGGACAAAGCCCTGCAAAGGGCCTGAAATGCGCTAACAGAGGCTGGACCATTTCCTGTCAGAAAAATTATCGTAAGACATCCCTTGCTTTCCTACTCGGCCTCTGCAAGGACACTGGATTAAAGAGGGCTTTGACCTCCCCTGCAGTTCCTATGCTTGTGCCATTAACCAAAAATTCATTCTCTCTCTTTCCTGATTGGTAACAGGTGGATTAAAACCACCCTCGGCCTTCACTGCTAATGCCCATTCACAGAGGTGGCCCTGCTCATATCTCTATTCCTCCTCCACAACTGTGCAGTCTGAACACGTCTGGGCAGCACTGAGGCATGTGACTAAAGTTCAGAAAACTGGAAACCGCAATTATTAAGTTGCTAAATCTTTTAATAGCAGTCTCACTGGTTAATCTCAGCCCCATCAGGTATATAAAAAAAACCCCCATCTTCAGTCCCAAATAATTAAACATGCAACATGTTTCAGTACTTCTGTATTTCAGTACTTCTTGCTTTAGAGTTCGAAGCAATCCTGCAGGGCTTCTAAACACCTTTTACAAACGTTTGAAATCATCATGTTTAAGCACTTTTGGGAAAAGGGCTTCAAAAGGTACTGAATACAAATTAATCTGGCCAAAACACTAACTTAAAAGAAAGACCCTTATACCACAGCTGCAGCCAAATTAATGAGAGGTAAGCTGTATTACACATCCTGGGAGCTCTGCCTCCAACCCCTCGCCATCAAGCAACCTCTCTGCTTTCCATCACACTTCTTTCTTTTTTTTCCAGCCTTTTGTTACTTTTCCCCCCTTGTTTACACACAGCTTTCATGTAAGACATTACCTATCAAGAATCAAGATTAAGCTAGCAGCTCTCACAGAGCTCCTCATTGTGTACTCCAAGATTTGCACACAATAATCTGTACAGTTGATTGCAGAGAGAGCTCATCAATTTAAATTTTGTGCTATCAGCAAGGCAGCATTAGACACGATGACTGTGCTTAAAAACTGTAGAAGGGCTAGAAACTCCCTGTTTCCCTCTCCCAGCAAAAATACCAGTGGGCACCATATATAATAAGCATGTTGAAGACAGGAATTAATTCTCTCCACACTACTGACTGAAACCAAGGCAATTCTGTCATGAAATTAGAAACGTGGTATGCTTACTGCCTAAGATCTGTCTCCCTTTATCATCTCTTAAATTAATTATCCTGAATTAATTACCTGACAAGCCTGAGGTTCAGCCTGACTCAATTTGTGAGTACAGTGTTTAAACAGACAAGCCACCATCCTACAGGATCCTGTTAGTGCCCTTTGGCATTCCAGGCTCACTCCCCAAGCGCTGTGGTCTGCAGTACAGCAGTCCCTAATAGCCAGGACAAATACAGACTGAATTCTTACAGGAGCTATTGACTGGCTTTTATTAAACATGACAGCTGAAGGATTAGCATTTCATCAAGATTTTCTTTTCATGCTGTGCTCATATGAATCTTAATACATCACACTGGATATTCCAATATTGATCTCCAGATACATCAACCGCACAGTAGCTTACTTGGAAATACATTCACCTCCTCTATGTAGACAGATTAATTAAACAGAAGAATTTTCTTGGCTAAAACCAGTTAACCATAAACCCCACTTTTTTTTCCTTCCTTCACAGACAGAATCTTGGATCTAAGATGCAACATAACCATCACGGAACATGTCAAACAGAGAAAGCTCTCCAAGGAGACAGTGAATGATGAGAACAGCTTCTTCCTACAGCTCAATATTCAATATCACTTTACTGTCACTTCACAGTGCTTTAACCAAAGCCTGAGTAAAGGCTAAAAGCACACAAATCCTAAAAAGAGCACACAAGCAGGAAGCCCAAAGTACTGTGCCATCCACTCATTAAAACTTTAGATCCTACCTCCCTCCATTTCCATTACTCACTCTCTTTAAAGCCTTAAACTGTAGCTGCAGTGAACCCTGATCTCTTCCCTTCTCCAGTAAACAATCCTTTTCTTCACATTAACGTGGAATCAGGAATGTAATATTTCCATCACCTCACAGCTGAGGATCCTGTTTACCAAAACTCCCCAATACGCAATTTTCAGTATTTTTGGACACACTTTATTTTTCAGCATATCATAGCCAAGTCATTAAACTGACAGAATTTGGATGCTGTGGTTACATTTGACTTCCATTGCAGACAAATAACAGGCTTTCATATGTTTCACAGGACTTTGTAAAATGACTCACGCCGCTTTGAGTAAAGCATTGGAAGTGGAAAACACACCTAATGAATGGAGATGGGCTTTTCAGCATTTGCTAGGAAAGAGTTTGCATGAGGGTGGCATAAGAACTGCTGCGGACAAAAGGCTGCCGTGCTAACCTGTTAGTGGATCCATTGTAGCAGTAGTTTGGAAGGAAATCATAATTGAGTTCCCAGAAGACATGAAGAGTGATTCTTCCATACGGGGCTGACACATTGTGGTTGGCTTCTCTGAACATGGCATCAAAGCTGTCCAAGGTCATATATCTACTCAGAAGCTTGTGAGTCATTTTGTTTATCTCTATCAAGCCATCCAGCTCCTAGAAAAAAAAAAAAAAAAAGACCAGGAAAGACACAGAGCAGTGCATTTAATAAAGTGGAGAAGCTCAAGAAAGTGCATAAATAACTTTGACTGAAAAGAAGGCTGGAAAGAAGTCGAAATGAACAACTGATTCTCCTGCAGTATCTTACTGTAATGTTAAGAGCTAGAAAGAATCAATGCTGTTGGGGTTGTTTTGTAACAATCTCCCACCAAAACCCTCTGAGACTTTAAGTGTAATCAGTAAGATGGGTCTACACTGCAGATGGGTCCCAAACACAGATTCATGCCACCTCTCCTCTGTCTCTGAGCAAAAGTTAAAACTCCAGCATTCAAATGGGGTCAGACATACACCAAGAAGCATCTTCTGCAAGCTATCACAAATTTCTGCTCAGCAGGGCAACCGGTGAACTAACTTTTGTACTAGTACTGGTGGGGATAACATCACATTTACCCTAAATCCTTCTCACTGTTTACTCCAGTGAAGAATGTACTAAGATGCAACGAAAGACCAGACCAGACATTTACAGATGTTGTGAAGGTATCCACAAAAATCAGTAGCTGTAGACCACACAACTATATATGAGCAGCACTGCCTTTCATCACATTTTGCCTCTTGCCAAGAAATTCCTAGTATGAGGGAAGGGTAAGGGGACAAAACCATCTCTGACATCAGACACTGAAAACACCGAACACAAAGAACACAGACTCACACTCAAAAAAAACCCCCAAGCACTGCTTTTAAAAACTCTTGTGCAATGACCCAGTGGAGAAATGTCCTCCAGCTTTGACTCTGCATGGTCATCTTCCCTTACAGTGCTGTCAGATTTAATTGCTCCATGTTTCAAAAGATTTTCGAGCCTGTGAGTAACAGTTAGTTTAAGGAAAAAGAACCACTATGTTATTACAGTATTGAGGCCAACCTGAGGAAAAAAATAGCTCACTCTTCTAACTACCTTCATCGAATTTCTGTTTCTGTCATCTAGCCAGTAAGAAAATTCTGCACATAAAGAAAAAATGCATTTCAATAATTCAAAGGTTGTAACACCAAGCACTGAAAATTCAAGAGATTCTTTGGCCTCAGTATGTGATTTATCTTCAGTAAAGAACAAAATTAAATCAAGGTAGTTAACTGAATGACTAAACCTTACTGTTAAAAAATAATTACAGAAAGACCAATGTTAAACTTTCTTGCGTGATTTTGTTTTGTTTTCTTTTCTTTTTTTCATTCCAGCAGAACTAAATGTGTCTGATCTTCTTCTTGTTGACTGCATATTTACTTGTCAAATCACACCGTCTGGAAATAAAATTTGTTTTTTAGCATTTTAATCAAAACGCTAACTCAAAAAGACACCTCAATATTGCACAGATGCTCTTCTTCCACAGGCACAAGTCAGATCTTGTTCCATCACAAAATAACCCTTATTTTTGTCATGCCATAAAACCAAGCTGCCTGAGTAAAGAAACTCATTTCAAATCTACCAGGCACAAAGCTGTTTTGATTTGGTGTCCATTTCACCTATAAGCACAGGCAGAAATGAGCATTTACAAAAATTCAAATCACAAGAATGCTCATTTTCCTTGTTTCCTCCTGGCTCCTAGTATACGCCTTCTCTACAGGTGACATTTACACCCTACTTCCAAATCCCTCTGTTACAGTGGGTTTATTTTTTTTTTTTTCTGGGAAAGGAAAGAACAAGATTATCAGTCTGAACGGGACTGGAATCTGCACTGTCCCATGGACAGCAGCATACTCCACAGTGCGGCATCGGGTCAGGCCCAAGCACTGTTTGAAAAGAGATGCAGGTTAAGGCACGGGGAGAAAAAACCCTGGCACATCAGAATTAATACAGTTCACAATATGCTACAATGGCAGCAGAGAATTTGCCAGTATAATTTATTAAGTAGCTGGAAGTGACTAAAAGAATGCCTTTGCCAGACTAAGATGCTTCTCTGATAAGAGGTTTTTTTCTCAATTTAGACTTAGTAAACCAGACTTCAACCACAGCACTGTATGATTTCCCACTTACAGAAACAAAACATGAGAGGAAAAAGGATTGTTTAACTTCTCTAGTACGACTGCTTAAATTATTTCCCATTTATATATATATATAATTAAGGTTTAGGATAAACCAGATTTGACTGTACAATTATTTGATAAGAGAATATCTAGAGGACTTCTTGCAAAGCTAGAGAAAACTTTTTTGCTTCTGCCATTAAAAAAGAAATACAGATTTATAATGGGAGAAAAAAAAGGGACAAAAAAAAAAAAAGAGGCTAGATGTCTATGACTCTCAATGCAAGTGAAAGAAATTGAATTAAACCAAAACAAAATTACCATCTAAACCCTAACTGCAGTGTTTGTGCTGTGACAGAACTGCAACACAACAACTCACCACAATGGAAGTCAAATCCTCACTTTCAAATCGACCAATTGCCAGTTCCATTGACCTGTACATGGCTGCTGAAATTCGCTGAGTGATCAGTCGGTTCAGGTCTATTGACCTACCAAGAAGCTAAAGAAGAATAGGCTATGAAGTTACAAACTGGAAGCCAAATTACGAGACAAGCTGTACAAGGAATGGAAGACACCACAGATTAACAGACTCTCACATGGTGAACTTGCATTCCAAACACATGGAAACAAAGCAGATGGACAAAATTTATAAATTCATGAACATCCCAATTCTCACAAAAAGCAATAATCTCACATGTTGCATTTACATCTAAGTATTTATATCAGCATTTCATGGTCCCATGACATTGTGCCGACAACATACTGAAAACTGGTGAAAGACATTACCAGGAACACAACGATACCACATATGACATTCCTGTTTGGCTTGTGTTTCCTATTTGGCTTGTGTTTGCTTAACTGCAACAGACATTTCCACTCAAATAGGATCTTCTAAATTGGTTTGTTGTTTTTTTTTTCTTAATTTATTCCTTCATATGACAAGAGCAGCTGATCTCAAATGTCAGTTATGCCACAAAGATGATGGAACATACAGCACAGAAAGAGTTTCATATACCTATATAAATCAACCCCATTGTATTTCAGTCGCTTGGCAATTTCCCAACACAGCATGAGCTAACTCACTTGGACGTGTCTCTGTTTCAGCAGTGTCTTGTAGCGGTTGGACTGGTGCAACTGAATGGTTGCTCCCTGGTTCTTGCACTCAGAACGTAATCGTTTATCCAGAAGCAGGCTGTTGAGAAAGGAAGACAATGTTTAAAGTATATTAGACAGCACAGCAGAGCAGACGTCTATGAACAGAAGTTCTCATTACTAGAATAGCTACCTGCCAGCCATTGCCTTGTAGTATGCAAATATTTGGTCTGCCAGCTTGTAGACGAATTGGTCAAAACATAGGTTCACCTTGGAAAGACATAAATAAAAAAAAGTGGGTTTAGAGATACTTAAATTTAAACAAGGGGGGTTTATCCAAAGCTTCCCAGTGTTTATCAAACACAATTAAGAAAGTTAATGCATCCAAATTTCCTGGTAAAAGAGATGACAACATTCAGTTTTCAGTATTCACGTGAGACATTTTGCACAGGTCTACAAGTTTCCTTACAACTTGTCACCCAACCAGTTACCCATCTTCTGGTCTTCCTTCTCAGTTTATTATCCCCAACTCTTCTGCATCTCTTATAATAGGTCTTGACCTTTTAGCATGATATTCACATTCATGTACAGGCTATTTTTCTCAGGTAGGTAAGGTTACTTTACCTCTGCCTCAATCTCATCATAGAGGAACTGCTTCTTAAATTTAGTAAGTGCATAATGAGCACTGTCATTATAAAGGTCCAAAGAATACAGAACATACCTGAATGAAAAAGAATAAAAAAGAAAAAAGTGTTACATGTCTATAGAAATCATGATTCTTTAGGATGGTGCAGTCTAGATGTTGTGAACCAATCAATACTTTAATCTTTACATAGTTCATGCAGTCTTTTTTGTTGTTGCTGTTGGAGTTTTATATAAAAGTATCACAACTTCTTTTAAAAGAGTATTTTGTTAGTTCAAGAAATTGTATACATAAGTTTGCAGTCTGAAACTGGTTTTCTGGCTGTTGTTTTCCATTAAAATGGAACTATGCTTTTATCACTGCGCACTGTATTTCACAGCTTTGAGGAGTAAGGAAGGAAAACTTGCACAGGAAACAACATATTTGGCTGATGCAACAATACTTATATGAAAGGTTCAGTTTTTCAGTTTTTCACTTCAAAAATAGAACCTTGAGAATCTGGAAATTGGCAAACATAAGAGGAAAAATTTTCAAAGGTTTAGAATACCGTCTCAGTGACTGCTTGTTCAAACCAACTAAAGCAGTTATAAGGAATGGCAGTTACATTAATAGGCAATGTCAATCATGAAGAATGATCACTCAGGGGAAGAGGACAAGTAGGTCTTACTCCATCATTGATGCCTCTTTGGTCTCCAAAATATGGTCTGTCAGAATCCAAGGCATGGACATCTCAATGGGGAACTGGATTCTTCTGCCCATGGTCAGCTCTAAGAAGAATTCCCTAAACCACAGCTGGGACAGATCACAGCATTGCTGCAGGGTTTCTTTCAGAATAAATAAAGAAAAATTACACTTCTTATAGAAATACATCAGGAGCAATACAACTGTGATTCTGATGATGCAATGTGAAACAAAAAAATAAAAGCAGACGTGAGTCACTAGAGCTATACATAGGCCAAATATGTAAACCAAATTCAAAAGCCCATCACTTTTTCGAAGAGTTTTGAAATCCCCACTGATCCCCAGAGTGGTGCTTTATTACAACAAGAAACAAAAAACCCACTGTGGAAGTGAACCAGGATACCAGTTAAACAGTAAAACTATGTACACCAATAAAGGGGGATTTCTAGTTTAATTTCTCAGCTGGGGGCTGAGACAGCTATACACAGAACTTGGGAAGCTGCAGGTGAAGGAGATGAAATTGTACCAGATCCACCAGTACCATCTCTGCCTCTGGAGGACTGAATCGCTCCACACATTCCTGTTGATTAGATGGGCAGGAAGTGACAGACAGACACATGAAGGGAGGGGGTTAAAACAAAAAGTTTCTAAGGCTGCTGTCGGGGGTGCAGAGTTGTGCTTCCCTCCTCTCCAGAAAACACTTGATACAAGCCTTCTTTTGCAGATGGCTTGAGAACGGAAACGGGAATGAGCTCTTTACATTAAGATCTTCTGAAGACCTTTTGAGGCGCTGTTCCCCAGCAGCATTATGACTGACATTAACAGGCTCTGGAGGGTAAAGGAGTCCGGCAGCAAAACAAAAATGAGAGACAACACAGCATGGTGATGACAAAGACTGGATACATTCAATGTCAGTAGGTGAATTCTTTAGGACAGCATGTTTCCGATTACGATTAACCGAATAGTAAGAGTAGTGAAATGACATCAAATTTACCACAACAGAGAATTTGTTTCCTCCGTGCTTAAAACAAAAACTAAACAAAAAAACTCCAAAAATACCCCCAAAACACAAAAGCTACTTCCTTTTTTAAAATTTCAATGTGTATAGGCTCATCTGTCCCTTGTTTAGAGAGATATGTGCATTAAAAAAAATAAAAATAGAAAAGGGAGGTAACAATATGAAATTTGACACATTATAAACAAATGTATAACAAGTCAAAATAAAAATCCCACCACAATACTGGATACCAGGTCTCAGAAAAAGTTTGGACAGACCAAGGCTTTTGATAAATAAACCAAAGGTAAGTTGACTTAGGCAATCGGAAACATTTTCCAGGTCGTGTTAGAGGTGTTAGGACATGCTAAGCTGGACACTGATCATCTACATATCTTACCACTGAAATTTATCAAATGAGTGTAGAAGAAAGACTCGCGATGGAATTTTTCTATGTCCAATATGGTGGGCCCCTCAAGGCTACTTCTCAAGGTTTTCTTGGAACCACTTTTGTCAGCAATGAGGGACTCTAACATAGTTCTCACCATGTAAAGCTGTATCATTAAAGGAAACAATTGTGGTGGAAAGGGGGGGGGAAAAAAGGAAAATACACATGGTACATTAGTTGAGCAACACCGAGAATTACTACTATCAGTAAGCGACTGCTCCACTTCAAATTGAAAACTGGCACTGTGTGGGTAAAAGCCTTTCAGGCAAGAGGAACAGATGCAGCACTAGCCTACGCACCAGCACAAACGCCTACCCATGCCAAGGGGACCTCCACTGACACTTAGCAGCAGACCATTTGCAGTGGAACAGTTCACATCACCACAAAAAGTAAAAGTAATAAGTAATGTCTTACCACCAAAGTTTAAAAGAGGCGGATAGATGTAGGACTGCCTCAGAAACTTGTGTGTCACATGCAATAGCTTTTCCAATCCCAGAGACTTGAGCTGCTTCAACAGCTCAGCAGAGTTTAAGGACTCTGTCATAGTGCGAACCATGTAGAGCTAAAAACCAACAGACAGGGGCAGGCAGGGGAGAGAGAATCCGTTAATAAAAACACAAGGGTAAATAAGGAACGGGAAACAGAAGCAGAGAAAACTTGTTAGTTTGTTAAAAATGAAAAGCAGCACAGTAAGCATGCAGAGGAGGCCACACAGAAAGGTTCCTTCGTTCAGAATAATCACTGCAATCCGGTGCTCCCTCAAGCCAAGGGAAAAGGTTCCCGTTCATTTCAGAGGATGCTCAGGGAGCCATTAGCTTCTCAAATGATTTCACAAAGATTTCCAAGTATTACCAGTTCAGACATAGCCATTTTAGAACTGTGTGGAACTGAGAAAAACCTATTGAAAATCAATATATTTGACCTGCCTTCCTCCGGTCAGCCGAGAGACAAGTGTGCCAGCCCAAAAGCAGAAAAAGCAGACAGAACCATGTACTTTAAACAGCCTATTGCAGCCAGTGAAACAAAGCTCTTACACATACCAAGCACAGGAGAAGCCCACTGGTGCTGATACCTAAACTTTTTACCCCAGAAATTTTTTTTTCTAATTCTCAGAACAAAATCTTCATTAAACCCATCTTACCCAATTTAAGCAACGTTTTATTACCCAAGATTTTTAATTTTTATCTACACGTGGTTCTCTTCCCCATAGATCTTAGGTATTAAAAGACTGTCTTTACAAAACACAGTTGCCTTCAATTTTTCACCCAAAGTGCCCAGTATCTCATTTTCTCAGGTGAGCTACGAATAACAGACTACCAGATCATACACTCTCAAAACCCACAAAGAAAATTAAAAAAGAATTTTAAAAAAATAGAATTATACAGAGGTAACAAGAATGAGCATCTTGAAATACCATATCTAGGACTACCACAGAAGACAGTTGAAGTACCTCTTGTTTTAGTGTCAGATTAAACTGATTTTAGGTAGCAGTTTTATCACTCATAACTAAAGAGTAAGAGTGATTTTGTCAGAAGTCAAATACTCTCCCATCATTTATATTTAAAATATTTTTAAAATGCATAAACATGTATTGAATAATGGGATTTAAAAAAAATAATCCACCAGACATGCCAGAAATGGGAGTCAGTCAAGAAACAATTCATAAAGTTCAAAAACATTACTTGAAACACAATAGGAGCTCAATGAGAAAATATTTCTTTCCAGGAAGTCAAATTAAAGAGATTGAACACTTGGAAAAATTATGCATCAGAGTAGAAAGTCACAGCAACCCGGACAGAGGCTTTTGGTTAAGTGTTTATAATTTTATAAATATCAATCTAATCAGAGTAGAATTTTAGCATTTAAAAAACCCAACCCAACAAAAAACCCAACAAAACCCCAAACAAATTGCAATTTTTAAATAGTCCAGGCCAGAGAGAAAATGTGTCATGCAGTAATTGTTGACAGGTATCACAACCACCAGACGGGAAAATACCTGAGTGCTGGAAGGTCCCACTGCACGTCTTGGAACTTTGATGTCAAAACCACTTTTAGGGTCCTTCTCTCCCCTTAGAGCTGGATCATTGAACGGCTCATGACCTGCTTCCCAGTCACAGACTGTCTTTCTGATGGCCTGCAAAACGCTGAACACAATTCACACTGTTTCAGCATCCAGGCGCACCGATGAGAACATCTTACTTTATAACCACGCTTCCACAAGCACAGAAACTTTGCAACAGCATTTGGGAGCTCAGGGTAATTCAGCAACTGCAAATGATTTTGCCAACAACTTTAAGAATGCCACATCCACAAAATAATTGCTCCATGCTGGTTATCAAAAAGGAGAGTCCAGAGGCCTTCTCCTCTGTCAGAAGAAAGGTGACCCCAAAACTCATTTACCAGAGAGAAAAGTCACTTGTCAAGAATTCACCTCTGGGATCCTTAGGCAAGTGCATTAAACCATTTTGTTCTCCAATACCACAAAAAGCAGATTACTCAATCAAACAAAAGATGCTTATCAACCAAACTAAAGAGACAAGATTCTGGCTTGAAATGAAGAGAAGCAGCAAAATTTCTGGCTCCAGCAGAACTCCAGAATTCATATAGAATTTATACTGACAGCTTCATACTTCTAATTCCAAATACTGAACTGCACTTCGGATACTTGTCAGAAACACAGCAGACATATCCTGTTGCATGCTGAATGATCAGGCAGATGTCTACTCCCAAATCTGCACGGGTATGAAATAAATCATTTCCTATCTCATCAAAGTCCATAGGACAAAAACAGTCTCCCTGCAAACATAATTTAGAATAATTTCTTTATTTTTTGCTTATGATTGCATTTGAGCATTTAGCAATAGCAAAAGCCAGAGACTTTCACTTTTAAGAACTTTGTGATGAAATGTGGTAGTAAACAAATGGTAAACAAGTTACGATTAAAAGCAAACAATTAGGGAAAAAAAATAAGGTCAGAAAATGCCACTGATTGTGTGGGCAGATGGACACGTGGAAAAGAAGTACAAGGCTAACAACCCAAAAGCAGCAGCAGCTGAGCAAAGAGGTATGATGCTAAAAGAGAAGAGATAAGACTACAGGGCGGGATAAAAGTATGAGACACGAGGAGAGAAAAGACTGGAATCACAAGGAAGGTGGACAGTAACACCTTTCTTCAAAATAAAAACACTGGTTTTGCTTTCAATGTTACACTTCTCTTTCCTTAAAATAAAAATAAACTCCAGAGAACACAAGACTTCCTGTGGTAGTCCTAACTGGTTCAAGGCAGGCAGGACTCTTACCATAACCCATGTTAGCAGCCACTCACTTTTGATTTCAGACTTCTTCAACTTCCAGTACCTATTCAATCAAGCTAACTGTGAATACCAGACAGACTAGCAGGGGAGTACAGACTTAAAAGAGGCAAAATTTAACAGCTGTGCTGCTAAATTTGTGGAACTAATTTAGTAAGATATAAGGGAAACCACACAGGAGCAGATGAAAACAAAAATACTACCTCTGAATGACATTTTTCTTCTTTTTAATGGCTTGTCTTAACGGCTCTCTAAGTGTAACCTGGGCAAAGTCTTGCAGAGCTGCATAAATGGTATGGCGAATGGCATGGTTGAAAACACTTTCCATCCTTCCCATCAGTACCTGAAGACCTTTGATCATGGCAATCACCTAAAAAAAAAAAAAGAGAGAGAAAAGTAGTATATTTTTCTTATAATGCTTGTATAATTGTTCATAAAACCCCCTTTTAAATTCAGAAAATCAGAGGAGGGGAATTAACAAGTTCCAAAAGATAAAGGATAGTTTTCCTGTGCTCTTCTTATGTACTAAGCAGAGGAACACGTGCTTTTCCAGAGACATCACAGGGCACGCTGTCTTTTTGCACTGGGTATAGAAAATGCTCTCCTCTGTCTAGAACTTAATCTTTGGAAAATCCCTGTAAAAGAATTTCCCTTACCTCCACCAACGCAAACTTCTCTTCGCTAGTATAATTGTATCTGGTTGCTCTTTCATACTCTTCTGCATTGTCAGGACAGTCTTTGTTAGAGTATTTGTCAGTTGGGTGCACCAGCTTCCACGAATACTACAGTTCACACAACAGAATAGGGAGAAAAGAGATGGGGGGAGAAAAAAACAGGCCTGAGAAACACAAAACATAGCTGGATACAAATAACAGGCTTTACAAAGTACTCCAGTGTTTTGAAGCATATCTGGAAAATAATATTCTCAAAACCTGCATAAATTCTGAAACTACTACCTACTCAGTGGAAATACCAAACAATAATCTGCCTAACAAATTTTACTGAAAGCCAACAATCCTGTAGTAGCTAAAAAAAATGCAATTCACACTCAGCAGGTAATGTGCTTCAGGGTATTTTTTACTGAGCAAATGCTACCTTAGGCAAAAGTTTCTTCCCCACTTCAAGAACAAGAGAGACCTCAGACCATAATAAAAACATCCATCCCAGTCACACACACAAAGAAAGGAGCTTCCAAATTGACCAAATATTCATATTTAGAATTCAAAAGATAACTGGAAAACTACAAAATGGCTTGGGTTTTTTTGGGGGGTGTGCCTGTTTACTAGGCTTAAAGGTGTGGAAATAGCTTAACTATCTATGACAATATCATCTGCACAGCATGGTTTCTCTTACATACTGCCTTTTCAGTCACTGCAAACACAGCTCAAAACGATCCTTGGCAGTGTTAGGCTGATCAAATATCCATCAGTGAAAAGTCCTAGTTCCATTCAAATACAATTTTCTCACCGTTTGAGTTCAGCAAATACAAAGGTCTGGTTGATATTGTCTTTGCACAAATGTTCAATTACAGAGCAATACGAATATGCCTAATATGGTGGATTAATATTTGAATTAATTTACCTACAGCAGAGAAGAGCAACCTAAACACTACAAAGAGGACAACTGGGAAATTATTAAACAAAGATGAAGTATTTTGGGGGCATTAAGTTGACAGGGTTAAATTGGACATCAAACACATGCTGAAAATTTTTATCTGAACATGATGCTTGTAACAACCTTCATGGATACCAAGTCAATGCAGAAGACAGGTAAATAAATAGGATACTCCAGATTAGAATAAATTCTCAGTAGGAGGACAGGGAAAAGGTGAACACAAACTTACACAAGAAGTACCTAAAGGGAATCTATACAAATCAGGAAGACAAAGTAAAGCAGTGATAATAGGCAAAAAACCTGCTGTGGTCCTCAGAGAAAGTTAACTCTGGAACTTGGAGGATAGAAACAGAGCAAAGAATAAGAGACTTTCTACAGAAACATACTAAAATAGGAAGATTGTCACTGTGAGGAGAGCACCTGAATACAGCAATTTGCAATGACAGCAATAAAGGGAGCAAATCTGGGAGTTGCAGAGGCCAGAAATAGATGACAGCAACCACTCTTAGGAAGGAGAAAATGCGAACAAGATTCTCACCGTAAAATAAACTGTTTATTTAAATAGGAATAGGATAATACAGGAAAAAGCATGATTCATCTATTGGCTTTTAGAAGAGCTAGTTAAAAATAGAGGAAAGAAAAATGGGTCTCTAGCTGGTGGTCTCCCACAGCGACTGCACAGGATTCACACAGTGCAACTGGCTTGATGGCAAATGGCTCAGACATCAGAGACAGAAGAGGAGCAAATCCAGCTTCTCTCATACAATATGTCATCTGTTTCAAGGCTTCCTAGAAAATGCTTTGGTGCAGGTAACACATGCAGCTTTTGTCTAAGTTTCTGCTGCATGAAAAGGATACCTGCACCCTCCTCACATCCTCCTCTTCAATTTCTGCCTTAAGCAGTTTCTTACCAGGAAAAAAAAAAAAGTCACTTCTTTAGCTGGCACCTGTTTTTAAAATAAATTATTAAAATGCAGAGAAACATCTCTGCAGGTTCTTTATTTTCCCTCCCTCATCTCCTCTCAAGTTTCCCTTTGCCTGGATTTACTTTCCTTTTGACTAGAAGCCTAACCTAAAGCAAATGGCAGCTTTTCCATCCATTTTTGTGTCTTTGGCTAAGCCCTTACGTGCTTCAATTTACTAAGCAATGATGTCTAAACATAGCCAGTTGAATGTACTATACAAGACTGTAGGAGCTACCGGATTGTCAAAGCAGCAACATCACTCCTAGCCTCTGGGAGCTTCATGTACTTCCTGTTGAGAATGTGGTTTGGAGCTGGAGAAGAGGAGCGAACGGAGAAGGAAAAGGGAACAAAACAGAACATGCATTTTTCCTTTGGTTAGAACAAAGCCTGTCCAACCTCACCAAGCTGCATCTTTTTCATCTGGTTTTATTTCCCACATAACATACCACTTCCATGACATGTGCACTCCACTGGGAGAGAAGCTGCAGACCTTGGAGAGAGAGATCAAAGAGCTTCCGATACTCCGCATCCGTCTTTTGAGCTTCCTGTCGACCCGACCCAGTCACCACCTGTAACATTATTATTAAATTAAAAAAACAAAACCCAACAAACCAAACCCACATCAGCATATGCTGTGTCCAGCATCCATAGCCACATTTCCACATAGATTTGTTTTAACCATTGAAACAGCATTATGTACCAACACCTGCATTAATAGCAGCTTTTTGTTCTAGATACTTCTATGGTTACATTTCATAGATTTTGGTCAAGAAATAGAAACCACTGGCATCTTGGGGTGTGTCAAGAAAAGTGTGGCCAGCAGGTCAGAGAGATTCTCCTCCCCCTCTACTCTGCCCTTGGGAGGCTTCATCTGGAATATTGTGCAGTTCTGGGCTCTCTGGTTCAAGAAGAACAGGGAAATACCAGAGACAGTATAAACAAGGGCTACAAAGGTGATTATGGGACTAGAACATATCTCTTAAGAGAGGCTGAGGGACTTGGGACTTTTAGCCTAAAGAAGAAAACATGGAGCAGGGGATCTTATCAATGCTTATAAACACTTGAGGGCTGGGTGTCAGGAGGATGGGATCAACCTTTTTTCAGTGATGCCCTGTGACAGGACAAGAGGCAATGGGCATAGGAAGCTCCACCTAAACACGAGGAGGAACTTCTTTACTGTGAGTATGTCAGAGCACTGTCACAGGCTGCCCATAGAGGTTGTGGAGTCTCCTGCTCTGGAGGTATTCAAAACCCACCTAGATGCTGTCCTGCACAAGCTGCTCTAATTGATGCTGCTCTGGCAAGGCGGGTGGACTAGATCTCCAGAGGTCCCTTTGAACCCCTCCCCGTATGTGATTCTGTGATACTATCCCTAATCACTAAAATACAGTTACAGATTAATTCAAGGACATCACTTATATATGTGTTTTATATATGTATCTATATTTTATATAGAGATACAGATAACTTATATAGATACACACGTGTGTGTGTGCATATATATGTGCATTTCTTTTTTTTTTTTGCTAATTTCTTAACTTTTATCTTCATTTTAAACTGTTATGAGCACCCCATTAGGAATATGGACTAGACAACCTATTCCAGAAGAGACATGCCAAAGCTCTAGGGTGTGTTTGTGTGTGTGTGAGAGAGAGAGAGAGAGAGAGAGAGAGAGAGAGAAGGAGGGGCAGAAAAATATATGATGTTTATATTATAGGTCATTATTATTTTGAATATAATTAGTGCAAATATCATGCAGAGAATGGGTAGTATCCTGCAGCCAGCTTTTCCTGATTCAGGTGATCAAGATATGTCATTTACCTAGCCTGAGGTTTACCTGCCCTTCAGATACTTAATAGCAGTTGTTAATCACTGACGTGAAATTTGCACAAATAGCTCTAAACCCACACACCTCACTGTTGCTGTAACGAGCCAGTTCTGATATGAAACGCATATGGTCTTCTCTGATTTGGATCATCTGCTCACATATATTGTATTGGGGACTGCTGCTGGAAGACGTGCATGTCCATCTGTTTCAGAAGACAGAAAAACCCACCAAAATCAGTTTAGGCAATAAACAGTACAAGCAATGCTGCAAAGAAAGATCCACAATGTGTGACTCTCTATTTGAGGCCTTTCCTCTCTTCACACCTCTACCTCTGACCCTGCACATCTCTCTCCAGGAGCACACACTTAGGCACAGGACCCCAAAGGATTGAAAGCCAGGGCAGAAGCATAGGTACAGGCTGTAAAATACATCTAGCTACCTTCAGATTATCATTATTCCTGTTTAACTGCAGAGAGCCTACAGCATGATCCCAACTATAAAAAAGGCATTATTAAGTACTATTAACATATTATCAAAAGGGACACAAAAGACATGCTACCAAGAATGTCATGTTAAGTAGCCTCACATTTTTAGTAGCTCAGTAGGCCCACTGCTGTTGATTTTCTCTTAGCAATTACATGCAGGTTATGTAGGTTTTTTTCTGCAGGAATGAAAATGCAAAGCACTACATTCTAAATTCATGTAACTGCATGGAGGGAAGGTCTTGGAGAGGCATGAAATGTTTGCTAAAACAAAGCAATAACCATAAACCATGAAACCACTTATGTAACAACCAGCTGCATTTTCCTGTATGCTGTGCTGCATACCTAGCCAAGAAGAAAGAGAGGGGAGGTAAGCTAAGTTGCTGCTCCATATACAATATACACATGCCTATTTACCCATGCACTACTACTGCTCACCTTGCTTAGTAAAATCCTTCATTTCTTTTAAAGAAAGTTTCATATTTAAAGGAAAAAATGAAAATTAAATTAGTGTAAGATAAAATTCATTTCCTCCAACCCAGGTGATAAGAAATGTCACAGATACAAGAATGAGCTTAGCAGCATAGAAAGGTCTTTAAACAACCTGCTTCTTCAGTTGTATCTGTCATATGAATTACATTAATAGTGAAATACCCCAACCAAAAAGCAGACCAATCCTATTAAAGCAATTACCACAGACCCACAGACTAATGGATGATTATGAAAATATACTCCAAGGGTCTGACTTTTCCCAGCCCAGATGCTCCCCTCCTTGCTTCCTTCTCCCTCTTACCTGGATTTATTTTCCTCGTAATGGGCACTGGTCTTAATGTATCTTGCAAGCTCAATCTGCATGTCACCGAACAGTGGGACAACCTGCAACTGCTGTACACAAGGAATAAATCAGATGAGATAAATTAGTAAAAGCAAATCTTACTGAAAGGAAACCATCACTTACCTATATTATAGTTCAAAGCAATCTTTATTCTATGTAAAATGCAAGGGGAATTACCTTTAAAATCATATAGTAAGATCAGATCTTAACCAACCTTAAAGAACTTGTCTATCTTGGCTAAGTTTATCCTTTTCTTTGCATCCAACTTATAAATGTTACTGACGCTTCCATCCATCAGGTACAATCCAAAGCCCATAACCTGAAAAAGAAAAAAAATCAAACCTCTTCACAAAGGGACCTCAAAGGTAGAAACCTGCTGCAGTAAGACCATTCTTCCAATCATTAAAAAAAAAAGGAATATTTTAAAAAGTCCTGAAACAGCCACCCTCCTTCAAGCAGAATATATTTTCAATTAAATACATTTCTGTAGTATTCCTTTATTATATATACTTATATTAGTAGTTTTTACATCAACATTAGCCTGATTGGTTATCCGTAAAGGATGTCATTTGTTTGTATAAAGGGTTACCATACAAAAAAAATCCTGCTGAAAGTAGCATCTGGCTATGTGTAGACAGGTTACCCCCCCTCCTTCCATTTTATTAAAATTCTGTAAGTGCAAACTGATTTGTAACAGAAATTTAAATCTAACATCTGTGAGCTGTGGGGTTTTATGGCTTTCAGCACATCTTTGAATTATACATACAAGAGCTTAGAAGCATCACAAAAAAAATTAATTACATTTTGTCAGAGTTATTAATTAACATAAAGTCATAATTCAGTATTTACAATAGCAGGAGCTGAGCAGTAGCCTCTTAATGTGCTCCAAACACACACTTACTGAACAAAAGGCCTGAACAGGAAAGACATGTTGGACATTCCTGCAGACAGAATGGAAGTGTATGGTGTTTCAGGATGCTTCCATTTGGTCCTAACAAACAGAGCTCTTCAGAAATCAAACACTGAAGTCACTCAAAATATTTGTCATGAGGCAAATTTTCATTTCTTACTCTATACCTTTTCTTCTCCTGCAAGGCACACAACTGATAATCAACTGCACTTCACACTGCCCACCACTCTCTTATTACATGTATATATTCCAGCTAGCTAAACTTACCTGCTTACTAACCCTAATTTTAAGCTGCTTTTCCCCTGAATTATTTGATACACAGCCTGACCTCCAAAAACTTTTTATACCAACTTGCCACATATCCAAAAATAAAACTCAATAGTTCTTCTCTGATGTCATTATACTTCATAGATACGCAATTGCATAGAATTGGTTTCCTAGCAAGACTGCATCAGTTCAATAGGGTCAACTTCAATTTATGAAAAACAAAAGCAGCTTAGAAACTTTCTAAATACATTTAGCATGTAATATAATAAAAAGACAAGGAGAAGAAGAGAGGAAAAACCAAATTTGAAATACTTCATTGATCTGGTTCCTTTAAAAAAAAATCC